>NC_090437.1:1246854944-1247481137 GCF_031143425.1 Pleurodeles waltl
ATCAGTCTTAGCTGTGGTTCCCCATTGCAGCATACTGATACTCGACCTACAGAAGGTGTTGGGATTTTCTGTCCCAGGAGTTTAAAGTGGTGACCAAGCACCTGGACACCTAGCCTGCCACTTGCCTGTGGCTTCCAGATCCTGCTTGTTCCAGACTAATCCAGTGACACCACCGCTGCCTGGTTTTTCCCGCCAGTGTTTTCCTGACCAGAATTTCCCACTCACCGTCCTTTCTGCCAACAGAAGTCACACTCACCCCAGGACCTACTTAATGTATGTTGCAGCATGACTGCGCAGAGGACATGCATGGCGGACATTCTATTGGCATGCCAAAGGCAATCCCAACTGTGCCCGTTTGTGCCTAGGTCCTTCCCCTGAAGATACACCATCACCGAGCTCTACACCCTTGGCCCCGGACGCCGCGACAAACACTGCAACTGCACCAATCAAAGCTCCAATTTAGGACCTTCCACCTGCACCCACCGCCACTTCTGCTGCCATAGCACACACACCAGCCCATCGACCAGCCCCACCCAAACACACCACAGACACCACCTGAACAAAGACACCAACTTGCATGAGCCATTCTCAACACATGCTCACTATTTACAGAGTTATTGGACCTCATCACCACCCTTGCACCTGACATCATCTTCCTCACAGAGACCTGGCTCAACCCCACATCCACCCCAGACATTGCCACAGTGATCCCTGATGGATATAAAAACACCAACCAGGACTGCACCAACAAGCCAGGAGGAGGAACGGACATCATCCACACAGTGCACCACCCACACCACCACCACCCCCATGGAACATCTCAAGCTCTACATGGATGACAAAACAACCATCAGAGGCACTTTCACATACCAACTTCAAGGCCTATGCTCCAGTTCTGCAACACCATCGCAGACTTCATTGCACCTCAAGCCTTAGACTCCAAGGACCATATCTTCTTTGGTGACCAAAATTTCCACACGGACACCCCCAAGCAACACTGCACACCTCCCCGAGACTCAGATCAACGACCGACACACAATGGACCCCATTTTCACCTCCAGCAACCACATCAAATACAGTCATGTCAAAGAACTCAGTTAGACCATTTACTCCAATGTCCAGCTCATCATCTCAAGCCCCTGCACCTCCAACCCCTGGATGACCAGCGTCCCCATCAGAGGTGGAACAAAATCTCAGAGACCAGCTGGATGAACACCCTCAACACCTCCAACCCCGCTACAGACACCAATTTCACACAGGAAGTGAAAAACGTCCACACCTGGATCACCAATTGTGCAACAGCATCGTCCCCATCAAGAGCAACATCCAGAGAAAATACCCCAAAAATGCCAACTGGTACACCCAAGAACTGAGAACAGTGAAACAAGACAGCAACCAGCTGACGAGGCGTGTCAGCAAGGATACCTCTGACAGAGCAGGCTTTAAAACCTCCCTTAATATCTACCACCACCTGCTGAGGGCAACAAAGAAGACACCTGTAAGAAGTTGGCTCTGTATGTGCTATTTCAAAGTAAGGAATAGCATGCACAGAGTCCAAGGGGTCCCCTTAGAGGTAAAATAGTGGTAAAAAGAGATAATACTAATGCTCTATTTTGTGGTAGTGTGGTCGAGCAGTAGGCTTATCCAAGGAGTAGTGTTAAGCATTTGTTGTACATACACATAGACAATAAATGAGGTACACACACTCAGAGACAAATCTAGCCAATAGGTTTTGTTATAGAAAAATATCTTTTCTTAGTTTATTTTAAGAACCACAGGTTCAAATTTAACATGTAATATCTTGTTTGAAAGGTATTGCAGGTAAGTACATTAGGAACTTTGAATCATTTCAATTGCATGTATACTTTTCAAGTTATTGACAAATAGCTATTCCAAAAGTGGACACGGTGCAATTTTCACAGTTCCTGGGGGAGGTAAGTTTTTGTTAGTTTTACCAGGTAAGTAAGACACTTACAGGGTTCAGTTCTTGGTCCAAGGTAGCCCACCGTTGGGGGTTCAGAGCAACCCCAAAGTCACCACACCAGCAGCTCAGGGCCGGTCAGGTGCAGAGTTCAAAGTGGTGCCCAAAACGCATAGGCTAGAATGGAGAGAAGGGGGTGCCCCGGTTCCGGTCTGCTTGCAGGTAAGTACCCGCGTCTTCGGAGGGCAGACCAGGGGGGTTTTGTAGGGCACCGGGGGGGACACAAGCCCACACAGAAATTTCACCCTCAGCAGCGCGGGGGCGGCCGGGTGCAGTGTAGAAACAAGCGTCGGGTTTTCAATGTTAGTCTATGAGAGATCAACGGATCTCTTCAGCGCTGCAGGCAGGCAAGGGGGGGCTTCCTCGGGGAAACCTCCACTTGGACAAGGGAGAGGGACTCCTGGGGGTCACTTCTCCAGTGAAAGTCCGGTCCTTCAGGTCCTGGGGGCTGCGGGTGCAGGGTCTTTTCCAGGCGTCGGGACTTAGGTTTCAGAGAGTCGCGGTCAGGGGAAGCCTCGGGATTCCCTCTGCAGGCGGCGCTGTAGGGGCTCAGGGGGGACAGGTTTTGGTACTCACAGTCGTAGAGTAGTCCGGGGGTCCTCCCTGAGGTGTTGGTTCTCCACCAGCCGAGTCGGGGTCGCCGGGTGCAGTGTTGCAAGTCTCACGCTTCTTGCGGGGAGTTGCAGGGTTCTTTAAAGCTGCTTCTGGAAACAAAGTTGCAGTCTTTTTGGAGCAGGTCCGCTGTCCTCGGGAGTTTCTTGTCGTCGTCGAAGCAGGGCAGTCCTCAGAGGATTCAGAGGTCGCTGGTCCCTTTGGAAGGCATCGCTGGAGCAGAGTTCTTTGGAAGGCAGGAGACAGGCCGGTGAGTTTCTGGAGCCAAGGCAGTTGTTGTCTTCTGGTCTTCCTCTGCAGGGGTTTTCAGCTAGGCAGTCCTTCTTCTTGTTGTTGCAGGAATCTAATTTTCAAGGGTTCAGGGTAGCCCTTAAATACTAAATTTAAGGGTGTGTTTAGGTCTGGGGGGTTAGTAGCCAATGGCTACTAGCCCTGAGGGTGGGTACACCCTCTTTGTGCCTCCTCCCAAGGGGAGGGGGTCACAATCCTAACCCTATTGGGGGAATCCTCCATCTGCAAGATGGAGGATTTCTAAAAGTTAGAGTCACCTCAGCTCAGGACACCTTAGGGGCTGTCCTGACTGGCCAGTGACTCCTCCTTGTTATTCTCATTATTTTCTCCGGCCTTGCCGCCAAAAGTGGGGGCCGGGCCGGAGGGGGCGGGCAACTCCACTAGCTGGAGTGTCCTGCGGTGCTGTGACAAAGGGGTGAGCCTTTGAGGCTCACCGCCAGGTGTTACAGCTCCTGCCTGGGGGAGGTGTTAGCATCTCCACCCAGTGCAGGCTTTGTTACTGGCCTCAGAGTGACAAAGGCACTCTCCCCATGGGGCCAGCAACATGTCTCTAGTGTGGCAGGCTGCTGGAACTAGTCAGCCTACACAGATAGTCGGTTAAGTTTCAGGGGGCACCTCTACGGTGCCCTCTGGGGTGTATTTTGCAATAAAATGTACACTGACATCAGTGTGCATTTATTGTGCTGAGAAGTTTGATACCAAACTTCCCAGTTTTCAGTGTAGCCATTATGGTGCTGTGGAGTTCGTGTTTGACAAACTCCCAGACCATATACTCTTATGGCTACCCTGCACTTACAATGTCTAAGGTTTTGTTTAGACACTGTAGGGGTACCATGCTCATGCACTGGTACCCTCACCTATGGTATAGTGCACCCTGCCTTAGGGCTGTAAGGCCTGCTAGAGGGGTGACTGACCTATACTTGCATAGGCAGTGAGAGGCTGGCATGGCACCCTGAGGGGAGTGCCATGTCGACTTACTCGTTTTGTCCTCACTAGCACACACAAGCTGGCAAGCAGTGTGTCTGTGCTGAGTGAGAGGTCTCCAGGGTGGCATAAGACATGCTGCAGCCCTTAGAGACCTTCCTTGGCATCAGGGCCCTTGGTACTAGAAGTACCAGTTACAAGGGACTTATCTGGATGCCAGGGTCTGCCAATTGTGGATACAAAAGTACAGGTTAGGGAAAGAACACTGGTGCTGGGGCCTGGTTAGCAGGCCTCAGCACACTTTCAATTGTAAACATAGCATCAGCAAAGGCAAAAAGTCAGGGGGCAACCATGCCAAGGAGGCATTTCCTTACACAACCCCCCCCCAAACGAAAGAGGATGAGACTAACCTTTCCCAAGAGAGTCTTCATTTTCTAAGTGGAAGAACCTGGAAAGGCCATCTGCATTGGCATGGGCAGTCCCAGGTCTGTGTTCCACTATAAAGTCCATTCCCTGTAGGGAGATGGACCACCTCAACAGTTTAGGATTTTCACCTTTCATTTGCATCAGCCATTTGAGAGGTCTGTGGTCAGTTTGAACTAGGAAGTGAGTCCCAAAGAGGTATGGTCTCAGCTTCTTCAGGGACCAAACCACAGCAAAGGCCTCCCTCTCAATGGCACTCCAACGCTGCTCCCTGGGGAGTAACCTCCTGCTAATGAAAGCAACAGGCTGGTCAAGGCCATCATCATTTGTTTGGGACAAAACTGCCCCTGTCCCATGTTCAGAGGCATCTGTCTGCACAATGAACTGCTTAGAATAATCTGGAGCTTTTAGAACTGGTGCTGAGCACATTGCTTGTTTCAGGGTGTCAAAGGCCTGTTGGCATTCCACAGTCCAGTTCACTTTCTTGGGCATTTTCTTGGAGGTGAGTTCAGTGAGGGCTGTCACAATGGATCCATATCCCTTCACAAACCTCCTGTAATACCCAGTCAAGCCAAGGAATGCCCTGACTTGAGTCTGGGTTTTTGGAGCTACCCAGTCCAGAATAGTCTGGATCTTGGGTTGGAGTGGCTGAACTTGGCCTCCACCTTACAAGGTGTCCCAAGTAAACCACAGTTCCCTGCCCTATCTGGCATTTGGATGCCTTGATAGAGAGGCCTGCAGATTGCAGAGCCTTCAAAACCTTCTTCAGGTGGACCAGGTGATCCTGCCAGGTGGAGCTAAAGACAGCAATATCATCAAGATAAGCTGTGCTAAAGGACTCCAAGCCAGCAAGGACTTGATTCACCAACCTTTGGAAGGTGGCAGGGGCATTCTTTAAACCAAAGGGCATAACAGTAAACTGATAATGCCCATCAGCTGTGGAGAATGCTGTTTTCTCTTTTGCTCCAGGTGCCATTTTTATTTGCCAGTACCCTGCTGTTAAGTCAAAGGTACTTAAGAATTTGGCAGCACCTAATTTATCTATGAGCTCATCAGCTCTAGGAATTGGATGAGCATCTGTCTTGGTGACAGAATTGAGCCCTCTGTAGTCCACACAAAACCTCATCTCTTTCTTTCCATCTTTGGTGTGAGGTTTGGGGACTAAGACCACTGGGCTAGCCCAGGGGCTGTCAGAGCGCTCAATTACTCCCAATTCTAGCATCTTGTGGACTTCCACCTTGATGCTTTCCTTAACATGGTCAGACTGTCTAAAGATTTTGTTTTTGACAGGCATGCTGTCTCCTGTGTCCACATCATGGGTACACAGGTGTGTCTGACCAGGGGTTAAGGAGAAGAGTTCAGGAAACTGCTGTAGGACTCTCCTACAATCAGCTTGCTGTTGGCCAGAGAGGGTGTCTGAGTAGATCACTCCATCTACTGTGCCATCTTTTGGGTCTGATGACAGAAGATCAGGGAGAGGTTCACTCTCTGCCTCCTGATCCTCATCTGTTTCCATCAACAGATTCACATCAGCCCTGTCATGGAAGAGCTTAAGGCGGTTCACATGGATCACCCTCTTGGGGCTCCTGCTTGTGCCCAGGTCCACCAGGTAGGTGACCTGACTCTTCCTTTCTAGCACTGGGTAAGGGCCACTCCATTTGTCCTGGAGTGCCCTGGGAGCCACAGGCTCCAGAACCCAGACTTTCTGCCCTGGTTGGAACTCAACCAGTGCAGCCTTTTGGTCATACCAAAACTTCTGGAGCTGTTGGCTGGCCTCAAGGTTTTTGGTTGCCTTTTCCATGTACTCTGCCATTCTAGAGCGAAGGCCAAGTACATAGTCCACTATGTCTTGTTTAGGCTCATGAAGAGGTCTCTCCCAGCCTTCTTTAACAAGAGCAAGTGGTCCCCTTACAGGGTGACCAAACAGAAGTTCAAAGGGTGAGAATCCTACTCCCTTCTGTGGCACCTCTCTGTAAGCGAAAAGCAGACATGGCAAGAGGACATCCCATCTCCTTTTGAGTTTTTCTGGGAGCCCCATGGTCATGCCTTTTAATGTCTTGTTGAATCTCTCAACTAAGCCATTAGTTTGTGGATGGTAGGGTGTAGTGAATTTGTAAGTCACTCCACACTCATTCCACATGTGTTTTAGGTATGCTGACATGAAGTTGGTACCTCTGTCAGACACCACCTCCTTAGGGAAACCCACTCTGGTAAAGATACCAATGAGGGCCTTGGCTACTGCAGGGGCAGTAGTCGACCTAAGGGGAATAGCTTCAGGATACCTAGTAGCATGATCCACTACTACTAGGATGTACATATTTCCTGAGGCTGTGGGAGGTTCCAGTGGACCAACTATGTCCACACCCACTCTTTCAAAGGGGACCCCCACCACTGGAAGTGGAATGAGGGGGGCCTTTGGGTGCCCACCTGTCTTACCACTGGATTGACAGGTGGGGCAGGAGAGGCAAAACTCCTTAACCTTCTGGGACATATTGGGCCAGTAGAAGTGGTTGACTAACCTCTCCCACGTCTTGGTTTGTCCCAAATGCCCAGCAAGGGGAATATCATGGGCTAAGGTCAGAATAAACTCTCTGAACGACTGAGGCACTACCACTCTCCTAGTGGCACCAGGTTTGGGGTCTCTGGCCTCAGTGTACAGGAGTCCATCTTCCCAATAGACCCTATGTGTTCCATTTTTCTTGCCCTTGGACTCTTCAGCAGCTTGCTGCCTAAGGCCTTCAAGAGAGGGACAGGTTTCTTGTCCCTTACACAGCTCCTCCCTTGAGGGTCCCCCTGGGCCCAAGACCTCAACCTGATAAGGTTCAAGCTCCAAAGGCTCAGTTCCCTCAGAGGGCAGAACTTCTTCCTGAGAAGAGAGGTTCCCTTTTTCTGACTGTGTTGCAGTTGGTTTCCCAACTGACTTTCCTTTTCTCTTGGTAGGCTGGGCCATTTTTCCAGACTCCAGCTCTACTTTTTCACCCTGTGCCTTGCACTGTGCCCTTGTTTTTACACACACCAGTTCAGGGATACCCAGCATGGCTGCATGGGTTTTTAGTTCTACCTCAGCCCATGCTGAGGACTCCAGGTCATTTCCAAGCAGACAGTCTACTGGGATGTTTGAGGAGACCACCACCTGTTTCAGGCCATTGACCCCTCCCCATTCTAAAGTTACCATTGCCATGGGATGTGCTTTAGTTTGATTGTCCGCATTGGTGACTGTATAAGTTTTTCCAGTCAGGTATTGGCCAGGGGAAACCAGTTTCTCTGTCACCATGGTGACACTGGCACCTGTATCCCTCAGGCCCTCTACACTTGTCCCATTAATAAAGAGCTGCTGCCTGTATTTTTGCATGTTAGGGGGCCAGGCAGCTAGTGTGGCTAAATCCACCCCACCCTCAGAGACTAGAGTAGCTTCAGTGTGGACCCTGATTTGCTCTGGGCACACTGTTGATCCCACTTGGAGACTAGCCATTCCAGTGTTACCTGGATTGGAGTTTGGAGTGGAACTTTTCTTGGGACAGGCCTTGTCTCCAGTTTGGTGTCCAGACTGACTACAGTTTCGACACCAGGCCTTTTTGGGATCAAAGTTTTTACCCTTGTACCCAGGATTGTTTTGTGAAGAGGCTCTGGGCCCACCCTCCTGTGCAGGTTTTTGGGGGCCTTTAGAAGACTCTTGACTATTTTTATTTTTGGCTGTCTCACCACCTTTCCCCTGGGGAGGTTTTGTGACCCCTTTCTTTTGGTCACCCCCTGTGGAAGTTTTGGACACCCTAGTCTTGACCCAATGGTCCGCCTTCTTTCCCAATTCTTGGGGAGAAATTGGTCCTAGGTCTACCAGATGCTGATGCAGTTTATCATTGAAACAATTACTTAACAGGTGTTCTTTCACAAATAAATTGTACAGCCCATCATAATTACTTACACCACTGCCTTGAATCCAACCATCTAGTGTCTTTACTGAGTAGTCTACAAAGTCAACCCAGGTCTGGCTCGAGGATTTTTGAGCCCCCCTGAATCTAATCCTATACTCCTCAGTGGAGAATCCAAAGCCCTCAATCAGGGTACCCTTCATGAGGTCATAAGATTCTGCATCTTGTCCAGAGAGTGTGAGGAGTCTATCCCTACACTTTCCTGTGAACATTTCCCAAAGGAGAGCACCCCAGTGAGATCTGTTCACTTTTCTGGTTACACAAGCCCTCTCAAAAGCTGTGAACCACTTGGTGATGTCATCACCATCTTCATATTTAGTTACAATCCCTTTAGGGATTTTCAACGTCAGGAGAATCTCTGACCCTATTTATGTTGCTGCCACCATTGATGGGTCCTAGGCCCATCTCTTGTCTTTCCCTCTCTATGGCTAGGATCTGTCTTTCCAAAGCCAATCTTTTGGCCATCCTGGCTAACTGGATGTCCTCTTCACTGGAGTTATCCTCAGTGATTTCAGAGGTGTTGGTCTCTCCTGTGAGGGAACCAGCATCTCTGACTATTATTTTTGGAGTCAGGGTTTGAGAGACCCTGTTCTCCCTAGATAGGACTGGTAGGGGGGAATTTTCCTCCAAGTCACTATCCTCTTCCTCTGAGTTGCCACCCTCAGAGGGGTTGGCCTTTTCAAACTCTGCCAAAAGCTCCTGGAGCTGTATTTTGGTAGGTTTGGGGCCCATTGTTATTTTCTTTATTTTACAGAGTGACCTTAGCTCCCTCATCTTAAGATGGAGGTAAGGTGTGGTGTCGAGTTCCACCACAGTCACATCTGTGCTAGACATTTTGCTTCTAAAAGTTGGAATACTTTTTAAGAATCTACAACTGGTTCTAGAATCTAATTCAAACTTTTACAAACTTTTAAACTCTAAAAGAAATGCTAAACAGGATCTAACACAAGGCCCTAGCAGGTCTTTTAAGAATTTAGAAAACTTTTCAAATTGCAAAAATCAATTTCTAATGACAATTTTGGAATTTGTCGTGTGATCAGGTATTGGCTGAGTAGTCCAGCAAATGCAAAGTCTTGTACCCCACCGCTGATCCACCAATGTAGGAAGTTGGCTCTGTATGTGCTATTTCAAAGTAAGGAATAGCATGCACAGAGTCCAAGGGTTCCCCTTAGAGGTAAAATAGTGGTAAAAAGAGATAATACTAATGCTCTATTTTGTGGTAGTGTGGTCGAGCAGTAGGCTTATCCAAGGAGTAGTGTTAAGCATTTGTTGTACATACACATAGACAATAAATGAGGTACACACACTCAGAGACAAATCTAGCCAATAGGTTTTGTTATAGAAAAATATCTTTTCTTAGTTTATTTTAAGAACCACAGGTTCAAATTTAACATGTAATATCTTGTTTGAAAGGTATTGCAGGTAAGTACATTAGGAACTTTGAATCATTTCAATTGCATGTATACTTTTCAAGTTATTGACAAATAGCTATTCCAAAAGTGGACACGGTGCAATTTTCACAGTTCCTGGGGGAGGTATGTTTTTGTTAGTTTTACCAGGTAAGTAAGACACTTACAGGGTTCAGTTCTTGGTCCAAGGTAGCCCACCGTTGGGGGTTCAGAGCAACCCCAAAGTCACCACACCAGCAGCTCAGGGCCGGTCAGGTGCAGAGTTCAAAGTGGTGCCCAAAACGCATAGGCTAGAATGGAGAGAAGGGGGTGCCCCGGTTCCGGTCTGCTTGCAGGTAAGTACCCGCGTCTTCGGAGGGCAGACCAGGGGGGTTTTGTAGGGCACCGGGGGGGACACAAGCCCACACAGAAATTTCACCCTCAGCAGCGCGGGGGCGGCCGGGTGCAGTGTAGAAACAAGCGTCGGGTTTTCAATGTTAGTCTATGAGAGATCAACGGATCTCTTCAGCGCTGCAGGCAGGCAAGGGGGGGCTTCCTCTGGGAAACCTCCACTTGGACAAGGGAGAGGGACTCCTGGGGGTCACTTCTCCAGTGAAAGTCCGGTCCTTCAGGTCCTGGGGGCTGCGGGTGCAGGGTCTTTTCCAGGCGTCGGGACTTAGGTTTCAGAGAGTCGCGGTCAGGGGAAGCCTCGGGATTCCCTCTGCAGGCGGCGCTGTAGGGGCTCAGGGGGGACAGGTTTTGGTACTCACAGTCGTAGAGTAGTCCGGGGGTCCTCCCTGAGGTGTTGGTTCTCCACCAGCCGAGTCGGGGTCGCCGGGTGCAGTGTTGCAAGTCTCACGCTTCTTGCGGGGAGTTGCAGGGTTCTTTAAAGCTGCTTCTGGAAACAAAGTTGCAGTCTTTTTGGAGCAGGTCCGCTGTCCTCAGGAGTTTCTTGTCGTCGTCGAAGCAGGGCAGTCCTCAGAGGATTCAGAGGTCGCTGGTCCCTTTGGAAGGCATCGCTGGAGCAGAGTTCTTTGGAAGGCAGGAGACAGGCCGGTGAGTTTCTGGAGCCAAGGCAGTTGTTGTCTTCTGGTCTTCCTCTGCAGGGGTTTTCAGCTAGGCAGTCCTTCTTCTTGTTGTTGCAGGAATCTAATTTTCTAGGGTTCAGGGTAGCCCTTAAATACTAAATTTAAGGGCGTGTTTAGGTCTGGGGGGTTAGTAGCCAATGGCTACTAGCCCTGAGGGTGGGTACACCCTCTTTGTGCCTCCTCCCAAGGGGAGGGGGTCACAATCCTAACCCTATTGGGGGAATCCTCCATCTGCAAGATGGAGGATTTCTAAAAGTTAGAGTCACCTCAGCTCAGGACACCTTAGGGGCTGTCCTGACTGGCCAGTGACTCCTCCTTGTTATTCTCATTATTTTCTCCGGCCTTGCCGCCAAAAGTGGGGGCCGGGCCGGAGGGGGCGGGCAACTCCACTAGCTGGAGTGTCCTGCGGTGCTGTGACAAAGGGGTGAGCCTTTGAGGCTCACCGCCAGGTGTTACAGCTCCTGCCTGGGGGAGGTGTTAGCATCTCCACCCAGTGCAGGCTTTGTTACTGGCCTCAGAGTGACAAAGGCACTCTCCCCATGGGGCCAGCAACATGTCTCTAGTGTGGCAGGCTGCTGGAACTAGTCAGCCTACACAGATAGTCGGTTAAGTTTCAGGGGGCACCTCTACGGTGCCCTCTGGGGTGTATTTTGCAATAAAATGTACACTGGCATCAGTGTGCATTTATTGTGCTGAGAAGTTTGATACCAAACTTCCCAGTTTTCAGTGTAGCCATTATGGTGCTGTGGAGTTCGTGTTTGACAAACTCCCAGACCATATACTCTTATGGCTACCCTGCACTTACAATGTCTAAGGTTTTGTTTAGACACTGTAGGGGTACCATGCTCATGCACTGGTACCCTCACCTATGGTATAGTGCACCCTGCCTTAGGGCTGTAAGGCCTGCTAGAGGGGTGACTGACCTATACTTGCATAGGCAGTGAGAGGCTGGCATGGCACCCTGAGGGGAGTGCCATGTCGACTTACTCGTTTTGTCCTCACTAGCACACACAAGCTGGCAAGCAGTGTGTCTGTGCTGAGTGAGAGGTCTCCAGGGTGGCATAAGACATGCTGCAGCCCTTAGAGACCTTCCTTGGCATCAGGGCCCTTGGTACTAGAAGTACCAGTTACAAGGGACTTATCTGGATGCCAGGGTCTGCCAATTGTGGATACAAAAGTACAGGTTAGGGAAAGAACACTGGTGCTGGGGCCTGGTTAGCAGGCCTCAGCACACTTTCAATTGTAAACATAGCATCAGCAAAGGCAAAAAGTCAGGGGGCAACCATGCCAAGGAGGCATTTCCTTACACAACCCCCCCCCAAACGAAAGAGGATGAGACTAACCTTTCCCAAGAGAGTCTTCATTTTCTAAGTGGAAGAACCTGGAAAGGCCATCTGCATTGGCATGGGCAGTCCCAGGTCTGTGTTCCACTATAAAGTCCATTCCCTGTAGGGAGATGGACCACCTCAACAGTTTAGGATTTTCACCTTTCATTTGCATCAGCCATTTGAGAGGTCTGTGGTCAGTTTGAACTAGGAAGTGAGTCCCAAAGAGGTATGGTCTCAGCTTCTTCAGGGACCAAACCACAGCAAAGGCCTCCCTCTCAATGGCACTCCAACGCTGCTCCCTGGGGAGTAACCTCCTGCTAATGAAAGCAACAGGCTGGTCAAGGCCATCATCATTTGTTTGGGACAAAACTGCCCCTGTCCCATGTTCAGAGGCATCTGTCTGCACAATGAACTGCTTAGAATAATCTGGAGCTTTTAGAACTGGTGCTGAGCACATTGCTTGTTTCAGGGTGTCAAAGGCCTGTTGGCATTCCACAGTCCAGTTCACTTTCTTGGGCATTTTCTTGGAGGTGAGTTCAGTGAGGGCTGTCACAATGGATCCATATCCCTTCACAAACCTCCTGTAATACCCAGTCAAGCCAAGGAATGCCCTGACTTGAGTCTGGGTTTTTGGAGCTACCCAGTCCAGAATAGTCTGGATCTTGGGTTGGAGTGGCTGAACTTGGCCTCCACCTACAAGGTGTCCCAAGTAAACCACAGTTCCCTGCCCTATCTGGCATTTGGATGCCTTGATAGAGAGGCCTGCAGATTGCAGAGCCTTCAAAACCTTCTTCAGGTGGACCAGGTGATCCTGCCAGGTGGAGCTAAAGACAGCAATATCATCAAGATAAGCTGTGCTAAAGGACTCCAAGCCAGCAAGGACTTGATTCACCAACCTTTGGAAGGTGGCAGGGGCATTCTTTAAACCAAAGGGCATAACAGTAAACTGATAATGCCCATCAGGTGTGGAGAATGCTGTTTTCTCTTTTGCTCCAGGTGCCATTTTTATTTGCCAGTACCCTGCTGTTAAGTCAAAGGTACTTAAGAATTTGGCAGCACCTAATTTATCTATGAGCTCATCAGCTCTAGGAATTGGATGAGCATCTGTCTTGGTGACAGAATTGAGCCCTCTGTAGTCCACACAAAACCTCATCTCTTTCTTTCCATCTTTGGTGTGAGGTTTGGGGACTAAGACCACTGGGCTAGCCCAGGGGCTGTCAGAGCGCTCAATTACTCCCAATTCCAGCATCTTGTGGACTTCCACCTTGATGCTTTCCTTAACATGGTCAGACTGTCTAAAGATTTTGTTTTTGACAGGCATGCTGTCTCCTGTGTCCACATCATGGGTACACAGGTGTGTCTGACCAGGGGTTAAGGAGAAGAGTTCAGGAAACTGCTGTAGGACTCTCCTACAATCAGCTTGCTGTTGGCCAGAGAGGGTGTCTGAGTAGATCACTACATCTACTGTGCCATCTTTTGGGTCTGATGACAGAAGATCAGGGAGAGGTTCACTCTCTGCCTCCTGATCCTCATCTGTTACCATCAACAGATTCACATCAGCCCTGTCATGGAAGAGCTTAAGGCGGTTCACATGGATCACCCTCTTGGGGCTCCTGCTTGTGCCCAGGTCCACCAGGTAGGTGACCTGACTCTTCCTTTCTAGCACTGGGTAAGGGCCACTCCATTTGTCCTGGAGTGCCCTGGGAGCCACAGGCTCCAGAACCCAGACTTTCTGCCCTGGTTGGAACTCAACCAGTGCAGCCTTTTGGTCATACCAAAACTTCTGGAGCTGTTGGCTGGCCTCAAGGTTTTTGGTTGCCTTTTCCATGTACTCTGCCATTCTAGAGCGAAGGCCAAGTACATAGTCCACTATGTCTTGTTTAGGCTCATGAAGAGGTCTCTCCCAGCCTTCTTTAACAAGAGCAAGTGGTCCCCTTACAGGGTGACCAAACAGAAGTTCAAAGGGTGAGAATCCTACTCCCTTCTGTGGCACCTCTCTGTAAGCGAAAAGCAGACATGGCAAGAGGACATCCCATCTCCTTTTGAGTTTTTCTGGGAGCCCCATGATCATGCCTTTTAATGTCTTGTTGAATCTCTCAACTAAGCCATTAGTTTGTGGATGGTAGGGTGTAGTGAATTTGTAAGTCACTCCACACTCATTCCACATGTGTTTTAGGTATGCTGACATGAAGTTGGTACCTCTGTCAGACACCACCTCCTTAGGGAAACCCACTCTGGTAAAGATACCAATGAGGGCCTTGGCTACTGCAGGGCCAGTAGTCGACCTAAGGGGAATAGCTTCAGGATACCTAGTAGCATGATCCACTACTACTAGGATGTACATATTTCCTGAGGCTGTGGGAGGTTCCAGTGGACCAACTATGTCCACACCCACTCTTTCAAAGGGGACCCCCACCACTGGAAGTGGAATGAGGGGGGCCTTTGGGTGCCCACCTGTCTTACCACTGGATTGACAGGTGGGGCAGGAGAGGCAAAACTCCTTAACCTTCTGGGACATATTGGGCCAGTAGAAGTGGTTGACTAACCTCTCCCACGTCTTGGTTTGTCCCAAATGCCCAGCAAGGGGAATATCATGGGCTAAGGTCAGAATAAACTCTCTGAACGACTGAGGCACTACCACTCTCCTAGTGGCACCAGGTTTGGGGTCTCTGGCCTCAGTGTACAGGAGTCCATCTTCCCAATAGACCCTATGTGTTCCATTTTTCTTGCCCTTGGACTCTTCAGCAGCTTGCTGCCTAAGGCCTTCAAGAGAGGGACAGGTTTCTTGTCCCTTACACAGCTCCTCCCTTGAGGGTCCCCCTGGGCCCAAGAGCTCAACCTGATAAGGTTCAAGCTCCAAAGGCTCAGTTCCCTCAGAGGGCAGAACTTCTTCCTGAGAAGAGATGTTCACTTTTTCTGACTGTGTTGCAGTTGGTTTCCCAACTGACTTTCCTTTTCTCTTGGTAGGCTGGGCCATTTTTCCAGACTCCAGCTCTACTTTTTCACCCTGTGCCTTGCACTGTGCCCTTGTTTTTACACACACCAGTTCAGGGATACCCAGCATGGCTGCATGAGTTTTTAGTTCTACCTCAGCCCATGCTGAGGACTCCAGGTCATTTCCAAGCAGACAGTCTACTGGGATGTTTGAGGAGACCACCACCTGTTTCAGGCCATTGACCCCTCCCCATTCTAAAGTTACCATTGCCATGGGATGTGCTTTAGTTTGATTGTCCGCATTGGTGACTGTATAAGTTTTTCCAGTCAGGTATTGGCCAGGGGAAACCAGTTTCTCTGTCACCATGGTGACACTGGCACCTGTATCCCTCAGGCCCTCTACACTTGTCCCATTAATAAAGAGCTGCTGCCTGTATTTTTGCATGTTAGGGGGCCAGGCAGCTAGTGTGGCTAAATCCACCCCACCCTCAGAGACTAGAGTAGCTTCAGTGTGGACCCTGATTTGCTCTGGGCACACTGTTGATCCCACTTGGAGACTAGCCATTCCAGTGTTACCTGGATTGGAGTTTGGAGTGGAACTTTTCTTGGGACAGGCCTTGTCTCCAGTTTGGTGTCCAGACTGACTACAGTTTCGACACCAGGCCTTTTTGGGATCAAAGTTTTTACCCTTGTACCCAGGATTGTTTTGTGAAGAGGCTCTGGGCCCACCCTCCTGTGCAGGTTTTTGGGGGCCTTTAGAAGACTCTTGACTATTTTTATTTTTGGCTGTCTCACCACCTTTCCCCTGGGGAGGTTTTGTGACCCCTTTCTTTTGGTCACCCCCTGTGGAAGTTTTGGACACCCTAGTCTTGACCCAATGGTCCGCCTTCTTTCCCAATTCTTGGGGAGAAATTGGTCCTAGGTCTACCAGATGCTGATGCAGTTTATCATTGAAACAATTACTTAACAGGTGTTCTTTCACAAATAAATTGTACAGCCCATCATAATTACTTACACCACTGCCTTGAATCCAACCATCTAGTGTCTTTACTGAGTAGTCTACAAAGTCAACCCAGGTCTGGCTCGAGGATTTTTGAGCCCCCCTGAATCTAATCCTATACTCCTCAGTGGAGAATCCAAAGCCCTCAATCAGGGTACCCTTCATGAGGTCATAAGATTCTGCATCTTGTCCAGAGAGTGTGAGGAGTCTATCCCTACACTTTCCTGTGAACATTTCCCAAAGGAGAGCACCCCAGTGAGATCTGTTCACTTTTCTGGTTACACAAGCCCTCTCAAAAGCTGTGAACCACTTGGTGATGTCATCACCATCTTCATATTTAGTTACAATCCCTTTAGGGATTTTCAACGTCAGGAGAATCTCTGACCCTATTTATGTTGCTGCCACCATTGATGGGTCCTAGGCCCATCTCTTGTCTTTCCCTCTCTATGGCTAGGATCTGTCTTTCCAAAGCCAATCTTTTGGCCATCCTGGCTAACTGGATGTCCTCTTCACTGGAGTTATCCTCAGTGATTTCAGAGGTGTTGGTCTCTCCTGTGAGGGAACCAGCATCTCTGACTATTATTTTTGGAGTCAGGGTTTGAGAGACCCTGTTCTCCCTAGATAGGACTGGTAGGGGGGAATTTTCCTCCAAGTCACTATCCTCTTCCTCTGAGTTGCCACCCTCAGAGGGGTTGGCCTTTTCAAACTCTGCCAAAAGCTCCTGGAGCTGTATTTTGGTAGGTTTGGGGCCCATTGTTATTTTCTTTATTTTACAGAGTGACCTTAGCTCCCTCATCTTAAGATGGAGGTAAGGTGTGGTGTCGAGTTCCACCACAGTCACATCTGTGCTAGACATTTTGCTTCTAAAAGTTGGAATACTTTTTAAGAATCTACAACTGGTTCTAGAATCTAATTCAAACTTTTACAAACTTTTAAACTCTAAAAGAAATGCTAAACAGGATCTAACACAAGGCCCTAGCAGGTCTTTTAAGAATTTAGAAAACTTTTCAAATTGCAAAAATCAATTTCTAATGACAATTTTGGAATTTGTCGTGTGATCAGGTATTGGCTGAGTAGTCCAGCAAATGCAATGTCTTGTACCCCACCGCTGATCCACCAATGTAGGAAGTTGGCTCTGTATGTGCTATTTCAAAGTAAGGAATAGCATGCACAGAGTCCAAGGGTTCCCCTTAGAGGTAAAATAGTGGTAAAAAGAGATAATACTAATGCTCTATTTTGTGGTAGTGTGGTCGAGCAGTAGGCTTATCCAAGGAGTAGTGTTAAGCATTTGTTGTACATACACATAGACAATAAATGAGGTACACACACTCAGAGACAAATCTAGCCAATAGGTTTTGTTATAGAAAAATATCTTTTCTTAGTTTATTTTAAGAACCACAGGTTCAAATTTAACATGTAATATCTTGTTTGAAAGGTATTGCAGGTAAGTACATTAGGAACTTTGAATCATTTCAATTGCATGTATACTTTTCAAGTTATTGACAAATAGCTATTCCAAAAGTGGACACGGTGCAATTTTCACAGTTCCTGGGGGAGGTATGTTTTTGTTAGTTTTACCAGGTAAGTAAGACACTTACAGGGTTCAGTTCTTGGTCCAAGGTAGCCCACCGTTGGGGGTTCAGAGCAACCCCAAAGTCACCACACCAGCAGCTCAGGGCCGGTCAGGTGCAGAGTTCAAAGTGGTGCCCAAAACGCATAGGCTAGAATGGAGAGAAGGGGGTGCCCCGGTTCCGGTCTGCTTGCAGGTAAGTACCCGCGTCTTCGGAGGGCAGACCAGGGGGGTTTTGTAGGGCACCGGGGGGGACACAAGCCCACACAGAAATTTCACCCTCAGCAGCGCGGGGGCGGCCGGGTGCAGTGTAGAAACAAGCGTCGGGTTTTCAATGTTAGTCTATGAGAGATCAACGGATCTCTTCAGCGCTGCAGGCAGGCAAGGGGGGGCTTCCTCTGGGAAACCTCCACTTGGACAAGGGAGAGGGACTCCTGGGGGTCACTTCTCCAGTGAAAGTCCGGTCCTTCAGGTCCTGGGGGCTGCGGGTGCAGGGTCTTTTCCAGGCGTCGGGACTTAGGTTTCAGAGAGTCGCGGTCAGGGGAAGCCTCGGGATTCCCTCTGCAGGCGGCACTGTAGGGGCTCAGGGGGGACAGGTTTTGGTACTCACAGTCGTAGAGTAGTCCGGGGGTCCTCCCTGAGGTGTTGGTTCTCCACCAGCCGAGTCGGGGTCGCCGGGTGCAGTGTTGCAAGTCTCACGCTTCTTGCGGGGAGTTGCAGGGTTCTTTAAAGCTGCTTCTGGAAACAAAGTTGCAGTCTTTTTGGAGCAGGTCCGCTGTCCTCAGGAGTTTCTTGTCGTCGTCGAAGCAGGGCAGGCCTCAGAGGATTCAGAGGTCGCTGGTCCCTTTGGAAGGCATCGCTGGAGCAGAGTTCTTTGGAAGGCAGGAGACAGGCCGGTGAGTTTCTGGAGCCAAGGCAGTTGTTGTCTTCTGGTCTTCCTCTGCAGGGGTTTTCAGCTAGGCAGTCCTTCTTCTTGTTGTTGCAGGAATCTAATTTTCTAGGGTTCAGGGTAGCCCTTAAATACTAAATTTAAGGGCGTGTTTAGGTCTGGGGGGTTAGTAGCCAATGGCTACTAGCCCTGAGGGTGGGTACACCCTCTTTGTGCCTCCTCCCAAGGGGAGGGGGTCACAATCCTAACCCTATTGGGGGAATCCTCCATCTGCAAGATGGAGGATTTCTAAAAGTTAGAGTCACCTCAGCTCAGGACACCTTAGGGGCTGTCCTGACTGGCCAGTGACTCCTCCTTGTTATTCTCATTATTTTCTCCGGCCTTGCCGCCAAAAGTGGGGGCCGGGCCGGAGGGGGCGGGCAACTCCACTAGCTGGAGTGTCCTGCGGTGCTGTGACAAAGGGGTGAGCCTTTGAGGCTCACCGCCAGGTGTTACAGCTCCTGCCTGGGGGAGGTGTTAGCATCTCCACCCAGTGCAGGCTTTGTTACTGGCCTCAGAGTGACAAAGGCACTCTCCCCATGGGGCCAGCAACATGTCTCTAGTGTGGCAGGCTGCTGGAACTAGTCAGCCTACACAGATAGTCGGTTAAGTTTCAGGGGGCACCTCTACGGTGCCCTCTGGGGTGTATTTTGCAATAAAATGTACACTGGCATCAGTGTGCATTTATTGTGCTGAGAAGTTTGATACCAAACTTCCCAGTTTTCAGTGTAGCCATTATGGTGCTGTGGAGTTCGTGTTTGACAAACTCCCAGACCATATACTCTTATGGCTACCCTGCACTTACAATGTCTAAGGTTTTGTTTAGACACTGTAGGGGTACCATGCTCATGCACTGGTACCCTCACCTATGGTATAGTGCACCCTGCCTTAGGGCTGTAAGGCCTGCTAGAGGGGTGACTGACCTATACTTGCATAGGCAGTGAGAGGCTGGCATGGCACGCTGAGGGGAGTGCCATGTCGACTTACTCGTTTTGTCCTCACTAGCACACACAAGCTGGCAAGCAGTGTGTCTGTGCTGAGTGAGAGGTCTCCAGGGTGGCATAAGACATGCTGCAGCCCTTAGAGACCTTCCTTGGCATCAGGGCCCTTGGTACTAGAAGTACCAGTTACAAGGGACTTATCTGGATGCCAGGGTCTGCCAATTGTGGATACAAAAGTACAGGTTAGGGAAAGAACACTGGTGCTGGGGCCTGGTTAGCAGGCCTCAGCACACTTTCAATTGTAAACATAGCATCAGCAAAGGCAAAAAGTCAGGGGGCAACCATGCCAAGGAGGCATTTCCTTACACAACCCCCCCCCAAACGAAAGAGGATGAGACTAACCTTTCCCAAGAGAGTCTTCATTTTCTAAGTGGAAGAACCTGGAAAGGCCATCTGCATTGGCATGGGCAGTCCCAGGTCTGTGTTCCACTATAAAGTCCATTCCCTGTAGGGAGATGGACCACCTCAACAGTTTAGGATTTTCACCTTTCATTTGCATCAGCCATTTGAGAGGTCTGTGGTCAGTTTGAACTAGGAAGTGAGTCCCAAAGAGGTATGGTCTCAGCTTCTTCAGGGACCAAACCACAGCAAAGGCCTCCCTCTCAATGGCACTCCAACGCTGCTCCCTGGGGAGTAACCTCCTGCTAATGAAAGCAACAGGCTGGTCAAGGCCATCATCATTTGTTTGGGACAAAACTGCCCCTGTCCCATGTTCAGAGGCATCTGTCTGCACAATGAACTGCTTAGAATAATCTGGAGCTTTTAGAACTGGTGCTGAGCACATTGCTTGTTTCAGGGTGTCAAAGGCCTGTTGGCATTCCACAGTCCAGTTCACTTTCTTGGGCATTTTCTTGGAGGTGAGTTCAGTGAGGGCTGTCACAATGGATCCATATCCCTTCACAAACCTCCTGTAATACCCAGTCAAGCCAAGGAATGCCCTGACTTGAGTCTGGGTTTTTGGAGCTACCCAGTCCAGAATAGTCTGGATCTTGGGTTGGAGTGGCTGAACTTGGCCTCCACCTACAAGGTGTCCCAAGTAAACCACAGTTCCCTGCCCTATCTGGCATTTGGATGCCTTGATAGAGAGGCCTGCAGATTGCAGAGCCTTCAAAACCTTCTTCAGGTGGACCAGGTGATCCTGCCAGGTGGAGCTAAAGACAGCAATATCATCAAGATAAGCTGTGCTAAAGGACTCCAAGCCAGCAAGGACTTGATTCACCAACCTTTGGAAGGTGGCAGGGGCATTCTTTAAACCAAAGGGCATAACAGTAAACTGATAATGCCCATCAGGTGTGGAGAATGCTGTTTTCTCTTTTGCTCCAGGTGCCATTTTTATTTGCCAGTACCCTGCTGTTAAGTCAAAGGTACTTAAGAATTTGGCAGCACCTAATTTATCTATGAGCTCATCAGCTCTAGGAATTGGATGAGCATCTGTCTTGGTGACAGAATTGAGCCCTCTGTAGTCCACACAAAACCTCATCTCTTTCTTTCCATCTTTGGTGTGAGGTTTGGGGACTAAGACCACTGGGCTAGCCCAGGGGCTGTCAGAGCGCTCAATTACTCCCAATTCCAGCATCTTGTGGACTTCCACCTTGATGCTTTCCTTAACATGGTCAGACTGTCTAAAGATTTTGTTTTTGACAGGCATGCTGTCTCCTGTGTCCACATCATGGGTACACAGGTGTGTCTGACCAGGGGTTAAGGAGAAGAGTTCAGGAAACTGCTGTAGGACTCTCCTACAATCAGCTTGCTGTTGGCCAGAGAGGGTGTCTGAGTAGATCACTACATCTACTGTGCCATCTTTTGGGTCTGATGACAGAAGATCAGGGAGAGGTTCACTCTCTGCCTCCTGATCCTCATCTGTTACCATCAACAGATTCACATCAGCCCTGTCATGGAAGAGCTTAAGGCGGTTCACATGGATCACCCTCTTGGGGCTCCTGCTTGTGCCCAGGTCCACCAGGTAGGTGACCTGACTCTTCCTTTCTAGCACTGGGTAAGGGCCACTCCATTTGTCCTGGAGTGCCCTGGGAGCCACAGGCTCCAGAACCCAGACTTTCTGCCCTGGTTGGAACTCAACCAGTGCAGCCTTTTGGTCATACCAAAACTTCTGGAGCTGTTGGCTGGCCTCAAGGTTTTTGGTTGCCTTTTCCATGTACTCTGCCATTCTAGAGCGAAGGCCAAGTACATAGTCCACTATGTCTTGTTTAGGCTCATGAAGAGGTCTCTCCCAGCCTTCTTTAACAAGAGCAAGTGGTCCCCTTACAGGGTGACCAAACAGAAGTTCAAAGGGTGAGAATCCTACTCCCTTCTGTGGCACCTCTCTGTAAGCGAAAAGCAGACATGGCAAGAGGACATCCCATCTCCTTTTGAGTTTTTCTGGGAGCCCCATGATCATGCCTTTTAATGTCTTGTTGAATCTCTCAACTAAGCCATTAGTTTGTGGATGGTAGGGTGTAGTGAATTTGTAAGTCACTCCACACTCATTCCACATGTGTTTTAGGTATGCTGACATGAAGTTGGTACCTCTGTCAGACACCACCTCCTTAGGGAAACCCACTCTGGTAAAGATACCAATGAGGGCCTTGGCTACTGCAGGGCCAGTAGTCGACCTAAGGGGAATAGCTTCAGGATACCTAGTAGCATGATCCACTACTACTAGGATGTACATATTTCCTGAGGCTGTGGGAGGTTCCAGTGGACCAACTATGTCCACACCCACTCTTTCAAAGGGGACCCCCACCACTGGAAGTGGAATGAGGGGGGCCTTTGGGTGCCCACCTGTCTTACCACTGGATTGACAGGTGGGGCAGGAGAGGCAAAACTCCTTAACCTTCTGGGACATATTGGGCCAGTAGAAGTGGTTGACTAACCTCTCCCACGTCTTGGTTTGTCCCAAATGCCCAGCAAGGGGAATATCATGGGCTAAGGTCAGAATAAACTCTCTGAACGACTGAGGCACTACCACTCTCCTAGTGGCACCAGGTTTGGGGTCTCTGGCCTCAGTGTACAGGAGTCCATCTTCCCAATAGACCCTATGTGTTCCATTTTTCTTGCCCTTGGACTCTTCAGCAGCTTGCTGCCTAAGGCCTTCAAGAGAGGGACAGGTTTCTTGTCCCTTACACAGCTCCTCCCTTGAGGGTCCCCCTGGGCCCAAGACCTCAACCTGATAAGGTTCAAGCTCCAAAGGCTCAGTTCCCTCAGAGGGCAGAACTTCTTCCTGAGAAGAGATGTTCACTTTTTCTGACTGTGTTGCAGTTGGTTTCCCAACTGACTTTCCTTTTCTCTTGGTAGGCTGGGCCATTTTTCCAGACTCCAGCTCTACTTTTTCACCCTGTGCCTTGCACTGTGCCCTTGTTTTTACACACACCAGTTCAGGGATACCCAGCATGGCTGCATGAGTTTTTAGTTCTACCTCAGCCCATGCTGAGGACTCCAGGTCATTTCCAAGCAGACAGTCTACTGGGATGTTTGAGGAGACCACCACCTGTTTCAGGCCATTGACCCCTCCCCATTCTAAAGTTACCATTGCCATGGGATGTGCTTTAGTTTGATTGTCCGCATTGGTGACTGTATAAGTTTTTCCAGTCAGGTATTGGCCAGGGGAAACCAGTTTCTCTGTCACCATGGTGACACTGGCACCTGTATCCCTCAGGCCCTCTACACTTGTCCCATTAATAAAGAGCTGCTGCCTGTATTTTTGCATGTTAGGGGGCCAGGCAGCTAGTGTGGCTAAATCCACCCCACCCTCAGAGACTAGAGTAGCTTCAGTGTGGACCCTGATTTGCTCTGGGCACACTGTTGATCCCACTTGGAGACTAGCCATTCCAGTGTTACCTGGATTGGAGTTTGGAGTGGAACTTTTCTTGGGACAGGCCTTGTCTCCAGTTTGGTGTCCAGACTGACTACAGTTTCGACACCAGGCCTTTTTGGGATCAAAGTTTTTACCCTTGTACCCAGGATTGTTTTGTGAAGAGGCTCTGGGCCCACCCTCCTGTGCAGGTTTTTGGGGGCCTTTAGAAGACTCTTGACTATTTTTATTTTTGGCTGTCTCACCACCTTTCCCCTGGGGAGGTTTTGTGACCCCTTTCTTTTGGTCACCCCCTGTGGAAGTTTTGGACACCCTAGTCTTGACCCAATGGTCCGCCTTCTTTCCCAATTCTTGGGGAGAAATTGGTCCTAGGTCTACCAGATGCTGATGCAGTTTATCATTGAAACAATTACTTAACAGGTGTTCTTTCACAAATAAATTGTACAGCCCATCATAATTACTTACACCACTGCCTTGAATCCAACCATCTAGTGTCTTTACTGAGTAGTCTACAAAGTCAACCCAGGTCTGGCTCGAGGATTTTTGAGCCCCCCTGAATCTAATCCTATACTCCTCAGTGGAGAATCCAAAGCCCTCAATCAGGGTACCCTTCATGAGGTCATAAGATTCTGCATCTTGTCCAGAGAGTGTGAGGAGTCTATCCCTACACTTTCCTGTGAACATTTCCCAAAGGAGAGCACCCCAGTGAGATCTGTTCACTTTTCTGGTTACACAAGCCCTCTCAAAAGCTGTGAACCACTTGGTGATGTCATCACCATCTTCATATTTAGTTACAATCCCTTTAGGGATTTTCAACGTCAGGAGAATCTCTGACCCTATTTATGTTGCTGCCACCATTGATGGGTCCTAGGCCCATCTCTTGTCTTTCCCTCTCTATGGCTAGGATCTGTCTTTCCAAAGCCAATCTTTTGGCCATCCTGGCTAACTGGATGTCCTCTTCACTGGAGTTATCCTCAGTGATTTCAGAGGTGTTGGTCTCTCCTGTGAGGGAACCAGCATCTCTGACTATTATTTTTGGAGTCAGGGTTTGAGAGACCCTGTTCTCCCTAGATAGGACTGGTAGGGGGGAATTTTCCTCCAAGTCACTATCCTCTTCCTCTGAGTTGCCACCCTCAGAGGGGTTGGCCTTTTCAAACTCTGCCAAAAGCTCCTGGAGCTGTATTTTGGTAGGTTTGGGGCCCATTGTTATTTTCTTTATTTTACAGAGTGACCTTAGCTCCCTCATCTTAAGATGGAGGTAAGGTGTGGTGTCGAGTTCCACCACAGTCACATCTGTGCTAGACATTTTGCTTCTAAAAGTTGGAATACTTTTTAAGAATCTACAACTGGTTCTAGAATCTAATTCAAACTTTTACAAACTTTTAAACTCTAAAAGAAATGCTAAACAGGATCTAACACAAGGCCCTAGCAGGTCTTTTAAGAATTTAGAAAACTTTTCAAATTGCAAAAATCAATTTCTAATGACAATTTTGGAATTTGTCGTGTGATCAGGTATTGGCTGAGTAGTCCAGCAAATGCAAAGTCTTGTACCCCACCGCTGATCCACCAATGTAGGAAGTTGGCTCTGTATGCTATTTCAAAGTAAGGAATAGCATGCACAGAGTCCAAGGGTTCCCCTTAGAGGTAAAATAGTGGTAAAAAGAGATAATACTAATGCTCTATTTTGTGGTAGTGTGGTCGAGCAGTAGGCTTATCCAAGGAGTAGTGTTAAGCATTTGTTGTACATACACATAGACAATAAATGAGGTACACACACTCAGAGACAAATCTAGCCAATAGGTTTTGTTATAGAAAAATATCTTTTCTTAGTTTATTTTAAGAACCACAGGTTCAAATTTAACATGTAATATCTTGTTTGAAAGGTATTGCAGGTAAGTACATTAGGAACTTTGAATCATTTCAATTGCATGTATACTTTTCAAGTTATTGACAAATAGCTATTCCAAAAGTGGACACAGTGCAATTTTCACAGTTCCTGGGGGAGGTAAGTTTTTGTTAGTTTTACCAGGTAAGTAAGACACTTACAGGGTTCAGTTCTTGGTCCAAGGTAGCCCACCGTTGGGGGTTCAGAGCAACCCCAAAGTCACCACACCAGCAGCTCAGGGCCGGTCAGGTGCAGAGTTCAAAGTGGTGCCCAAAACGCATAGGCTAGAATGGAGAGAAGGGGGTGCCCCGGTTCCGGTCTGCTTGCAGGTAAGTACCCGCGTCTTCGGAGGGCAGACCAGGGGGGTTTTGTAGGGCACCGGGGGGGACACAAGCCCACACAGAAATTTCACCCTCAGCAGCGCGGGGGCGGCCGGGTGCAGTGTAGAAACAAGCGTCGGGTTTTCAATGTTAGTCTATGAGAGATCAACGGATCTCTTCAGCGCTGCAGGCAGGCAAGGGGGGGCTTCCTCGGGGAAACCTCCACTTGGACAAGGGAGAGGGACTCCTGGGGGTCACTTCTCCAGTGAAAGTCCGGTCCTTCAGGTCCTGGGGGCTGCGGGTGCAGGGTCTTTTCCAGGCGTCGGGACTTAGGTTTCAGAGAGTCGCGGTCAGGGGAAGCCTCGGGATTCCCTCTGCAGGCGGCGCTGTAGGGGCTCAGGGGGGACAGGTTTTGGTACTCACAGTCGTAGAGTAGTCCGGGGGTCCTCCCTGAGGTGTTGGTTCTCCACCAGCCGAGTCGGGGTCGCCGGGTGCAGTGTTGCAAGTCTCACGCTTCTTGCGGGGAGTTGCAGGGTTCTTTAAAGCTGCTTCTGGAAACAAAGTTGCAGTCTTTTTGGAGCAGGTCCGCTGTCCTCGGGAGTTTCTTGTCGTCGTCGAAGCAGGGCAGTCCTCAGAGGATTCAGAGGTCGCTGGTCCCTTTGGAAGGCATCGCTGGAGCAGAGTTCTTTGGAAGGCAGGAGACAGGCCGGTGAGTTTCTGGAGCCAAGGCAGTTGTTGTCTTCTGGTCTTCCTCTGCAGGGGTTTTCAGCTAGGCAGTCCTTCTTCTTGTTGTTGCAGGAATCTAATTTTCTAGGGTTCAGGGTAGCCCTTAAATACTAAATTTAAGGGCGTGTTTAGGTCTGGGGGGTTAGTAGCCAATGGCTACTAGCCCTGAGGGTGGGTACACCCTCTTTGTGCCTCCTCCCAAGGGGAGGGGGTCACAATCCTAACCCTATTGGGGGAATCCTCCATCTGCAAGATGGAGGATTTCTAAAAGTTAGAGTCACCTCAGCTCAGGACACCTTAGGGGCTGTCCTGACTGGCCAGTGACTCCTCCTTGTTATTCTCATTATTTTCTCCGGCCTTGCCGCCAAAAGTGGGGGCCGGGCCGGAGGGGGCGGGCAACTCCACTAGCTGGAGTGTCCTGCGGTGCTGTGACAAAGGGGTGAGCCTTTGAGGCTCACCGCCAGGTGTTACAGCTCCTGCCTGGGGGAGGTGTTAGCATCTCCACCCAGTGCAGGCTTTGTTACTGGCCTCAGAGTGACAAAGGCACTCTCCCCATGGGGCCAGCAACATGTCTCTAGTGTGGCAGGCTGCTGGAACTAGTCAGCCTACACAGATAGTCGGTTAAGTTTCAGGGGGCACCTCTACGGTGCCCTCTGGGGTGTATTTTGCAATAAAATGTACACTGGCATCAGTGTGCATTTATTGTGCTGAGAAGTTTGATACCAAACTTCCCAGTTTTCAGTGTAGCCATTATGGTGCTGTGGAGTTCGTGTTTGACAAACTCCCAGACCATATACTCTTATGGCTACCCTGCACTTACAATGTCTAAGGTTTTGTTTAGACACTGTAGGGGTACCATGCTCATGCACTGGTACCCTCACCTATGGTATAGTGCACCCTGCCTTAGGGCTGTAAGGCCTGCTAGAGGGGTGACTGACCTATACTTGCATAGGCAGTGAGAGGCTGGCATGGCACCCTGAGGGGAGTGCCATGTCGACTTACTCGTTTTGTCCTCACTAGCACACACAAGCTGGCAAGCAGTGTGTCTGTGCTGAGTGAGAGGTCTCCAGGGTGGCATAAGACATGCTGCAGCCCTTAGAGACCTTCCTTGGCATCAGGGCCCTTGGTACTAGAAGTACCAGTTACAAGGGACTTATCTGGATGCCAGGGTCTGCCAATTGTGGATACAAAAGTACAGGTTAGGGAAAGAACACTGGTGCTGGGGCCTGGTTAGCAGGCCTCAGCACACTTTCAATTGTAAACATAGCATCAGCAAAGGCAAAAAGTCAGGGGGCAACCATGCCAAGGAGGCATTTCCTTACAACACCCCTTGCTGCACACATCAAGACCAGCACCAACGACACCGAGGACGTTTTCAACATTGTTAAGGATCCCTCCAACCCCACTGGCAGCAAAAACAACATCACACCCTCAAAGGAGATGTGCGACAACCTCAACCACTTCTTCCAAAACTAGATTGAAATAATATACAGAAGCATTGAACCCAAACTGACACCTACGGACTTCCTTGCAGATACACTACCACTGTAACTGGCACAAACTACACACTGACCACATAGAACATCCTCTCTACCCAGGACATCACATGCATCCACTCTGCATCCACTCTGGAGCTTCTACAGAACCCTGTTTGCACAACATCTTCAGCCTTGGAATCTAAAGAATCGGCCAGGAACTCACCACCCTGCTCAACACCTCTACCACCACCAAAACACTTCCTGATGCTTAGAAACATACCGAAGTCAGACCACTACTCAAATAACCCTCTGCTGACCCCAGCATACTCCCAAATTATCAACCATTCTCCCTGATCCCATTCCCTGCGAAGGTACTGGCAAAGATCATGAACAAGCAACTCATGTCATACCTGGAGCAGAACCAGCTACTCAATGCCTCCCAATCTGGCTTCCTCAGCAATCACAGCACCAAAAGTGCCCTGATTGCAGCCATCAATGACACCCAAACCCTCCTCGACTGAGGACAAACAGCAGCTTTGATCCTCCTCAACCTCGGCACCATATCCTATCACGTGCTGATCAAAAGAATCCACCACATCCTCATCCAAGGGGACACACTCAGATAGATCACCTCCTTCCTCACCGGAAGAACCCACAGGATCCACCTCCCATCTTTAACCTCTGGACCCAAGAAGATCCCCTGCTGTGTCACCAAGGGCTCATCTCTCAGCCCCATGCTCTTCAACATATATATGAACCTGCTGGCCAACATCATCAGATCCCACAGTCTCAACATAATTTCTTACACACACAACACTCAACTTATTCTCTCATTGATCGACGACCCCTCCAAAACCAGAACCAACTTCCACAGATGCATGACAAGAGTCACTGACTGGATGACGAACAACTACCTACAGCTGCACACAGACAAGATAGAAGTGCTGCTTTGGCAATAGCAGCAACACATGGAACGGCCATGTGGCCATCAGATTTAGGACCCATACCCACTCCCTCCGACCACATCAGAAACCCTGGAATCATAATTGAAAACAAGCTCATCATGGAAACACAGGCCAACATCATCTCCTCTGCCTGCTTCCTCACTTTGTGCTTGCTACGTAAGATCTTCAAGTTGCTACTCCTACACACCAGACGCATTGTGACACAGACCCTCATTCCCAGCCATCTGGACTACAGGAACACCCTCTACATAGGAATCACTGCACACCTCCTACAGAGACTTCAGACCATACAGAACAGCACAGCCAGACTCATCCTCAGCCTTCCCTGATGAATTCACATCACACCCCACCTCAGTAACTCCACTGAATCCCCGCACAGAAGAGATGTCAATTCAGGCTACTGACTCACACACACAAGGCTACACACAACCAAGGACCCGCATACATTAACCATCGCCTGAACTTCCACCAAACATCAAGAAGACTACTCTCTGCCTCCCTTTCACTTGCTCATACTCTCCAAATCTACCGAAGCAGAATTGAAGGACGCTCCCTATTTCACAACACCGAAAAACCATGGAACAGCCTCCCCATGCACCTCTGGACCATCATCTCCCTTCTGGAATTCCGACTGGCCCTCAAGACCTGGCTCTTCGAATAAGCTTCTGGGACCGTCAAGCACCTGAATACCCTATTGGGTAGAAATCCTCACAGGTGCATATTGGTCACTTAATATGTGGACCATTCAAAGTAGGTCGCAGTACCCACCAGAGTTGCCTCCCATCTACTATACTCTTCACCATTGCCATTGAACCTTTGGCTACTTGCATCTGCTCAGCAGGTGCACACTGGGTGATTCCACTGGAAGGCTCGACCCAACCAGTGCCGCTTTATGATGATGGTCTGGTGCTCTATCTTCAAAACACCAGCACAGGCGCTAATGTAATCTATGCAACACTTCAAGATTTAAAAAAAAGCAGTGGGCCTATGAGTGGACTGGGCAAAAACCAGTGTCTTCCTGCACCACCAAGATATGCCACCACAACAGATAAGGCTAGGTGGTGCCACACTGTTTTGGGCAAGGGAATCAGTTCATTACTTAGGAATTCGGCTCTACCATTCACAACTCAATCTGTTTGAGGGAAACTTGAAATGAGCACTCATGGCTCACAAGTCACAGGTAACATTCTGGAAGTGTCTGCCATTTTAAATTGCAGGCAAAATGGCCCTCTCCAAAATGATTGTCATCCCCTGACTGTAGTATTATTCTGGAAATGCACTATTCTATCCACCCAGGCAATTCTTCTGGAAATCAGACTCCATGCTAGGAGAATTAATCTGGGGTGACACTAAATAGCTCTGTATAAACTGGAACCCTTGGTGGGTAGAAGGGGCTTAGGAGCGCCGTCCTAGGAATTGTACTACATTGTGGCCCAAATCCAATGGGTGTCCTGGTGACTGGCAGGTGGTAATCTTTATGAAACTGACCTAGGGCTCCCATTGTTCGAATGAGATTGCTGGATTAACGGTGGCAACAACACTGTTTGTGGGTGACTGAGTCAATCCCATACCCTCTTGGCAGCTGTTGGCCCAACCCTTTCAGCTAGCTGGCAGTACCTCAACCAAATCTGAAAGAGAAGGTTATTTGTGGCAGCCTGAACATGACACTTGGTGACTTCTCAGGTGCATTTGTGGTCTACAAATCCCACCCCTTTCTCTCATTAGCAAAAGCTCTCATACACACACATAGGCAAGAAAGAGAGGCAGGATTGTTTAAAATATATTTACTAAAAAGACTGCAATTTACGATGAAATATATGTGCTGCAATTATTAGGGTAATGAGACGTAACAATATTAGTATTGGGCTGACCAGTGAGATGAAAATAAAGAGTCCCAACATTTTGGAATGAAATACATAGATGAGTTATACCCTGCCCCTAACTACAAAGCAAGAGCATAGCAGTGACAGCCCAATCTGTCCGAACCTAATCCATGATAGGAGCACCTACACCCATTGCCTGAAGGAAGGGGTTCTGCCTGCCGTCTCCTGTGTTGGCTGTAGAGACTGGGCTGAGGTCAGTAGTGTAATGGCATGCAGTGTGGATGGAATCCTGGCTGAAATTACCTCCCTGTTTTCCCTTGGCCTACACAGTGTTTTTATAAGAAAACATATTTTTGTTCCATGAAAAGGCCTGACGTGGGCAAGTGCCAGAGTGTCAGATTGATTGCAATCTCTTGTGGTAACAGTTGCTATCTGGATTACCATGTACTCAGACTCATCAACATAAGACAGGGATACATGGTGAAATGTTGTGCACAGAATAATAAAACCAATGCTTTTGCAGAATCACAAAGTTACAGCTAATTAGAAAATTAAAAACATCCTAGCTGAAAGTAGGCTAACTAAAAATGAATAAAACAGAATAAATGAAATTGGAGCACATAGGTAGGTAGGTAGGTAGGTAGGTAAAAGGGCACATGCCACAGGCCTAAGCTGAGCTAAAATATTTTGTTCAAGTAGAGTTTAAAAAGAACAAAAAAAATACTGGTGACAGACCTTTGTCCCCGAAACCCTTCAACAAATCCTGATACCTACAGTAAAGCTTCAACGCTTATGGTTGGAGCATGTCCAGATAGCCCATAAGTGCCTAGCTAGGATTTTCCAATTCTGACTCACCCCTTTTTGCAGGGTTATCCCCAAACTTTTTGACTTCTTCCTTGTATTTTTTCTGACCTGTTTTTGTTGGCCTTCAGACTCTGGACACTTTACCACTGCTAACGAGTGCTAAAGTGCATGTGCTGTATGTCTAACATATATTGGTGATTCCTTTCTCCATGATTGGCTTATTTGATTTACGATTAAGTCTCTAGTATAGAGATCTAGGTGTGCATAGGGCCTTTAAATCAAATATTACCAGTGGGCCTGCAGCATTGATTGCGCCACCCATATGAGTACCCTTCAAACATATCTCAAACATGCCCCTGCAGTGTCTGTGTGTTTTAAACTTTAAAAATGTGCCCACTTGCCAGGCCCAATCCTTCCCTTTTACTGCATGTAAGTCACCCCTAAAGTTTGAAAAGGAAGACATGTTCTGGTGTGTTTTACATGTCGTAATAGCAAACTTCTGCTAAATTCTTTTTCACTAGTGCAAACCTTAGGGTAACACAGGTATTGCCTTGAAATATCTTTTAAGTGCCATTTCCCATTGGGAGCAGATTGAGACCTTGAGTTTGGGGTCTCTGAGCTCACAATTTAAAAATGCATCTTTTGATGAAGTTGGTTTTTGAATTGTAAGTTTGAAAATGCCACTTTTAGAAAGTGAGCATTTTCTTGCTTACCCATTCTGTGCCTCTGCCTGGCTGTGGAATAAACGTCTGGGTCAGGCTGACAGTTGGGCTGTTTGTGCATTCACTCTAGACAGTCACACAAATGGAGCTGAGGTGTGCCCTGTGTATCCTGATGGGTCTTCCTGAGCTAGAATGGTAGGAGAAGCTGACATATGCACCTGAATAGAGCTGTGTCTATCCTCACACAAAGCAGTCTTCAACCCCCCTGGAGTGTGTCTGGCGCCAGGGCAGGGAAAGGCAGGGTCTTGTGCACTACAAAGACTTCTCTTTGAAGTTTGCCTACTTCAAAGACAGAAATCGGAATAAGTACTGGACCTCTGATACCAAATAGTTAGAACACTTCTAGACTTAATGCATTCTGCTAAAAAGAAGAGCTACATGCTGTAGGAGGGACTGCCACTCTGCCTGTTGTTTTGTTGTGCTGGCCTACTCCATGTTGCTTCTGTCCAAGGAGTGAAAGGACTGGACCTTGCTTTCTACATCCTGCTTTCCAAGGCTCTCCATGGGCTTGAACTGAGCTTGTGCATACTTTATACACCATGTGGGGTCCAGAGTGGAATTACGGAAACACAGATACACTCAAATAAAGCACTTACAGTGTAAATGGCTATCGAAGCTTGAAGACTCCACTTTGGAAACACAGAACCGAATGTCGTGCCAAATTGAGACTTTTCAAAACAAATTTTGAGCAAAAAAAAAGTGTTGCGTTCCTTGGAATTAAGATGTCCTTAGGAATGGGAATAAGCCTTGAGAAAGTCCTGGAATGGGACAAAACATGTGTCGGCTGAAGTCTACATTCGTTGGCTGAGAATCTACAAAGACCAAAAGATCTGGGATTTATAACCACTGTCGAATGACATTTTGTGTGAACTGTTATTTGCTTTTCAAATTGTTTAAAATTATGTAAATGTATGAAATTATACAAACTATGAATGTGAATATTTATAAGTATGTTTGTAAATGGAATCAGTGAAGATATTAAGTACCAAGACAATATACACCCCCATATCTAGGTATTGATTCTTTTCTTTCACTCATCCCATTATCACATCTGTGCAGCTAATGTAATTATTCATGCGATTATTACAAATGGTGTGTTCCACTATTCTTTTTTGTTGTATGACTATCTGGTTCGGATTTCTGATTCTAGTTTACACATGGGGGCAACAAATGTGTTTTAGTGTTTGAGCACCACAAATATGTACAATTTGATTTGCAGAAAACAGGAGGGATGTGCAGCTAAGGAAATTCACTGTTGCCTTTTGTTTTTTGTAAATGCTGTAGGAGGGACTGCCACTCTGCCTGTTGCTTTGTTGTGCTGGCCTTCTCCTTGCTGCTTCTGTCCAGGGAGTGAAAGGACTGGACCTTGCTTTCTATATCCTGCTTTCCAAGGCTCTCCAAGGGCTTGAACTGAGCTTGCCTCCTTTTAAGACATCTCAGGGACATCAAAGACTTCACCTACCAGCACCTGGGCTCTCTTGCTGGGAGTCCTGACTTGCCAATGGTGCCAAATGCAGTCCCTGGGCCCTCGGGAGTGAGCTCTGGTGCAACTAAAAAGAAACTAACCATTTTGACCCCAGCGTGACTTTGGAACCGTTACCGCTCTCTGACTCTGCCCTACTGCCTGAACTGGAGCTGTGGTCCCCACTGAGTGCAATGACGGTGAACTGCTACACAGGACCGGCGCTGCTGCAGCACCTTTGAAGTCCTGCCACAGCGTCAGTCCTGAGAGCCGTGTCAATGACGTCCATGACACCCGACTCCGCTGCAGCACCTGAGGCCCCATGGTGTGATCGCAACACCACAAAGTCAACGCCTCGTATATTGACCTGCTGGGTACACTGACCCTGCAGGGTCGTAAGGAACCGAAGCCTCACCACCAATGCTGCATAACCTCCCCTGAAACTATAAGGAACCAATGCCTCACCTCCCTGCCTAGCAGTAAGAAACTGATGCCTCGCCTCCCCAATAGCAATAAGGAACAAATGCCACACCGGCTCCACATCCCCAATTCTGTGCAACGCCTTTTTTTCTTCATCGTTTTCCCGAATACTGCACCTGGGGTCTGTGCGATTCCATGACCTGCCTGCACTCCTGCACAAGTCACGTCAGACTGTTGGAACTTACTAATTCAATTCGCCGTGATGGCCCCAGTTGGAGCTATTGCATTTCTAAGCTCTATACTAAGAGTTAATATTTGAAACTTTTTATCTTAACTCGTGAATGTTGGATTTGTGTCATTTTGGTCTTGTTTTACTCAGATAAATATTGGCTATTTTCCTAAAATGGTCTGGAGTACTTTTGTGGTGTTTTCACTGAGTTATTGTGTGTGTGTACGAATACCTTGCATATTGCCTCTGACTTAAGCCTGACTGTTTGAGCCAAGCTACCAAGGGGGTGAGCAGTGGTTATCTTAGTTGTGTGACTCCCTTACACTGACTAGAGTGAGATTACCTACTTCGACAGGGTGCAAGCCACTGCCAACTAGAGACCCCATTTCTAACAGCACCCATGATTCTTCTCCTTGGTGTGACGAGATTCACAGGGTCCCTCACAGCAGACAATCTAGCCTGCTGGCATAATAACTCAATAGACATAGTCGGTGATCTATTACAGGACAACCACTTGTTAACATTTGACCAACTCAAACATATTTATGGCATCCCACCAGGCCAATTCCTTCTCCATAGCCAATTACTGTCTGTGTGCTGCCTTCTTTGGTGGACGAGGAACACCCCATCCCTCAGATCAGCGTGGGAGGTCAACATTGCATGCCCATTGCATGACTCCAAGTGGAACACAGCATTGGAGTCCCCGAAAAAGGTCTCCCACAATGTGAGATTTAAAAATGTACAATACCCTATACTCAGTAGAGCTTATTTGACTCTCTCTAAATGGAACCAAATGTTCCCAGAGGCACATCTTACATGCTGCAGATACCACTCCAAATGTTACTGATTTGCAGCATGTCATCTGGTTATGTCCCACCCTAGCACACTATTGGCACATAATGCATGACAATCTTGCCACTGTCACCAAACTCACCAACCTGAACACATGGGCAGCAACTACCTTTGGCATCGACAAAAGGGGGAGAGATCACAAGGTATGAGCAAGATTAGTAAAATATTTGCCTTTTGTTGGCCCAGCAATCCCTCACACTATGCTGGGGGCCGACCAGCCTACCGCAGTCACACCATGGCATAAGGTGCTCCTCTGGTGAGGAGAAGCTGAGAGTTTTAACCTGCAGCAGGAGGAAGCTTGACGACACTGTAAGAGATAGCGGTAGATTGTAACACCATATTCACACAGCTCCAAGAACTGGTGCACAAGGACGTAACCCCTCCTTTTGAAAAATACCAAACAGGCAGTGTACCAGGAGTACTGAAAGGGAGCTGCAGGTGGTGCTGCCCTATGTCCCTCCTTGCTTGTACACTGTTCACCTGTGATTATTGGAATAATTCTTCCTTATGCTGCTGTTTATTTGCCCCTCTCCCCCCTACTTCATAGTGGTTTACACTCACATTTCCAAAGCAACATGGTTCCTTGCTACCATGAGATCAACCCAGGCTCATACCGATCACACAATGCATACACACACTTCATACAGACCTTACCACAATGTGTCCATCTCTAGAAAGTTGTTCATGTTTGCCTCATATGAAAACTTAACAATGTAACCTCAATGAAAAGAGTCTTAAAAAAATGATGAATTATTTTCTTTCTTTTTTAGGTCTGATTATAAACAGCTGTAGCTGTCTCCCAGCTCTAATGCAATCAGCACACAATAATCATTTGGATCACCCCCCTTCTGCCACTGCTTTTTGGAATTGTTTTTCACATTCTAGAACAGCCTACACTAAATCCCAAAAATGTATACTAATGAATGTGGAGGTAGTATAGACTCCTTGGCCATACAAATCTCAGTGGGGACTGTTAAAGAAGGTCCCATTAATGTGCTAGTATGTCTATGTATGGCTGTTTTGCCTACCTTTACTCACCAACCGACTAACATTCATCCAGTTGCTCACATTCCCCTACTAGAACACCACCATTATGCCTATGTCCCTTGTCCTAGTCATTACCTTTGAGGTGGATTCTGCCTCATGACCTCACCCATCCCTCTCGGTGCTGTAAAAGCTGAGGTTCCTAGAATTCTTCCTGTTTTTTTTTTCTGCTCCATGGCTAGGATAGGGTGAGAAAATTGGGATCCCCCAGGGCACAGGTCCCCTACATCACACCTGTCATCCTGTCTGTGTCAGACATGGGAAGTCAGGGCAGCACTACCCACCAGAAGTACATCAGGAAGTTAAGGCAGTGATATTAATATGCACTCAAATGGACTGTCTTCACCCTCAGTTGTGGGTAAGCTGATGAACATTAAGGCCTTGAAGGGCCTTCAGAAGGTTAAATAGGGGAGTGGTCTGCCTGCTTATGAAAGATGGAGGCATTCTCTGTGTCTGACTGCTGGGAATAATGTCAATCTCTCTGGTCAGATCTGGTTTCTGGGTCATGCATGCACATTGAGAGAGTTTGGGGGGCCTCATTACAAGTTTGGCTGTCGGACTGCCAGACCGCCGCGTTGGGGGTCCCAAAAAGACCACTATGTTGGTGGTCTTTCAGAATGCCATATTATGAGTCATTCAAGCCGTACCGCCAACCAAAAAAGACCGCCTGCCAATGATGTGGAGGCCTGGAAATAGGCGGTCTGACCTTAGACGCCGACAGCACCGTGACCAATCACTGACCATATTACAAGAACAGAGTCACCATGGTGGACCTCCATGGCAGTCAGCCAATGGCGGTCCGAACCAGGCTGGTCCGAGGTCATCAAAGTAATACACAACAGCATATTGGATGTATTTGAAAACAACACAGCTGACATACATTGCCACACTGGACACACCTGCAAAGGACACTTTAAAACACAACCCTTCACACACCACAATCCTTTACATTTACACTGCAACACACACAAGCTGAGGCAAATTATTCACCACAAAGCACAAAGACTAGGCACCCCTTTTTTCACCATCCCCTTGAACGCCCTGCACACACTTTTTTCTCCAAATGCACCCTTTTGCACTTCCCCTCTTGAGTAAGCCACTGTGATCCTGTTTTGTTCCACCATGGCACATTAAAAAAATCATGTTTATCAATAGATGAGTTAAGGGTCATGGTGGATGAAATCATAAGACTAGTGCCACAATTCTTTGGAGCACAAGTCCAGAATACTCCTCTCAGTAGGAAAATTGAAATGTGAGACAGGATCATCAACAGAGTCAATGCTGTAGGCACCACCCTGTTCACAAGCGAGGACATCAAGAAGAGGTGGAATGACCTCAGGGGCAAGGTCCATTCCCTGGTCTCCAGGCACCAGCTGCAGGCCAAGAAGACTGGTGGTGACCTTCTCAGTGCCACATTACATCTCTTTCCCTGGAAGGAGAAGGTCTTGGCCATCCTGCATCCTGAGAGCTTGACAGGAATACCTGGGGGAGTAGATGTTTATGAACTCACAAATGTCACAAAAATGGCATGTTATGCATGCTCATAGCTCACTTTTTGTCTCCTTTACTGCTACTCAACTCCCCAGTCCAGTATTCACCTGTCTAAAGACCTCTATTGGGCAACTCACATTTGAAGTGTACTCACTTGGGGAGATGGCCTTTGAATAGTATGTGTAGGTACTGACATGACTCCAACTCCCAGCAGGCATGGTTCTATAACTCCAAACACCAGCACAATGTTCTCTTGTACAAAGACAACTGTTTGTCAATTCCCCAATTAAGTTTACTCACCTGGGGTGATACCATTTGTTAAGTATTGGGGAGCACTGAGAGTGACCTGACTGAAACTCTCAGCAAGCCCTGTTTCAGAAACTCCAACCACCCGTCCATTGTCCTCTTCTCCAAAAACTCCTGTTTGGCAACTCACACATGAAGTGTACTCCCCTGGGGGGACGTAATTTATCAAGTGTATGAAGTACAGGGGGTGACATGACTGCTAAGGTCAGGAGGCTATGTCTCTCCAACTCCAAACCCAAGCCCAGTGTTCTTATGCCCAAATACACCCATGTCTTAACTCTGAAAGGAAGTTTACTCATCTGGGAGGATTACATTTGTACGGTGGTAGGAAGTAGAGGGAGTGACCAGAATTCTATGCCAAATAAGCCCTGTGTATCTAACTCTAACCCACAAACAATGTTAACTTGCCCAGAACTATTTATGAACTCTCAATTGAAGTTTACTCACCTAGGAGGATACCATTTGTCATGTTTGCATAGTATGAGAGTCACATGACAGTCGTCACCTGTCCAAATACCCTTGCCTGCTGTAAGGAAATGCCTTCCTTGGCATGGTTACCCCCTAACCGTTTGCCTTTTGTTGATGCCAGTTATGATTGGAAGTGTGTTGGGACCCTGCTAACCAGGCCCCAGCACCAGTGTTCTTTCTCTAAACTGTGCCTTTGTTCCCACAATTGGCTCAGCCCTGGCACACAGATAAGTCCCTTGTAAATGGTATCCCTGGTACCAAGGGGCCTGTGGCCAGGGAAGGTCAATAAGGGCTGCAGCATGTATTATGCCACCGTGGGGACCCCTTACTCAGTACATGCACACTGCCTTACAGCTTGTGTGTGCTGGTGGGAGAAAATGACTAAGTCGACATGGCACTCCCCTCAGGGTGCCATGCCCACCTCTCACTGCCTGTAGCATAGGTAAGTCACCCTCTAGCAGGCCTTACAGCCCTAAGGCAGGGTGCACTATACCAAAGGTGGGGACATAGTTGCATGAGCACTATGCCCCTACAGTGTCTGAGCCAAACCTTAGACATTGTAAGGGCAGGGTAGCCATTAAGAGTATATGGTCTGGGAGTCTGTCAATTACGATCTCCACAGTTTCATAATGGCTATACTGAAATCTGGGAAGTTTGGTATCAAACTTCTCAACACAATACATGCACAATGTGGAATTTTATAGATGCCCCCGAATACCAGTCCAACTCCTAGTGCAAGGCTGACCAGTTTCTGCCAGCCTGCTACAACCAGACGAGTTTCTGGCCACATGGGTGAGTGCCTTTGTCACTCTGTGGCCAGGAACAAAGCCTGTACTGGATGGAGGTGCTTCTGTCCTCCCCCTGCAGGATCTGTAACACCTTGCAGTGAGCCTCGAAGGTTCATGACTTTTGTTACAGCACCCCAGGGCATCCCAGCTAGTGGAGATGCCCGCCCCTCCAGCCACTGCCCCCACTTTTGGCGGCAAGGTCGGAGGAGATAATGAGAAAAACAAGGAGGAGTCACCTACCAGTCAGGACAGCCCCTAAGGTACCCTGAGCTGAGGTGACCCCTGCCTTTAGAAATCCTACATTTTGAGTTCAGAGGATTCCCCCAATAGGAATAGGGATGTGCCGCCCTCCCTTCAGGGAGGAGGCACAAAGAGGGTGTAGCCACCCTCAAGGACAGTAGCCATTGGCTACTGCCCCCAGACCTAAACACACCCCTAAATTTAGTATTTAGGGGCAACCCAGAACCCAGGAAATCAGATTCCTGCAACCTGAATAAAGAAGAAGGACTGGTGACCTGAAAGCCCCGCAGAGACGACGGAGACAACAACTGACTTGGCCCCAGCCCTACCGGCCTGTCTCCAGACTCAAAGAACCTGCACAGTGACGCATCCGATAGGGACCAGCGACCTCTGAGGACTCAGAAGACTGCCCTGAACCTAAAGGACCAAGAAACTCCTGAGAACAGCTGCACTGTTCAGAACCTGTAACAACTTTGCGACAAAGAAGCAACTTTTAAAGAACTCGCACTTCCTGCCGTAAGCGAGATACTTCACACTCTGCACCCGACGCCCCCGGCTCATATTCAGGAGAACCAACACCGTAGAGAGGACTCCCAAGCAACCCCAACAATGTGGACACCCTGAGTCGACCTCCCTGCACCCCCACAGCAACGCCTGCAGAGAGGATCCAGAGGCTCCCCCTGACCGCGACTGCCTGGTAACAAAGGAACCGACGCCTGGACCAAGCTCTGCACCCGCAGCCCCCAGGATGGAGAGGAACCACCTACCAGTGTAGGAGTGACCAGCAGGTGGCACTCATCCTAGCCCAGTCGGTGGCAGGCCCGAGAAGCCCCCCTGTGCCCTGCCTGCATCACCTAAGTGACTCCTGGGGTCCCTCCATTGCTTTAAATAAAAAACTTGACGCCTACTTTGCCTACTGCACCCGGCCGCCCCTGTGCCGCTGATGGTGTGTTTTTTGTGGGCTTGTGTGTGTACCCCCCAGTGCTCTACAAAACCCCCCTGGTCTGCTCCCCGAAGATGCAGGTACTTACCTGTAAACAGACTAGGACCGGAGCGCCCCTGTTCTTCATAAGCACCTATGTGTTTTGGGCCCTCCTTTGACCTCTGCTCCTGACCGGCCCTGTGTTGCTGGTGCTGTGGCTTTGGGGTTGCCTTGAACCCCCAGCGGTGGGCTGCCTATGCCCAGGAGACTGACTGTGTAAGTGCTTTACTTACCTGAGAACCCTAACCAAACTTGGTGATACAAAATCCTACTTAACGGTGAAGTTGGATTTTATATTACTATTTTAGAAATGCCACTTTTAGAAAGTGTGCATTTCTCTACACTCAAACACTTCTGTGCCTTACATACACGTCTGGCTAGGTTTAGTTGACAGCTCTCTTGTGCATTCACTCAGGCAAACCCCAAACACAGGATGCTCAGTCACACCTGCATACATCTGCATATTGAATGGGTCTTCCTGGGCTGTGAGGGTGGAGGGCCTGACACTTACATGTCAAAGGACAGTAGCCTGCCCTCACACAAAGGACTGCCACACCCCTTACTGGGACTCTGGCAGACAGGATGGAATGGAAAGGGGACCTTGTGCACTTCTAAGCCACTCTTTGAAGTCTCCCTCACTTCAAAGGCCTATTTGGGTATTTAAGCAGGGTCTCTGACCCTACCAATTTAGACACTTATTGACAAGTCACTCTTGTCACAGACACTTCTGAGGTAGACACTCTACTTCATCAAGACACTTCCTGGAGAAGAGAACCTGAACCAGAACCTGCAACATGCCAAGAAAAACTGCCTGGCTGCCCAAAGGACTCACCTGCTTGCTTTTCTGAGAAGGACTGCTGTCTTGCTGCTCTCTGGCTGTGCTGAGATGTGCTCTCCAAGGGCTTGGATAGAGCTTGCCTCCAGTTCCCTGTAGTCTCAGGGCCAAAAAGAATTAATTCATGCCAGAGAACTTGCTGTGCGGCCGAAATCGATGCACAGCCTGCATTGCGGTGTGAAAATCACTGCACGCCGAACGCAGCCTGACTCCGCAAGGAGAAGTTTGACGCAGCACCAGCGTAGCGACCAGAAATTTGATGCACGGCCCACTGGATCAATGCAAAGCCAAGCCGGAACGACGCAGCCCGACTTCCTGAGAGGAATCAACACAGCACCTGCTGTGCAGTAGAAATGTCCACGCAATGCCCACCGGATCGATGCCACCACATGACTTTGTCCTGAAAGCGCCGGATTTCAACTTATCGTCTCCCGGGTGTCTGAAAATCCCACAACCCGAAAAGGATCTCTGTCTATGGCCCAGAAATCGACACAAAGCCTGCCCTGCATGAAAACTCGACAACACATCACCTGTGAGCATCGGAGAAATTGACACACACCTCCCCATTTTCCATGCATCTCATCCTCTGCGGTCCCTTGCAGAGAATTTGAACGCAAACCAGGTACTTTGTGCTTGCAAGAGACATTTGTTGCTTTTAAAAGACTAAAGACACTTCCTATCATTTTTACAGTGATATTTCAATATATATTTATTGCATCGTTTTGACCTGCATCTTATCAGATAAATATGATATGTTTTCTAAACACTGTCTGGTGTATTTTTGTGGTGCTCTACTGTGTTATTGCATGATTTATTGCACAAATACTTTACACATTGCCTTCTAAGTTAAGCCTGACTGCTCAGTACCAAGCTACCAGAGGGTGGGCAAAGGATAATTTGGATTGTGTGTGACTTGCCCTGAATAGAGTGAGGGTCCTTGCTTGGACAGGGGGTAACCTGAAGGCCAACCATAGACCCCATTTCTAACACAACCAAACCTGTGTCCCGGGCATAGTGTCTACGATCTGGTGCCCCTCGGTCCAGGATCCTGAGTTGCAGCACAACACTTCAGACAATGAGGGTCTAGGAGCCAGTAGGAGAGGGCACTTCATGGCTAGAGCACAGGACTGTTGGGGTGGAGTATATGGGAGGGATGTTGTGGGCCGGTGTGGTGAGGCCACTGGGGCTGCTCCTGGCCAGGACACTGTCAACCACATCTTAGGGGTTTATGGCCTCCCTGACAGGGGTGATGAGGGACCTTAGAACTACCCTGAGCAGGGCTCTAAAACACCACTCTACCTCTTCCTTTGGTGCATCATTTGTGCCTGCCCCTGGAAGGGAGGCCTTGTCAGAGAAACAAGCCCCAGACTCCCCTGCCTCTGTAGCAGCAGACCCACCCCCACCACCACCAAGCAAGCAGGTACATTGGGCGAAGAATCCAGGAGGTACAGATGGCAACAAACCCACAACTGCCAGCAAGAGACCTCTTCCTAAAGGAACTCCTTTGTGTAACACACATTCTCTCAGTTGACTGATCATGAACTAGCCACCAGTTCCAATGGGAGTAGTACTCTGGACTTTGGACTCCCAATGGTGTGGCATCTACTAATGTTTTCATTCCCCATGACTGACACCATCACTTTATTATTTTAATCTTTTCTGTCAAAATGTTATTTACTTTATCAGCGCTGTAATAAATTCACCCATCACAAGCTCATTGTCTGCTTACTTAATTTCAACATTTTGCTATCTAGGGATATAAGACCATGTGAACCATATGATGAAGACATGGCTAACTTGTGCAAGTAGGGATATGTTACAGGTACACAGTATCCTGCTCAAGATTCCAACCATTATCCACACAAACACATTACTACAAGTGTCTGGTCACACCAAACATTTTATTCAAGTGTACAGCACATAGGCTGACCATATGTCTTGACCTTTGTTGCATAACAATGTGTGAGTCATACTGAGTCAAAGTACAAATTCCAGGGTACAGTCCCCCAGACCACAGAAGGAAGGGATTTGTCAGATGTTGTCTAGTAGAATAGGGAAACATTAAAGTGGATGATGTCAGCAGCTTGAGCCTTATCACATACCACACCAAAGTAACCCAACACCACATAACCCAAGATGGCACAGTCCCTGATCACAAGCCCATCATAATCCAATGGCCATGCATCTGGTGGTATGACACAAACATATATCAGTGTTGTGGCACCGACACTATGGCCTGCAATGATGAAACACATCTACAGCTACATACCGGTCATACAAAAATAGTGTTTCGTCAAATGTGATGGGTGAATGACTTGCTAGCAAACGATAAATACATATTTTAAGCCCACATGATGACACACATGATACAATTGGCTCAAGACAGCACACAAAACAAGTCTAATCTGCATTTCAGACCTTCCACACAAACACTGTGCAAACTGCCTTGGCACAGGTCTCATATACACCAAATCTTTGACCTACATTACCTCGAAAAATCCATGTCCACTTTGCATGTCAGAACAGCATCAAGTACCTGCCAATGTCAAAAATCTGAAATGACCACAGGAGAATGCCATGGTGAAGGTACCCGTATAAAGACAAAACAAGAAGCATAGGCTTGTGAACATACCTATTACACAAATCACATACTAAGCTACAGGAAATGTACTTACATTGCAATGAAACTGACACAAACAAAGCAACATCATCAAGGTGGGGATATGTCAAAGGCTTACTCTTCAGGCAACCTTTGGTGGAATATTGTAGAGTAACAGATCTCTAGTGTAGGAAAGTCCTCCTTTTTTTGCCTGATCACCCCCACACTTTTTGGATAGGTACTGGTGGTTACTGACTCTTGGCTGTGCCCTGGGTACTGCTTACCAGTCCCAGGGCCAGTGCTCTGTGTAAAATGGATATGCAAATTAGGCTAATTATAACTGGCTAAGTTAACCTACCTATAAGTCCCTAGTATATGGTAGGGCATGTAGGTTAAGGGACCACAGCATAGGTGGTGCACACCTAGGTGCACTGCTGAAGTGCCCAGTGTCATTTTAAAAGCAAGCCTGCCTTGCTGGCTGCTTTTAAATTAAAGTTATGCAAATTCGACTTTGGAATTAAAAGTACTTCCAAAGTCTTAAACTACCTTATTTTTACATATAAGTCACCCCTAAGGTGTGCCCTATGTGCCCCTAGGGCTGGGTGCCATGTAACTATAAGCAGGGACTTTATAAAAATAGATTTATAAGCCCTGGTGAGGTAAAAACAGCCAAATTTGTTTTTCCCTCATTGAAGTAAATGGCCTTCATAGGCTAGAATGAGGAGACTTTATTTTAAATTTTAAAGTCTCCTTAAATGTTGCATACCAAGAATTTGGTATCAAATTAATTGGTGTAATAAATCCCACAACTTCCAGTTGTTGGATTTAATATAACTTGTTCAGGTAAAAAGTTTAGACTTTACCTAAAAAGTTGCCAATTTCAGACCTGCATTGTTTTTGCTGCTGTGCTCTGATTGGCCAGCCTGCAGCAGCTTAGTCAAAGCTGCCTTGATGAGGTGTGAAGTGGCCTGGCTTCACACAAAGGAATGTGCTTGGGGGAGAGAATCTCCCCTCAGCAGATGGTGAGGCAGGAAGGGGGAGGGCTGCCAAACTGGTCTTCAAAGGCAGAGAAGGACATCTGGAGCACCCAGCAACACCCCCACATCCTGCAACCCCAGACAACTAGGTGCCCCCTTGATTAGATTAGGAGAGGGCAGGAGAGGGGTGTGTTTATGATTTTTAGCCACACCAGTGGGTGGGCTCAGCCAGATGTAACCTCCAAAAATCAGATTCAGCCATGTTGGATTTTTAGAGACTGTTGCCTTTTGGGATGGATTTTTGCCACACTTCCCAGGAAGTGGTCATCACAGGGGGACGACCCTGTACCTGATTGGAGGACCAGGACCCCCCTGCTTTTCACCCAGGAGCAAGGATAAAACTGGCAGACCTGCCCCCACACCTCAGATCCCCACCAAATTTCAAGAAGAAGGAACTAAAGGAGAAGAAGGACTGCCCTGCTGGACCCCTGGCCTGCACCTGGAACCTGCACTCAGAAGGACTGCACCAGCTGCACACTTAGGCTTCACCACAAGAAGGACTTTGCCCGGCTTCAACTGGTTCAAGGAGGGACTCCCTGTTTGCTACAGGTGAAAAATTGCTATCCAGAGTCCCCCTGCACCAACTCCTGAAAAGTGACCAGCTGACCACTGTCCAGTGGCCAAAAAGGAGTTTGCGCCAGGTGCATTCTGGGAGTTGAAGTCCGCACCCCCCAAGGACCATCACAGAACTTCTGGACCCTTGGGGTGAGCTGTGGACCCCAAAAGAACCTTAAAAGAACATCTGGGTGAAGCCCCAGAAGTTTGGAAAAGATTTGAGAATTTTTGAAAAAAAGCTCCAGAGAGGGACCGACCCGCCGCGGAAATTCTAGCCGGCTTGCCTCAACCGCGACCCGGCCTGACTTGGTGGTTCGTCCCGGTAAAGAAAAACCTCTGAAAAAGAGACTAAGTCCGAAGGTAAAAAGTTGACCGGGACCTCCCAGCCATCGTATCCGAGAAAGGCTCCACGGACGTCGGATCAAGATCCAGGTTTACCCCGGTCAAAGGATTTTCATCTCGAAAAAACGACTAAGCCCGAAGGTAAAAGTCTCCATCGAGGAAACCCACATTGCGTATCTGGACAAGGGCTCCAGGAGGTCGGATTCAACTGGCATGTTCGTCCCGGTGAAGAAAAACTTCAAAATAAAGACTAAGTCAGAAGGTAACTTTTTAACCGAGGCCTCCCGCGACTTGTAGCCGAGCAGGGCTCCATCGCGGTCGGCCTGAAACTTTGACTTTGCCCCGGTCGAGGTGCAACCAGATGACCCGATTGGCGCTTTTTGTTTCTAAGCGCTAGAAAAATAATAATTCTTTAAAAATTCATATCTCCGGTTCCCTTTATCCGATTTTATTTGTTTTTGTGTCATTTTAAAGATAAAAATATAAACTATTTTTATAAATTGGTTTTGGATTTTTAAACTGTTTTTCCTGTGTTTTATTTAATTACTGTTTTGTGATATTTGAATGCTTTACACACTGTCTCCTAAGTTAAGCCTTGACGCTCGTTGCCAAGCTACCAAGGGTTGAGCTGGGGTTAATTTACTGAGAAATAACTGGACCTAAGTGGAGGTTAGTGGCTTGTTGCTAGGTGTAGGTACCTACCTCCCCTTACCAATAACCCATTTTCCAACATCTAGTTATTGCTAAACACTCAGCTCCACGCATTCTTACAACTACAGTTCGTTGTACAGTCTCAGTCATGACATCACATGACATACTTAAACTCATGACCTGGTGATGTGATCTTCCCACAAGTCAGCTCCTTCCTCTTCACTACTGTCATCTTCACTTGGCAATTGAGGATTCTTAGCCGGTGGCACTGCAGACTCCCCCTTCTCTGGGATATATGGGATGTTCCTCAGCAGGTCGATGTTGTGGAGCAGGCAGCATGCCACAGTGATCTGACACACTTTTCCGGGTGAGTAGAGGAGGGCTCCAACAGTCCAATCAACACACCTAAATCTGGCCTTCAGGAGCCCAAAAGCCCACTCCACTACCCACCTTGTTCTTACATGAGCCTCATTGAAGTGGATTTCCCTTGGCGTAGTTGGATACCTCACTAGCATCAACAGCCAAGGACGGTTTGGATATGCAAAATCTCTTGTTTAGGAATCGTACATATGTGCAACGAGTCAATAGGTTTATGATTGTAGCAGTACACATTGCACACACCCAAACAGACAGGTGTGAATTACCAACCAGCCAGGTCCTCTTTGGGTACAGTTGTGACATCATCTGGCGGTATGGTGCTTTTCTACATTATTAGGGAATCATGAACTGAACCCAGAAAATGGGCACAGATATGTGAAATGTAGAGATCCGCAAAAGAGACAACTTACACATTGATGGAATGTATGTACTTTTGGTTACAATATACATGTTAATTGGCCTGCGGTGGGCCAAGACAACATGTGTGACATCAACAGCCCCCACCACGAGTGGGATGTGTGCAAATCCATAAAAGTCAGACTGAACTAAATCCTCACTTTGGGGAAACCGGATATAGCTGTCAAGGTGTTTCGACTTTGCTGAGAGGACATCCTTTAACACCAGACTGAACATAAGCTGGGATATACCAGCACATAAGACCACTTTATGTTAGAAGGAACCTGTGGCTAGGAAGTGCATAACTGACATGACTTGTACAATGGGTGGTATGCTGGTTGGCAAAGTAATAGCTGGCATCAGATCCGGCTCCAACTGGTGACATAAGTCCACTATTGTTTGCCTATTCAGACGGCACAGCAGTACGATGTAGCATTCTTTTATGGTCTAAAGGTCTGACAGTAGACTGTAGACAGGAGGTTGTCGCATCCTCCCTCTCCTTGGGTATCTATGTATGACAAGAAATATCTCCCAGTATGGGACCTAGTCTAGGCTGTGGTTATTGTGGCTATGCAACTGTGGTGCTGAGTCCACTCCCTGTGCCCCAGTAGATCCGGTCATGTGGCTGATATGATGCTCTGGTGGCAAAACCTGCTCTGAATGCCTCATTTCATTGACTAGATTAGGAATGGGTACAGTAGTAAATCATTAATGTAGTCGATATGTACATTTAGAATCATTGTCAATGTGCATTTCAGACTTGTGACACATTCATTACTCCCACAGCTCTATTATCACCTTCACACAAGTCATATTTGTCCTGTAGAGGCGTATTGCATAACTGAGAGTCCAATAGCAGCACAAAGAGTGTGTTGATTCCTGGGAGGCCCCGATAAGTGAATCGGTAGCCTTGTCACATAGCAGAAACTGTACAATGCATGCCTTTGTTTGCTGGATGCCATCTCTGTAGGATAGACACATATGTCTAAAGAGTGTTCTGTGGCACATGTACAAACCACAGAGCCCAACCCCTGAAGCGGTGTGAGTCTATATTTGGTAGGCCACATGCCCCACATGCTTAAGGAATACCATTTCTGAAGCCACAAGGGCAGCCCCTTGATTGCTGCTCATGTGTAATGTTAACGTTTGTATGACATTTGACTGTAGGGACTGCATGCAGTGAGTCATTCTTACAGAGTGTGAATGTGTTGGTCCTTTCATGATTAAGGAGTTTACCCTTCAACACCCACATAGGTATGCAGTGTTTCATAGTGGCTGACATGGCAGTACAGGTTGCTAGACCATGGACTTCCTGATGTCAGAAAGCTTGCTTAGTCATAGTAGGCCATGGGCAGGGTAGTGGGTTAGTCTTCAGAATCAAATACATATGTCTGTAGTCTTGCTACTGTTCTTATTGGCTTGTAAGTTTCACACTTGGGAGTATTGACAAATAGAAAAGTCCTAGCTTGGTGTTACTGACATGTATGTGACTCAACCATTTGTGATGAGACTTGTGATTATGATCTCTTGATCCGTCTTTTGCATCTATGCAGGGCAACTACAATACAAAAAGGAACCATGAAGAGCCATAGCCAAGAAGGTGTGGACCCTGAAGAGTGTCCACTGCAGGAAAAAGTAGGAGGATCTGAGACGCTGGGCCCGTAAGATAGTAGAGACCCAGCAGAGGATGTCCTCCTTTTAGACCTAACAGCCTTAGGGTGGTCATCAACCAACCTTTTGCCTGCCTCCCTCCATTTTTCTGATCCTGGTTTTGCTCATTTTAGGACTCTCCTCACTTTACCACTGCTGATTAGTGCTAAAGTGCTTGTGCTCTCTCCCCTAAACATGGTAACATTGGCTTATACCCAATTGGCATATTCAATTTGTGTATAAGTCTCTATATAAGTATAAAGTGCACTAGAGGTGCCCTGGGCTTGTAAATGTAATGCTACTAGTGGGCCTGCAACACTGATTGTGCCAGCCACAAAAGTAGCCCCTTAACCATGTCTCAGGTCTGCCATTGCTAGCCGTGAGTGTGCAATTTTACTGCCACCTTGATTTGGCATTTAAAACTACTTGCCAAGCCTCAAATTCCCCTTTTTTCTACATATAGGTCACCCCTAAGGAGGACCTAGGTAACCCATTGGGCAGGATTCTATGTAAGTAAAAGGTAGGACATGTATGTATGTGTTTTATATGTCCTGGTAGTGAAAAACGGACAAATCCGTTTCTCACTACTGTGAGGCCTGCTCCTCTCATAGGCCAGCATAAGAAATGCCCTTATATACTTTTAGGTAGTAGAGTCTGGTCTGACTGGAGTAACCCTATCATTTTTAGTATGGCCAGAACGGTAATAGAAAATCCTACTTACTGGTGAAGTTGGATTTAATATTGCTATTTTAGAAATGTCACTTTTAGAAAGTGGACATTTCTCTGCACTTACTGCCATTTGTACCTTACAACCTATCTCCAACCCGTGTCTGGTCTGTGCTGGTTGACATCTCCCTTTGTGCATTCCAACCAGACAGCCATAAACACAAGACACTCAGTCACATTTGCATAGTGAATTGGCCTCTCTGAGCAGGAAATGTGAAGGGGCTCTCACTTCAACTTCAAAGGCAAGTGGCTTGACCCCACACAAAGGACTGATAACTCCCCACAGGGAACCTGGCAGACAGGGCTGGGTTGAAAGGGGAACTTTTGTACTTCAAAACCACTCTTTAAAGTTCACCCCACTTCAAAGGCATTTTGAGGTTTTTATACTGGGTCTGCCATCCTCCAAAATTAGACACCTCTGGATCTACAACTGGAATTTGTCAGAGGGACTGCTTGCCTGCCCAAAGGACTCAAATGGACTGCTTTGCTGGAAGGACTGCTGCCCTGGTTGCTGTGCTGTTGCCTGCAGGCCCCTGACTCTGCTCGAAGGACTCTGCCTACCTCACAAGTGCTCTTCAAGGGATTAGATTGAACTTGCCTCCTGTTTTGAGGTCTCAGGGCCACAAAGACTTCACCAAAGAGAAACAAATCCCTGTGTATTAAAAAATCAAAGCAACACCTGCACAAATCGATGCAGCACCTGCCTCGTGGCTGGAAAATCACCACCTCACCTACCGGATCAACGCAGCGCCTGCTTACCAGTGTGTCACGGATTTTCAACACATGATCCCTGGGCATCAAAATATCCCTGCATAACAGTGAGGAACCAAGGCTGTGCTCCTGGAAATCAATGTAACCGCTTCCAGTGTGGAAAGAAATGATGCATCATCTGTGCTGAGCGGAAAATCCAATGCAGAGGCGTATTTTTCAACACATCTTCTCCTCTGCCACCCTGTGCATCATTATTTTTGATGCAAAAGGATACAACAACTGATTCTTAAGGATTGAGACTCATTTAAACCTTTAAACAGTGACATCCTGACTTGTGCATATTGGACTTATTTTGTTTTGCTCTTATTATATTCAGATAAATATTATCTATTTTCCTAAACTGGAGTGGAGTACTTTTTGTGGTGTTTTCACTGTGTTATTGTATGAGTTATTGTACAAATACAGAACACATTGCCTTCTATGTTAAGTCTGCCTGCTCTGTGCCAAACTACCAGAGGGTTGGAAAAGGATCATTTGGATTGTGTTGTGACTTACCCTGACTAGAATTGTGCTCCCTACTTGGACAAGGGTGTACACCTCTGCCAACTAGAGACTCAATTTCTAACACCTCCCAACATGGGCGGGGTGCCCGTTGGACATTGACCCTCCTAATAGACCAAATTCTGGTGGTGGCCTACTCAGACCTTGATGGGCGTTTGGGGAAAGCACAGCAGCCACAATGGAGTGAGTACCGGGAATATTCCTGCCTGTCACATTGCCAAGGTAATGCATTTGGGGCCAGATGTAGCAAAGGTTTGCGACTCGCAAACGGGCAGAATCGCAATTTGCGACAGTGCAAAATCGGAAATGGGATGCAAAAAGCCAATTTCCAACTCGCAAAAAGCGATGGGACCCGTTTGCGAGTCGCATCCGTTGCGACCCCATTTTGCGACCCGCAAATACCAAGTCGCAATTTGCGAGTCGCAAACCTTATGCAATTGCAACTCGCAAATTGCGACTAGTCGCAAAAAGGCCATTTTGCATGTCCCATTTACCACTAACTCAGAGCAGGCGGTAACCATTACCAAAGTATAAAAGGAGACCCATAAGGCATCTGGGTTACACAAGATGGCGGAGATATACCTGATAGCAGTGAGAAGGAGAGTCCACGCAGCCCAGCAGAGGAGGAGGAGGGGCCACAGACAGGAGAAGATATATAGAACAAGGCAGACTCTTTTTCAGCAAACTGGATGAGATCTATGACAAATACCACCTTAGCAGCGCAGCCATCCTAGAATTAATAGATTTACTCAAACCACAGCTAGAGCACCAAACTCTGCGTGGCTGCGCCATCCCTACGCATGTGCAAGTGCTATGCTCACTGCACCTCTTGGCCTCAGGGAGCTATCAGGGGGTCATTGCTGTGGCAGGTGGGGTATCCCAAAGTGCAGTGTCAAGGTTCCTCAGGGCCTTCCTAGATGCCTTAGTCACGCACATTTCCCACTTCATATACTTACCAAGGAATGAGGCAGAAATGAACAGCACCAAGCTGGACTTTTACCGCATTGCCCACTTTCCCCATGTCATAGGGTGTGTAGATGGGACACACATTCAAATATGCCCCCCTGCTAATCTAGAACACATTTTCCGCAACAGAAAGTGTACCCACTCACTCAATATTCAGGTTGTTTGTGACGCCCATTATGTCATCACTGACATTGTAGCTAAGTTTCCAGGCAGTACCCATGACTCATACATTTTTAGGCATAGTGGGATACATCAACGCCTGGAACGTGGGGAATTCGGAGACGGTTACCTCCTAGGTAGAGCCACAGACACTTGCAGACATACACACAGGTCACTGTGCACGACAATCTGGACTTCCTAACAGTGTACTTTTGTGCCCAACAGGTGACAGTGCATATGCTCTCAGGCCTTGGATCATGACTCCGTTTTTAACACCCAGCAATCATTCAGAGAGGCAATACAACAGTGCACATAAGAGGACCAGGAACCTCATTGAGCGCACCTTCGGACTCCTGAAGGCAAGATTCAGATGACTCCACCGCAGTGGAGGTGCCCTCCAATACACCCCCATTACCGCATTTAAAATTGTGGTCGCATGCGCCATCCTCCACAACAGAGCCACCCGACGTGGGCTACCTCTCACCCCTGCAGACCCAGATCCTGATGATGAAGAGCAAGAACAACCACATCGCCATCATGGGGATAGGAGTTTGGCAAATCAAGGCAGACTGAGACGGGAACACATTGCAACACAATATTTTGGACGGTACATGTCAACTCCAACCATACTCACCTATTAACCAAAAACTCCATTTGTTAAGTGGCAAAAAATAATTGTTTTATTAGTGTATTAAATAAACTATTCACAAGTGAAGATTGTCCATGGGCAGTAAAATGCCAACCAGGCATGTGGCACATTAACGTCATGTGCCACATTTAATGGTCCAGGGTGATCTCTAAGACCTTCTGCCCCTCCTGCCAGCCTGGCTGGTCCCTGCTGCTTCCGTGGTGCTCTGCCTGCCACACCTGAGCACCCTGCTGTCAGTGACAGAGACACTGCTCACTGTTGAGCCCTCCTCACTGTCCTGGGGTGTTTCCCCTGTGGCCCTCGACATTTCCCGTGTCTCCATCAGTTCGATAATGTGGGTGAGACGTCCCAGGCCCCTTGCCACATCCCCAGCGAAATGGCCCATCTCCACTTGCAGCCCAACTGTCCTCCTCGACATGCCTGTGGTATTCATGGCGAGCCTGCCGATGGATGTGGCCATCCTGTCCAGTCTGTGCATGATCTGCCGATCCCTGCGCCGCCCACCCTCTGCCTGGGCCAGTAGTCCTCCCGCCAGTTCCCTAATGGCAAGGGCAAGGTCCCCAGTGTTACTGCAGATCATGTCCATCCGTGTGTTGAGGTGCTGCATGCTGGCATGGTTGTTGCGCACAAAGCGGTGCAGCACACCACTAATTCTGCCCAAAATTCTGTTCTGCAGGCGCTGACCACGCAGCAGATGTGCCTCACTGGTGGTTGGAGGAAGTAGCCCGGATGCAGACTGCAGCCCAGATGGTATTGACCTGCGACGCCTGCACAGCGGTGGCTGCCCTGTGCTTCCACCTGTCTCCTCCCTGCCTGTTGCTGGGGCAGCCTCTTGCGGAATTGTTGCAGCAGGTGTGGCTACTGCAGGGATGCTGCTGACCGTGCAGGTGGGGGTGCTGGGGGGTCCTGGGGTGTCCTCATGGGTCTGGGTGCTTGGAGTGTTGGTGGTGTCTTGCTCGAGACCTGTGGGACATGAGGAACAGACTGTCAGTGTCTACTATCTATTGCACACTTCCTAATAAACATTTGCCTATGAACTGCCTACTTAACTACATTTCCCATAATGCATCATTCTGGCATTTGCTACCCTGAAATGGAGCTATTTTGGTTGTGCATGCCCCTGAGTACATGGTGGGTGGGGGTATGGCATTGATAGGGGTACAGGCATATCACATGGTACTCACCGGTTGATGTGCTGGGCTCTGAGGTGTCCAGGTCCCCAAATCCAGACACTGCCTCCTGCTCCAAGGTTTCTTCCACCCTTTCTTCCAGGGGTATGGGTGGTGGCACAGACGATGGTCCCCCTCCTGTGCCTCTCATCTCCCGGAGCCTTTCAGCCACCCTCTCCTTGGTCCGGGAGCGGAGGTCATACCACCTCTTCTTGATGTCGTCGATGGTCCTATGGCTCACCCCCAGGGAATTGATCTTGTCCTGGATGTCCTGCCACAGTTGTTTTTTTGTGGCCTCAGGAACATTGTGGGCTGCTCTCCCAAACAAGTCATCATAGTGCTGACAACATTCCTCTGTCAGCACCTCCAGCTCCCTCTCAGAAAATTTGAGCTTCCTCTTTCTTGGGGTTCCCTCCATGGCAGCTGCTGTTTGTCCTGTGTGAAATTCAGCAGTTATAAAAGGGTGTGGTCCTCCCTCCTCCCAGGTGTATTTGTAAACTTCCTGGCTGTGATGTCATCATCATGTGCCAGGAAGTGTTTCCAGAGTGTTCTGGTGTGGTTTCTGGAGTGTTCTGCTGCACCTGTAAGCAATTTTCAAGGTAATCGCAATTTGCAACACCTACTCGCTAATTGCGAGTTCGTTTTTTGCACACTCGCAAAAAGCGACCTCGCAATCTGCGGACTCGCACACTGCGTTGCGAGTCCGGGTGCGAGTCGCTATTTCGGAACATTTTTTTTCCTTGCATTACAAATTGCGACTCGAATTTTGCGAGTCGCATAAACTCGCAAAATGCGAGTCGCAATTTTTTGTTTTGCTACATCTGGCCCCTGGTTCTTACATCCCCCCGGATGGATAGGGATGAGCCATGTGTAACTCAGTAGATGAGTGATAATTTGTGTGGACATGTGCCTTGCCTATTTGACCAGGGACCTAGAACACAACTGGATAAAATCCCGAAACTACTTGCTCTCCAGGGACAACATTTGGCTGTGTACTGTAATCAATCAAGTACTTATTGTTATTGTAGTGTGTGTAAATTCTGGGAAATGGCCTTCACAATGTAGGCTAAACCATGACTCTCCCGTCCTCTGCCTTAACCATGCATATGCTTAAACCACGCATAGATGTGGTTAAGGCAGGAAACAGTGTGAGGTCCAGCTGTGCGGATTGGCGGAGTAGAACAGAAGAGAAAGAATCAGGAGAGGTAAGTGGGGCTGGCGCCGGGTTTGGGGGGTAGTTTTTAGGGGTGGGGTGGTCTTAGGGCCTTCAGGTCATTTTTGTATAAATGGGACAGGATTTTAGGGTTAGGGTGGGGTTGGGTTAGTTTTAAGGGGGAATGGACAGTTTCAGGGGTGGGGGTCAGTGTTAGGGCTGTGGGCAGAGGGGCTGGGTTCAGTGTAGTTTTTAGGAAGAGACCAGAGAGTGGAGAGAGGGACAAGAAGGACAAATGGGAGTGGGGCTGGAGCTGGGTTTGGAGGGGTAGTTTTTAGGTATGGGGGTGGTTTTAGGGCTCAGGGCAGGGGAGGTCAGAGTATTTTTAAAAGCTGAGGCCGGATTTTAAGGCTCAGGGCAAGGGGCGGTTTTCTGGGGTGGAGTCACTTTTAGGGCTGAGGATGGGGGGGCTGGGGTATCAGGCATTAGGGGTAGGACAGAGGAAGGGCGGAGGGGTTCAATTTACCAAGCATACTCCTTTCTCAAACATGCTTTTACAACAAAATTAGTTGTAAAGGCCTGCATGGTAAAGATGTGGTCATTTAGGCATGCGTTGTTCAGGCATGCCTGGTTGTGCCATACAACCATAAATTCAATGCAACAGACCACCACTCCTTTACAGGCCAAAGATAAGGAAGTGATGGATCACTGTCCTCAGCCATATGTCTGGTCAAATGAGAATTTTGGCATCTGCCACCCAGGGGCTACTTGTCTTCAGCGTATGACAGGTTCTGGTGCTGCACTACAGTCTGTAATGTGAAGATGGGCATCTTACATGTAACAGAGCATACAGTGTGGCATATTTGCAAGCCCCTTGCTTCCCTTAGCACCACCATAGAGTAATGTATTTTATGCTAAGGAGGCCGCCCCATATTTACAAAGCAATGCTTGCATCACGCCACTTTGTAACCCCTTGCACCACATTATGCCTGTGTCAGGCATAATGTATGTGAGGGGGGCGTTCCAGTGCAGCTAGGCCTGAAAAATGGTTCAGTGAAATATACAACATTTCACTGCGCCATTTTTTTCTGTCATTTTTAGCTTCTACTCAGAGCAGGTGTTAAAATGACACCCCCATTATATTCAGTGGGCCTCCCTGTGCTTTGCTGCACTAGCTTCAACATTTTTTACACTAGTGTAGCAAAACACCACAATAGCGCCACCAATGTTAAAGCTATTGTGTTAACAACTGGCATAGTGCGCCATATTGTAAATATGGCACACATTTGGTGCAGTTAGGTGCCTGTAGGCAGGGGCACAAGAAAAGTGGTGCATCATCTACGATGCAACACTTTCTTGTAAGTATGCCCCATTGTTCTTTGGGTGTAGCTACCAATCTCCACTTTCCCTTGGTGAGTGGTGGCATTTCCATGGACGTGATTTATATGCCATCACATTTGTCAACATTCCTTGTGCCTACATGTCAGCATGTGTCCCTTTCTCATTAGCAAAATATTTGTAAGCTGCTGTTTCATGGAGGGTCTCCCTGTGTTGATGGGATAGTGTCTGTATTTGATGTCTGTATTCCCTCATCTAGATGTGCATTGCAACCTATGTGTGGAATGAGACATTTACAATGGGGGTCCATTTCATGTTGTGCCACTTACAGGAGTGTATCATCGTTGTTTATTTGCTGACACATACACTCATGCATCATAGCATGTCATTTGGCATGTACAATTGCAGTAGCAATGAGGGACATGGCAGGTAGGCCTTGAGTATTGAGCCACAATGTGCATTTATATGCCATTGATGTGGCATCATGGAGCAAAGTGCACTGCACATGTATAATGGGCAAGGTGTGTAACCTGAATGTTGTTATGCATCATGGAGTGACTAACAGTTATGTTGGAGTAACATGTGTTTGGGTACAAGCATTCACCCACAGACAGACTTCTGGGCCTGCATAACCAATTGGGCGACATGTTGAGGGCCTTAAAAGGGTATTTGCAAATCTCAGGGCCTCTCCAACATCCAAGAGATTAATGGTGTCTACTGATGCACTTAAAGTATATCATTGTAACTGCTGCCAGGCATTATTGCCGATTACCCTGGGGCTTGCTGATTCATTGTGTTGTGGATTTTGGGGACACCTCTCCCTGGCATATTGCAAATGATGTGTATAGTGTCCATGCATCATGTGTGGCCTATCTGAGCAACATTAGTACTACCTCCAACACTCAATTGGGACAGATATCACTCGGTGAATGGTGCATTGTGTAACTGCTTCCAGTGTGACATGAGCATTTCCATGTCACCTTCTCAAGGCTATTGTACTTTTGTCTGCAAAATGGCAGGATTTTAGATCATTATTCATTATTGTTGGGTCATTATGTATGTGACAAATAGAAGTGTGCATGGCCTTGTGTGGGATTAGTAGGAATGCAGTTGGCATTAGCCTATTGTTGTATGACAGCAGGTAACTGAGGTCTGATCCATGGGGCAAAGCTTTGAGGTCTTCTACTAGTTCAATGGTTACTGTGATCACACAATTTCAGCCATGCAATTGTAGTTGCCTGAGATCCTTATTTTCCTTTGGGCAACTGTTAACAGTTCAGACAGAATGTATGCATATGGTATGGCACATGTATGGGCCACTTAGGCAGAGTTTGTTGCTGGGGCCTACTTGATATCATGGAAATGTTTGGGTAAACATTTGTCCTGCAATTCCTTTTCTACCTTTATGTTGTTCCTGAGTGATTTGTATTGTCTGCCTATGGTTGTGTGTGTTTCAGCCTGCTTGGTGATCCATTTGTTGTTGTTGTTTGCAGTATCTGACTTTGTGGGACAGTGCTGGTGTCCCCCAAATCAAGGGTATATGCTGACTGTATGGATATGTGGGTGTAGATGCAATGATGGTGTCATGGCATTGTGTACTGTTTGGTATGGTATTTCATCTTTTGCTGTCCAATGTGAGCAAGTATGGTGTTAAACTTGTCTCCGTGACAAGGATTATCGATTCATCTAATGTGTGGAAGTTTACGTTTTGCTTGTGCAAACATGGAGTGTGTTGAATTGTGCTGCCTTTGTTTGCATTTGATTGTGCATGTGCCTATTTAGCTGTGTGTACCTTGCAGCTACTTCTTGTAGATGTCTGTCCCATGTAGTTAGAGTTGTATGTGCTTTGTTGACTTGCACTTCCACATTGTGCAGATAGGCATGTCATTTGGGTCTAGTATTGTTTGTCGCAGATATACCTGAAGGGCCAGTTCCTGTGCAAATGTGGTTTAAAGGGCATGTGCTAAGTGATATGTGTCCCGGTGCAGCCTCATTCCCTGAGTGTTACTGAAGGCCCCATCCCTATAGTGCAGATATTGTTTGCATGGTGATATTTTTGTATTTGCAGTGTCTGTGTGTGCAGTTTTAAACTGCCAATTGTACTTGGTAAGTGTATCCACTTGCCAGGCCCAAGCCTTCCCTTTTTATACATGTAGGGCACCCCTAAGGTAGACCCTAGGTAGCCCCATGGGCAGGATGTGGTGTATGTTAAGAGTGGGACATGTACTGATGTGTTTTACATGTCCTAACTGTGAAATACTGCCAAATTCGATTGTCACCTTTCTCATAGGTTAACATGGGGGCTGCCTTTCAATATCTTTTAAGTGCAGTTTCCCTTTGAGTGCAGAAGGAGATGTGGAGTTTGGGGGCCCCGAACTCACAATTTAAAAATACACCTTTTTGTAAAGTTTTTTTTTTTTAATTGTATTTTCTTACTTAAACCATTCTGTGACTCTGCCTGCTTGTGTATTCTCTGTCTGGGTCAGACTGACAGTTGGGCTATTTGTGAGTCCCCTCCAGGCAGTGACACAATGGGAGCTGGGGTGTAGCCTGCATATTCTGATAAGCCATCTGTGCTACAGTGGAGGAAGGAGTCGTCACTTACACCTGCCCTCACACAAAGCAGTCTCCAACCCCCTGGTGTGCGTCTTGGGCCAAGCCTGGACAAGGCAGGGTCCTGTAAGCAACAGAGACTTTTCTTTAAAGTTGGGCAACTTCAAAGGCAGAAAGGGGTATAGGTATTGGACCCAAAATCCCAGACTTTAGATCACTTCAAAGATTCAAGAGGAAACTCTGCAAGGGGAAGAGGTGACGAGCTGAAGTAGAAGTGCTTCCCCTGCCTGCGACTGTGCTTTGTCCTGCAGTTGCTACTTCTGCCTGAGAAAAGGGACAAACACTGCACTTTGTGGTATATTCCTGCCGGGGGAGGTACCTCCAAGGGCTTGGACTGAGCTTGCCCCCTATTCTGAAGTCTCAGGGCCATCAAAGACCTATTCTGCTAGCACCTGGACTCTCTGCTGAGACTCCTCCCCTGCCAAGTGGTGCCTAATCCAGTCTCTGGGCCCTTGAAAGGAGAAGCTGGTGGAAAACCAAGAAGAACCAACTGCACCGACTTCGGACGACTCAGGTCTGATGCCGCCAGAGGATTCTGCGCCGCCACCTGCAAATGAAGCCATGGTCCTTGCTGGAGTGCAATGACCCTGCAGGTCCGACGCCACAGCAGCCCCGCCGAAGTCCGTGACTCCATGAGCCCCGAAGTGCTGTGTCTCTGAGGTACGTGACACCCGACTTCGCAGCACCAAACCGTGCCCACCAGATATCGACTCCACCAGAAGTGCGCAAATCCAACACTCTGCACCAATACCCCCTCCACCGCTTTGCAGCAAGGAACCGAGACCTCTTTGTGACGCATCGGTTCCTTTGCTCTGCAGAACCACAACCAATGCCGCATTGGATTCAGTGACTCAGCGATCCCCGACTCCGTACTCCGGCTTGTTTCCTCATTTTCACAAGGTACTGTATCTGGAGGTCCGTGTGACTCCATAACCGGCACCATTAGCATAGCATTGTTGAGAACAACTCTGTCAAGGTGTTGTGATATCACCAATTCGAAGCATTTGTGTTTCTAAGTGCTGTATTGAAGTTTAATCTTTCAAAAGTTCATAACTTTGCTTTTGTATGTTGTATTTTTGTCGTTCTGGTCTTGTTTTTCTCAGATAAATATTGGCTATTTTTCTAAACTGATGATGAGTACTTTTGTAGTGTTTTCATTGTATTACTGTGTGTGTTGCTACAAATACTTTACACATTGCCTCTGGGTGAAGCCTTTGTGCTTGTGCCAAGCAGGGGTTAACCAGGTGTGTTTCGCCTTTGCCCTGACTAGAGAGAGGGTCCTTGCTTGGACAGTGGGCAACCTGACTGCCAACCAAAGACCCCATTTCTAACACCTCCATAGGCCGGCATGACACATAATATGGTGGTCTGACCGCCATGCCGACGGAGGTCAGAAAGCCAACGCTGCCATATCGGTCTACTGACCGCCAAACTCATAATGAGGCCCTGGGTCACTCATGCGCATGCACAGTGTTTTGGTTTCTGCTCAAAGGACAGCATGTCCTTTCTCCTATCTATATGGAATGCACCGGAGAGGTGGACTGTGTTTGAACACACTGGGTAATTTATACCATATCAGTATGGGCAAGCATGCATGCAGGTCACAGACCTTTTAATATTTCTGTCACCAGATGTATTCATACAAATATTTTCATGACCTATGCTTTATCTGACACAACTATTCTTAAGGGAATCCATGGAAGATCTACCAGAGGAGTTGTTGTACAATGAGCTGGGCTTCGAGGTGTAGCCTTACCAGAGAACTGTAGAGCTACCACGTTAGCTTCTTCCCACACATTTGTAAACCATTATCCAATGCAGGAATTGTAAGTAAAATGCTCTTTTTGACAAAGTGTTTTGCACTCTGTTTTTTTCTTCATTCATATTTCTGTTATGTCATAATGTTTATCTCACTTATAAATTTCTTATTTATTATCATTGGTGAAATAGTACATGTTATCTCATGACAGAAGGCCAGCAGGGCTTTGATACTCTCCAAAATTAATGACTGAAGCCAGTGTGAGGGGTTTACGGACTTCTTCACGCTTTCTGTTCATTATTAGGTCTGGTGTTAGCCAAGACTTTTTGATTGTACTAAAATATGTATAATATACTTACATATAGGGGCTTTCAGCCACCTGTCTTCATCGATTGGTCTGTTGTTGAGTCATTCACATTTTGCTTCCAACCACTACAGAATATAGCATGGGGCAGTGAGCCATTCTGCTGAAGCCACTGGTTCACTTCACTTTGGTTGACTGCATTTTACCCTTCAGTGTGAGTGTTTTTATTTTTACTTTATACATACTTTAGTGTGGTGTTTATGTTTAGAGCCTGATTTAATACCAGCACCCTTCTGTTATACAGTCCTCCTTTTTCAGACCCCATTTTCTGCTAATGCTGTTGTAAGTTCCTTTTGGATTGTTTGCTTTTCTGAATGCTGCTCTTTCACAACATACCCGATATTGTCCTTTTGATACTGTTCCATATCAAGTAATCCTATTTTTACTTTTTTCTTTGTCTCTGTATCTTTCTTCTACTTTCTTTCTTTCTTACTTCATGCTTCTTGGTTTAATTCTTGCCTTCTTTCTTTTATTTTTCTTTCCTTGTCTCAGTTTTCTTTCCTTCTTTCCTTCACTCTTACTTTCTGTCATTCTTTTGTTCTTTCTTTCACTCATTATCTATTCTTTCTTCTTTATCTTTTCTTCACTTTCTTTTTCCTGCCTTCTTTCATCTTTGCCTGTTTTAATCATTCTTTCCTTTTTCTTTCTTTCTGTTTTTGTTTCTTTCTTCTTTCTCTCTTTTTTCTTCATGTTTCTTTCTTTAATTATTGCCTTCTTTCTTTCTTTTTCATTTCTGTGTTTTTTTTCCTTCTCTCATTCTTTCTTTCTCTCATTCAATTTTTGTTCATTCTCTTTCCTCCTCCTTTATCTTTTCTTCAGTTTCTTATCCTGCCTTCTTTCACTATTGCTTTTTTTTCTTTCCTTCTTTCTTTCTTTCTTCTTTTTCTTTCTTTTTCATTCTTACTTTAATTCTCATTGTTCAAACTCTCTTTCATTCTCTTTCTTTTCTTCTTGACCTTTATTCTTTTCTTCTCTTCATTACCTTTTCTTTCCTTCTTTATTTCTATTTTTCCTTCTCTCTTTTCTTCCCTCTTTCCTTTACCCTTTCTGTTGGACTTTTGGCCTTACGCAGGGTCATCCCCAGTCTTTTTGCCTCCTTCCTCCTGGTTTTTCTGACCTCTCGCTGTTGGCTCTAGGACTCTGAGCACTTTATCACTGCTGACCAGTGCTAAAGTGCAGGTGCTCTCCCATCTAAAGTTGGTATGATTGGCTATACCTAATTGGCATATTTAATTTACCTAGAAGTCCCTTGTACAGTGGTATCTCTATACCCAGGGCCTGTAAATTAAATACTACTAGTGGGCCTGCACCCACTGAAGTAGACTTTCAAAACCGGTCTCAGGCCTCCTAGCGCAGGGCCTGTGTGCGCAGTTTTCTGCCACAAGGACCTCGCATCTAAACTTACTTGCCAGGCCCAGAAATTCCCTTTTACTACATGTAAGTCACCCCTAAGGTACGCCCTAGCTAGCCCTATGGGCAGGGTGCCATGTATGTAGAAAGGCAGGACATGTGCCAAGGTGTGTGGCCTGTCCTGGTAGTGACAAACAGCCTAACTGGTGTCTCACTGCTGTGAGTGCTGCCTTCTCATAGGATTGCATTAGAAATGCCCTGCCTTATGTGCAAGGGGTATTGCCTGATTTATGTGGGGTAGCGTAGGCGTGTTTGGTATGATTGTGATGGTGATAATAAATGCTGCTTACTGGTGTGGGTGTATTTTTTATTACTATCACAGAAATGCCACTTCTAGAAAGTGCGCATTTATCTGTGCTTATGACTCTGGTGTTTTGCAGCTTGACTCCAATCCACATCTGGGCAGAGTGACAGTTGGGGCTTTGTGCATACTTTTCAGACAGCCTGTACACAGAGAGGGTGGAGGTGTCACAGAGGTGCATCTGCATACTGAATAGTCTTCCTGGGCTGAGAGAAGGGAGAGGCGGGGCACACCTGCATTTGTAAAGACTGTGCCCTGGCCTCACACAATAGGGTCGTTAACCCCCCACTAATGTTTGGAGCCTGTGCTGAAAGGAGAGAGGGGGCACTCCCAGAACCAGTTGTAACTGGCTGGAACCTCCTCTCCCTACCATTGTAAAACACTGTAAGAACTGACTATAAGTACAGGGGAATTTTCCCCACAATTTGAACACTCTTGGAAATTGAACCTGGACACAAGACGCTGCTGAATGGACTCACCAGGAAACCGCCTTGGACTGCTGCTGCTGTGCTAACCTGTGACCTGCCTGGTCACTAGGAGGAACTGCCATCATCTGCACCCCTTGTGCTGGCCTGTAGCTGGACCCACCAGCCGTGTGCTCCTTCCTGCTTCATTGTTCCCAGGGGCAGGGTGCTGTGGCCCCTGACCCCTGTAAGCTTTCCCTGCACAAGGAGTGCTGCCTTGATATTCCCTTTGCGCTGAGAGAGCGCTCTTCTATGCCCTCAGGCACTTCGAGGCACCTGTTTCATGCTGGAATCACCGCCGCAACCCGGGCTATAAGTATGGCCTTAGCGCTTTGAAAAGCGCTTCCTGGATGGCCCCCAGTAATCACGGAGGGGCCCGTCAATGGTCTAGAGGAGGTGCGTGCCACCCTCTTCTCCTCAAAAGGATGTCAGAGGCCCCCATTTTGCGCATAGGAGCGCCGGGGGCTCCATTGTTCATCTTCTAGGCACTGGAGGTGCCTTCATCAAGCCAGGTACTGTTAAAGGAACAATATATAGAACATACGTTCTTACTAGAGACTTCGTCTGATTTATATGTTGCCTACCTGTTTTTGATGGTGTTTCATAGGCATATGCAAATGTTCCTTTTATGGGCATGACTTGCTAATATGTTTCCCTAACTTGCCATATGTTTTCTAATGTTCCTACTATGGGCGTTTTATGATATTCTTATGACAAGTGTTCTAATGTGATAACGTGTTTCCTGACTACTGCTTATGTTGCAGAATACTGAGTAACCTGTGTGTTATGTGTGACTACTGCTAATTTGCAGAGTAACTAATGTGTAACGTTCTGACAACTGCTAAGGTAGCAGGATAGTACTGATATGTGATGTTTGGTCTGATAATTGTGTTGTGTACAATACAGTATATTTTCATATAATCTGGTGTTGTATTTCCTTTGTGCTGGGGATATTGCGTCACATGTGTTGTGTGTGTTGTGCAAATGCTTTACACATTGCCTCCGGGTTAAGCCTGACTGCTCGTGCCAAGCTACCATGGGGGTGAGCAGGGGTTATCTTGGACGTGTAACTCCCTTGCCCTGACTAGAGTGGATAAGTTCTGCCTGGCTGAGGTGCATACCCTAGCCAACCAGAAACCCCATTTCTAACACTTTCCTTCTCTCCTTCTTTCTTTCCTTTCTTCTGTCTTTCTCAAAGGTAAGAAAGAGACTTACAGCTAATTCCTGACTGACTGACTTTTTTAGGTATGTGTTAGCCAAGACCTTTTGATTTTACTGAAATTATGGGCATGACAGTTTTTTAAAGGGATTTCAGCCAGACTACATCCACTAGCCTGTGGTTGGTGTCATTCACATTTGTCTTCCACCCAATGAAGCATGCATTAAGTGACAATGTATCGGCCCACTTCAGGCACTGGCTAGCTTCACCGTGAGTTACAGCATGTAGCCCTTTTATAAGGAACACATCCACATAGAAAGTAGCCCCGTTCAGTGCCAAGGAGTACCATGGTTATGCGTGCTTTTATCTGGCCCAAAAAAACTGTTTTCCTGGTAGCATTTGTTTTTATTTATTTTTTTAGATTGATGAGGTCCCAGCATATTTCCAAACAGGGTTTCCAATAAAAATATTTGCCAGAAGGGTGGCGGCCAACACTAGACTAGACCCATTGGCTTTGCCTATGTTTGTTCCTTCGTGAGAAAGAAGAAACAACAGTGTTGGGGACAAGTGCAATTAAGAAGTATCTCTTCATATCACAATTGTGCCGAGTTTTGCGCACTGTAAAACATCCAAAACAAGCATTTTCAATGCAATGGGTGTCACATTTGTTTGAGTTAGAGCTATTAGCGTTGTAAAGCGGAAAAAAAAACGAAGCGCGATCACGTTATGTAAAATGCAGCGTGATCGTGCTGCGTGGAAAATAAACAGAATAAGTAGTCCGTCCTCCAGGCTGAAAACATCAAACCTCGTATGTTTTTGGTACTTTACTGGTGCTGTAAGGGTGGGCTAAACACCGGAAAAGGCATGACGTATGCATGCTTTTCACAAATGAAAGCAAGTGGATTTTAAAAGGCAAGCCCACGAACCAATGTAAGTGACTGACGTGGCATGGGTGTGGTTTCAATCCCAAAGAGAGATTACAGAATGGATGGAGCACTTGGTGCTCGCCCATAAAAACAAGCATTTTCAATGCAACGGGGCTTGCATTTCCTCGAGTTGGAGCTATTTGCGTTGTAAACTCCTAACCTAACCTTTCTTGCCACACAAATTAAAAGAAAAAAAACACAGCGTGGTCATGCTATGTAAAATGCAGGGAAATCGTGCTGAAATTGAAAACGAAAAAAAGGAGCGCGATTGCCCTATGTAAACCCAAGCATGATCGCGCTGGGGGGAAAATTAACAGATAAAGTAGTCCAGAAACCAGGCTCAAAACATCGAGCCTCGTATGTTTCTAGTAGTTTACCGGTGCTGTGTAGGCGGGCTAAACACCGGAAAAGGCATGACCTATGCATGCCTTTCACAAATGAAAGCAAGCAGATTTTAAAGTGCAAGCCCAGGAACCAATGAAAGAGACTGACGTGACCTGCGCGTGGTTTGAAACCCCAAGCGAGATTACTTTGTGGACGGAGCTTTTTGCGCTCGCCCATAATCAGGAGATATTGCAATGTCAAAAGCAGCGCTCAATTTAGTAACTCCGAAATAACTGACGGATATGGGTGAGTAGCTGAAACGCATTTTAAACTGGTTTTTGTAACTCCTTCCTTGTGTGGCTCGCGTTTTTCAACCCCGTATTTGTTTCAGCAGTGACTCAAGGAACTTTGAAGATTACAGCGTTAAAAAGCTCAATTAAATGTTCTCAGCTCCAAAACATAATGTCGTTTTAAATTTTGCACAAACTTTGTAAAACCTGTCAACTGAACAACTAACTCCAATATTTATTTTACGGTGGGCGGGCGGAATGTAGTGCCCAGCAAACGACACAGGGAGAGACAAGATGAAGGGTTGAGGATTCAACCATTTGCAAGATGTGTACGATGAAGGCTGCACACATTACAAGATTGTGAGCTATGGCATCTCTTCACGTCCTCGCCGACTATTAATTTAGCGCCTGAGATTTACGTTGCCTGGTTTAAACCTAATTATGACCGCTCAGTGACACATCTCTCTTGCAGACATCCTCCCTGCAGCACAGGTCATGCCCACAATACGTTGCCCGGAGTCGAGTGAGGTCATCATCATTTTCTGCTAATCTTTTCCATAGGCTCCTGCTAATGAGCGCATGAATCACCCTGTGACGTAACTTCAAGTTCACCCGACTCCAAATTGTAAACTTTAATCAAACAATGCGAGGCTCCCCTCTGGTCCTGCCTCGCCGAGGGAAGCGGAGAAATGATGAGATTGCTAACGTCGGCCCGGGCATCTTCCAGACTAATTATTTTATAGCTGCCACAGGAGCCGATTCAGCAACTGGCGGGATAAAGGGCTGGAGCTGGCATCTGAGCCCCGGCAGTTTATGAGCCTTGTTATTTTCACTAACCTTTGATATATCCCCACGGGTTGAACATGATCTAAGGTGCATGACATCTCCGCGGAAAACCAGAGAAACGAGCCTCTAATTTCCATTCAGGCTGACTTTTGAGCGGGCACCTAATGTTTTCAACTTTTGTTCCCGAAGCGTTATGACTTTCCAAAACTATTAAGAAGAAAATTCGCTGAATTATTCCGAGAAATGCGTCTCACGCTCCTCCTCTCCTTCTAATAGACGAAAAAGTGTGGGGGATGAAAGGAGTGCAAAAGAGGAAGACAGAAGTTGCTGACACCTGTCCTTGTGCCTGCCTTACTGTCGAACTTTCAGCCAATGACGGAAGCGTCCTGGTGATGCTTGAAAGCGCCTTTCTTTCACTTCGGAAACTCGCTTCCGATTTTTCTCCGGTCAAGGCACAAACTGAGACATAGGCGTTAGCTCCAAAACGTGTTGAATCAAAAACATTCTGCGACGTTCTTGCAATTCAAGTTTTTTTCTTGATTGTGTTCTTAATTGAAAGAGTCTGTTTTAGAACAGGAAGTAGATAGTACTGTTGTAGGCATGGAAACTTCTAAAGTCATACACTTCAAAACATTACTTCAACAGCATAATCACGGGTGAATGAATCATAGACAGTGTTAAACCTCAATTTCATGGGGCAATGTGTGAGATAAGTCACCCACCAGCATGTCAAAAACACAGTCAATCATGTGAGGACAGACTCAATAGTTAAGTTCTAGGACAAGAATAAAAAAATGTTAAGGATTAATTACAACAATTAATTCAATGGGTGTGATACAGAGATCAAAAATGTAAATACATAAAGTCATTGCCATAAAGGCTCTTAGTAAATAGAATATTACAGAATACAGTGCAATATCAGAATAGGTCTACGTCACAAGTGTGCAGCAAAATCAATAAGAAATCAGACAGCATCCCTAGTAGTATTGGGGAGAACTTGCTCACCTCCAAAATTGAGGGCTTATATACAGTTGTCTTGCATTGAAAATCAGAAGTTCTGTGTATTCTGTTTTCTGCGCCTTGCTTCCTAGCGCTTTCTGCCCCCATTTGTGCCTTTTAAATTGCTGTATTCCGCTTGTGTTGTGCCGTTTACCGTATTTGTGACTGTATTCCGTATTTTGTGATTGCCTTGTGCTTTTTTTCACTTTTGTGCTTTTTCTGCTTGTTTTCGCCCCTTGGGCGCTCCCCCTTGCCGCTTTCCCCTGCCGCTGCCTCCCCGCGGATCCGCCCCCCTCGTGCCCCCATTCGCCGCTCCCTCCCGCCTCCCAGCTGCTCCTCCCTCCCCCCTCCCTTCTTAATGGCTGTCGCTGCACGTCAAGGGTGAGCGACCTCTGACCTGTTTTTGGTCAAGAGCTAACCCCCCACGTCCGCAGCACCACCCTGCTGTCTCTGTGTCCCTGACCCCCGCCCACGCTGCTGCTAGCGTGTTCGAGGCCCTCCTCCACCCGCAGGCCTCCTCCTGCGCCTCATCCCTGGTGTCTAGTGGTCTTCTGGTAAGCGTGGCTAGACTTGTGTGCATTGTGCCGTTTTCACCGTATCTTTTAACTGTATTCTGTTTTCTGCACCTTGCTTCCTAGCGCTTTCTGCCCCCATTTGTGCCTTTTACATTGCTGTATTCCACTTGTGTTGTGCCGTGTACCATATTTGTGACTGTATTCCGTATTTTGTGATTGCCTTGTGCTTTTTTTCACTTTTGTGCTTTTTCTGCTTGTTTTCGCCCCTTGGGTGCTCCCCCTTGCCGCTGCCTCCCCGCGGCCCGCCCCCCTCGCGCCCCCATTCGCCGCTCCCTCCCAGCTGCTCCTCCCTCCCCCCTGACCCCCCTCCCCCCACCTTCTTAATGGCTGGTGCTGCGCGTCTGCGCCGCTGGCGCGCCAGAGGCAAGCCCGTCTGCGCCCGTCCGCGCCTGGACTGGGCCCAGCACCACCCCCCCGGTCCGCACGCCCCCCGCACCACCAGTCTTCACTACTCAGCCAGTGAACTCCGCACCCTCAACCCCGGCTCCTCCACAGCGTGCTTCCAGGCCACTCCGAAACACACCAAAGGCCCCTTCTCCTGCCGCGCCTGCAACTTCACCTGCAACAGAACAAGGAACCCTGCAACAACCAACACCAACCACCTCCACTGCATTCTCCTCAACACACGCTCCACACTAAAGCACGCCATTGAGCTCTGGGACCTGCTCGACACCACTGCCCCAGATGTAGCCTTCCTGACCGAAGCCTGGTGGAACGACTCCTCGGCCCCCGACATCGCTATCGCCATCCCTGAGGGCTACAAGGTCACCAGAAGAGACCGCACCAACGGAATCGGAGGAGGAATAGCCACCGTCCACAAATCCACACCCACACGGACGACACACACAAGACAGCTGAACACCTTCACTTCCGGATCCACATGGACCCCAACACCACCCTCAGAGGTACACTCATCTACCGACCACCAGGACCAAGAGCCCCCTTCAGTGACACCATTGCCGACCTCGCAAGCACCCACGCCCTCACCTCCACGGACTACATCCTCCTTGGAGACCTCAACTTCCACCTGGAGAACAACAACGACGCCAACACTGCATCACTGACCCTCAACCTCTCCAACCTCGGATTCAGACAACTGGTCAACACACCCACCCACATCGCCGGCCACACGCTCGATCCGGTCTTCTCCGCAAGCAACCACGTCACCTTCAGCCACACCTCCAAACTCCACTGGTCCGACCACCACTGCGCCCACTTCACATTCAAGAAACACACCTCGCACCACCGCACCCCACTACCTCCTCACCGCCGCTGGAGCAAAATCTCCGAAGACCAACTAACCAGCACCCTCGCCCAGAACCCGCCTACCAACCCTACCGACCCGGACACCGCCGCCGTCAACCTCCATCAGTGGATCATCAACTGCGCAAACACCCTTGCACCACTCAAGAGGCCCACCGTCAACCAAGAAAAGAAAAAAGCAGCGTGGTTCACAGACGAACTCATCACCTCCAAACGCACCTGCCAGAAACTCAAGAAGAAATGGCTTCTCGAACGCACACCCGACAGCCTGGCAACCCACAAGGAAGCCACCCGCAAGCACCACCATCTAATCCGACTCGCCAAACGATCCCACTTCACAGAACGCATAAACAACAACACACACAACAGCAAGGAGCTCTTCTGCATCGTGAAGGAGCTCTCCAACCCCAGCGCCAATGTCAACGACGTCCCACCATCCCTGAAACTCTGCGACGCACTCTCCACCTTCTTCTATCAGAAGATCGCCGTCATCCACGACAGCCTCAACACCACACCGCCGCCAGACCCCACCCCCGACAACTCCGCCTACGCCAACCGCCTCACCACCTGGACCCATGTAAACGACGCCGAAACTCGCAAGATCATGAACTCCATCCACTCAGGATCCCATTCAAACCCTTGCCCACACCACGTCTACAACAAAGCCGACTCTACCATCGCCCCCCAACTCCGAAAGATCATCAACCTATCCTTCGAAACCGCGACTTTCCCGGACAGCTGGAAGCACGCCGATATCCAAGCCCTCCTCAAGAAACCCAAGGCCGACCCCAACGACCTCAAAAACTTCCGCCCGATCTCCCTCCTCCCCTTCCCAGCGAAGGTCATCGAGAAGATCGTCAACACCCAGTTCACCCACTACCTCGAGGACAACTCCATCCTGGACCCCTCCCAGTCCGGTTTCAGACGCAACCACAGCACAGAGACTGCGCTCCTCGTCGCCACAGATGACATCAGACAGCAAATGGACAACAGCGAAACTTCAGCCCTCATCCTCCTGGACCTTTCCGCTGCCTTCGACACGGTCTGCCACTGCACCCTACTAACACGCCTCCATGAAGCCGGAATACAAGACGAAGCCCTCAACTGGATCTCCTCATTCCTCTCCGGCAGAACCCAGAGAGTCCGTCTCTCACCCTTCCGCTCCGAAGCCACCAACCTCATCTGCGGCGTCCCCCAAGGCTCCTCGCTAAGCCCGACGCTGTTCAACGTCTACATGGCCTCCCTCGCACAACTGGCCCGTCAGCACAATCTCAGCATTCTCTCCTATGCCGACGACACCCAGCTCATCCTCTCCCTCACTAAAGACCCACACACCGCCAAAGCCAACCTCCATGAGGGATTGAAATCCATCGCCGAGTGGATGAGAATCAGCCGCCTGAAATTGAACTCCGACAAGACAGAGGTCCTCATCCTCGGACGCACCCCCTCGGCCTGGGACGACTCCTAGTGGCCTACTGTGCTGGGACCCCCACCAACACCAGCCAACCACGCATGCAACCTCAGCTTCATCCTCGACTCCGCCCTCACCATGTCCAAACAGGTCAACGCAGTTTCATCCTCCTGCTTCAACACCCTCTGCATGCTCCGTAGAATCTACAAATGGATCCCGACGGAAACCAGAAAAACAGTAACCCAGGCCCTCGTCAGTAGCAGACTTGACTACGGCAACGCACTCTACACAGGCATCCCACCAAAAGACATCCAACAACTCCAACGCATCCAGAACGCCTCCACCTGCTTGGTCCTCGACATACCCCGCCGATGCCACATCTCCCACCACCTGAAGGACCTTCACTGGCTCCCCGTGGACAAGAGGATCACCTTTAAGCTCCTCACCCACGCACACAAGGCACTCCACAATGCCGGACCCACCTACCTGAACAACAGACTCAACTTCTACGTCCCCTCCCGCCAACTCCGCTCTGCCAACCTCTCCCTCGCCATCGTTCCCCGCTTCCAACGCAAGACTTCCGGCGGCAGATCCTTCTCCTACCTCGCCGCCAAAACCTGGAACTCCATCCCGACCACACTGCGCCAGACCCAGGACCTTCTCACCTTCAGGAGACTCCTCAAGACCTGGCTCTTCGACCAATAGCAGCCCCCCTCCCCCCAGCGCCTTGAAACCCTAACAGGTACGTAGCACGCTTTATAAGTATCGTGATTGATTGATTGAAATCATCATGGTGCGAACACAAGAATCATACTTTAAGCAATTCACAGCACACCTCTTTACACATTATATCGCCTTTGCATCTAGGCATTATCACCACCACCACGTCTATCACCACCATATGAATATTGATTCAGGCCCACTCTCTGCTAATGTCATCGGGAGATTGCAAGATAAACTGGTTACAGAAAAACAGCAAACTATAGTGAATAAATGCAGCACAGTGGGCAAGCGAAAGGGCCAAGGGAAGTGCAACATTATTGTGTCCGTGTTGGAAAGCTTTTTTCGAGAACAGCAAGAACAGAATGTAACTACACAAACATGACTCTGCTTACTGTGTGCTGCAGAAATAATGTAAACACACAGATGCCATTGGGACCTAAATTGAGGCCTAGTTAAATAAGGCAAACAAATAAAATTTTCTAAAATCATAGCAAATACATTTCAAATGCAGTAGCACTATATCAGTGTGCACATGTAAATTCAAAAGTAAATCCATGTCACATTTTAAATAATGGATAAAATTCAGTAAATCCATACATCACCCTTCCTAAACTCCTTTTCGTTCTCACTAACTGAGGAACCTATTGATTCCCACAAACCATGCTCTTCTAAAGCTTGAACGTTATGAGGAATATATGTAATATTCATAACATAAGCATTATTGATACTACACGTTATCAGGATTAAACGTGCCACAGTCTCTCACCTTCAAAACACTGCAAACTCTGCCTTCTTTAATAACCAGCATATCTAGCGCTAAGTGGTTTTCCAATATCGTTGTGCCCAGAGTTATTAGCTCAGAATGAATCTGCATTAGTGCTCAGGTATTAGAAGCACGATTGTAAACATGTGTAGATAATCTTCTAATTTTCAGATCATTCGTAGCTGCTCCTGTAGATGGAATGATAGCTCCTATTACATATAATGCTATCTGTCTATGCGTCACTCACTTGAAACCAACAGCATTATTCATCCTATTCACATGATAATGGGTCTGATTATGAGTTTGGCGGTACCGTGACTACCACATTGGCAGTGGCGGTCAGACCACCAATAGTTTGGTGGAGCAAATCGCTGCATTATGAGTTTGGCAGCCAGCGCTCCACCACCAGGCAGCACAGACTACCTGTATTTTGGAGGCACAAACAGGCCGGCGGAGGCCATGTTTCCGATAGACCTATTACAAGGTTGCACACTGCCAATGTGACCACCGTGGCCCAACCACCATGCAGCAGAGGGTGGGAACCAGTAGTTTAAAGGAAGACACTCCCCTGCAGAGAGCAATACATGTCTAGAGTCGCCATGGAGCCATTTCTAAATGTCATGCTGGTGCTCCTGCTTGCTGAAAGACGAGGGATACAACGCCAGTGTTGACGACACCAATCGTAAGTGCACATACCTAACTGTATTATTAAAATGTTTAACAATTTTATACTGCTACCAAACACATTACGGGAGGGGAGGGAACGTCAAGGGTAGCAGCTCCACCTATCATTCCAGATACACACACTTGCATACTGCAACCCAAACACACACACATTCACAATATGCACACTTCAGCCAGAACACACACTGCATGGCAATACCACACATATACGCATAGCTACACAACACAGGCTCAGTGACACTAAAGATAAACACACACAGCAACAACACCACAGCTAATGCACAAATACAAATTCATTCCACAAACTCAGAGACTGGCCACACATGCAATACAAATATACATCCATCTGCCATGGAACACACACAACACCACAATAACACAATGGACCAACAATGCCATGCCTAATGCACACTGAGACAAATAGATAAAAGACACACAGAGCTCAACCACAATAACAGCTGCAGCAGGACCATACTTGGAAGGAGGCTGCATTGGGACACATATCGGCCCTCATTACAACATTGGCGGTAAAAGCCGCTTACCGCCGTGCAGAAGACTGCCAACATACCGCTGCTGCAGCGGAATTCCGCCACAGTCATTTTGACCCACTGCTCGGAATCCACCAAAATTGAGACACCCACACAAGTCCGCCACACCAAAGGTCAGTGTTGGACCTGGCTTTTTGACAGGGACATCCCCAAACTTTTTGCCTCCTTCCTCCTATTTTTTCTGACCTGTTGTTGTTGGCTTTTGACCTCTGGGCACTTTACCGCTACTAACCAGTGCTAAAGTGCATATGCTCTCTGTGTAAATTGTACTACTGATTGGTTTATCCATGATTGACTATTTAATTTACTTGTAAGTCCCTGGTAGAGTGCACTACATGTGCCTAGGGCAGGTAGATTAAATGCTACTAGTGGGCCTGCAGCACTGGTTGTGCCACCCACCTCAGTAGCCCCTTAACCCTGGCTCAGGCCTGCCATTGCAAGGCCTGTGTGTGCAGTTTCACTGCCACTTCGACTTGGCATTTAAAAGTACTTGCCAAGCCTAGAACTCCCCTTTTTCTACATATAAGTCATCCCTAATGTGTGCCCTAGGTAACCCCTAGAGCAGGGTGCTGTGTAGGTAAAAGGCAGGACATGTACCTGTGTAGTTATATGTCCTGGTAGTGTAAAACTCCTAAATTCGTTTTTACACTACTGTGAGGCCTGCTCCCTTCATAGGCTAACATTGGGGCTGCCCTCATACACTGTTGAAGTGGCAGCTGCTGATCTGAAAGGAGCAGGAAGGTCATATTTAGTATGGCCAGAATGGTAATATAAAGTCCTGCTGACTGGTGAAGTCAGATTTAATATTACTATTCTAGAAATGCCACTTTTAGAAAGTGAGCATTTCTTTGCACTAAAATCTTGTTGTGCCCTTCAATCCACGTCTGGCTAGGTTTAGTTGAAAGCTCCTTGTGCATTCACTCAGACACACCCCAAACACAGGGTACTCAGCCTCACTTGCATACATCTGCATTTTGAATGGGTCTTCCTGGGCTGGGAGGGTGGAGGGCCTGCCCTCACACAAAGGACTGCCACACACCCTACTGGGACTCTGGCAGACAGGATTGAACTGAAAGGGGGCTTGGTGCATTTCTTAGACACTCTTTGAAGTCACCCCCACTTCAAAGGCACAACTTAGTATAAAACAGGGCCTCTGCCCTACCTCATCAGACACTTGCTGGAGAAGAAACCTGAACCAGAAACTACATCCTGCCAAGAAGAACTGCCTGGCTGCTCAAAGGACTCACCTGTCTGCTTTTCTACAAAGGACTGCTGCCTTGCTGTTGGCCTGCTGCCTTGCTGAACTCTTGTCTGGCTGTAAAAGTGCTCTCCAAGGGCTTGGATAGAGCTTGCCTCCTGTTCCCTGAAGTCTCAGGACCAAAAAGACTTCTCTCTTCCTCTTGGACGCTCCGTGCGCCGAAATTTTCGACGCACAGCTTGTTCCGCGGCAAGAAAAACGCCGCACACCGACGCTGATCGACGCAACGCCTTCGGGACGACCAAAACTTTGACACACGGCCTCGCAAGGACAACGCCGCCCGACTTCCCGGGAGAAATCGACGCGACGCCTGCCGTGAGATCGAAACTTCGACGCGCAGCCCCGCAGAACGACGTTCAGCCGGAAAACAAGCAGGAAAATCCACGCACAGACCCGGGACATCTGGTACTCCCGCAAACCACAGTAAGAGACTGTCCGCGTGCCGGAAAACGACACACGACTCCCCGCGTGGAAAATAACGACGCAAGTCCGTGTGTGCTGAGGAGAAATCGATGCACACACCAGTTTTCCACGTACCTCTTCTCCTGTGGCCCTATGAGGAGATTTTCCACCAGAAACCAGGTACTTTGTGTTTGAAAGAGACTCTGTTTACTTTCTAAAGACTTAAGACCCTTTATATCACTTTTCAGTGATATCTTTACAAATTCATATTGCAACTTTGATCGTTTTGACCTGAAGATACCCAGATAAATATTATATATATTTCTAAACACTGTGTGGTGTATTTTTGTGGTGTTATGCTATGGTGTTGTATGATTTATTGCACAAATGCTTTACACATTGCCTTCTAAGTTAAGCCTGACTGCTCGTGCCAAGCTACCGGAGGGAGAGCACAGGCTGATTTTGGATTGTGTGTGACTTACCCTGACTAGAGTTAGGGTTCTTGCTTGGACAGATTGCAACCTGACTGCCAACCAAAAACCCCATTTCTAACATTGGTGATCAGCGGTGAGGATAGGACTTGTGTTTGTGCAGTTCAGATGGTGGCAGCAAAAATCTTGCATCTAGTAATGCTGAAGAAGGGCACAAGCCCAGAGATGTGGTGCCCAACTTGAAGAAGGGAGTTGACACACCCCAGGCGGTTCAAGGGTATGAGGTAGTTCCCGTTATGCACAGGGTCCCTGAGAAGGATTGGGGAACTGGCACAGGGAGTCATATTCCTACTGGGGGGAGGGACACTTTACTGACTCTTGCAGAGAGTGACAGAGAAAAGGGTTCCCCCCTGGTGGACGTCCTGGATATAGAGTGTAGAGACATCCCAGAAGAGTATGGGTTGATTGTCAGGGACAGACAGATACTGTCTCACCAGTCTCAGGAGGGTGAGGTAGAGTGCTTTTCCAAGGTTGAGTTACTGGGTGGTTGGGTGAAGGGTACTGTGGTTAATACATGTGAAGGGCAGAATTATGTAATTGCTGGAGAGCATATGTCTGGTCCTTATTTTCCAGAGCTACGCCAACACCAGGTGGAGTGTGAGTTCTCTGACCCCAGGGAACTTACAATGGAGGCAGACTTCTGGGTGAGTACCAGAGAGTCTGAAGAGGCATTTGGGGGTGCTCCTGAAGGGAGTGGTCTAGGTGGTTCCCAACCGAGTGAGGTGGGAAAGGATTGTAGTGTCCCAGGTAGGTCCCAGGTCCTAGAGGGTTCCATGAGGGAACACCAGAAGGGAAGCCTAGCCTGTACCGTAGGGCCACCTTTTGAGGGAAGCCCCGCAGTGTCAGAAGAACTTGGGGGGGTGACTGTAGCCAGCATCTCAACAGTTCTGGTGTCTGGCAGTACCCCTCCTAGTGAGGGGGTGCAGAAGTCCAGACATAGGGTTGAGAGGGGGTTGCAGACCCCAGTGGAGGACCTTGAGAGTCAGGGGACAGCTCTGAGAGCAGAGCCCCCCGGGAATGACCCAGGTGAAACCGTTTCTGGTTTGGGGGAAACCCAGACTCTGCCGGATGGGCAGAGGTCGGGAGACCTGCGCCAACCAGACTCTTGTGTGGCCCTTGGGGATGGTGTGTCCCTTGTGGGGGGTGAGAGTGCCCCCCCAGGAAGTCCTGGCATGCCAGGCAAAGATTCAACCTCAGGGTGGTGACTCTGGGTTGGATGACCAGGTTCAGAGGTTAAACTCTGACCTGGTGGGGGGTAGGTGTGCCCCCCAGAAAGTCCTGGCGTGCCAGGCAATTGCCCAACCTCAGGGTGGTGACCCTGGGTTGGGGAACCAGGCTCAGAGGTTAAACTCTGACCTGGTGGGAGGTAGGTGTGCCTCCCTGGAAGTCCTGGTCTGCCAGGCAATGGTTCAACCTCAGGGTGGTGACTCTGGGTTGGCTAACCAGGTTCAGGGGATAAACTCTGACCTGTTGGGGGGTAGGTGTGCCCCCCAGAAAGTCCTGGTGTACCAGGCAGTTGTCCAACCTCAGGGTGCTGACTCTGGGTTGGATAACCGGGTTCAGAGATTAAACTCTGACCTGGTGGGGGGTAGGTGTGCCCCCCAGAAAGTCCTGGCGTGCCAGGCAATTGTTCAACTTCAGGGTGGTGACTCTGAGTTGGATGGCCAAGTTCAGAGGTTAAACTCTGACCTGGTGGAGGGTCAGTGTGCCCTCCAGGAAGTCCTGGCGTGCCAGGCAATTGTTCAACTTCAGGGTGGTGACTCTGAGTTGAATGGTCAGGTGCAGAGGTTAAACTCTGACCTGGTGGAGGGTCAGTGTGCCTCCCAGAAAGTCCTGGTTTGCCAGGCAGTGATCCAGTCTGAGGGTACAGACCCTGGGCTGGAAGACCAGGTTCAGGGTGTCCCCCCGGACCTGGAGGGAGGGGCTACTGATAACAGTGCCCCTACCATGTTGTCTTCTGAGGAGGCCACTCCTAGTGGGAGGGTGCTGGACCCCAGAAGGAAGGGCAGGGGGAGGGAAGCCTCACCCCGGGCCCTAGTCCAACCTGAAGGTACAGACCCCAGGTTGGAGGGCCAGTTGCAGGTTAACAGCCCTGCACTGGTGGAGGAATGGTACAGGGCGACTTCTGTAAGCACCCTGACCATGTTGGACTCTTGGGGTACCGCTCCAGGAGAGAGGGTACAGAGCCCCAGAGGGGAGGACCAGGTTCAGGCTGTCATCCCTGACCTGGTGGAAGGGAGAGTGGTTAAAGGGTACCTAGCACCTGGGGCTACCGCCCCCCACTCTCCAGAGCCACAGTGGTGGGAGAGCTTTGAGAGGCCTGGGGCCTGGCTCTCATCCCTGCCAGCTGTCAGTAATCACTGTGGCTTGCTGTCCGGGTGGACAGAGTTATCCCTGGGGAGGGGACAAGTGTCACACCCCGGGGGTAGAGTGGGCAACACCACTGTGTTGGTCATGGTGGTACTATCCTGCTCCTGGGATACATCTGTGAGCAAAGTAAGGTTAGGTGCTGCACAGATGGGATCCGCAGGTAAGGAGAAAGGTTCCCCATGGGTTGGCTTAGTGGGCCCTGAGAGTATGGACAGAGGGATCCAATTGGAGTCAGGAAGGCGAAGAACTGGAGCATGCCCCTGCTGTTGTGGGCCTGGGTCCTTGTTCTGTCACCTCAAACAGGGAAGTACATCAGGATAGTGATTGTTCTCCCCTGGCTTTAGGCTGGTGGGGGGGTCATGTTGGACCTGGCTTTTTGACAGGGACATCCCCAAACTTTTTACCTCCTTCCTCCTATTTTTTCTGACCTGTTGTTGTTGGCTTTTGGCCTCTGGGCACTTTACCGCTACTAACCAGTGCTAAAGTGCATATGCTTTCTGTGTAAATTGTACTACTGATTGGTTTATCCATGATTGACTATTTAATTTACTTGTAAGTCCCTGGTAGAGTGCACTACATGTGCCTAGGGCAGGTAGATTAAATGCTACTAGTGGGCCTGCAGCACTGGCTGTGCCACCCACCTCAGTAGCCCCTTAACCCTGGCTCAGGCCTGCCATTGCAAGGCCTGTGTGTGCAGTTTCACTGCCACTTCGACTTGGCATTTAAAAGTACTTGCCAAGCCTAGAACTCCCCTTTTTCTACATATAAGTCATCCCTAATGTGTGCCCTAGGTAACCCCTAGAGCAGGGTGCTGTGTAGGTAAAAGGCAGGACATGTACCTGTGTAGTTATATGTCCTGGTAGTGTAAAACTCCTAAATTCGTTTTTACACTACTGTGAGGCCTGCTCCCTTCATAGGCTAACATTGGGGCTGCCCTCATACACTGTTGAAGTGGCAGCTGCTGATCTGAAAGGAGCAGGAAGGTCATATTTAGTATGGCCAGAATGGTAATATAAAGTCCTGCTGACTGGTGAAGTCGGATTTAATATTACTATTCTAGAAATGCCACTTTTAGAAAGTGAGCATTTCTTTGCACTAAAATCTTGTTGTGCCCTTCAATCCATGTCTGGCTAGGTTTAGTTGACAGCTCCTTGTGCATTCACTCAGACACACCCCAAACACAGGGTACTCAGCCTCACTTGCATACATCTGCATTTTGAATGGGTCTTCCTGGGCTGGGAGGGTGGAGGGCCTGCCCTCACACAAAGGACTGCCACACACCCTACTGGGACTCTGGCAGACAGGATTGAACTGAAAGGGGGCTTGGTGCATTTCTTAGAGACTCTTTGAAGTCACCCCCACTTCAAAGGCACAACTTAGTATAAAACAGGGCCTCTGCCCTACCTCATGAGACACTTGCTGGAGAAGAAACCTGAACCAGAAACTACATCCTGCCAAGAAGAACTGCCTGGCTGCTCAAAGGACTCACCTGTCTGCTTTTCTACAAAGGACTGCTGCCTTGCTGTTGGCCTGCTGCCTTGCTGAACTCTTGTCTGGCTGTAAAAGTGCTCTCCAAGGGCTTGGATAGAGCTTGCCTCCTGTTCCCTGAAGTCTAAGGACCAAAAAGACTTCTCTCTTCCTCTTGGACGCTCCATGCGCCGAAATTTTCGACGCACAGCTTGTTCCGCGGCAAGAAAAACGCCGCACACCGACGCTGATCGACGCGATGCCTTCGGGACGACCGAAACTTTGACGCACGGCCTCGCAAGGACAACGCCGCCCGACTTCCCGGGAGAAATCGAGGCGACGCCTGCCGTGAGATCGAAACATCAACGCGCAGCCCCGCAGAACGACGCGCAGCCGGAAAACAAGCAGGAAAATCCACGCACAGACCCGGGCCATCTGGTACTCCCCGCAAACCACAGTAAGAGACTGTCCGCGTGCCGGAAAACGACGCACGACTCCCCGCGTGGAAAATAACGACGCAAGTCCGTGTGTGCTGAGGAAAAATCGACGCACACACCAGTTTTCCACGTACCTCTTCTCCTGTGGCCCTCTGAGGAGATTTTCCACCAGAAACCAGGTACTTTGTGTTTGAAAGAGACTTTGTTTACTTTCTAAAGACTTAAGACACTTTATATCACTTTTAAGTGATATCTTTACAAATTCATATTGCAACTTTGATCGTTTTGACCTGAAGATACCCAGATAAATATTATATATTTTTCTAAACACTGTGTGGTGTATTTTTGTGGTGTTATGCTATGGTGTTGTATGATTTATTGCACAAATGCTTTACACATTTCCTTCTAAGTTAAGCCTGACTGCTCGTGCCAAGCTACCGGAGGGTGAGCACAGGCTGATTTTGGATTGTGTGTGACTTACCCTGACTAGAGTGAGGGTTCTTGCTTGGACAGAGGGCAACCTGACTGCCAACCAAAAAACCCATTTCTAACAGTCAGTGATAAACTGGTGAAAACAAATCCTCCACCGTCATGACAACAGAAATACGCCCACACTATCACGACCCACGAATCCACGCGGCAGACTTTCAACCGTGGTATTCCATTGGCAGCACACACCGCCACGCTCAAAATACACACATTTACAAAACACTGCCACATTGGACAATTCAAAATACACACACCTGATATACATACACACACCACTCCCACACACCCATTACAATATAAAACACACACCCACATCACCCACAAACCCCTACGACCAAAATACTGAAAGAAGGCCAGAGAGAGACACTACAAACTACTACCAAGCATCCACAGGCACACAATACCATCACCCACATAACTTCCATGCACCTCATACAACACACCACTAAATATCACCCCACTTATCACTACACACACCACCCCACACATCACCCACACCACCCCATGGCACGGGAAAGACACCCCAGGTTCTCTGAGGAGGAGCTTAGGGTCATGGTGGAGGAAATCGTCCGGGTAGAGCCACAGTTATTCGGATCACAGGTGCACCACACCTCCATAGCTAGGAAGATGGAGCTATGGCGAAGAATAGTGGACAAGGTTAACGAAGTGGGACAGCACCCAAGAAATAGGGATGACATCAGGAAGAGGTGGAACGACCTACGGGGAAGGTGCGTTCCGTGGTCTCAAGACACCACCTTGCAGTTCAGCGGACTGGCGGCGGACCCCCACCTCCTCCCCCACAACCATCAACATGGGAGGAGCAAGTCTTGGCGATTCTGCATCCTGAGTACCTCTCAGGAGTAGATGGAGGAATGGACTCTGGTAAGGCAATGCGTTACTACTATATCCCCCACCCTACCTGCATGCATCACATACCCCCACCCTCGCCCTCACCCCATCACTCCAACTCCTCACAAATGTCCCAATATCACAAACCGCACATCCCAACACCAAGCCCTGCATGCAACAACAAAGCATGGACACCCATCACCAAAACATGGCCACTGCACATACCCATACAACCCCCTAAACCACCATCACACATGGTCCCACACAGGAATGCAAGCACTGGGGTACACGGTCACCCACCCATTGCACACCATGGCACACACAGATGCAAAAAACATCCTTTTAGACCCCTTCAGGACCCCTACCCAACGTCACCGGACAGGAGGGTCCACACATGTCCACACCACCAACAGAAGAGGCCCACAGTGAAGACAGCATCTCTGCTCACCTGGATCTGGATGACCAACCCGGCCCATCAGGGACCTCCAGACAGTCTGGTACCCAGCCACAGTCTCACACCACCACAGAGCCTCCCCCCCTCAGGAAACACCACCACAGCACCCACACAGCGGGCCCATACCTCTGTCTCCAGGACACATCAATCAGATGTGTGTCCACCACTACAAGGACCCCAGGGCACCCCACAAACCCATGACGATCAGGGACTGGGGTCAGTGGGCACACAGTTCAGGGGACAGAGGCACAGGACAACAGAGTAGCTGGGAGGACAGGCCCAAGGAACCGACTCTCCAGGAGGCCCTCACCGTGTTCCTGGGAGCATACCAACATTCCCAGGATATGCTGGGTCAGATCATGGACAAGATGCAGGAGAACATGCGGCTGCAGTAGGGACAGTACCTGGGGATCAGGGATGACTTGAAGACATTAACACCACCCTAGTCTCCATTGGAAGGGTGCTGGCAGACATGGCCAACAGTATGAGGGAGGCAGTGGTGCACCAGCGGGCCCCTGACACTAGCCAGACTACTGAACAGCCCTCCACCTCCCCTGCCGCTAGTGGACAGGAGGCCCTGCCACAGGACCAACAGGCCACACGCACCCCTCCCCCTGCAGAAGGAGAACTACCCCACAAACATTCCCTGCAATCCAGGCAGGAGCCAGAGACTATTGCCAAGACCCCACCAGGAAATAAGACTCTCCTGAATGTCACCCTTTTGTCCCACTCTGTCACCCTGTCCACCTTGAACTGCCATTGCTCCCCTTCCTATGCCCCCTTGGACAATGTACCTAAGCTACAAATAGACAGGACTCTAACCTGGACTTTCCTCCATCATCACCCCAGCCCATTGCACTTCCCCCTTTTCATCAGAGCACTGCAATAAACACACTTAGAAAAAATACAAGTATGGAGTATGTCAAATGATTTCTGAATGTATTTGTTTAACAAGGTTCTTAAATTGCAATTCAACTCTACAGTAATGTTTACATTGGAAAATCCTGTAGTTGCCTGCAGTGAACACACCAGGAACAATAGTGGAGCACCGACATCTGCAAAAAGAAATGCTAATGGGTACAGTGAGTGGCCATAGCTGTAGGAAATCACAGCCTGCCAGTGACAATGTCACACATCAAACTGTCAATGAATTGTGAAATAACACTGTCTTACCTGTGTTTCATCGGAAGTACTGATAAATGACTGCACTTCCGTTGTCCTCATCCTCATCCTCTGCCTCCTCATCTTCACTGTCCATAGGGTCCACTGCTGGCACACGGCCAACTCCAGCTTCCTTCTCCTGCAGAAAAGGCACATGGTGTCTCAAGGCTAGATTTTGCAACATACAGCATGCCACGATGATCTGGCAGACCTTCTTCAGTGAGTAGCAAAGTGCTCCACCTGTTAGATGGAGGGACCAAAACCTGGCACTCAGGAGGCCGTATGTACGTTCAATAATCCTTCTTGGTCGCCCATGTGCCTCATTGTAATGTTCCTCTGCCCTTGTCCTGGGATTCCTCACAGTGGTCAGTAGCCATGAGAGGTTGCGGTAACCAGAGTCACCTGCAAATATCGTGGGACAACTGTTAACCACACACTAACCCTTATGTCCCACACCATACCCAAACACCAACATCCACTGGGTGGGAACCAGGGCTCACTTATTAGGCACACCCTGTGCCTCTGGAGTTGGGCCATCACAGTTGGGATGCTGCTATTACTCGGGATAAAAGCATCATGCACCGAGCCTGGATACTTAGCATTAACATGGGAGATGTCTTTGTACGCACAACACACTATCTGCACATTCATAGGGTGATAACGTTTTTGATTTCTGAAGACCTGTTCATTTCGCCGGGGGGGGGACAAATACTATATGTGTCCCATCAATCGCACCAATGATGTTGGGGATATGTCCCATTGCATAGAAGTCAGCCTTCACTGTGACCAAATCCTCCACCTGGGGGAAAACAATGTAGCTGCACATGTGTTTAATCAGGACAGACAATACTCTGGTCAGCACTTTTAAGAACATTGGCTGTGACATTCCTGCTGCCAAACCCACTGTCACTTGGAAATAACCTGTTGCCAGAAAATGGAGCACAGATAGCACTTGCACAACACAAGAGGAGGGATCCGAGTGGGATGATGGATAGCTGATATCAGGTCAGTCTCCAATTGGGCACACAGCTCTGTGATTCTGGCCCTGTCTAGTCTATTGATGAGGATAATGTGCCTGTCCTCCATTGTTGCCAAGTCCACCAGGGGTCTGTACACAGGAAGATGTCTCCATCTCTTATTCATCCGCAATAGTTGCAATTCATGGAGTAAAATAATGAGCAGCTGGTCATTCTCTGTGCATTGTAACCACTTCAGTTCAATGCATATTGTGATTGTTACAATATTTAGGTGAAATATGTCCAGATGGTGAAAATGTGAACTGTGACACAGTTAGGATCCATGGCCTCCCCCAGAAATGGCGTCCACCTGTCCAGTATGGATGGACATGCGGAAATGAGGTAATTCCGCTGACGTTGTTCGCCATTGAGGGAGGCAGTCAGGAACCGCAGTGCAAATCCTCATTGGTTATCATTGGGCCCCATGGGGTACAGTGGCCAATAGTGATCTATGCCCTTGGTGACAGTATGCACTGCCGTGGAAGTGACCACCATTTTCTACCTGTTCACTCAGTTGCTACTTCAGCTTCATCAAGAGAGGTCCTCCACTGCATGTGCTGCTGTGACCTGTGTCTGGAACCTACCATGGCGTGTGTGACTGGGGAAAGGGCCCCTGTCTTCACCTCCGCGGAGTTGGATCGATTAGTGGATGGAGTCCTACCCCAGTACCGACTGCTGTATGGGCCTCCAGACCAACAGGTGAGTACCCTGAGAGCACGATGCATGGGGCATGATTGCATAGAGTGCTGTGTGCGAAGGGCTCGTGTGGGGGCTTGGTGGATGGGCCCTGGGTAGAGTGCAGCATATATGCTGTGCCATGTCTGTGCTAATGGGTATGGGAAGGTCGATGGGCCATGAGTGTAACAGGCAGGACGGTCTGACTAATACCTTCCCCTGTGTGTACTTCTCTGCAGGTCAGCACCCATCAAAAGAAGGTTATATGGCGTGCCATCACCAAGGACATGCAGACCCTGGGGGTCTACTGCAGGTGGAGCACATACTGTCAGAAACGGTGGGAGGACCTGAGACGCTGGGCACAGAAGACGACGGAGGCCCAGCTGGGGATGGCCTCCCAACAAGGAAGCAGTGCTTATCGAACCCTGAGCCCCCTGATGGCCTGCATACTGGCGGTGGCCTATCTAGAGCTGGATGGGCGATTGGGGGCTTCACAACAGCAACAAGAGGGTGAGTACAGTGCCTTCCATTTCTACTTACACCTGGTGGGGTGGTATCCATGTGGGGGATGTGTGTCTGTGTGTGCCCCTAGGTCAGGCCTGACATAGCAGAGTAGATCCCAGGCTGGCCTGGGTTCTGATGTGAAATTCCTCCAACCTAGCTAGTAGGCATCCACTACAGGGCAGGGGTGTGTGGGTCTCAGGTATGCTGCAGTTGGCAGTATGTGTCCCTACCCATGGCCTAGTGACTAGCATTGTAACTAGTAGTGCATTGCCTAGTGCGTAGGGCTGTTCCCTGTGTGTGAGTGTGTTGTGTATGCCAACGGTGGTTTTGGTGCCGCCATTAACCAAGTGTGCCCTTTGTCTTTGTCCTTTGTCTTTTTGTTTTGTCATCCTGTCCTTATGTGCAGTAACATCATATGGCGGAGGAGCAGTGGCACCTGCGATGGAGGGAGCTACATCCCAAAGGACCTAGGAGGCAGAGTCCACTGACGCTGAGGGCACCAGTGGGATGGAGGGTGAGGGGAGCACCACAGCAGAGGCTGGAGGGGACAGTTTGGACACGGATACCTCCTCCGATGGAAGCTCCCTGGTGGTGTTGGACACCTCTGTGACCACCCCAGCTACAAGTACAGCCGCCACCCCCGTACCAGCACCCCACTGCCAGCAGCCCCTCATCGAGTTGCCTGTGCCTGCTCACCCAGGAGGGTGGGCATCTCCTTCGCCCCAGGCACCTCAGGCCCTGCCCCAGTTAGGCCTGATGCCCTGAGTGAGGAGGCTATTGACCTCCTGAAATCCATCTATGTTGGGCAGTCAACCATTGTGAATGCCATCCAGGGGCTGGCAGCCCAAAAGCAACAGTCAAATGCATTTCTGGAGGGCATTCACACTGGCTTGGCGGCCCAACAGAGATCAATCCAGGCTCTGGCCTCCTCTCTGATGGCAGTCATTTTCCGTGTTTTTACTCTCCCCCCCTCCAACTTCCTCTACCCAATCCCAATCCCATTCCCCTGAACCCCAACCTATCATAAGCACACAGGCAGACGAGCATGCACACAGGACAACACACAAGAGTGGCACAGGCAAACAAAAGTACCACACTTCATCCCACAGTCACTTACACAAACACCATCTACATGCAGACATACCAACATCCACTGCCCCCACTGTGTTCCCCTCCTCCTTGTCCACCTCCCTCCCAGTTGTGTCGTCACTCATACCTGCATGCACTACATCCTCATCCACTACCCCCATCACCAGCATACCCATCAGAACACACACCTCACTGGCAGTCACCACCCCCACATCCATGCACATGTCCCCTGTGTCCTTTTCCCACTGTGTCTGTGCCCCCCTCCCAAGGTACACAAACCCAAATACTCAGACACCCAACAGCCATCCACCTCACAACAGCATCCAGCCCATGCACCTGCACCCAAACACAGCAGACTGACACCTCCTACAACCACATCCTCTTCCTCCACTCCCAAACCTTCTCCCTCTTCCTGCCCCATTGTCCCTGAGAAGTTTTTCATCTCCACCATTGACCTCTTCCCTATCTCTCCCCCCTGTCCTTCACATCAGGCAAGGGTGGTCCAAAGCTAGGCAAGCACCTCAGCCACTTAGTCCACGGGCGAGTAGTGTCCCCACCAACTCCAGGTGGGAAAGGATCCCGCACACCGGCCAGCAAGATGGAAAGGGTGCCTGCCCCAAGTGCTGCAGGAAGGAAGGGCAAGGATCCAGCCCCAAGTGCTGCAGGAAGGAAGGGCAAGGAGCCAGCCCCAGGTGCTGCAGGAAGGAAGGGCAAGGAGCCAGCCCCAGGTGCTGCAGGAAGGAAGGGCAAGGAGCCAGCCCCAGGTGCTTCTGGAAGGAAGGGCAAGGGGCCTGCACCAGCAGGCAGTAAGGACAATGGGCCAGGTGCTGGGACTCAGTCGTAGACCCCACCACCAACCATGGTGATGCAGCCAGCCGAGGCTGCAGGGGATGGGCAGGAGCTTCCCCACACAACCACCACCACCAGCAGCACTGCCACCACCAGCAGTGGGCAGCCGTCCTAGGCTGCAGGGGATGGGCAGGGGCTTCCCCCCACAACCACCACCAGCAGCTCCACCAGCAGCACTGCCTCCACCAGCAGTGAGCAGCCGTCCGAGGCTGCAGGGGATGGGCAGGTGCTTCCCCCCCACCACCACCAGCAGTGGGCAGCCGTCTGAGGATGCATGGGATGGGCAGGAGCTTCCCCCCCACAACCACCACCACCAGCTCCACCAGCAGCACCGCCACCACCAGCAGTGGGCAGCTGACCGAGGCTGCAGGGGATGGGTTAGAGCCTCCCCCCACCACCACCAGCAGCAGCAGCACCACTGCCACAACTGAGCAGCCGTCACTTCCAGCAGACATTCTGTAGCCCAGCATCAATGAGCCTGTCCCCTGCAAATCCAATGGGTATGACACCCAGCTGAGAGACTGTGATCTTGCACTCCCCAAGATCTGCATCACAGGGCATGATGCCCCCTCCAGAACCAATGGAGAAGCCATCCACTCACCTCATCCTCCCCATGATGAAGATCACAGGGTACTATGCCCCCTCCAGAACCAGTGGAGATGCCATCTACTCACCCCATACTCCCCAGGATGAAGATCACAGGGCACAATGCCCCCTCCATTGCAGTGGGCAAGTCACCCACTTGAGAGACTGTGGCCTTGCACTTCCCAGGACAAAGAGCAATGAGCATGTTGCCCCCTCCAGGGCCAGTGGTGGTGTTCCATCTGCCGGGTGAGGTGGCCCCCATTTCCCGTCCCCCTGAGGTGCCTGCCTATTTTCCATATGATGCCCCTGCAGTGTTCTCTCCGTGTTGGTGCAGGAGTGAAGTGGGGCCTTGGACTTTGTAATGTGGCCCATGGACATTGAGGACTGGGCAGTGTCCCTACATTTGTAAATATATATATCTACTTTTTTATTTGGATGCACGTATTGCTACTATTTTATCTTTTTACACTCTTTTTAATCTATAGTAGTTTTCCTTGCATTATTCCTGTCGGGTACGGGGTGTATATGTTATGTTACTGCAGCTGTATGTGTGTATGGTGTTGGGGTGGTGGTGTTGCTTTTGTGTGCCACTCTCTTTTCCCTCACCCCTCCCCTGTGTGCTAGGTGGCTGTACTCACCGTGGTCGTCTTTGCTGTCGTTGGTGTTGATAATGGAGCAGCAAATAGAAGATAATTGGGAAGATATGCTGCTAGGGATCCATGGTGGCGTGGTTCTTCCTTGAGTCTCCACAGGTGAGTCGTTTCGCTTTTGTGCAGTGTTTCCGCCAGGCTTTTGATGTCATTGGTACCGCCTCGGAAAAGGTGGTGAATTGGACTGTCTCAATACAGTGGGCAGAACATTGTCTTCCGCCTGGCTGTACGTTGTTACCACCATTGTGCCTGTTGCTTCCCCCCTGGCGGTAGTTGTGTTAAAGTGGCTGTGTGTCTGAGCTGTTTCCGTCATGGTCATAATTTTTGCTAAATTTTCTGCCAGCCTGTTGGCCGTATTACCGCCACTTTATCATCAACCGCCAGGGTTGTAATGAGGGCCACAGTGTTTAGAAAAATATATAATATTTATCTAATAAAATGCAGGTCAAAACAGTCAAGATGCAAAAAGTATACATTGAAATATCACTGTAAAAATTATTTAAAGTGTCTTTAAAGAACAACAAGGTCTTGCAAGCACAAAGTACCTGGTTTGAGTTCAAATTCTCTGCAAGGGACTACAGAGGAGCAGATGTATGGAAAATGGGGAGGTGTGCATCAATTTGTCTGGCGCACACAGACGATGCGTCGTGGAGTTTTCATGCAGGGCATACTTTGCGTTGATTTCCGGCACGTAGACTGAGATCCTCTTCGGTTTGCGGGGTTTTCGTACGCCCCGAGGACGATGTGTCAAAATCCTGGGCATGCAGGACGAAGTCATAGGGGCTGCGTAGATGCAGTGGGCGATGCATGGAAATTTCGGTTGCACAGCAGGTGCTGTGTCGATTCCTCTCAGGAAGTCGGGCTGCGTCGTTCCAGCTTGGCTATGCAGTGATTCAGTGGTCCGTGCCTCAAATTTCCAATCGCAATGCTGCCACTGCATCGATCTCCTCCTTGCGAAGTCAGGCTCTGTCATTCCGGTTCAGCGGGCAGTGATTTTCTCACTGCGGTGCAGGCTGTGCTTAATTTCTTGCAGGCTGTGCGACAATTTTCACTGCACAAGGAGTTTATTTGCATAGATGAAGTCTTTTTGGTCCTGAGACTTCAGGGAACAGGAGGCAAGCTCTATCCAAGCCCTTGGAGAGCACTTCTCAGCATAGCCAGAGAGCAGCAAGGCAGCAGGGCAACAGCAAGGCAGCAGTCCTTCTCAGAAAAGCAGTCCAGGTGTGTCCTTTGGGCAGCCAGGCAGTTCTTCCTGGCAGGTTGCAGGTTCTGGTTCAGGGTATCTTTTCCAGGAAGTGTCTTGTCCAGACGTGTCTGATGAAGTAGAAGTGTCTACCTCAGATGTTTCTGAGTTGGTAGGGTCAGAGACCCTGCTTAAGTACCCAAATGTGCCTTTGAAGTGGGAGAGACCTCAAAGAGTGGCTTAGAAGCGCACAAGGTCCCCTTTCAGTTCCATCCTGTCTGCCAGGGTCCCAGTAGGAGGTGTGGCAGTCCTTTGTGTGAGGGTGGGTTACTGTCATTTGACATGTAAGTGTCAGGCCCTCCACCCTCCCAGCCCAGGAAGTCCCATTAAATATGTAGATGTGTGCAAGTGTGACTGAGCATCCTGTGTTAGGGATTGTCTGAGTGAATGCACAAGGGAGCTGTAAACTAAACCTAGCCAGATGTGGATTGGAAGTCACAGAAGGATTTGAGTGTAGAGAAATGCTCACTTTCTAAAAGTAGCATTTCTAAAATAGTAATATAAATTCCAACTTCACCATTAAGCAGGATTTTGTATCACCATTCTGGCCATACTATATATGACCTGGCTACTCCTTTCAGATCAGGATCTACAACTCAAACAGCATATGAGCGTAGCCCTAATGCTATCCTATGAAAGGGGCAGGCCTCACAGCCGTGAATTTAGGAGTTTTACACTACCAGGACATATAGAACTCAACATGTTGATGTTCTGCCTTTTACCTACATAGCACTCTGCCCCTTGGGCTACTTAGGGACTACGTTTGGGGTGACATATGTAGAAAAAGGGGAGTTTAAGGCTTGGCAAATACTTTTAAATGCCAAGTCGAAGTGGCAGTGAAACCACACGCACAGGCAATGCAGGGGCAGGCCGGAGACATGGTTAGGGGGCTACTTATGTGGGTGGCACAACCAGTGCTGCAGCCCACTAGTAGCATTTAATTTACAGGCCCTGGGCACATGTAGTGCACTTGACTAGGGTCTTACAAGTAAATTAAATAAGCCAATTGGGTATGCGCCAATGTCACCATGTTTTAAGGAGAGAGCATATGCACTTTAGCACTGATTAGCAGTGGTAAAGTGTGCAGAGTCCTAAAGCCAGCAAAAATGAGGTCAGAAGAAGAGGAGGATGAAGGCAAAAAGTTTGGGGTTGACCCTGCAGAAAGGCCATTTCCAACACATGCCCACACCGCACAACACAAGAAGATACAATTACCTCTCCAAACACCACACAATGCCATGCATGTAGGTGTATCTGTGTTTGTGGTGTCTGCGGATGTGGTAACTGGGGTGGGTGTATGAAGGTCTGCTGGGATGGTGTCTGTGGGTATCATAGATGCAGTGGCTAGACCAGAGCCTGGTGATGCAGTATCTGTAGGTGTGCCACATGTTGTGTGTGTGATGTTGGGGGTGAGAGGGTGGCAGGGGAAATCAAGACTGTTGCTGTGTCTGCAGCTGGGTATTGTTTGTGTGCATACCGTTGGTGTGTTTTGTAGTGCTTATGTTTATGTGCGCTAGCCTTTTCTTATGAGGTTGATGCATGCAAGTCTATCTGTGTGCTTTGGGTGCTTCATTGAAGGGGGGATTTGGACTGGGAAGAGGAAGATAGAGAGGAATTGGAAGACAAGGGGTGACTGGCTGCTGTCAGTGTGGAGGCCACAGACTGAAATGCTCTCTGTAGACCAGAGATTGCACTGTTATCCAGTCTCCCCTGTGGAACTCCCCTCGCCCTCTGGACCAGTGGGTCCCTTGCTGTCAGTGGTCTCATGACCTGAGATCCCATGGCCAGATGCTTCCCCGTTTGGCTCGGCCCTGTCTCCTTCACCTGCCAGTGCTGATGCTGCCATAAGAAGGTGAAGTAAGGTCATAATATGTACATGATGACACAGCAATCACACATCTGAGAGACAAAACATACTATCATGTCAACTGGCCCTCCCCATAAAGTGACAGCAAAGTGCCAGTATCATGTGCCAATACAAGACCATGCATATCATCTGGAATCATAAGGTTAACACATGAGCTAATCATGGTCTCTGAAAACTCCAATAGTATAGAGGAAATGTAGGTACCACACTAACCAAAACCCAACTATATGATCACTCCACATCAAACTTGTGCCACATGCAGCCCACCACATGGAACCAGTAGCCAACAATTGGATACCGTTGTAAGGTACCCTACCAATTACATTCATTCAAGCCTATGCACACATATAACTTCTACCAATATGATATCTCGACAATAAGTGATGTTGATGAGGAAAGGCGGCCAACACTAGATCTAACATGCAATACCTGGATTAGGTGACATGGAAACATCCATGTCACAATGAAACCTCACAATAATGCACAGCTCCACAAGTCATACCTTTAAAAAATGAGTCAAGGAGGTAATAGCAAGGTCACCCAGATGTGCACCACATGTGGTCTTTCTTGTAACAACAATGAAGTTAGGTCCCAGACCTCATGGAGATATGTCTCCAGAATACACACAAGAATGGCCCTGTAAGGCCCAGGATATCCCCCACCAATGTCTCATACCCATTTCTATACTTACTTCTGAGTGTTGGTGTAGTAGACAACAGTACCATGAAGGAAGGAAGGGCGCATACTTTGCAATCACTATCAGTAAGAAACCAAATCATTTTATAATGAGAATCAACATCACTACCCATATATCAGACAACACAAGCATAGCATGTGTATGAATCCCTGAGCCAAACCCAATTCATGCAAACATCACTGCAACTCAATCCACGATTCATCCATATAGTCAGGGCACAATTTCCAAACAACACACAGGTGCTGTAAACCTACAGCCATCATACCACATCAAGGTAGATCAACAACCTGCCTCTACCTGGCTTGTCCGTCGTAGCTACTGCAGTTACACATGACATACGACATACTATGAGGCATGAATGTTTCTGTTTGACTATATATGATGGTGACACACTCCTGTTTGGGGCATCACAGTAACTGTACAACCATTGTAGATGTATCAAAATGACAGCAGGACCCCATGGACATACATGAAAGAGTTTCACAGCATCATCCCATATGCATGGCTAGCACATGCAATACATCTAATGCATTCATAGGTATCTTAGTGGGAATGGAGCACATTCAGGCATGCTGGCACAAGGTGCCAACATGACAATGCGGATGGCACATCACTCATGACAATGCACATTACCTACTTACCAAGAGAAAGCAGTATGCTACAGCTGCCAAGATTTTATCATGTAAGTAATGTCACAAGTATGATGGACACCCATGCATCACAGATTGCTCTGATGCACCAGCACTCAATATACAATGGAGAAAACGTGCACCTGGTTTGAATATGTCAACCTACACATATGCCCACACACATGAGAGGGACAATGACCCACATCCTACTTACCTTTGAACTGTAACATTTGTCAGGAGTGATCTATTGGTGGAAACTAATAACCACCAGGGCAGTTAAAACAGGATATCTGAACATTAAACACAGTCATATCTGCTCCATGCTGGGCATATCAAATTAGGGTTAACCATAGTTTAGTCCTAGGTCCCATCTCCTAAAAGGATGAGCACACCAGTTGGAAACACATGTCCCGTCTACACCAATTTGATCCCAGAAGATAAGTGACACATGCTACATTGTCAGGAGGAGCAGTCTGTCCCACACTCAATCTCAATCAAGCTCAATCAATTTTTGTAAAGTTCAGCTACTCACCCATGCAGTTCTTTAGGTACCTACTAAAGGCTCAATCATGATTATTCTATGTACTCACCCCCTCCTGGCTGCTGTGCTGGCCTCAAATGGCCATCCAAGGCCAGATAGTCCACCATCAAAATGCTGGCCATTGGAGGGGGTCATGTTCTGACATGGGAGGACATCCCCAGCTGGGCCTCTGCGGTCTTCAGAGCCCAGAGTCTCAGGTCCTCCCACCTCTTCTGACAGTGGGCGCTCCGCCGACTGTGGACCCCCCAGTGTCTGCACCTTCTTGGCAATGGCTCTCCAAATCCCCTTCTTCTGTGGGTGTTGACCTGCATGGATGCAAATGACAGGACAGAATATGATGTCCACAAGTCCCATACAAAATTGTTGAGTCGCATACTTGTCAGTGCACCTAGTTAATTACATCCTATCCTGTCCACCTGTGGCACATAGCATGCATTGGACTGAGGAACATGACTGCAAACACTCCCAATTAGGCAGCACAATACACACTCCCCCGGGTCAGGCCCTGCATTGACCAGGTAGAAGAGCAGTGACTTTAATGGGGCATAGGCGAATCGCATGACATTGACCAATAACATAATGGCACACATCTCACAAAGTGGCAGTTGATAGGTAAAGCACACTGAAAACAATGCACAAATACATCCACTACTTCTAAAGGTAACCTGCAGCACACAGGAATCCTACATACAGAGGACCAATTGTGCTTGGACCACATTGAAGAGCGTGACATGTTGAGTAAACAAAGATGCAAGCCTGTCCATGTGTGGGCATGTGCAGATAGAGATGCAGGCACCTGCTAGTTGTTAGACCTGGTATCCTTGGTGTGGTTCCCCTGTCTTTTTGCCTCAGCTTCCTTTATTTTAGACTGTGTGCCGGCTTCGTTTTTGCTGATTTTTGGTATTCTGGGCACTTTACCACAGCTGACCGGTGCTAAAGTGCAAGCGCTCCCTGTACAAATTGTGATTATGATTGGTTTTCCCCGACTGGTATATTTGATTTACTAATAAGTCCCTAGTAAAGAGTATTAGAGGTGGCCTGGGCCTGTAAATCAAATGCTACTAGTGGGCCTGAAGCACTTGATGTGACACCCACATGAGTAGCCCTGTGAACGTGTCCCAGACCTGCCACTGAAGTGACTGTGTGGGAAGTTCTGCACTGCCAATTCGACCTGGCAAATGTACGCAATTGGCAGGCCCAACCTTCCCTTTTACTACATGTAAGTCACCCCTAAGGTAGGCACTAGGTAGCCTCATGGCAAGGGTACAGTGTACTTAAAAGGTAGGACATGCAGTGGTGTGTTTCACATGTCCTGATAGTGAAATACTACCAAATTAGTTTTTCACTATTGCAAGGCCTATCTCCCCTGCAGATTAACATGGGGACTTCCTTTAAATATCTTTTAAGTGCAGTTACCTATTGGGAGCAGATGGAGATAGAGAATTTTGGGTCTCTGAACGTTTTATTTTAGATTGTCTGTTTGAAAATGTGTGTGATTGACCCCTAGTGTTGTTGTGTTGCTAGTAATCCTCAGCCTGACACTGCCTAAAACATATCTCTCCTTACATTGTCTTAAGTGTCCCTCATTTGCATCACATCGATTTCACATTGTACATTCCACAATGATGAAAAAACACTATTAGGCATTGCTTGAGTGCTATATGTGTTCATTCACATGTGCTCTGAACATAAAGGTGGAATTTGATTTAAAAAAGTCAAATAGTGAATGAATCATTCATAGTGGTTGTATTATTTAGAGTAGCTGCCAAAACATTTGAAGTTGAAAGTGTCGTACTGTCCTGGAAAAGGACAATGTGCGGGGAACAGACAACAGAGTGATTCTGTGGCACACAAAGGGGCTCCATTAGGAAGTGGTCATTTCCTGGCAGTGGCTGAGGGCTTGGCATTTGCACCTCCTAGTTGTTTGGGTGGACTTCCCCAGTTGCATAAGGGTTCGTCAGCTACAGAGGCAGAGGTGGCTGAGGCAGGTCCTTCCACTGGCAGGGCCCCCCTTCCACTGGCTGCCACAGAGGTCGAAGGACCAGATGTTACTAGGCCTATGAAAGGGGTATGGTGTCCCCTACCTTTCTAGCAGTGCAGTCAAAACTGTGGCTGTGCATGATGTGGCTTAGGTCATCTCAAGGCCTAGTAAACAGTTATACAGGCAGACCTGGATCCTTGTTGTTGTATATGTTAGTTGTCATCATGTGGTTAGTGTACAGTGAATATTCTTTCTGTCACAAGCATTTAGATGATGCATCTTGGTACCTTAGAGTTGTCCTACATTCATTGGGCACATAGGTTGGGCTGTCCTTCCAGTCCACATTATTTTCATCTTGGCCTATCTGCTTAAAATGGATCTAGTTGATTAGGCATTTCACAGAGTGTACCATAATCTGTATGTTGGTCCCTCCCAGGTAGGTAACCTGCATTTGTGAATTAACAGAAAGCAGCACAATATCATTGTGAATAGTGTCCTGGTTATTGGAGTTAGAGGAACTGTTGCTCCTGGGATTTACGGACATGTTACACCAAGTACTATACACAGCATACATAAGTCATCCTCTGAGGTAAGTAAACTTTCATAGCGAGTTGATGTACACAGCTGTTAGGACATATGCACAGTGTGAATGTTTTTTGCATTGAGTAGACAGTGCCTTCTGACCCTGGCATTGTTGTCTTTGCCTGTCCTACCCACACCCTATCCAATTGATATCCCCACAGGTGAGTACATGGCAAAGGTTGAGTAGGGGGAGAATGGTCCTAGTAGCTGAGAACACAGTATTGGCTGAGTGGAGTGACCTTACCAGTTCCTGCTGACCCTTGCATTGCTGTCTTTGCCTGTCCTTCCCACACCCTTTATAGTTGATATCCCCATAGGTGAGTACATGGCAAGTAGAGGGAGCATGGTCCTGGTAGCAGAGGACACAGTATTGGCTGAGTGGAGTGCCATTACCAGTGCCTGCTGATCTTGGCCTTTCAGTATTTGCCTGTCCTTCTCACATCCTATCTAGTTAATATCCCCATATGTGAGTACATGGCAAAGGCTGAGTAGAGGAAAAATGGGCCTAGGACCAGAGAGCACAGTATTGGCTAAGTGGAGTGACAGTACCAGTGCCTGCTGACCTTGGCATTGCTGTCTTTTCTTGTCGTACCCGCACCCTATCCAGTTAATATCCCCATAGGTGAGTACATGGCAAAGGCTGAATAGAGGGAGAATGTTTCTAATAGCAGAGAACACCGTATTGGCTGAGTGGAATGACATTACCAGTGTCTGTTGACCTTGGCATTGCTGTCTTTGCTTGTCCTACCTACACCTTATCCAGTTAATATCCCCGTAGGTGAGTACATGTCAAAGGCTGAGTAGAGAGAGAATGATCTTAGTAGCAGAGAACACAATATTGGCTCAGTGGAGTGACATTACCAGTGCCGCTGACCTTGGCCCTACTGTCTTTTCCTGTCCTGCCCACATACTGTACAGTTCAAATCCTCTCAGGTGGGTACAATCCAAAGTGGAGTTGAGAAACGTGGTGAAGTGTATTGGGCTACACTGTTCTGGCATTAATGCTAGTGGAACAGTGCCTGCTGGGACTTGTAGTACTGTCAATCCCTGCACTACACCCATCATACAGAGATGTTGTTCCCCAGAGTGATGTGATTGGCATGTAGGAGGCCAGAAAAGGTGAATGGGCAGGTAGACACTGGACTGTTGAGTGTTGTGACATTGTAGGTGGGGAAAGGCGATCAGTGAGCATGCATGCCAATTCATTTTGGTGGGCACATTTTTCTTATATGACTTACCCGACTCAACTGCCTCAGGTATTTCTGTCAAGCCCCCAGGAAGCAGATTGGTCAAGACCTTCTCCTCCCATGATTTGAACTGTGGGGGAGGAGTTGGGGGACCATCACCAGTCTTGTGGATTGCCAGGCAGACATGGAATATACCTTCCCCCTGAAGTCGTTCCACCTCTTCCTGATGTTGTCCCCTGTGCATGGATAACTGCCAACAGAAGTCACTCTGTCAACTATTATTCGCCTCATTTCAACTTTCCTAGCGATAGTGGTCTGCTGGACTTGGGCTCCAAATGAATGTGGCTCTACTCTAATGATTTCAACCACCATGACTTTTAACTCTTCATCTGGGATGTTTTTTGGGTGCTATGGTGGTGGTAAAGAAGTGATGAAGAAAATAAACTGTACTTGCTGTGTGATAAATGGGTAACAGGGGTAAATTGTTTGATAGGGTGCAAATATGTCTGATGGGGGTGTTGTGAGGATGTGTGATATGTGCTTTGTGTCATATAGTCGGGTGCCTAATCTATAGTGTGGTATGCTCTAATGTTGCTCTGGCTTCTGTGTTTGGCGTGGAAGAAGCAAAGGATTGTGGTGTGTGGAGGTAAGTGTTTTCTAGTGTGGTCAGTAAGTTTATCGAGTGTGTAAATATGTGTCAGCTGTGTTGTTTTCAAATTTATCCAATGTGGTGCTGTGTTCTACTGTGGGGACCCCTGACCACAGCAGTTCGTACCGCCGTTGGAAGACCGCCATGGCAATTTTTGACTTGTAATGGTGGTTGGTTGACGGGCTTGTAGTGGGGCAATTGGACCACCTCTTTCCCGCCCTCCCGAGTCCTGGCAGTGTCGGGACATTGGCTCTCTTTTGCCAGTACTTCCTTTGACACTTGCAGTGCAGCGGTCTGTATGACCACCAACATGGCAGTCTTTTGGCGGCTGCCACCCTGGCAGTCTGGCAGTCAGACTGCCAAACTCGTAATGAGGCCCAAAGTCTAGGAAATGGTAAAACTAAATAACCGGAACCTATCCAATTATGAGGTACGTTGAAATAAGCAATCTTACCACACAAACATAATAAATTCCTCTCAGATTTGGTTCACCAACCAGAAAATCACCACTAACCACATACTTCTTTCACACTCACTCTGCCCAACAAACATTATTGACCTAACGCCTATAGTTTCATGATGCACAATACACAATTCACCCTTGCACTCATGCTCCATTCTCAATCTTGGATGCAAATTCAAGAACCTAAATTCTTTCTCAGCTTTAATCTGTTCTCTGATTTCTTCACTTCTTTTTAATTCCTTAAACTTTCACTGTTCTCTCATTATATTCCCTAACAAATTCACACTCTTCTTTACCCCAACTACACACATACCCCCATTAGTCTGTTTAGTGTTATGGTTAGTTTGTGCAACCAAATTAGAATATTGACTATATGTGAGAAAGTCACCCTTTTAGCATGTTCTCCCCAATGTTTCTCCCTGATACTGATGTTAACTGACCCTGACTGTGCCTTGGACTCCTCTAAACAGGCTCAGGGCCAGTGATCCAAATATAAGGTATATGGTCAAATGGAATAATGTAATAAATCCAGTTGGCAAAGACAGACCCTGTTAGTCCCTAGTAGATAATAGGGCAAGAGGGATTTAAACTACCTATACGTCCCTAGTATATAATAGGACAGGGACATTTAGAGGCCCAGTAGATTTCCTGCACTGGAGTATGCAATACTGTGGTGCTGCTGTGCCTTGCAGACTGTCTTTGAAAAGTAAAATGCGTGCTTTGAGGAGGTGATATGTGGCCTGACTTGGCCAGGATGATCTTACGGGGGAGGCTGATAGATACCGAGGGTAGGCCAGTGAGGGTGCAGGGTAAATCAAGCTGGGGCTTCAAAAGGAAGCCAGTCAGAAAGGAATGCAGCTAGGCCTGCCCTCTCACCCTCTATCCCACAAATAGATAGTGGGTGTAGGAAAGGAATTTGCAGAAGTCCAGAGGGAGAGTTAACGGAAATGAGCTACACCGGTGAGTTGGTTTATCCAGGTCGTACTCCTCTGGAGGAAAATCAGCTTTATGGGACAAGAAGATGTCACACTTTGGAGGAAGTTTTCATGCTTCTGGGTGGTACCCTGCAGCTCATTTAATGAGGATGTCCACTAACTGTTTCCCAAGTTGATTGAATAAAAGTGGCTGATCTGAATTGGAATTCAGATCTGCTGCCTGAAGTCACAAGCAGAAGGATTGCCCTGCAGGTCTGCACTCTAAAGTACTGCTCCTGTCACACACTGGAACAAAAGCCTAAGGACTTTGCATTGTTTAAAAAAGGACTCAGGAGTGGACTCCGTGTAAGCGACAAGTATAAAGGATCTACCAAGAGTCACCTGCCTCAACTCCTGCTAGAAGTGCCCAGTTGTACAGCGTTCAGTGGACTTTTAAGGATTTGACCAGGTGCATTGTGGGACTTGTAGTCCCAACATCCCAAGGAACAACTCAGAGATTCTAGAACCTTGGATTGGGTTTGTGGACCACATTCCTTCATCAAGAAACACTTCTAGAAGTAAATGTAAAAGTGTTGCATTGCGGACGACTGAAATTCTTGACTGTGTCTCTGTCCAGTGCAACCTTCCATTTGAGCTCTATTTGCTTCTAAGCTCTAGTTTTACTTCTAATCTTAACACAAGCATATCTCTGGTTCCCTATATTGGATTTTCGTTGTCTTTGGTGTCATCTTAAAGATAAAATAGTTCCTATTGTTATAAATTGGTAGGGAATTTTTGGTGTGTGTAGTTTCCTATTTATTTACTGTATTGGTATATTTATATGCTTTGCATACCTGCCTCCTAAGTTAAGCCTTCGCCTTCATGGCCAAGCTACCAGGTGTTGACCAGGGGCAAATGTTTTGAGACCTTGACTGGAACTAACACTGTCTGGGAGGGTTATTGCTAGTGGTAGGTGCATACTTGCCTCTACTAATAACCAGCCTGGCGGAGAACAGGTGCAGGGGGCCACAGGGAGGCCCCTGCAGTGCCCATACACTTGGCATGGGCAGTGTAGGGGTCCCCCTGCCCAGCACCCTCATAATGCGCGGTGGCTGCTGTGCAGACAGTGCGCATTGCAAGGGTGCTTGTGCCCCCTGTGGGCACAGCATTGCTGCTCGCTCGATTAGGAGCCGGCGGCAATGCTGTTGCCACTTTCCCACTGGGCTGACTGGCACAAGGTTTCCACCAGTTAGCCCAGTGGAAAAGTCTTAATGGAGCTGGTGGGAAGGTAGCCAGCATGTTGGCAACCACCCAGTCGGGAATTTGGCGGATGGGTGTTACTATTCACCAAAGTCATAATCAGGCTCTCAGACCTGAGATACACCCATTCAGGTAGGCTGTACTTTCTGTTTGGAATTCTCTTTCTTGTTTGTCTATTAGCAACAGGTGACTCACACTCATTGTTCTCTGAATCTATTTCAACCACTTGTTATTCTTCCTTGGTCAATTGTACCATTTCATTCTCATTGTGCTTTCTCCTATAATTAATTTTTTCTCTATTGGTGATAGAAATGGGGTCTTCGGTTGGAAGTCAGCTTGCCCCCTGTCGAAGCAAGGACCCTCACTTTAGTCAGGGCAAAGGAGAAACACACCAGGTTAACTCCTGCTCATCCTCTTGGTAGCTTGGCATGAGCAGAAAGGCATAACTTAGAGACAATGTGTACATTTTTTGTAACAACACACACAGTAATGCAGTACAAACACTACAAAATGTCTCAACATCAGGTTAGATAACTAGCCAATATTTATCTGAGCAAAACAAGACCAACACATCGAAAATTCAACATACACATGCAAGGTTATGAATCTTTAAAGATTAAGCTTCAATATAGTGCTTAGGAACACAAATGCTTCTAACTGGTGATATCACGGCACAGTGACGGAGTTGTTCCCAACAATCTGACACCAATGGTGGCAGTCACGGAGCCAGACGGACCCCCAGGTACAGTACCTTGTGAAAATGAGGAACCAAGCCAATGCATGGAGTCAGGGTCTGTGGCATCGCTGGATCTGTGTCAGAATCTGTTCTGGTGCTGCAGAGCGAAGGAGTGGAGGCTTCACGAAGAGGTGTTGGGTCTTTGCTGCAGAGCAGGGGAGGTGAGGCGGCATCGTTGTGAAGCATTGAATCCGTGCACTTCCAGTGGAGTCGGTATCTGGTGTTCCAACGTGGTGCCGTGACTTCCCTGGAGTCGCAGACTTCAGCGAGGCTGCAGCACCATTGGGTCTGCGGGGTCGTCGCACGTCAGTGAGGACCACAGCTTTGGTTGCAGGCAGCGTCACGGGATTCACAGCAGCCTCAGTCCGGAGTCCTCCGAAGTCAGTTTCCTTGGATCTTCTTGATTTTCCACCAGCTTCTCCTTTCAAGTGTCCAAGGACTGGATTAGGCACCACTTGGCAGGGCAGGGAGGCTCAGCAGAGAGTCCAGGTGCTGGCTGAGGAAGACTTTGGTGGCCTTGAGAATTCAGAACAGGGGGCAAGCTCAGTCCTAGTCCTTGGAGATTCTTCTCAAGCAGGAATACACCACAAAGTCCAGTCTTTGTCCCCTTTCACAGGCAGAAGCAGCAGCTGCAGGATAGCCCAACAAAGCACAGTCACAGGCAGGGGCAGCACTTCTCCTTAGTTCTTAAGCTCTTCTCCTTGGCAGAGGTTCCTCTTGGTTCCAGGAGAAAGTCTTGAAGAAATCTTAAGTCTGGGGTTTTTGGTCCAATACTCATACCCCTTTTTGCCTTTGAAGTTGCCCGACTTCAAAGAAAAGTCTCTATTGTTTACAGGATCCTGCTTTGCCCAGGCTAGGCCCCAGGCACACACCGGGGTTTAGAGACTGCATTGTGTGAGGGCAGGCACAGCCCATTTAGCTGTAAGTGACCACTCCTCCCTCCACTTTAGCCCAGATGGCTCATTAGGATATGCAGGCTACACCCCAGCTCACTTTGTGCCACTGTCTAGAGGAGATTCTTAAACAGCCCAACTGCCAGTCTGACCCAGACAGGGAATACATAAACAGACATAGTAACAGAATGGTTTAAACAAGAAAATGCCTACTTTCAAAAATTGAACACACTTAGGGGCAACCTAGTATTTCCCTAGGAACTGGGTACAGACAATGTCTCACTTAACAATGCTCCTAGAGGAATTGTTTAGCTATAGTTTGTGTACATATGATCCAGATCTTGTGATCTAGGGGGGCTATATACAGTGTTGTTGTTTATGAGATGGAATTTTGTTGGATTTGTTATACATTGTTTTGAACTTCCTGAAGCCTATTGAGTAATATATTGAATTTTAACACTACAGAGTTGTCTTATTTATTAATTACACAAGCTATATCTAAAGAATTCCTCTAGGATAATTTTTAAGTGGGACATACTTTCTAAAATTGGCATTTTCAATCTAACAATCTAAAAACCAACTTCACTAAAAGATGTATTTTTTAATCGTGAGTTCAGAGACCCCACACTCCAAATTTCTATCTGCTCTCAAAAGGGAAACTGCACTTTAAGAATATTTAAATGCAGCCCCCATGTTAATCTATGAGAGAGATAGGCCTTGCAACAGTGAAAACCAAATTTGGCAGTATTTCTCTGTTAGGGCATGTAAAACCCATCAGTACATGTCCCACCTTTAACATACACTGCACCCTGCCCATGCAGCTAACTAGGGCCTATCTTAGGGATGCCTTACATGTATAAAAAAATATGGTTTAGGCCTGGCAAGTTGGTACACTTGCCAAGTTGAATTGACAGTTTAAAACTGCACACACAGACACTGCAGTGGCATGTCTGAGTCATGTTTACAGGGCTACTAATGTGGGTGGCACAATCACTGCTGCAGGCTCACTAGTAGCATTTGATTTACAGATCCTAGGCACCGTTAGTGCACTTTACTAGGGACTTACTAGGAAATCAAATATGCCAATTATTGAAAAGCCAATTACACATGCAATTTCACATAGGGAGCACTTGCATTTTAGCAGTGGCCAGCAGTGATAAATTACCCAGAGTAAAAAAAAAAAAAAAAGGCAAAAACAGAGTCCAGCACACAGCAACAACCTATTCAGAAATAGAGAAAAAAAAATGAAAGGGGAGACCATGCCAAGGATGGCAGTTCTAACAATTGGGTGTTACAACATTTTCACTTGTGACTAGTACTGAGTTCGCTTCACTTACTGATGAATGTGTGCTTGGATCAGCATCAGTAGCTCAACTCACTGTGAAATGTTTTCTCCTTCTAGGGGGTCTTAAGATTTGAAGTTATAGCTGACACTTTTTATGTGCTGTATCAGGGACTGTTTCTTCTTTCTGCTGCTTGTGCATATGAAACAGCTCTTCACTCTGATCCTTGATTTGAAAGTGGCCACTAGTACAGGTACCTTCACCAGGATCATCACCTTCACTTACACCATCTTTACCAGTTTCAAAATCTTCAAAATTTCCGCACTCCTTCAAGCCAAAATGCAAATTTGAGCTTCACTCTTTGAAGCAGTGGTTGTTGTCATCACTTCTTCATCTGACGTCTTCACTCTCCACCTGAGAGTGGGTAGGATTCATTCACATTTCACAGCAGTGTTAATCACAAACATTATCTGGTAATGATTTTTCCAACATTCTTCTAGGATGCTTTAATGGAAATGTTTCTTTACCAGAATCCAGTCACATGATACCAATGAATGACACTGAGTTTTAGTTCACAGTGCTGTTGCCAAATTCACCTCATGAGAAACAGATTTCACAACATCAGCTAGACTTTTACGGTAATCCAAAACAATGTCAGTTATTGATATAAGTGTTGCTGAAGGTATATAGGTATATAGGCCAGTCTCATAGCTCTTGCCATTAGCGCATCATGAGGCGAGAAACCTGTCTTTTTATCTGGTGGATGTTAATACTCATGAGACGTCTCCACTAAAGCAGATAACTGTGGATCATAGGTATAGTGGAAACTTTAATCTGGAAAACTGTTCAAAACGTTTAAAAATCTCCTTTTTAAATTTAAATCCAAAATGGTGTTTAGACAAAATATTGTTTTAAAAATATCAAGAGTCATAAATATCAGAAATTAAATGTTGTGACACACTAATATCATGATGAAGAATTACCTTTCACAAGAATAGCATTTTTTAGGTAATATCTTTGTGAATAATGTTGTTTTTCATTATGATTTTGACCAATTAAGTGGTTATAAATATTGTTTTTAACTGTTTTAATGTATTTTAGTTGATATATTAATTGCATGTGTTACTGTTGGATATACAAATGTTATTGTTAATAAAATTTATCTTGTAAATTTAAATGAATTATTTTTTATTGTTATTCATTTTTAATAGTAATTTATAGTGTTGTAGGAGATCGTCTGGTTTGTTGGTGGGTCGGGTGGGAAGTTAATTAGTTTATAAATAATTAGAAATTAGTTTTAAATTTAACTAATTATGTGATTGACATTTATGATGTAATTTACGTAATACTGATTTATTTTCATTATATGTTACTTGCAGGCTGCAGTGTTTGCAGAGGTATAGGGTGAGCAGGTAATTAAAAATAAGTATAACAATTAATATTAATGGTTAAATAATTATTTAATTGATTTTTAATTATGTAATGTATGGAGTGCTTATTTATTTTAATTATATTTTAGTTGCTGGCTTCTAGGCTTGTAGGAGTGTAGGGTGGAAAGTTAATTGAGTAATAAATACATAACAATTAATTATTCATTAATTATTTAATAGATTTGTTCATTATGTAATTTATGAAATATGTATTTTTTTCACTTATATTTTACATACAGGCTGCTAGGTTTGCAGGGGTGTAAGATGGAAAGTTAATTAAGTAATAATTCACAACAAAATATTAATTGGTAATTAATAATTGAATTGAGTTTTAATTAAGTAAACTGTAGAATACTGATTTATTTTACTTTTATTTTCGTTGCAGTGTACTAAGGGCGTAGGGGTATAAGATGGGAGGGTAATTAAGTAATAATTAACTATAAATTATTATCTAACATTAATTATCCAATTGAATTTTAATATGTAAATTGTGGATTGTATTTTATTTGTGGGATGCTAGATTTGTAGGGTTTTAGGTTGGGAAGGTGATACAAGAAACAATTACTTAATTATTAGTTGTTAAATAGTTATTTAATGTATTTTAAATATGTAGGTTATGAAATAGTTGTGTTTTAGTTCTATTTCAGGTGTGGGCTGGTAGGTTTGTAGGGGTACAGGGTGTGAAGTTAATTATTGAATAATTTAATAATTATTAATTAGTTGATAATGACATTTTTATAAGATAGTAATTATGTAAATATGGTAATTGCTTTTAATTTTTAAAGATATGTATAGTACGTCAGTTCATATTTTTATTGAGAATAATTTTCCTTCTATGTTCATGGGGATACACATGTATGTAATCTGTTTGAAGTGAAGTATTTTTCGTACTCTTGTTAGACTGCAGAAGAAATAATAAATTTAACTTCTTCACAGTTCAACACTTTCCCTATTGTAGCGCTGTTTCTATTGGTAATAGTATATTTCACCCCTATGAATTCCAACTCTTTTCTTACTATTGCACTGACTAGACTAGGAATAGTAATTCTAACTCCTCCAAAGTCCAAGACGTTCCCTATTTTTGCAGTGACTAGCATGGGAAACCATGCTTTCTATTCGGTTAGCAAAAGTTTGGCAACTGTTATGCTGTCACATATCCTGGTAACATAGGCCTCAACATATTCAGAAAACAAGCAGACAATCACGAGAATATATTTAAGTCCATTGTAAATAGGCATCTCAATCTGTCTAAAGTCACATTAAAGGCCTCTCTGAGTTGCCAGTGTGACTCACAGCTCTCTTTCTCTGATTATGTCTTTGTCTCATGACACACCTCTGACACAGATCGTCTGTAAAATTTCAGAATTTTGTAATGAACAAGTATGTTCTAACAATTCTGGTAATCAAATCCATTCCTACATGAGTATGGACATGTAAATGCCAGGCCGTTGAGTATAGCGTACTGCTAGGAAGAAACTATTTATATTCCTAAGACATCAAACATCATGATAACTTTGCTTGCAACTTGCTTGTTTCTACTTCTGGCTCTCATCCTCTGGTACCCCTCCTGCAGATTCCTCAGTACACTTAAACAAGTTTGTATTAGGGTCAACACAAAACAATTGACATTTTCTACATTTTCAATACAATTCTGAATTTCAGTCTGCTCATTTAATTTCACAGTTTCATTTTCAAGTTTGATGCCTCATGAGCATTTACATTTTATTACTGCAATTTCGTTTTCCTGTTGTTTTGCTTCCAAAAAATAAAAAATATTGGAACCATTCCAGATGGCTGTAGCAGAGAATGTCATGAAACACCTTTATGACTACAAAGGCAGAAATCATGCACCATTCCAAAACCATACTACCTTCTCAAAGTCCAGCAAGCAGAATTCAAAACCTCAGGATTTCACTGGAGGAGCTCAACTGATGCCAACTAATGGTCCAGGACCTGGGGAGGAACAACTAAGGTATCAGGAACTCACTCCAGGTAAATACAGTTGCTTGTCCAGGCAGGTCCAGTTGCAGAAAAGGCTCTGGAGTTTGTTGTGCACCTGTTGCTCAGAACAGCAGGTCAGCTAACTGACCATTGGAGTAATTCTGGTAATCCCAGATTCAAAGAGATGGTACTCGCACCATTAAGCAACAAGGCAGGCCTTAATCAGCAGGGCAGTCATCTGAAGAACAATGCAGGCCGCAAGCAGCAGGGTAGTCCTCGGAAAAAACAAAGCAGGCCTCAAGCACCAGGGTAGTCCTCTGAAGAATATAGTGGCCTCAAGCAGCAAGTTAGACCTCTAGTAGCAGCAGGGCAGTCCTGTGAGCAACAAGGCAGACCTCCCGCAGCAGGGCAGTCCTCTGGATTACAAGGCGGTTCTTCTGTAGTCTTCTGCAGCCCCACCACGCCTCATCTCTTCATTGGATTCTGTATCATTGCCGTTAACAGATGCAGGCACAGAAGCCAGTGGTGGGCTGATAGTAATCTGGAACCGGAGCAGCAGTTGGAGGTGAGAGAGCCTCACTACCAGATAGTGTCGAAGTTTAGAGCTAGCTATCTGTAAGAGCTGCGGCCGAGTGGCTGGGGGGCAGTGAGCAGCAGGCAGCGAGCTATTGGTGGGCAAACAAAGATGGCAGTGGCAGCAGCAGTGGCAGTAGCAGCCTGGCTTCTAAGGAGCTCCAAGCCCCTCTCAAAGATCATGTTTGATAGCACAGCACTGTGCCATGTTGCTACTCCTCTCTCTTTCCTCCTCCTCCTGATGTGTGTCACATGTATCGTGTATGGTACTCACTTACTCGCGAAAAAACAACCCACTCACTACTATGATACGATTTTAAATGTTACACTTAATATCACCCACCCACACCAAGAAAGTGTACTCAAATTGGCAGCAAATGTGTAGGCACGCTATATGTGCCATGTATGTTATGTGAACCCTAACACTTAAAGATGTACCTACATGTTGTCAACCAAATATTAATGTAAAATGTAGTGACATACCCTCCCACTGCGCATGCCACACACACTAGCCCTAACACCACTACTCACACATGGGAAATTAACTACATCTTCCATAATGCAACACGTACAAAGTCACATGACCAAATACTGAATTAAAACGTTAACACAAGCAACATAGTGAAATGTGCAATCACACATGGAAAACAACATAACATTTTCAACAGGAACCAACATAAACAGAAGTAAAAATAGACCAAAAGGTAAGAATTGAACTTTTTATAAATAAAATGGACAGCAAAAATCTTCGTTCTCTGAGTATTTGAAAAAATGTCCAAAAGCAATATCCTAAAAAATGAATGAAAATAAAGGTCTGAGGGTGCAGAATAGTCTCTATGCCAGTGTTTATTGTGCATGAGTCTAGCCTTCCTACAATTGTTGTCATATCCTAGTAAGGAGGCACTCCATCCTCATGGAGCAGGGTATAGTCTGGGCCCCTTTTTTGAAGTGGGCTGGTTATTTTAGGAGTTTTTATGCATGGAACTGGGCCTGTGGTTTATTACCAGGAATATTTAGGGGCACTGTAATGTTTAGGGGTATGATGATGTTTAGGGCATGGGGCAGTTTTGAGGCAGATCCAATTAATGGAGGGAGGTGGAGGGATTTAGCCTGTAGAGGAAATTACGTGGGGTTTGAATGTGGTCATGTGTTGGAATTGGGAGAGGTGTTTGAATGGGGTCAGAAGGAGAAATAGGGGCAGCTGTGCTGGGAGCACTGGTGTCAGAGGATTCACTACAAGAGACAGGATTTCTCTGTGTGGCAGACATAGTAGAGCACATCATCCAGGATCTCCATCACTTGAGCAGGTTGCTGACTGACACCCTGGATGGCATGCAACAATGCTGTCTGCCCCATATAGAGGTTCTAAAAATCTTCTCTATCTTCTTCAACACCAGTGCTCAGGGCATGGGAGCAGGGGTATAGGAACCTAAGTTGTTATTTGGGCAAGGTGCTGAATTGGTATTGTGGGGAAGGTTTGAGAGTAAGGCTAATGCTTGTGGTGGCCACAGGTGCAGATGTTGTGGTTTCTGATATTTGTTCACCACCACAAGTGGCTGGGCAGTCAAAGTCTGATAGAGGTGTGTTTACAGAAATAGGTGAGAGGGACATTTTTTAGGTTCAATGCAAAATCTTGATTAAATCTACTATTTGTATGAAGTCCTTTATTGGCTTCCTCAGGGCAACATTGTATTGTATCAAAATCATTTAGTTATTTTATAGAAGTATGTGCTATTTTACTTTAACAGTGTCAAACCTCCTTTAAGTTTAAACAATTGTCCATTATAATTTCGACTTTTAACTGGCTTAGTGCCGCTCCCATTATCTGTACTGAAATGTAGCCTCTTAGTCAGCCTCATCACTCTGAGTGTCATTAGGTCTTTTCATGTTAGTAGCTTTATCGTTGGTCTCAACATAGCTATCCTGATGTCCCCCTGAAGTGTGGCCAGCACCTCTCTTTACTCTCGATGAAGCTGAAATTAGACAAATGTAGACATATGTACACATCAGTGAAACAGTAGAAGTGAATTAAAAAAATTGCATAAAGCAAATACAATTATGTCCTAAATGTTTTCATTTAATGTTAAAATTTTTAAAAAAAGGGCACCTAATGTGACATCAAAATGTCCCTGATTTAGAGTTTGGCGGACAGGGCACTCCATCACAAGCGCTGATTGATATTGCATCCTCCTTATTACAAGTGCATTATATCCTATGCTATTTGTAATAAGGTGGGCCCGATATCCGTCATGATTGTGACACTCTATCAATCTTCCAAACTATAAAGTGAATAATTCACATACTTGAAGGCAATACAACATTGGTAAATTAAAAAGATGTTTTAGAACACAAAAAATGCTTTGGCTCATCTTTAGAATTTGATGGATAGAATACTCTTTACAAATCTGGCATGAATCATGTCTGCCATTTTACAAGTGATGTGTCCTGTAATGCACCTATTATGGTGGATGTGAGATTCACCATGTTTGCGAAGGAGACTCTCACATGTCAAACTCAAAAACAGACCCATAATACATAATGCTGCACAAATATGTTTACATTTGTGAAAAGAATGTATCATGCATGATGTACACTCCAGTCTATGCCCTGCATTCACAATTGTAAGTACTATATGAACATATTCACAAATAAAATCCTAGTGTGTGTGGAGGCTTGGACCTGTTTTGTGAAAATAGTCTGGCCATACACTTGTCCAGGACCTGGATGTCCAGTAGAAGCATCACCTCAATGTCGAACAAAGACATTCTATACACATCCTAGAGTAGTGTGTTTTGCATAGAAATGCCACCAGGACAGGTTTATGAGAGATCTGAGTCTAAGCTTAATGAACCCCCTCATGAAGATCCTAGTTTCATGTATGGTAGACAGAATACTATAACTTTAGAGATATCCCTTCTGTCATGATACAAGTGCATTATTGGCTATGTAACTTGCAATACAGCTGATGTGATTGTCGTGAGGTTATTTTAGCATAATTTTATGGGCACATTATTAGTAGCAATTCATTTTAATTAATTTTTTATTTTACTAGATGCCTCATTTTTGTGGTCATGTTTTTATTTCTTTATCTGTTGTTCACTCTGCCTGGGAATTATTTTAATTTCTTAGCAAATCTTCACTCTGTGCTTGCTCAAGGCTGTACACAATCTTGTTGTCAGTACAAAGTAGGACAAAACATTTGCTGCCACTTCATGGAAGCATATATGCTTTACATTAGGGCAGTTTTATTAGAACACCAGGGGGCATATTTATACTCTGTTTGCGCCGGAATTGCGTCGTTTTTTTCACGCAATTCCGACGCGAATCTAACTCCATATTTATACTTTGGCGTTAGACCCGTCTAGCGCCAAAGATCTTGGAGTTTGCGTCATTTTTTAGCGTGGACAAGTACCTTGCGTTAATGATATGCAAGATAGGCGTTCCCGTCTAAAAAATGACTCCGAGGCATGTGCGCCGTATTTACACTCCCGGGCAAAAATGACGCCCGGGAGTGGGTGGGTCAAAAAAAATGACGTCCAGCTGTTTTAGCGTCATTTTTTAACGCCTGGTCAGGGCAGGCGTTAAGGGACCTGTGTGCTCGGAAGGAGCCCAGAGGTGCCCTCCCATGCCCCCAGGGACACCCCCTGCCGCCCTTACCCACCCCAGGAGGACACCCAAGGATGGAGGGACCCATCCCAGGGAACTTAAGGTAAGTTCAGGTAAGTATATATATATTTTTTTTGTGGCATAGGGGGGCCTGATTTGTGCCCCCCTACATGCCACTATGCCCAATGACCATGCCCAGGGGACAGAAGTCCCCTGGGCATGGCCATTGGGCAAGGGGGCATGACTCCTGTCTTTGCTAAGACAGGAGTCATTTCAATGGGGGTTGGGAGTCAAAACAAATGGCGCTAATCGGGTTGAGGCGAAAATTTTGCCTCAGCCTGACTTGCCCCATTTTTTGGCGCCCAAGCTCCATTTTCCCCTACGCCGGCGCTGCCTGGTGTAAGTCATTTTTTTTTACGCACACCAGGCAGCTCCGCCGGCTAACGTCATTCCATAAATACGGCGCCCGCATGGCGCTTTGGAATGGCGTTAGCCGGCGTTAAATTTTTTGAAGCACAACTGCGTTGGCGCAGTTGTGCGCCAAAAAGTATAAATACGGCCCCAGATGTTTTATTATAAAACATCTCCCTGCCCTTTATTTGTTCGAGGAAATTTCTAGCCAGAATCTGCCACCGCATGTTGGAGCTTCTTTGCAGCTGTCTGCTGAGACTTGACGTCTTTTCCACTTACATAAGAGAAGACACTTGTAGACCAACAGCCCTCTTCACTACTTCCATATTCAGGTATAGAGGATGATGTCTTCCCAGGGGTCCTGAAAGGAAGGTTAGGGCTAACACTGCTGTGCTCTATTTTAGAACCTTAGTGGTGTAGGTAGAAATTCTAATACTGAGCATTTGGACAATATGCTGGGACTTTCCTTATGTTTCACTTTCTGTGTCACCGCTCTGCTATTATTATGTTTTATTATCCTGTGAACGCGTACCTTTATGACTAATTATTACACATTGGGACTCATTTTAGGCCAATGAATCTTTTGACCCTCATTGAAGACACCATAGAACGAGATAGCTAATCAACATGTCAATCAATACATCAATAATGTGATCAATATTTATTACCACAATGCATTTCACCTTAGTCAATGACATTTAATTAAACTCAAGACACCACCATGACCTTAATCTCAGCATTTTCAACAGGAAGCAAAGTTGCCAGGTTCAATACAGTACACCTCTTGAGAGAAACATTCGGAGACCCCAGTATGATGGTCTCATATCTTGTCAGCCTAGCATTTGTCATGTGCTGAGTCTTAGTTCGGGTTAACAGAATTTCAACTGAATGTGGAACCATTACTGTTAAGGGATGTCCCATCACTATGCCTTCACATTGTGTGAGGCTCTGACCAACTGCTGCAACTGCGTGCAAACAACCCGGTAAGGCTGCTGCAACTGGGTCCAAAGTAGCTGAAAAATATGCTACTGGGCGGTTTGCACCTCCATGGACCTGTGTTAAGACAGACAAAGAACAAGCATCACGTTCATGACAAAACAGTAGGAAAGGCTTTGTGTAGTCAGGCATACCTAAAGCTGGCGCCCTGAACATAAACTGTCTCAATTCCATGAATGCTTCCATCTCTTCCTCTGACATGATTATGGCACCTGGGTCATCCTGAACCTCCTTGCCTGTCAGTTTCACTAATGGTTTAGAGATAATCGAAAAGTTGGGAATCCACTGACAATAGTAGCCCACCATTCCCAAAAACATCCTGACATCTCTCTTTGTTGGGGGATTCAACAGCAGTATGGCTGTCACCCTTTCTTTTGATATTCTCCTGGAGCCCTTCTCAATCAAGTGACCTAAGTACTTCACCTCTTTTTGACAGTACTGCAGCTTCTTTGGGGACACTTTATGTCCGTTCTTTCCCAAGTGGTTCAGTAAGGCAATTGTAATACCTGCAGTCATCTTTTGTTCTGGATGCAATCAACAAATCATCAATGTACTGCACTAGAGTTGAACTGTAAGGCAGTTCTAACGACTCCAAGTCCTTCTTCAATATCTGATTGAAGATGGATGGTGACTCCGAAAACCCTTGAGGAATTCTGCACCAACTGGACACCTTATCCAGGAATTTGAAACTGAAGAGAAATTGGCTGTCCTCATGAAGAGGCACCGAAAAGAATGCTGGAGACAGGTCCACAACTGTGAACTACTCTGCTTCACACGGAACCTGAAACATGATCACTGCTGGGTTTGGCACTATGGGGCAACACTTTACCACAATCTTGTTTATTTTCCTCAAGTCTTGCACATTCGAACCTCACAAGGCTTTTTCAGACCCATTATTGGTGAGTTACACAGGCTGCTCAATACCTCTTTCAGAACCCCTTGCTTCACAAAGTCCGCAATTATCTGTGATACCTGAATGAGGACATCTTGTGCCATGTGGTACTACGGTATTTGGGGAAACACTGCATTCGGTTTTACCTGTACTTTAACCGGTTCTACTCCTTTTATCAGTCCCACTTATTTTCCTGTCAGGTCCCTCACTTTCTCTGTCACTGTTCCCTGCAACTCAGCTGGTAAGTCAGACACTGTAAGCATTGGGAATAAAGTTATCAGAGGGTATTCTTCATTTGCGGTCTCTGTCTCCAATTCTGAAAACTGCCCATCATCCCCCTCATCCTCACTGTTTGTCTGCACCTCAATTCCCTTGTTGAAACAGGTAATTGAACACCTTGTCTTGCACAGTAAGGGGCATATTTATACTCTGTTTGCGCCGGAATTGCGTCGTTTTTTTTGACGCAATTCCGACGCAAAACTAACTCCATATTTATACTTTGGCGTTAGACGCGTCTAGCGCCAAAGTCCATGGAGTTTGCGTCATTTTTTTGCGTGGACACCTACTTTGCGTTAATGATATGCAAGGTAGGCGTTCCCCTCTAAAAAATTTACTCCGAGGCATGTGCACCGTATTTACACTCCCGGCCAAAATTCACGCCCGGGAGTGGGCGGGTCAAAAAAAATGACGTCCGGCCGCTTTTGCGCCGTTTTTTAGCGCCTGGTCAGGGCAGGCATTAAGGGACCTGTGGGCTCGGAAGGAGCCCAGAGGTACCCTCCCAAGCCCCCAGGGACACCCCCTGCCACCCTTGCCCACCCCAGGAGGACACCCAAGGCTGGAGGGACCCATCCCAGGGACATTAAGGTAAGTTCAGGTAAGTTTTATTTTTTTGTGGCATAGGGGGGCCTGATTTGTGCCCCCCTACATGCCACTATGCCCAATGACCATGCCCAGGGGACATATGTCCCCTGGGCATGGCCATTGGGCAAGGGGGCATGACTCCTGTCTTTGCTAAGACAGGAGTCATTTCAATGGGGGATGGGAGTTGAAAAAAATGGCGCAAATCGGGTTGAGTCGAAAAATTTGCCTCAGCCTGACTTGCCCCATTTTTTGGCGCCCAAGCTCCATATCCCCCTACGCCGGCGCTGCCTGGTGTACATCGTTTTTTTTCACGCACACCAGGCAGCGCCGGCGGCTGACGCCGGCTAACGCCATTGAATAAATATGGCGCCCGCATGGCGCTTCAGAATGGCGTTAGCCGGCGCTAATTTTTTTGACGCAAAACTGCGTTAGCGCAGTTTTGCGTCAAAAAGTATAAATATGTCCCTAAGTCTCTTCCCAGTGGGGATACTGGACTAGGATCACAGACTACAAACTTATGCAGTCCCTGAAAGTTTCCAATCTCAACCTGGACCGGGTCTGTAATCGGGTTTGTCAAATACTGGTTTGCCACTCCTACCACCCTTATGGTATGTCCTAAAAGTGGCAATTTCGGAACCTCTGCACTTCTGAATGTAGAGCGTGTAGCTCCAGTGTCAACCAGGAATGAAACCTTGTGACCCATCACCTTTCCCTCTACATAGGGTCCCCTCTGGTCTACTTCTAGGGACGCTGCAAGCCTGCACTTGTCACTGTCTGAACTATCATCCGACCATTCATCGTTTAATCCATCCTCACCACGCAATGGAAATTGCTGCACTGTATTATTTTGACTCATCATTTGGCCTGTGACCTGTTGAGGAAGCATCACCTGTTGCTGTTCCATCGGAGCTAATGGTAATTGCACTTGCTGTCTAGGTACCATGGAAACATGCTGTTGTACCTGCTGCATTTGTCCTTGTTGAACACGCAGGATTTGCATTTGCTGCACGGGCTGTAACCCCTGCATCTGAAGCATGTTCTTCTGGAAGTTTTGGTTTTGTCCCCTCATCTTTGGACCCCTCACATTCATTTTGAAATGAACCGACATCATTGCTTTGTTGAACAACACCATCCTGCACCACCATTGGGCATTCCCGCTTCCAATGCCCCACGCCCCCGCACGCGTGACATGATGACATCTTTTTCATCCCTTGTACATCATTTTGAACCACAACAGTATTTAAGTCTGGACCGCGGTTCACAAAACCTCGACCTCGACCCCTCGGCTGTGCCTGAAACATGCCATTCCCTTGCTGTTGCTGCTGTACCATCTGCTGGATTCCATTTCCCTGCATCCCTGCCTCACCATCACTTTCTCCTTCAACTTTCTCTGCTTCAGCTCAATCTCGTCACTGCAGTATTTCGCATACTGCAACACCTCATCAATCACCTTTGCTTACCAACAGATGAAATGATTCTTAATAATCTGGCTAATCTCTGGTCTCAGTGCCACTGTAGTGCTTGAACGCTTTCAACAGTCTCTCATAGTAAGCATGAATCGACTCTTTGGCCTCCTGTGAGGTCCGATGGATTTTCTGCCAATCAGTCACTTTCGGCGACACTTTCTGCTTCAAAAACTCAATCACTTTATGATAGTACTTCATCACGTCCTCAGATGGTGCTCCAGTCAACTTATCCCTTGCCGGTTCCTGTGTCAGCCAGTCCACGCCTGTCTTGCACTCAAGTCATAAGTCAGGTGGAACAATGATCTCAAACAGGGTATTCAAGTCCACCCAAAGACATTTCACAAGCTTTACAAATCTGTCTTTCTGCTCGTACCACTCTATCGGCTTCTCCCTCAACCTGGGATAATCATTTGTGAAGGACAAAATATCACCCCTAGACCATGGTACATGGACTAGCACCCCTCCGGCTGTCTCTCTCATTGGTAACGTTTTTACTGTCCCCGTGTCCGGTGCGACTTTAGCCTGATTTGGTTCCGGACCTTCTCCTTTCTCTTTATCCCTTTTCTTTGCCCATCTGCCTTCCCACTTCTCTATGGCTCCCCAGATCTGCGCACTTTGCAGTATTTCTTTAAGATGCGCTTTCATTCTGGTGGATCTCATGTGCTCAAAATCTATAGAATCAAAGTCTAGTCTGTATCTTCTTTTCAAATGTTTAGTATTCCCAATGTCTATGTTGTATTTGTCTGCCAGGTTTGCCAACCTCTGATGTGCCTTGCCCACTTCTTTAGTGATCTTGGGGCACAGATACCTCCATTCTGCTTCTGTGTATGACTCTAATCTATTTATCCCCGTTGTCCCTTCCACTAGTTCCGCAGCTTCCACATCCAGTCTCACAAAATTCAGGTATTCTTCCTTTTCTGATTTATCTGCGGATACCGCAGTATTTTGTGAAGCATAAGTCTTTTCTAACCACTCATTCAATTGTTGCTCAGAAAAACCTTGCAACGAAATGTTCCCAGAATGCATCAGTGGTGACAGTGATGTATTTGTACTCATTGTTTGTGGGGATAGCACACTTAACCCTGCTTGTCACATTGCCTCCAAAGGAGCCCCAATCGGACTAAGGTCTAACAAGGACCTGAGTCCTTCTGCTGATTGTTCTCTTGGTGTCATTGGCTGGGGATTGCCTGTGAACCCTCCTCTTACTACCTCTAGGATTCTCACCCCTTGACCACATACATCAGGCTTACCCTGCGCATACAATGGTACTGGGGGACCAACAGTGATTGGCAATGATATGGCAGCTGGTGTCTGACCAGGTCCCAAACCCCGTGGAGCAGTAACTCCCAAAGCTTGACTCACTGTGACTGGTGCAGGTACTAACGGAGGCCCTGACGCTGGATTATAACCCAGAATCAGCTGTTGCTGCGGCTGTGGCATCAATTGCGGAGTTGGCTCAATCTGCACTAACTTTATATATTGGATCAGGCGGCAACATCAGACTCGTGTTTTTTCTCTAGTACTGGGACGTCTGGATAAATCCTCTGTATCTGTGGCGGAGATTGCAACTGTATCTGCGTGTCTGGTGCAGTGGTACACTGACACCATTCTGTATCAAAACCGTATCACTTGTCTGCATTGCGTTTGTAACTTCATTACTTTGTGTCGGATTCCCAGGACCCACAGTAGTGCTCGGAGCAGTGTTGTTTATGGCATATGGTGGTGGGCGGTCATGTAACAACTGATTAAGAAACTCTTCATCGTCTGAGTCATCTTCGTCTACCCAAGATCTCTGAGTCTCCTTTGGCTTGCTAGAGCCCTTGTCTGTCTTACAGGTGGCTTTCTTTTCCTGTGTCTCATCCTCCTGCGTTATTGCCGGAAACAGTTTAAGCCTGTCAACTATTCCCCTTCTCCACATTCTGCTCTCATTATCACATCTAGCCTCGGCTAAAGTCTTTTCTGCCCTTTTTATTCTTCTTTCAAATTTTTTCTGTCTTTGTCGTATGGCCATTATTAAATCCCAGACTGCTAACGCCTCATACTGAGCTGGTCACGCAGGCAGCTTTTGTACACTTAACATCCACCTCAAGTTCTCTAAAATTCTTGTATTGAACGTTCTGTGCTCTGGAAATGCCAAACATCCCTCCTTCTCTGTTAATTTGCACCACTGCTTCATCCACAGGCAATAGCGACTCCCTTTTCCTCCATTACTATATAAGCTGGAGTACCTTCAGGCGGTATAGGCTCCCCCTCACTCGCCATAATGTATGCGTCTCCTTTCAGAGCGCTCTTTAAAGCCTTGAAAAAATTCATTTTTGCGTCTTTTATTCTTATTTTGAATCTAATCAGGAAGTGACTTTAATTCCCAGGACACTCTTCACCCACCCTTCTCAGCCTATTGCTTCTCACGGGCGGCTGCCAATCCATGCGCGACCCCTCTTGGCAACTGACCTATCCCAGCGCGGCACCACTGACGTCGCACTCACACACTGCAGCTGCCAAAGTCTTGCGGCTTGTCCTCCTTACACTGGATTCACACCAAACTAATGCAAAATGACTGCAAGAACCTTTAACAACAAAAACCCAAATTTGCTGGTTTACTACAGGAAGGTTAACACATTCACTTCAGAACTTTACAGAGATTTCAGTTAAAGCCTCGGCCGCTACTCTCTCATTCTCAGCTCCTGCACCTGCAAGCAGAATTCGGCCCGCAAATCCTACTCTTGACTTGTCAATGGTTTGTTCTAGTGCACCTTAGAACTTGCCAAATCTCCATCAAAGGTTTCATTCATACATTTTGACTCAAACTCGACTTGTCAACCACGCCCGATTGACCTATTAAACTGCACAAATTACAACATAAACCCAAGTGTCTCCTACACTTGTCAATATACTCCGGAGTCTTAGACCACGACGGGTCCGTACATCACCAACCAACCACGTGGATAATTTTTTTTGGAGCGCCACACTCATATGAAGTATGCCGACTTCCCTACTCTCATACTGTGGAGTACGCCCACTCCTACTAAAACATCATTACCTGACCTAAACACACAAACTTCACAAAACACCTGCAATATGCATAAGCTGAGCAAGCGCAAATTCTACACCACATATGCTAAAATGCCGAGAACATTCCCAACTCACTTAGGCAGGCTTACAAGGTCCTGGGAAAGTCATGGGGAATTTAGAAACACATCATACCTCCAATTTGCATTATCTCGAAAAAACAAAATTAAACTATGATTCTCCGACCTAGGGCCTCAAAGGGCCAAACCGTCGCTCTGCTACCAGAACTGTGAACGCGTCCCTTTATGACTAATTATTACACATTGGGACTCGTTTTAGGCCAATTAATCTTTTGACCCTGATTGAAGACACCTTAGAAGATAGCTAATCAACATGTCAATCAATACATCAATAATGTCATCAATATTTATTACCACAATGCATTTCACCTTAGTCAATGACTTTTAATTAAACTCAAGACACCACCATGACTTTTCAGTCATGAATAACCACACCAGTTTTGTATGATTTTTTATATTTATTCCCTATTGATTATAATACTACTAGCAAGTTTATGAGTCTCAAAACCAAGAAACATAATAGCATAGTCACAATATGGCAACTCTGATAAGATTTCATCAAAGCAAGAATCACAAGCATTAGAATATAACACAACGTCAGAATAGATTTTTCTAAGCAGAGTATATTAGCGCATTGTTCAACAAAGCATAGATTCAGTCATTTGTCTATTTGCGGCAGTTTAGTGAATCCCTTAACTAACCTCAAATTAGCATTGGCATGTTGGGCTTCATGCAAAACAATTTAGTAACACCAATTTGGAAAACATCTAGCTATGGTCTCTGTCAAAATAAAAGCAGTTGGTACCTAGAAAGGAAAAGCAAACAGACAATCACAATTTCATTGTCATATAGTTATCCTCCAAGTTTGGGTCAGCACTCAGGTTCGGTCTTCGTCTTCAGGACATCAGTTGATTCGCCATCAGTCAAGAATTCAGCTCTCAGGAAAGGGGCACTTCCCTCATAAATCAGGTAAAGTGTAAATGGGCAATCTAAGGACTAGGACAGTTCTAACTAAAATTTTCAAGTCACTAGTCAAAGTGACAAAATGTCTGGATAATAGCAATTCGCATCAGCATCTCCCCTAATCTCTCTCTCCTATCCCTCCTGTTCTAATTTCCTTCCTGGTGTCAAGGGTTTTTATCCCCTTTTCGTTGTACATTCCCCTAACATTTGATTGGACAAGGGGTTGCACCCCACTATCTTTAGCTAATTAACTTTACATTAGGTCATTGAATTTGTCACCCTATAACAGTTCTCAGGCATTTTATTGGTCCTTATGATTGATGTCTTTTGAGGTAGAATGTCCGGTATGATTTCATCCTTTTGTAATTCTTTGCGCATCTTTGGTCTGTAGCTCCATTGTCTGTACCGGTTATTAATCTACACTGTTGCATTCAGTTAATACATTTCTACAAGCTCGATGAACTTCATGAGAACGGACCTACTATAGTTACATTCAGCTTTTAGTTTGAAGAAAAAAATAAGAGTTCATGTCCTTTAGCAAGTCAGCACACTGCATGTTTAGAAAAACACATTTAATATGAGAGCCAGGCAGCTAAGCCTCGACTCATGCTAACTAAAGCCTAATGATTTATTAGCAAAACTCTTACATATGTCTATTATTATTTAGTGTAAAATCATACCATAACATATCATTTCAACATTATTAGTCAGTTTTATTAGTCCCCGTATATATTGGCGGCCAGTCCCTGTGGGCATATTTCAAGTTCATGTTTTAGCAAAATACATTAATACAGTTTCTATGCAGCATTATTATACATTAGTTCATAAACATTTCATGTTAATATAGATTATATAAACTACGCTCTCTCAGTCCTAATCATTGAAGTATATGCCATTTTATCTAGTTGATTCAATAAAATATACAGAAGCAAGTCCTGCTTCTGATTGCCTTTGCACGTGTAAGATGATTGTAATTGAGAGAAAAGGATGAGATCTGTTCCACCACGATTTCCCTGAGAAATCAGATGTCATGCACACGACTGCCACAAATCTACTCTTTGGGTACTTATGAGGTACTGCTAGCTAGCTGGAAAGGTTAGGCTGACAGTTGTCACGTGGTGTGAGGTTGGACTTAATTCCCTACAATCCGATGATGCTGCTGCCCGAATCCAGAAGTCTCATTGGCACAGTGACAGCCAACACGACATGGTGCCGTCAATGTTTGGTCAGGCACTGACGCATGGATCTTACTGAGTATCTCTGTCTCACTACATGCTAAAGGCACCCCATTAATATATACAGAGATGTTTGTGGCACTTATTTCAGACTGTAGGTTGTTCAAGATAGAATTTCAAAAGGATTAATCCCCATTTGGTGTCTTTATCTCTGAACCAGTCCATTCAACATGGTGAATCCACAATGGGTCAACAGGTTAATGGGCTAATAAACATGAGGTCCCCCTCACTGATCATTCAATAAATAATTGCCTTACAGCCCAGAGGGGTGCTGTTACATTTGTGATTGAGGCACACTTAGCTTATTGAACAGAAATTGTCTACTCTTGGGTTAACTTTCCAGCACTTGATGGGAACACTAACACATTTCATCATTATACACCTGCATCTTCACAATACAGAGAATATGCATACATAGAAATACCTATATTGTTTCAAGACCACCATAACTGGCTTGATGATGCCCTACTACATATAACATTGCATGTTAGGCTAGGTCCTTTGAGCAATGAAGGTCCTACCTGTGCACAATTGGCCACATACATACCACATTCTGTTATCGGTACCTTGGCAGTAGCTTAGGCTTGCCGTTTATACATTCAGCTTGTAGCAACATATAGACACTTAGGGGGTCATTACAACGTTGGCGGTAAAAGCCGCTTACCGCCGTGCAGAAGACCGCCAACACACCGCCGTGGCAGCGGAAATCCACCACAGCTATTATGACCCACAGCTCGGAATCCGACAAAATTCAGACACCCACACAAGTCCGCCACACCAAAGGTCAGTGATAAACTGGCGAAAACAAAACCTCCACGTCACGCCAACAGAAATACGCCCACACTATCACGACCCACGAATCCATGCAGCGGTCTTTCAACCGCGGTATTCCATTGGTGGTACACACCGCCGCGCTCAAAATACACACACATCTCCAAAACACAGCCACATTGGACAATTCGAAATACACACACCTGATACACATACACTCACCACTCCCACATATCCAATACAATATAAAACACACACCCATATCACCCACAAACCCCTACAACAAAAATCCTGAAAGAAGCCCAGAGAGAGACACCACAATCTATAACCAGGCATCCACAGGCACACAACACCATCACCCACATAACATCCATGCACCCCACACAACACACCACAAAATATCACCCCACATATCACAACACACACCACCCCACACATCACCCACACCACCATGGCACGGCAAAGACACCCCAGGTTCTCTGAGGAGGAGCTCAGGGTCATGGTGGAGGAAATCATCCGGGTAGAGCCACAGCTATTCGGATCACAGGTGCAGCACACCTCCATAGCTAGGAAGATGGAGCTATGGCGCAGAATAGTGGACAGGGTCAACGCAGTGGGACAGCACCCAAGAAATAGGGATGACATCAGGAAGAGGTGGAACCAGACACCACCTTGCGGTACAGAGGACTGGCGGCGGACCCCCACCTCCTCCCCCACAACTAACAACATGGGAGGAGCAAGTCTTGGCGATTCTGCATCCTGAGGGCCTCGAAGGAGTAGCTGGAGGAATGGACTCTGGTAAGTCAAACCTTAACTATTACAACCCCCACCCTACCTGCATGCCATCACATACCCCCACCCTTGCCCTAACCCCCATCACACCAACTCCTCACACATATCCCACTATCACAAACCACACATCCCAACACCAAGCCCTGCATGCAACACCAAAGCATGGACACCCATCACCAATGCATGGCCACGGGAGATACCCTTACACCCCCCTAAACCATCATCACACAGGATCCCACACAGGAATGCAAGCACTGGGGTACACGGTCACCCACCCATTGCACACCATGGTACACACAGATGCAATAATCATGCTTTTACACCCCTGCAGGACCCCTACCCAACGTCACCACACAGGAGGGTCCACACATGTCCACACCACCAACAGAAGAGGCCCACAGTGATGACAGCAGCTATGTCCAACTGGATCTAGACGACCAGCCCGGCCTATCTGGGACACTGGGACAGTCGGTTCCCCTGACAGTCACAGGCCATCACAGAGCTTCCCCCTCTGGAAACACCAGCACAGCACCCACCCAGCGGGCCCATACCTCTGTCCCCAGGACACGTCAATCAGCAGTATGTCCACCACTACAGGGAACCTTGGCTAACCCACCACTCCAACAACAGGGACCTGGGGGCAGTGGCAGTGGGGACACTGTTCAGGGGATAGAGGCCCAGGAACACAGGGGAACTTGGAGGGCTACTGTGCAACAGGGGGAGGACAGGCCCAGGGAACCCACTCTCCATGAGGCCCTCTCCAACATCATAAGAGCATACCATCATTCCCAGGAGACGATGGCAATGGTACTGGCCAAGTTTCAGGAGACCCAGCAGCTGAAGGAGGAACAGTATTTGGCCTTCAGGGAGGAACTCAGATCCATCAATTCCACCCTGGGTACCATCATAGGGGTGCTGAAGGAAGTCCTCAACACCAGGAGGGACACTGTGGCACAACAAAGTGCCCCTGACACTAGTCTGGACGATGAACTGCCCACCACCTCCGCCGGCGCTAGTGGACAGGTGGCACCGCCACAGGACCACCACACCAGCACCCCACCCCCTGCAGATGGAGAACCACCGTGCAAATGGTCCCTGAGATCCAGGACAAAGACAGAGAACGATGTCAAGACCCTCCGCCAAGAAATGAGACCGCCCTGAATGTCATCCTTTTGTCCCACCTTGTCACCCTGTCCATCCTCAAACTGCCCCAGCTCCACTCCCTATGCCCCTGTGGACAATGCACCTGTGAGACTGATAGACTGGACTCTGCCATGGACATTCCTCCACCATCACCCCTCCCCATTTTACAGCACCCTCAAATATTGAGCACTTAAATAAACACCCTTAAAGCACAAAACAATCTGGAGTCTGTCTGTGATTTCGAAATAGTGTATTAGCAATTACAGTGACAAAATGCTCTTACAATTGTAATGTCAACATACCTATGTCACACAGCTCTAGTCCATGAGGAAACAAAGAAGATGTCACACAGTGCGACCCACATCCGTGAAATCATAAGGGAAAGTGAAAACTCAGTGACCCTACATTGGGTGAAAAAGACAGACAGTAGAGAGGTAGTAGTGTTACATTACATGTAGTAGGCAGGTTTGTCTTCTTACCTGTGTCTCACTGGAAGTATTGCAAGATAACCGAGTTCCTGTTGTTGATTTCCTCTTCTTCTGCTTCCTCGTCTTCACTGTCCACAGGCTCCACAGCTGCCACAACACCTCCATCTGGACCATCCTCCTACAGAAAAGGCACCTGTCGTCGCAAAGCTAAGTTGTGAAGCATACAGCAGGCCACGATGATCTGGCACACCTTCTTTGGTGAGTAGAATAGGTAACCACCTGTCATATGGAGGCACATGAACCTGGCCTTCAGGAGGCCCAAGGTCCGCTCTATAATCCTCCTAGTTCGCCCATGGGCCTCATTGTAGCGTTCCTCTGCCCTTGTCCTGGGATTCCTCACTGGGGTCAGTAGCCATGACAGGTTGGGGTAACCAGAGTCACCTGAAAAAGGCGAGGGACAACTGATAGACACACACTAACCTGTAGGGATATACCCAGACAACTATTCCCACTGATTTGGTTCCAGGTGCTCACCTAATAGCCACACCCGGTGCCTCTGGAGTTGCCCCATCACATAAGGGATGCTGCTATTCCGCAGGATGTAAGTGTCATGCACTGAGCCAGGGAATTTGGCATTCACATGGGAGATGTACTGGTTTGCCAAACACACCATCTGCACATTCATCGAATGATAACTCTTCCGGTTTCTGTACACCTGTTCACTCCTGCGGGGGGGGGACCAAGGCCACATGTGTCCCATCAATGGCACCTATGATGTTGGGGATATGTCCCAGGGCATAGAAATCACCTTTCACTGTAGGCAAATCCTCCACCTAAGGGAAAACGATGTAGCTCCGCATGTGTTTCAGCAGGGCAGACAACACTCTGGGCAACACGTTGGAAAACATAGGCTGGGACATCCCTGATGCTATGACCACTGTTGTTTGAAATGACCCACTTGCAAGGAAATGGAGTACTGACAGCACCTGCACTTGAGGGGGGATTCCTGTGGGATGGCGGATAGCTGACATCAGGTATGGCTCCAACTGGGCACACAGTTCCAGGATTGTGGCACGATCAAGCCTGTATGTGATAATTACACGTCTTTCCTCCATTATTGACAGGTCCACCAGCAGTCTGTACACCGGAGGATGCCCCTATCTCCTCACATGTCCCAGAGGACAGTGCCTATGATGGACAACAGCGAGCACAGAGTCAACCAACTCACGTACACAGCTTACACAGAACACGATTCATAATCCAAAATTAGCATGTATAAGTGTTGAGGCAAGGCCTAGTTATGTGTGACACAGTTAAAAATAGAGCCATGTGGGCCCCTGAAATGGTGGCTACCTGACCTGTAAAGTGGGACAACGGGATATGAGGTAACTGCACTGGCGTTGTACACCGTCGCGGTAGGCGGTCGAAGACAGCGGCGCAATTCTGCATTGGTTAACATTGGACCCTATGGGTCCCAGGAGCCAATGACGATGTACGCTGTCGGTGACGGTAAGCACCGCCGTGGACGTGACCACCATTTTCTATCTATTCAATCACTCGATACCTGATCTTCGACAGGAGAGGACCTACACTGCAAGTGCTGCTGTGACCTTCGTCTGGAAGAGACAATGGCTCGTGCGTCTGGGGAAAGGGCCCCTGCCTTCACATCGGAGGAGTTGTAGAAACTCGTGGATGGGATCCTCCCCCAGTACACGCTACTCTACGGTCCCCCAGACAAACAGGTAAGTACACTGGGAGCATGCTGTATGGGCTATGCCTGTGTGGAGTGGGTGGATGAAAGATAGGGTGGGAGAATGAGGCGTGCTTGAAATGACGGTGAGTGCATGTGCCACATGGCAAGGGTAGGGATGCGGGCCAATGACTTTGACGGTGCAGTTGGTAATAACTTCTTTTTTTCACCTGTACAATTCCTGCAGGTCAGCACCCACCAGAAGAAGGATATTTGGTGTGCCATCGCCAAGGACGTCCAGACCCTGGGGGTCTATCACAGACGGAGCACCCACTGCCTTAAGAGATGGGAGGACATTCCCTGCTGGAGCAAGAAGACAGCGGAGGCCCTGCTGGGGATGGCCTCCCAACGTGGGAGGGGGGCCTGTTGCACCATGACCCCTCTGATGTTCAGGCTCCTGGCGGTGGCGTACCCAGAGTTGGATGGGTGCTTGAGGGCATCACAGCAGCAACAAGGGGGTAAGTACACTCTCATTCTGCTGATTCAGCACGCAGTGGAGGTGTCTGGGTGGGGGAGGTGGGCTGTGAGTTCCCCTAGGCCAGGGCGAGTGTGCTAGTTAGGTCTCCTTTTTCAGGCAGGCCCTGTGGCACCCCACCCCACCAGGGTACAGTGCCAACTACACCTAGTCAGGCTCCTGTGACATCCATGTGTGCAGATGTCGGCCATAGCCTTGTAGGCCATGTCCCAGGGATTGAATAGTGGACCCCAAGTGCGCGGCGTAGTGCAGGGGGCTTCTCTGTCTGTCGTGTTCGCCAACGGTAGCGGTAATGCATGCACTCAACATGTCTTTCTTCTGTCGTCCCCCCCCCTTTTTGTGTTCTCCCAGTTCCTGTGTGCATTAGCATCATCAGGTGGAGGAACAGTGTCACTGGAGCAGGAGGGAGCTGCATCCCATATGGCCCTGGCGGGCGACACTACGGAGTCGGATTTCACCACTGGGACGGAGGGCGAGGGGAGCTCCACTGTGGGGACAGGAGCTGAGACCAGTGATACGGACTCATCCTCTGATGGGAGCTCCCTTGTGGTGGCGGGCCCACCTGTGCCCCCCCCCCATCTACAGTTAGAGCGGCCACCCACCCTTCCAGCACCGCTCTTGCAGCAGCCCCTCAGCCTCTGCCCGATGCCCGCTCACACAGGAGGGTGGGCATCACCTTCGCCCCAGGCACCTCAGGCCCTGCCCCAGTCACCCCTGCTGCCCTCAGTGAGGAGGCCTTTGACCTCCTCAGGTCCCTCACTGTTGGGCAGTCAACCATTTTGAATGCCATCCAGGGTGTAGAGAGGCAGTTGCAACAGACAAATGCATTCCTGGAGGGCATTCATTCTGGTCAGGCAGCCCTTCAGCGAGCTTTTCAGACTATGGCCTCAGCCCTGATGGCAGCCATTGTCCCTGTCTCTAGCCTCCCCCCTCCAAATTCCTCTACCCAGACCCACACCCTTGTACCTCAGCCCACCCCAAGCACACCATCAGAACAGCATGCACACACCCCAACACACAAAGGAAGCTCAGGCAAACATAAGCACCACACATCCCACAGGCACTCACACAAACAACACAGACATGCAGACATGGCAACATCCACTGGCTCCACTGTGTCCCCTTCCTCCTTGTCTCCCTCCTCCCTCCCAGTCTCGTCTCCACTCACACCTGCCTGCACTACATCTACAGCCACTACTTCCATCACCACCACACCCCGCTCACGTGCAGTCACCACCCCCACTACAATTCACACATCTCCTGTGTCCTCTCCCAGTGTATCTGTGACGCCACTTCCCAAGGTACACAAACGCAGGCACACACCCACCCAACAGCCATCCACCTCACGACAGCCTCCAGCACATGCACCTTCACCCAAAGTCACCAAACGTACACCTTTTAAAACCACAACCTCTTCCTCCACTCCCAAACCCCCTCCAGCTACCCGTCCCAGTGTTCCCAAGAAACTTTTCCTGTCCACCCTTGACCTCTTTCCCTCACCTCCCCTGGGCCCGACTCTCCAGGTCCCAACCTAGCACCTCAGCCACGACATCGGCGGGATCAGTGGTGCCAGTAGTCACCGGATTCTGGAGTGCACCAAGCAGCAGGGCAGCCAGTGTGGCAAGGAGCCACAGCACAGACAGTCCCCCACCTGTCAAGCATCAAAAGTTGGCCAGTGCCCGGCTGGAGAGGGGGAAGACACCAGCCACCAAAGCCGCTCCCAGGGGTACAGGTGGGAGTGTGGAGTCAGCTGCGACACCTTCCAAGGTGGGGAAGGGGCACAAGAAACTCAGCAAGTCTGCGAAGATCGGCACGGGGGAGAAGACCGCCATCAGCCCCGCTGCCCGGGAGGCGACCGCCATCAGCACCGCTGCCCAGGAGGCAACCACAAGCACCAGCCCGCTGCCTAGGAGGCGACCGCCATCAGGCCCGCTGCCCAGGAGGTGACCGCCAGCACCAGCCCCGGCCCTGCTGCCCAGGAAGCGACCGCCATCAGCCCCGTTGCCCAGGAGGTGACCGCCAGCACCAGCCCCGCTGCCCGGGAGGCGACCGCCAGGACCACCAGCACCAGCTCCACTGGCCAGGATGCGACTGACAGCTTCAGCCCCGCTGGCCCAGACAGGACCACCAGCACCAGCCCCGCAGGCCCAGACAGTACTGACAACAGCAGACCCGCAGGCCCAGACACGACCGCCAGCAGCAGCCCCGCAGGCCCAGATAGGACCACCAGCACCAGCCCCGCAGGCCCAGACAGGACCACCAGCAGCTGAGTCGCTGCCAAGGACACCGCCGCCACAAGCACTGCTGCAATGGACATCGCCGCCACAAGCACCGCTGCCAAGGACACCGTCACCACAAGCACCGCTGCAATGGACACCGCCACCACAAGCACCGCTGGCCCATGAGCACCAAGAGCACTGACGCTACTGAGTCCGCCACGAGCAGGATGAAGCACTCTGGACACAAAGCCCCCTTCAGAACCAGTGGAGATTTACATCCACTACCTCTGTCCTTGGCAGGATGAAGCACTCTGGGCACAAAGCCCCCTCCAGAACCAGTGGAGATTTACATCCAGAACCAGTGGAGACAGGCATCCACTACCTCTGTCCTTGGCAGGTTGAAGCACTCTGGGCACAAAGCCCCCTCCAGAACCAGTGGAGATTTACATTCACTACCTCTGTCCTTGGCAGGATGAAGCACTCTGGGCACAAAGCCCCCTCCAGAACCAGTGGAGACAGGCATCCACTACCTCTACAGGCATCCACTACCTCTGTCCTTGGCAGGATGAAGCACTCTGGGCACAAAGCCCCCTCCAGAAACAGTGGAGACAGGCATCCACTACCTCTGTCCTTGGCAGGATGAAGCACTCTGGGCACAAAGCCCCCTCCAGAACCAGTGGAGACTGTTATCCACTTGAGAGACTGTGGCTTTGCACTCCCCAGGATTGAACAGTGGGCAACCCACCCACTGTAGAGACTTGAGAGACTGTGGCTTTGCACTCCCCAGGATTGAGCAGTGGGCAGCCCACCCACTGTAGAGACTTGAGAGACTGTGACTTTGCACTCCCCAGGATTGAGCAGTGGTCAAACCACCCACTGTAGAGACTTGAGAGACGGTGGCTTTGCACTCCCGAGGATTGACCAGTGGTCAACCCACCCACTGTAGAGACTTGAGAGACTGTGGCTTTGCACTCCCCAGGATTGACTAGTGGGCAACCCACCCACTGTAGAGACTTGAGAGACTGTGGCTTTGCACTCCCCAGGATTGAACAGTGGGCAACCCACCCACTGTAGAGACTTGAGAGACTGTGGCTTTGCACTCCCCAGGATTGAACAGTGGGCATGTGGCCCCCTCGTGGATTTGGCGTTGTGCACTCATCCGGCTTAGGTGCCCCCCCTTTCCCTTCCCCCTGAGGTGCCTGTTTTATTTCTATCTGATGCCCCTGCAGTGTTCTCTCTGTCATTTTCGGGTACCTTGTGTGGGCCTCGCCCATGCAGTGTGGGCCCAATGTTCCATGGACATAAATGAAGCAATACCTGGACTTCTATTCTTGGTGTATATATTTGTTAATAGTGTATATATATTTTTGCGTACTGGATTTTAATTGATTACAATGGTTACACTAATTTCCTTTTGTCTTTGCATTCTTCCGGGTGGGTTGGGGAGTGTAACTGTGATGTATCAATATGTATTAGTGTGTGTGTTGTCGTGGGTGAGGGTGGGGGTGGGGGTGTTGCGTGTTGCATGTATGTGTCCCTGTTTTTTCCCTCCCCCCTCTGTGTCGTAGGTGCAGTACTCACCGTGGTCTTAGCCGCTGGCATTCGTGCTCCTGGTAGAGGAGCAAGAAGATGAAGGCTGGGAAAATGTGAAGCTCTGGTTCCATGGCGTCCTGGTTCCTCGTGGGATGTGTTGAGGTGAGCGTTTTCCCTTCGAGGTCCTGTTTCCGCCGTGTTTTTGTTCACCCCGGAAAAGGTGGTGGATTGTTAGATTGTTATACTGTGGGCGGTAAATTGTCTTCCGCCTGTCTGTTGGCGGTGACCGCCACGCTGTTTGTTTGTACTGCTGTGGCGGTCGGAGTGTTAAAGTGGCTGTCTATGTTGGCGGTTTCCGCCACGGTCGTAATTCCATTTTTTTTACTGCCGGCCTGTTGGCAGTCTTACCGCCGCTTTAACACCGACCGCCAGGGTTGTAATGACCACCTTAGTACAGTTTGTAATGCAAACATTAAATACTAACCAGTACGAGCCACTCCAGCACAACCACATGCATTATCCCTGCAACAGTGAATCTGAACATGGGAATGGTACTCGCAAAATGTGAAGAAATTCCGTTTTGGTTCGCTCAAAAATAAATCTGCTGGAAGAATAGTTTCCCCATACGGGACCCCAAGATAAACACATAATTCTCACTATGTGCTTGCCATTTGGGATGGATAACTGCACCACCTGGGGCATGTTGTTTGCCATGCTTTAAACTACCACACACGGTACACCAACACTTGTCAATCTTCTGGAAGTGTCAAAAGAAATTCAGGATGAATATGGGGCTGCCCTTGTCCTGGATTTAGGGATGCAATTAATGGCAATTTTGCTATGGTGTAGTCCATAATATTTACTAATCTTAAAGGGGAAGCATTAGCACTGGTAGTGTGCATGCAGCTCAGGGATGTTCCTCCACAGGATCAAGAGCCTGAACTGCCTAAAATTATTGCGAAAGCAATTCAAGTAATGGTCAGGATAGCTTGGAGTCAGGCCTGGTAAAAACCACAATTACAAGGAAAATCCAATGAGGATTCTACCAAACAAGCAACTTAGGGTTCTAAAAATGCTGGGATAAACAAAAAAAAAACACCTAAAAAAGACAGGAGTATCTCCACATTCGGAGACCTCGGAAAAATGTTTTAACCTGAAAAAATAGGGATATAATAAAAACTCCTGACACATATCAATATACTGATACACGCCAATTGCGTTCCTTTCAGGACTCACCTGATAAACGTAGTCAGATAGGTGGGCAATCAGAACAACCAACAGAGTACATGAAACCGAAGAAAGATCCACAATGCTGATCAGACGTTTCAATGAAAAAAGAAGAGAAACTTCCATAACAAAGACCCCAATTCAAAAAGAAGGTGGCAGCTATTTCTGCAAGGAATGCCACAAATGATGAGAGCTTTATTGAAGGACAGGAACGGGGCATTGACTCAGTAGACAGTACAGCAGAGGTCACAATAGTTCACTGGAATCTTCAAGAGCATCTGGGGGTGAAAGCAGCTGATGACTTTATATAAGTCAAGACTGAGAACATGCATGTCTCCCCTCCCAATAGGTTGTATAAAATGAAAATACAGTTAGAGGGAGACATTGAGCACACAATTGATGGTGTATTCTGAGAACGATTAAGCAGCATTTATGACATTATTTTGGCTAAAAATGTTTGCCCACCAGAATTTGTCCAGGATGTCCCACGAGGGGAAGAAATCATTAAGCCTTCTTTCTCAGCCCATATTCCTGTAGAGTTAAAAGAGTTGTACGCATTTGATTAGGCATTGGCACAAGCCCTGTGCTGTATCGCAATCATGTTGGGTGGGATACATATTCTCTCTTACTACATAATACCAACTAGGTCCCAAATACAGCTTCGATCTCAATAACCTATTAAGCATGAATCAAAAACATCTGTGGAGCAGCATACCAGGGTGTAAAGGAGCCCTGTGTCTCACCAATGAATATTACCCTATTTCCTGTTGCTAAGCCAGTCCATTCATATAGAATAGTCATGGATTACAGACATTTAACAGTCAGACACATGCATTAGCTATCCAAAATGCACATAGCACAGCACTCATTAACAACATTGTGCGCAAAATTATTAAACAATGTTGGATATTTCCAATGGCTTTTTCTGCCAAAATAATGCACCTGAAAGTAGGGATTTAACAGCACTTAGCACTTTAGGATTGCAGAACAAATATTTTGGCTCCCTCAAGTGCATAAGAACATCCCTGGGCTATTGCAATCATTGACCCTGAGGCATTGTCCTATGTCAGTGACATCTACCTAACAGGTGATGATCCTATTCACCACCTAAAATGGGTGGCCTGCATTGTTGTGGGATTTGATGAATTCAGCTACAAATTTAATTTTAAGTTAAGAAGACAAAAATTGCCTTTCTCAGTGTCTTTTATATGATTTAATACACCTTGACTTCTCAAGCAAATATTGGACAGTAGAAAACACACACATTCTCAGAGCATTGCAACAAGATATGCTTGCAGCAAAACACTCATACACAAGGGACAACAAAACACATTTGGTTATCACAGTAATTGCGGGTGCCATTGGCTTCACCTATGTAAAATGTAATGAGGGTGATACCATCCCTATTGTATACAAATCACACCTGTACTCCACTGCAGAACACACACTTTGTTCCCACAGAAAAGATTCTGACTGCTGTTCAGATGGTTGTCATTAAAGTGAGACCTCAGGTTCAGAGGAAATGCATTATTGTCATATCCCCGATCCCAGCCCTTGAGGCTGTTACGAAAGCTAGCATTCCCAATGTGAAAAAATTATACCCACACTGGATCCAACGGGCAACATCTCTGACAGCCACTGATGTTGATTATATTTTTGACTCAAAATTACAAACTCAAGAATTCCTTCAATACGAAATCGAATACCCAATACCAGCAAACACATTGACTATTGATCAATATCAAACAATTATTTACACTAATGGTTCAGCCCAAACAGCCTTAGGCACTAAACATCAATACTCCACCGCATGTGTAGATGCAAATGGCTACATGAAAGATGGTAAATTCCATCACACAGATACAGAAAAACTAACATTAATAATCTGTGGTTTTTACTACTGTGTCCAGTTCTTCAATGAAAACCTGCATTACTGGCATCAGAATGCGTTCAGAGATTCAAAAAGCATAAAAATAAAACACAGGTTACTGGGGGGAAGTAGCGGATCTGAAAGAAACGCTACCCAATGCCCATGTTAGTTCATACATTGGGACCGCAAAATGTAGGAGTACAGGTTATAGGGAATACCTTGGCTGATGAAGCGGCAAAGTCAGCAGTAGCTCCAGCTTCTGTTGCTGCAATTACTCATTCACGAATAAGGCTGGATGATGAAACACTGACTGCTGTGAAAGCTTCTGCTGACGGCAAGCCATTACCAAAGGCATAGCCTGACAAGTATTCCTAGAGCACAACTAGCCAAAATACTGCCTTAGTAACAATACCAGGGGTGGGTGATCGTTTGATCCCCAACCAAAGTGTTGATAAAAGCTGCGCATGAAGGAGTTGCTTCTCCCCATGCAGGTGTGGTGGCTACTATTTCTCTATTTCAAAAACGCTATTGGTGGCTAGCTCTATACAAACAGACAAGAGAGTACATACTTTGTTGTGACATCTGTCAGCAAATAAAAGGGCCCACCTTCAAAGACCCACCGCAAACACCCCTTAGAATTTCAAACAAACCATTGTAATGTGTGTACCAGGACCATTGTGGTCCCCTGACATCTGATAGCGCATACAAATACATTTTAGTCATTGTTGACTCATGCTCCTTATTTCTAATAATATGGTCATAACAATCAGCTGATGCTCAAACTGTTATTAAAGATTTGCAAGTCTTTATTGGTACATATGCAGTCATGAGTTTCCACTCAGACCAGGTCCTGCCTTTGCCTCAAGGGCATTCAGGGACACAATGCCTTCATTAGGGGTTCAACTCAATTTCTCATCATCCTACCATCCCAAGGTTAACAGTGTAGTGGAACGGAAGAATCAAGACTTAGAGCAATCCTTAACATCAAGAGTATTAGGAATGGGTTGTAGTTGGCTTAGTTACCTGTATAGAGTCCAAAGAGTACTTAATATTCTGCCCAGAAGGCCCCTAGGAGGGCGTACCCCATATGAGGTGCTGTTTGAGACACATATGGATGTTCATGACCTTGATGGCTCTGGCACAGAAGCAGCAGACAAACCTTTTGACATAAATGAACGTGGCACTGTCTTGCAGGAATTACAACAGTTCTGTGATAAAAACACTTCTGCCTGTGCCGCCTCCTTTGGAATACAGGATGCACCAATAAGATCAATCCTCTGGATCCTGAAAGTTGGAGATCTAGTATGAGAGAAGATTGCTATGTAAAAGGAGTTTGGTCCTTCCTATTGTGCACCGATTCCAGTCCTAGGAAGACATGGCACCAGAACTGTTATTCTACCACAGCTACCTAGCCGGGAAGGGGAGAAGAGAGATGAGGCGGAAGTTCTTCAGGTCATTGGGGTCAGCCGTGGGTTTTTTCAGGAGGGCGTTGACTTCCGCGTGTTTCCAGCTCTCGGGGAAGGTGGCAGATGAGAATGAGCTGTTGATGATGCTTCGGAGATAGGGGGCGAAAGGGGGGGGGGTACAAATATTTTAATGGCATGAAAGAGGTTTTTCCCATTGGTAGTGAGTGTGAGCCTTCTGTGAGCCTTTCAATGGTTTGTATGCATCTGTCCTTGCACGGAACTTGTAATTCTTCTACAGTGTTAGAAATGGGGTCTTTGGTTGGCAGTCAGGTTACCCCCTGTCCAAGCAAGGACCCTCACGCTAGTCAGGGTAAGTCACACACAATCCAAATTATCCTGTGCCCACCCTCTGGTAGCTTGGCGCTGAGCAGTCAGGCTTAACTTAGAAGGCGATGTGTGAAGTATTTGTGCAATAAATCATACAATAACACCATATAGCACCACAAAAATACACCACACAGTGTTTAGAAAAATATATAATATTTATAGGTCAAAACGATCAAAGATGCAATAAGAAAATGTAAAGATATCACTGAAAAGTGATATAAAGTGTCAAGTCTTTTAAAAGCAAACAAAGGGGGTTATTACAACTTTGGAGGAGGTGTTAATCCATCCCAAAAGTGACGGTAAAGTGACGGACATACCACCAGCCGTATTACGAGTTCCATAGGATATAATGGTATATCCGTCACTTTACCGTCACTTTTAGGACGGATTAACACCTCCTCCAAAGTTGTAATAACCCCCAAAGTCTCTTTCAAGCACAAAGTACCTGGTTTGAGTGAAAAATCTCTGCAAAGGGCCGCAGAGGAGGAGAAGCATGGAAACAAAGGGGTGTGCGTCGATTCCTCAGGCTGCACACTGTTGATGGGTCGTTTAGTTTCCACAAAGGGACGACTGGGCGTCGATTTCCGGCGCTCGGCATGGATGCTCTTCGGGTTGCGGGGTTTTCAGACGCCCCGGGGTCTGTGTGCGGAATCCTGGGCTTGTTGACAGCTCTGGGTCGTTCCGGTGGGCGGTACGGGGAAATTTCTCCCTCACGGCAGGCGCTTCGTCGAGTTCCCCTCTGGAAGTCGGGCGGCATCGTCCCAGGTCAGCTGTGCATCGATCTGTTGGGCCGTGCGTCGAAGTTCCGGCCGCACCACATGCGCCGCGTTGATCTTTTCCTTGCGAAGTCGAGCGGCGTCATCCCGGTTCGGTGTGCGGTAAATTTTTCACTGCGGAACAGGCTGTGCGTCGTTTTTAGCGAGCTGTGTGTAGAATTGTCGCCGCACAAGGAGTCCAGTTGCAAGAGAGAAGTCTTTTTGGTCCTGAGACTTCAGGGAACAGGAGGCAATCTCTATCCAAGCCCTTGGAGAGCACTTCTTCACCACAGCCAGGGAGCAGCAAGGAAGCAGGGCAACAGTAAGGCAGCAGTCCTTCACAGAAAGCAGTCAGGTGAGTCCTTTGGGCAGCCAGGCAGTTCTTCTTGGCAGGATGCAGGTTCTGGTTACAAGTTTCTTCTCCAGGAAGTGTCTGTGGTGGTAGGGCAGAGGCCCTGTTTTATACCCAAATGTGCCTTTGAAGTGGGGAAGGCTTCAAAGAGTGGCTTAGAAGTGCACCAGGTCCCCTTTCAGTTCAATCCTGTCTGCCAGGGCCCCAGTAGGGTGTGTGTCAGTCCTTTGTGTGAGAGCAGGCCCTCCACCCTCCCATCCCAGGAAGACCCATTCAAAAATGCAGATGTATGCAAGTGAGTACCCTGTGTTTGGGGTGTGTCTGAGTGAATGCACAAGGAGCTGACAACTAAACCCAGCCAGACATGGATTGTAAGGCACAGAAAGATTTAAATGCAGAGAAATGCTCACTTTCTAAAAGTGGCATTTCTAAAATAGTAATATTAAATCCAACTTCACAGCAGGATTTTGAATTACCATTCTGGCCATACTAAATATGACCTTCCTACTCCTTTCAGATCAGCAGCTACCACTTCAATAATGTATGAGGGAGGCCCAATGTTAACCTATGAAGGGAGCAGGCCTCACAGTAGTGTAAAAACAAATTTTTACACTACCAGGACATGTAAACTACACAGATACATGTCCTGCCTTTTACCCACACAGCACCCTGCTCTAGGGGTTACCTAGGGCACACCTTAGGGGTGACTTATATGTAGAAAAAGGAGGGTTTTAGGCTTGGCAAGTACTTTTAAATGCCAAGTCGAAGTAGCAGTGAAACTGCACACAAAGGCCTTACAATGGCAGGCCTGAGACTTGAGTGGGTGGCACAACCAGTGCTGCAGGCCCACTAGTAGCATTTAATCTACAGGCCCTGGGCACATGCAGTGCACATTACTAGGAACTTATAAGTAAATTAAATAGTCCAATTGGTTATGATCCAATGTTACCATGTTTAAAGGGAGAGAGCATATGCACTTTAGCACTGGTTAGCAGTGGTAAAGTGTGCAGAGTCTAAAAAACAGCAAAAACAGTGTCCAAAAAGTGGGGGTAGGCAGGCAAAAAGTTAGGGGTGACCACCCTAAGGCTGTCAGGTCTAACATGCAGCGAATTTGGCCTGTTATCTGAAGGAAGTCCCTGTCCCCTTAATTTGACCCCCATTCCAGGTGCTCTCTAATGGAAATTATGTGGTTCTAAACAGTGAGAGATGTTGTGAAATGCGAGCAGGATTTGCCTTTGTAGTTTTGGTCTCCAAAATTGTAACTTCTTGCAGTAACATATTTTCCCCCCATGCAACAGGTAAAAGTAGCAAACATTTGGCCTCATATTGCCACTTCTAATGTAAATTTTGACAAGCTAAGCAGACTAAGGGGGTTATTACAACTTTGGAGGAGGTGTTAATCCGTCCCAAAAGTGACGGTAAAATGACGCATATACCACCAGCCGTATTACGAGTTCCATAGGATATAATGGACTCGTAATACGGCTGGTGGTATATCCGTCACTTTACCGTCACTTTTGGGATGGATTAACACCCCCTCCAAAGTTGTAATGACCCGCTAAAAGCTCTAAGTAGCGAGGTCATCTGCAGAGACACTGTCCCTCTTAAATACCAAATTTCCGAGACACTTCGGTGAACTCATGGGGCAAATATTTAATGCGTTAGGCACTGCTAGGATTGTATATTTCTTTACAGCTGTTGGTTCTGCGTTAATCAGCACCTTTTTGTCTATACTTGGAATAATACCTTTAGCCATACAATCAATATTTTGGGCATTATTGGGGGATTTCCATTTACTTTGGCCTAATTGGTGGCATTTTGCAGTTGCTATTTTTTTATTCATAATGGCTGTCCCGTCTCAGCAAGGGGGACTGATGGCGCTTCTACTAGCGCAACTGTGTCATGAACGCATGATGCAGTATTTTGAAGCCCCACTCCTAACTGGGGTGCATCTGGTCTCTGTCATTTAGACCCATCCTGGATTGTGTGCAACCCATATTTCGTTGTCTTTGGTGCCTTTTTTAATGCACACTACATTTGTGTCTTTCTACGCAGCACTTACTTTAATTGGATGCTGATCTGCTGATGTTCTCGCTAAGGGGTCATTACCACACATGCACGTATGAGGGTGTGTTTGCTGCAGGAAGCCTCCTATGAGCCACCCTTTGTGGATCACATGGCTCTTGGTCCTTTAAAATCTGGCACTACATAGAATTCCCCCACCTTGCTTGGAGCTAAGGTTTTGGAACACAAGTGCCTTTGGTCTACCATGGCACCAATGTGGTGACATTAACACCTGCTGAAGTGGGATCTTTCCTTGATTCAATTTTCATGGATATAATTGGTGATATTTAAAGTGACTGCCTTTTAATTTTATCTTTTTCGTACCAATTCTACATTCTAAATTGACCGTTTGTATTTGACCTGCTTCAGTGTGTTTTGCTTGTCAACTTGGACATTTATGTACATATTTTAGTTTATTTTTTAACATAGAGCTTTTATTCTGACCGCTACACTTTGAACCAACATGGGGAGTGTGTTGTGAGGTTATTTTAGCATTATTTCATGGGCACATTATTTTATCAATAGTCCTGCAGCTAGGGCCCTATAGCTTAGTAGTAATTCATTTTATTATTTCATCAGACGCCTCATTTTGAGGTGATGTTTTTATTTCTTTATCTGTTGTTCAATCTGCCTGGGAATTATTTTCATTTCTTAACACAACATCTTCACTCTGTGCTTGCTTAAGGATGTACTCAATCTTGTTGTTGGGCCAAAGTAGAACATAACATTCTTTGCCACTTCATGGAAACATATGTGTTCTTGTGTTACAGCAGTTTTCTTAGAACACCAGCTGTTTCTTATATAACATCTCTCTGCCATCCATTCATTAGAGGGAAGTTCCAGCTAGAAACTGCCACTGTATGCTGTAGCTTCATTGAAACTGTTGGCTGGGACTTGATGTCTTTTCCACCTTCATGAGAGAGGACTCTCAGTAAATCAAAAGCCCTCTTTACTACGACCACATTCAGATATGGGGGATGGTGTCTTCGCAGGGGCCCTGAAGGGCAGATTAGGGCTAACCCTGTTGTGCTCTATTTGAGAGCCTTAGTGGTGTAGGTAGGAATTCTTATAGTTAGCATTTTGAACTATGGTGGGACTTTTCTTGTGTTTCACTTTATTTGTCACTGATCTGCAAATATTATGTTTCTTTATCCTAATCATTGCAGTACATGTCACTTTATCTAGAATGCAGTTGATTCAATAAAATACTTTGAACCAAGTCCTGCTTCTGTTTGTCTTTAAATGTGTGAGATGAATGTACCTGATAGAAAAGGATGAGATCTGTTTCACCAGGATTTCCCTGAGAAATCAGAATGTCATGCGCATGGCTGACACAAATCACCTCTACTCTTGGGTACTGGTGAGGTACTGCTAGCTGGCCAGAAGAGTTAGGCTGACTGTTGTCACATGGGATAGGATGAGTTTCCCACAATCTGGTGGTGCTGCTGCCTGAATCCAGCAGTCTCATTGGTACAATGAGAGCCAACACAAGAGGATATCTATGATGTTTGTGATGCAATATCATCCATAAAAAGATCAAACATATCCTTCTTTTGGTTTTAAACCTTTTTGTTATGTAGCCTACGCACATACATGTTAACACGCATATTCATATGCAAGCATGTTGATGTGCAAAGCTGCATGCAGAATGAAGTGAAGCATTAGCAGTATTCACTCACAAATCATTGTGCAGATAACCAGGGCATCATTTACAGGTGGGTGTATGGATTATTACAGCAAGCACCATACCCACTTTATTTGCTGGGAGGACCATCCAATTTGATTTAGAATGATGAGGCAGGTCCACCACTGATGGTCCTCCTACCGTTTTTGCATTGTTTGCTGTATTGAATGTAGGCCCCCTGTTAATACACTCTTCTCACAATGGGCCTCTTGTTGTAGGCGCTGAACTACACAAAGGGAGACTAAAAGAAATAAGTGAAATGCTATTAATAAACTTGTTATTTCAAATATCCTTAAAACATTATTGAAAGATTTTGATAATGTATTCAGTAGTCTGATTTTGGATTATTGACTCTTGGTTTTTAACTATTTAGAAAGAACATCACTGAATGTTGTGCAATGGCATTAGATACCATACCAAATTGGGCCTGATTTCAAGTTTTGCAGTTGGATGATGGAAATAATATCAACTTATTGCAAGTGCATTATATCTAATGGTACTTGTAAAAAGGCAGACATGATATCTGTCATGCTGAGAAGGAGTAATCTGTTGCCAAAATCGAAATCACTTCATCACAAATGTCATAGTGTTCCATGTCCACTAAAATGACGATATGCATGATCTCTTGAGATCGCAAGAGATCTCACCCAACACTAGTGTCCTCTCTGGCTTTGCTGTTAGAAAGTGTACTCCAACTTACAGGACTGGCCTTGGCACAGATATTGCCATGTCTTAAAAACAATGATACCAATTGTACCCCATTCAATGGAAATTATGACATACTTGTGACGCCATGGGTGTACTTCAACTAGTCACTCAGATTTGTGTTGCCCTGGCCGACTGCCCATCTTCCCATGCCAGCCCTGAATGACCTGACCACTGCTTGGGAGAGTGACATTTTTGTGTGCATATCTGGCAGCGATATTATGACTGATTTTGAGTTATCTATTCAGTCATGGTTGGTGTTGAAATTATGCCCTCTATCCTGATGGACAGATCTCCATGAAACTCCAGATCAGACCCAAAGTTGGGTTCCTGCCAGATTTGTATTCCTAAAATTACTATTCTGTGGTGCTGTGGTGAGGTATTGTCTTTGTCACTGGAGGGCTGGGTGATCACATAGGGCCCTGTCATTCGAATGGTTCCAGGTAACTCTAATCGGAAATCAAGTGTTCAAGCTCAAATAGATTGAAAGAGTATTGTACAACACTTGTGTTGAAGTATACTGTGTGAAAAACACAAATTGGGCACCAAAAGGCTGTTGACACTTTTCATTCAGCATATTAAGGTTGGAGTGTCAGGTCTGTTAAAATATAATTTAATGAGATATATAATAAAAAATGTTGAAAGTAGGGTAACTAACTCTGGACCATTTAGCTTACTGTCGTGGACCGGGAGCCTCCCGACAAGAATGTCACGCTCCTCTGGAGTAAAGTTGGAAGCCTGGTCACGTGCACCTTCATGCCTGGTGAGTCTTGTAGAAGGTAGCGAGTAGTAACAGTGGAGGGGACATGCTGCAGATGGTGGTAGGAAGGCAAGTGGCCCCCTGGGCTTTATAAACATGAATGTTAGCATGACAGATTTTCTGTCAATGGGTGCTTACAAAGCAGACAGATTCCATCAATTGTCCATCAGCTTAACTAATGCAGAATGGTTCAGCTAGAAAATGTAGGATTTCCTTTTCCCACTAGTCCTTCATCCATGAAAGATACATCGAAAATACTCCATATGTGTCTGCCTTCAAAAACCATAATTGTACTCAAACCGTCTTCTTATGGAGGACCAGTCGTACGTCAATGACAGAAACATCTATTATCTGTTACATTGCTCCCATCAATAGCAACTAGAATGTCACTATTTCAGTCAAAAGATTTACTTTGCTCACCGTGGAATTTCTGTCAAGTTTGAAAGATTATTAAAAAAATATAAAAGATTATTAAAAAAATATAAATTATACATACAAATGGTAAAATGCAAAATGTGTAAATGAATACAAAACCATTTTATAATAAACACATTTAAATCTTGAACTTTTAAAATGTGTACCTTTTGTTCAATCAGAATGCAATTAAAAAACATTTCAAATATAATAAAAAAGTTTGAACTTGTGTTTATAGATTATTTAGTAGATACATATGTTAAAAATATACATTCATGTTTGCTACATATTACATTTTTGTGTATAGGTAACATCACCAACATTATTCACATTGTACCTATGTTATGTGTCATCATTAACAAATTTTGGAACACGTATAAATTAACAAATGTGTCCATTTTACTACATATGTACCTGTGTGTACAATTCTCAACAGCGGCAAATAAAATCCCCTGAATCTCTTTCCAAGAGGGACAAGGCATTGGCGGTACTAGGGTTTTGGGATTGAAAATAGACATTACCTCCCGTCCCTCCCTCGCCTTCCTTTTAACCAATGAGGCCTCCCGCCTCCCCTCTAGACCCTCCCTTCCCCTTTCAAAAACCCCCCCACCCTTATCCCCTCCTGTTCTTTTGTCTAGCCCACGCTAGACGGTTTTCTTTCCCTTTCTTACCTGCACGGCGGGGCCTGGAGGTCGTCGATGGAGGCACTCCTCGGGACGCGGAGCTCCGCGAGGAGTGCTACGGCTGGGTCGCGTCTTGAACGAGCAGCATGGTTGCTCGAGAGGCGTGTCCTGGAGGCCGGCTGACGGGGTCAGCCGGCCCTCTGTGGCTGGGACGTTGATTTCCGGGTTTCAGCGCCGCGGAGCCGCGGGGAACCGAGGGACTTCAACTCTGAGATGCTCTCAGGTAGGACGGGCGTTCGGCCCGTGGTTTGTATGTATTTTGATGAAAGTTCCAGCAAAGAGACGTAGGATTGTCTCTTCTTCCTCGGAGGAGGAGGGGGGTGAGGCTAGCATTACTACTCCTGAGAACTCACAGGTGCCTAGCAGGGGTACTCCCTTCATGTCCAGAGAGGAGGTTCAGGATATGATTGAGGTGGCGGTGACCAGGGCACTACAAGCAGGCGTGGCCAGGACTGGTCAGTCTAAATGTGCGCATTCATCGGTAGCAGCTAGGAAATCCTCATCGGAGAGTGAGGATGAGGCCCCATCGACGTCATCTGGGGGGAAATATGTTTCCAGAGAAGATATGTGGGAAGTGATGGCACATGTTCGGGACAATTTGGGTTTCCCAGTGTTTCAACCTGCAGACTCGGATTCTCATTTATTTCCTCAATATAAGACACCTTCAAAGTTTGCCATGCCTTTTCAGGGACCTGTGAGGGAGATGGTGTTTCGTGAGTGGAAGGATGTGGATAAGGCTCAGGTTCCACGATTCCTTCAGAAACTTTACTTACTTGAGGGTGAGGAGGTTTTGCCTCCTTCAGTACGCCTGGACTCTATTTTGGCTACTCTGATTGGCAAAACGGCAGTCAATCCGGAGGATTGTGTGCCTACGGATGCCACTGACCGTAAAGTGGATTCGGATCTTAAGAGGGCTTTTGCTGAAGAAAATCTGGCGCTGAGGGCAGGGATTTATTCTGCTTATGCGTCACAGTCATTGGTTCAAGACTTTGATAAACTGGCAGTGGCTGTACAGGAAGGGGCGGAATGTTCGGAGCTCCTGGCTGGTATGGAGCAGCAGGCCAGATTGTTGGCTGATGTGTCTTCGGATGTGGTCCGTACTTCGGCTCTGGCATCTGGGTCTTTGATTGGGGCTCGTAGGTCCCTCTGGTTGCGTTCCTGGAAGGCTGATCCGGGGGAAAAGGCGGCCTTGTTGAGACTGCCGTTTGAAGGTCGTACCTTGTTTGGAGAACAATTGCCATCCATGCTTTCCACGGCTTTTAAGGAACGGAAGCATGCCTTACCTTATAAAGGGGGTTCTTCTTCGGGTAAAGGGTGGAAGAAACATTCCAGATCTTCTCCTACTAGGGATGCTAAATCCTTTTCATTTAGGAAACGGCGTTTTCAGCCGCGTTTTTCACCTAAGAAGTCTGCTCCTGCAACCCGGGGTGGTTTCAAGAAGGGGTCCTGACAATCACTGTGGGCCTGGCAGAGGGCCGGTTGGGGGAAGACTGAGTCACTTTCTTTCGGCTTGGAAGGACAGTGTAAACGATCATTGGGTACTAGACATTGTGGCCAATGGTTATGTCATAGATTTTGTGGTGGTTCCTCCAGATTCAGGGGTACGTCCCACACCTCTGCCTTCAGAGGGGTCACGGAGAAGAGCATTATTGGACGGAGTGCGGGACTTACTGGTCAAGGGGGCCATTTCCCACGTTCCGCTAGACGAGCGGGGTCAGGGCACTTATTCGGTCTTGTTTCTTGTGCAGAAAGTTTCAGGGGGATTTCGGCCGGTGCTCAATCTAAAGGAGGTGAATACCTGGATCAGGACAGTGCATTTCCGCATGCTGTCCATTCAGACTATTTTTCCATTTGTCAGACACGGGGACTTTCTGGTGTCACTGGATCTGCAGGATGCTTACCTACACGTACCAGTGGCAAGATCCTCTCAAAAGTTCCTGAGGTTTGCTGTGGGTCAGGACCATTATCAGTTTTGCGTTCTACCTTTCGGTCTAAAATCTTCTCCTCGAATTTTCACAAAGGTGCTGGCTCCTCTAGTGGCTTTGCTTCATTCAGAAGGGGTATTTCTGCATCCTTATCTAGACGACATTTTGATTCATGCCCAATCACGAGACCTTTTGCAGAAGCAGGTGGTCCATGTTCTGGGGGTCCTGCAAAACCACGGGTTTTTAATCAATTGGGAGAAATCAGACTTAGTGCCGTCCCAGGATCTGGTTTTTCTGGGAGCTCGGTTTCAGACTCTTCTTGGGTTGGTGACTGTGTCAGAAAAACGGCTGGGTGTCCTACAGGCTTTGGTAAAGAAGGTATTGTTGCGGTCTGCTCCCCGAGCTCTTCTATGGTTGCGTCTGCAGGGTCATTTGGCGTCGGTGATATTTCTGGTTCCTTGGGCACGTTTCCATCTCCTGTGCTTGATGACATGGTTCTTGAGAAGGTGGACACCAGGGCCCGGTTCTCTGAAGGACAGGGTTCCAGGGTCCGGATTGATTCACAGAGAGTTGCAATGGTGGTTGGATGCAGACCACCTGAGGATAGGGGTTTCTTTATCGCCTCTGAGACCCGTGGTGGTGACGACGGATGCCAGCCTCTCCGGTTGGGGGGCATGGATGGGGTCGGCTCAGATTCAGGGGTTTTGGTCCCCTCGGGAGGCGAGTCGGTCGTCGAATTGGCGCGAATTGAGGGCAGTATTCCTGGCTCTGGTCCATTTTCAGGATTCCCTGAGGGGTGCGGCGGTTCTGGTTCGCACAGACAACTTAGTGGCCAAGGCTTATGTCAATCGGCAAGGAGGGACCAGGTCAAGGGCTCTGTTCAATCTAGTCAGGGAGATTTTTGTGTGGGCTCAGGAGTGGGTTCCTTCTCTCAGGGCTACGTACATTCGGGGGGTGGTGAATGTTCGGGCGGATCGGCTGAGCAGAGTGATTCCTTCCTCTCAACTTTTCTCTCTCCGGAAGTCTCTGTTTCAGCATCTGGTTCGGCTTTGGGGTCTTCCAGTGCTGGATGTGTTTGCGTCAGTAGGGAATGCGAAAGTGGATCGCTTCTGCTCCCGGTTTCGATGTCCCCAAGCATGGGAGGTGGACGGGATGTCATGTCCTTGGCCGCAGGGCCTTTTGTATGCGTTCCCTCCTTTTCAACTACTCAGGGCGTTTGTTACGTGTGAGGGATCTGGGGTCCAGGGTTGTCCTAATTGCGCCACTTTGGCCGAGGGCGAATTGGTTCCCCTTGTTGAGGCTGATGGCGGACGGGAGGATGTGGCCTCTGCCTCTTTGTCCGTCTCCCCTGGAGTTTCCCTGCCTCCCATTGGGGTCATTGAGAAGGTTACACTTGACGGCCTGGAAGTTGAACGACGGGGATTGACAGGTCTGGGGGTGCCGGTAGCTTTGAGTTCTACATTGCTGGCTTCGAGGAGACGTTCCACTTTGCTTTCTTATGGTAGACAGTGGAAGGTGTTTTCGTCATGGTGCTTAAGTCGTGAGTTAGATCCTACCTGAGCTTCTATCTTTGAGGTGATGCAGTGCCTGCAGGACGGTGCTCATTTAGGGTTGTCAGTGGCATCTCTTCGGGTGCAGTGGGCGGCTATTCAGGCATTCAGAGGACCATGGCGTAATCTTCAGGATGAAGGGCGCTTGATGCCGAGATTTTTTCAAGGGCTTGTTAATTTATTTCCTCGCCCGGTACGTTCTTTTCCTTCATGGGATCTGTCCTTGGTTTTGGATGTGTTGACGGAGCCCCCTTTTGAACCTTTGGGGGACTGTGATTTGCGCCATCTATCTTTGAAGACATTCTTTTTGGTAGCCATTACTTCGGCTCGTCGGTTGGGGGAATTGGGGGCATTGGCTTGTTCCTTTCCTTTTTGTAAGATTTTTCACGATCGGGTGGTTCTGGTTCCGGTACCTTCCTTTATTCCTAAAGTCAATTCTTCGTTCCATTCCCGGCAGGAGGTCATCCTTCCTTCATTTTGTCCGAATCCCTCCTCAAGGGAGGAGGTCCGTTTGCATTCGTTGGATGTGCGCAGGGTTTTGTTAGAGTATCTGCGGGTGGTGGCTCCTTTTCGTAAAGGGGATTCACTGTTTGTTAATTTTGGTCCGGCTCGCAAAGGTGAGAAACCTTCCACGGCTTCCTTGAGTCGGTGGGTTCGATCTTTAATTCTGTTGGCCTATTCCTTGAAAGAGGTGGTTCCTCCTCAAGGGATTCAGGGGAGATCTACCAGAGGCATGGCGGCTACGGTGGCGGAGCTTCAGGGGACTTCCGTGGTGGAAATTTGCAGGGCCGCCACTTGGGCTTCTCCTTCGACGTTTGTGCGTCATTATAGGCTGTCGGACTTGGGTAGTTTGGAGTCGGTGTTAGGTCACCGGGTCTTATCCTCTATGAGATAATGTTTGGGATGTTCTTGGTGCAGGATATTAAATAAAGGTCTTGCAACTCGATGTCCGTCTCCTGTGTGTTTTCTTGCTATGTCTCATTGGTTAAAAGGAAGGCGAGGGAGGGACGGGAGGTAATGCTTCCATTTTCTTACGATAATGGCATTACTCCTAGTCCTACTCCCTCGCCTTCCTTTTCCGTTCCCTCCCACCCTCCCGGTACGGACTGTCCGAGTTGCAGCTTGGGCTTGGTTTTTGTACAGGAGGGGATAAGGGTGGGGGGGGTTTTTGAAAGGGGAAGGGAGGGTCTAGAGGGGAGGCGGGAGGCCTCATTGGTTAAAAGGAAGGCGAGGGAGTAGGACTAGGAGTAATGCCATTATCGTAAGAAAATGGAAGCATTAGGGAGGTTGGTAATGACAAACTATTTTTGGATTACTTGTGGATCCTGTCCTTTTTGACACCTGTTACTTTCCCTCTAACTCAGGGGTCTTCAAACTGGGGAATGGGCCCCTCTAGGGGGGGGCTCAAGTGATCTCAGAGGGGATGCCAGGCTCTGGCCAAAAGAAGCATAGTGCTGATAACAGGTCTTTATTTTAAGCTTCAAAAACGTGAGCAGCAGTAAACAGTTTTGTGATGGGCCGACACTAACATGTTTTGTCATCCTTATCCAAGCTGGGCATGTGTGTCAAAAGGGAAGGTACTCCACCAAATACCCCTCAAAACCCTCAGCCCCACTTCTTATAATCACACTGTGGATACTTTTGCATTAGTGAGGCCCACCTGACTAGAATAGTATGTTTGGCATCATGTATTTGATTGATTTTTTAAAACAGTATCAGAACTTAAGTGCAATGTTTAAATAAGTTCAGATGTATTTAAACATTGCCAATTTAGTAGAATAATTGTGAAAAGTTCGAAGATGGCCCGATGATTTATTTTTCCACGAAGGGGGGAGCTCGGCATTAAAAACTTTGAAGACCACTGCTCTAACGAATATTATGTGCATAAAACTTTTTTTGAGCAATTTTCTATTGAACTCTCAGCATCAATATTGCATTGCTTACGTCAACAGATTATTTTAATAATGGGGAAAGCAAATAACATAGTATTAAACACTTTATGCAATCTGTAGTAATTACAGTTTTAAGTCTTGTTCATGCATTTGCTTGAAACCAGTGTGGTTCTTTTCTCAAATAATAACTGCCTGTAAAGTTTCCTGCACAGATTAGTTTCATCTTGTTATTTCTTTACGAATGTCTCTCATTTCTCTTTCCACAGGTTATCTTATTTTACCCAGTCTTCAACTAATTATTGGCCAGAAGGTGAGTTTAATTCTTTGTCTGGTGATATTCTTCTAAAAAATATCTTAAATTATTTTGGTATTTAGAATGTCTTCTTATTTCAAAATATTTCCTGTTCAATTAAGTGCTTTACAGAACAGATTTATGGTTTTGAGACTCAACAGCTGCATTTCTTTGAGTTTATAAAATGTTAGTCTTAAAACTCAGCAAACGTCTTTCTGTTTTGTTTGGTATTTCGTAAATAAATTTATACGTAGTCATAGTAGATCCGCCCAAGATCCCAGTACATCTGCAAGATAACTTTGTAAAATTGTTTTAAGTTCTAGTTGACTGTCTAGTATTGTCAGTCTGATTAGAGATACAAATGTGTTTATAAAGCGGTCTTTAGAGTAACACACCAGTCTTGCCAAAACCTTGACGTCAATCGTCATCCATGATCCACTATCATGCTTTTAAGTACACCATACAGACATGCATCATTAATCATCAAATACACAGGTTGGATGGCAATAAGGATACCAAAACATGATATGAAGTGTGTCATTTTTGTTAAACTATCCAAAGTAACTAAGATAGAATATTGTTTCTGATCAGTTGACAAAGTGGCGATACAATCCAGGGATGTATGTTTCCGCAGGTAATTCAGAGTGGGTAAAGGCTTTGTAATCCCCTAAGGTTTTGAGTGGTCTCAATCCTCCTATATGCAGATGATGCGATCCTATTATTATGGACCTCAAATGGTTTACAACGGCTGATTAAGGGCTGTGTAGTATTTCTCGAGAAAAGCAATATGCGCCTAAATCTGAGTAAAACAGTTATAATGACCTGTGGTATAGGAAAGGCTAGCAAGAAAACATATTTCATTAAAGGTCATAAATGCGAGGAGGTGAATAGCTTTACATATTTAAATGTACAGGTTTCCAATTTGGGCCAGTGGAATCGACATTTAGAAATAACAAAATGGAAATATGTAAGAGCAACAGAGGCTGTTTTTAGGTACTCAAAGAAAATTGTCTATAAGCCCCTTAGGGGAATTTTACAGATCTATAGAAGTAAAACAGTTAATAGTGGTACATATGGTTCTGCCCTATGATGATCACCTCCAAGATGCAATCTCTACAAATATTGGTGAATAAATTCCTCTGTAGATTACTTGCTGTTCCAAATACAACTACTACATATATGGTGCATAATGTACTGGGCTGCCCCTATTTAGAAGATTCTATATGCATTTATACATCATTGGCATGGCATGGAATCTTGTCTAAAGAAGGGACAAGATTCACAAATGGGATTATTAGAGATTGTTTAGCTCTAGAATATTGAGATAAAATCCCATGTTTTGTTCATTTGAAGGATTTGTCGAAGAGCATAAACCTGGACCTGGATTTGGACGATCCAGCTGGCATTCTCCAATTTAGTAAAAAAGAGTTGAAAAATGAATTAATAGGACAGAGAGAAAGTGAAAGAGTTATTAGAGAAAGTAGGAAACCCACAGTTATGCAATATATGAATGAAGAAATAAATGAACCTGATTTTATCTAACCTGAATGCACTTTAGGTCACTACATTTCATAGTAGCTTTCCCAAAAATGGGGAAAAGGAGCAAAAATCTACCAAAGTGTCCTTGCATCGGACGATTTGTACAATCCACTCAGCACTTTATTATGTCCTGTAGGTTATTTTATGACATTAGGAAACGCTTTTTAAAACCTTTATTTATTGCTAACAAACTGTTTTATTGTAATGAAGCTTTTAACTATTTTTGTAAACTCAACACTGAAGAAACTTGTTGTGCAGTTATAAAATGTATTGCATGTGCTATTAAACAGAGAAAAATGTATATGCACTTAGGAAATCTCTGCTATGAGAATGTATAACGGCTAATTTGTACAAACTGGGGATTCTTTCTGTTTATTATTAGTATACAGTACTTTTTCAATGCAGATTTCTTGTTTAATCGTGTATATTTTATATTGAAGGTATTTTTGATAAGGAAAATGTATATGTACTTAGAATATTTCTACTATGAGAGTGAATAATGGCTAATTTGAAGAATTTGGGGACTCGTACTGTCTACTATTAGTACGCAGTATTTTTTAATGCAGATTTTGTTTTCCATATTCACTCCATATTTTTTATGGATTGATATCCGAATAAAGATTGATTCAACTTGATTTGAGTGTCTACTTTGGTCTGAGCACAAGCATCACAATGTTAAACAGCAAGAATAACATGTTGTCGTAAGGTGGGCCACCAGAATAATATTTGTATCAGTTCCAATGATTTAGACACAGAAGGATTGTAGGAAAATGCCTCTTTTTGTATGATCACCTGTAGTATGAGGTTAATAAAGGGTCCAACAAACGTAGTGGGTGAAAGGTGGATTTATTTCTAGGAATGCACACTCGACAAGTCTGGCCAGTGCTGATCCAAGCAGGTAACTGACTGGTCTCCGGAATCCTTGCTGCACTTCAGTGCAGTGCGTGAAACAAGACAAAACATACTAGTCACATGTGCACAGAATGCACAGAACAATTTTAAAAATGCACTTAAAAAATACACCACCCCATTTTTGTTTGGAACAGATGTTGCTGTTTTTTAACTTTCTGCACTTGGACTTGGATAATAGACCACAGAGTATGTGCTCTGATTCCTAAAACATGTTAAAATTGAATATATTCCTAATTGGCATATTTAACTTACCTATGAGTCCCTAATATATGGTGTAAAGGTTACACAGGGCCTGCTAATTAGATGTCACTGGTGGACTGCTGCAAAAAGAACAGATGATGGAAAGAATGCAGAGAACATCAAACATTCACCCCCAGATACAGATCTGGGTTTAATTCATCATTTTTTTGCTTGCCATGCTATTCCAGTTTGCACCCAGCCAAATGTAAATCAATCTTGAACTTGCTCCACATGGGAGCAGTCCACGCCGAACCTCCAGTCCAGATCCTCCCAGGAGCAGAAACAAACATCCTGGGACCCGTTTCAGGGTATCACCCCTCTTCAGCCAGGCTCGCTTGAATCTGGTGCCATAGCGAGCACAGGACCCACGTCTAGGCATACCCTTCCCAGTTGGCACACTGCCCCACCAATAGTTACTGGCAGCAGCCACCACTAAGTTTGAGTTATACAATTGAGCAAAGAGGTCTGATAATACAATTTGATTCTTTGAAGTGCCAGCCCCCCTTCTTCTATATCTTGTTGTTATACCTTTAGGTTCATATGAGGATTTTTTCCCTACAAAGAATGCCATACAAATTAATCAAATTAATCAAAGAAAGTTTGCAGGACCTTGATTATAACATTGGAAAACTAAAAATAAATAAGGGAAGAACAGCCATTTAAATGTAAGCAACCCAACTGATAAAAATAAGAAGTAGTGGTGCCACTGGTTCAATAGAATATCCACTTAGCTCAGAGTTGATGTGTAATGTAATCGAAATAGTCAGTAGGATTTGTAGTGACATAAACCCCCCCAAGAATCTAACGGGATGTTCTATAGAATAGTGTGCCTAGTAACTGGGAAAATGGATAGAGAACTATTGAATAGTAAAGCTTCCAAATTGGAGTGATTAACTTTGTAGCCTCCTATGTATGTAAAATCCTCAGTTACGGCAAACACATTTTGAAAACGACTTTAGTCTGCAGCTACATATAGCATTATATAATCAGTGGATAATTTTTATTTTGCCACACCATCAGTCGGAGGAAAAAAGCAGGGATCTTGCCTAGAGCAAAGGCCAAAGGCTCAATAAAAAGGACTAAAGAAACAGGGGACATCACACAACTCTGCCTTCTTCCACACCTAGTAGTAAACTTCCCCATTGCTTTTTAAATCATTGTGCTTTTAGCTTCAGCTTTTTTGTATAAATTACTCAGCAAATCAATAAATCTGGATGAAAAGCCAAACTAGATCAAAATTACAAATAGCACATCCCACTGCACCAAATCAAATGCTTTTTTCTGCAACCAGCAAAATAATAGCTGCCTTAGTCTTGTTGACTGAAGAGTAATCAATGGTTTCTACTAAATAATTTGTGTTGGTTGATATAAGCCTTGTGGACAGAAAGCCGTTCTGATTTTGATGAACCAAAATGTGTGCTAATGAGGCCAATCTACTTGCCATTATTTTCAGGAAGATCTTATAATCACAGTTAAGGAGACTAATAGGATGATACGAACCTGGGCTTTCTGGTGATTTGCCTTTTTTCAAGAAACTTATGATTGCCTCAATAAAATATTTGGATGTGCCCTGCCCTTGAGTAGTTCATTAAATAAAATAAACAGAAAATTACTTAGTTGATGCATAAATAATTTATACACGTCTGCGGGCAGGCCACAGCTCCCAGACTAGGCACTTGCCATTCATGGAAATTTTGCTTGCATTTGCCAATTCAACCAATGTAATAGGCAAAACAACTGCTTTTTGATGTTCAATGGATAAGACAGCCATCTGAAAAGCTTTAAAAAAAATATTAATACTTTCCAATGTAGATTATTTGATTACCAAATAGAGCTCCGAATAATGTTTGAGAAAGACATTGACAATCAGATCTGATCGGGTGGCAAATCTATTGGTAGCATCATCAAGAATTGATTTGATGATGGTGTTATTGTTTTTTTCTAACTGTGTGGACTACATAGCGACCATGTTTGCTTTCTTCATAGCATTTTTGGAAACAAGTATTTTGACTCACTATTTCAATAGTCGTAAAGTAATGCTTTAAGTTTTGCCGAGCTTGGCTTAGTTTGACTCTGGTCGTGTGCATGTTTTACAAAATAAAAGCTGTATTTGATTATTTAAAGTGGATTGTAGCTGGGCAGCTTTTGCTATGCTTTGTCCGACAATTTGTGCTTTATAAGAAACAGCTTCACTGTGAATAAGTGAGAAGTGTGGCACAATGGTTAGAGCGGCAGACCCTGATGCAGAGATCTGGCCCGGGATCAGGGTTCAATTCCTGCCTCGGCGGGTCTTGGGCTCAATTCCCTTGGACCAGCTAATTCTCACCTTGGTGCCTAATCTAATTATGGGCCCCACTCTGTAACCTGGTCAATAGCTTGCTTAATATCCAGAACGGCCCTCACAGCGCTTGGATGCCTGGCTTTACCCTGGGGCTGTCTAGGAGTTTGCGCCTCACAGGGAAAAGCCAGGAGGGGTTCCACAGCGGTATGCGTACAGTGCCTTGAGACCCTAACAGGTGAGTAGTGTGCTATACAACTGTGAAGTTTACAGCTTAATAAAGACTATTAGGGTGCCCCATACAGCAAAGGGGGAAGCAATACCAATGCTCCTTCCCAAAAATTCACCCAGTGCACTACACATGTAGGCAACCCATATCTGATTGATTGGCAGGGATGTAGCCCAAAACCACCTAGGGTTGGATTGTCCTCAGTTATCTAGTAATGGGAACAGAGTGGTCAGAAACAAAACTAGCTAAAATCTCCACCTTGCCTTTGGATAAAGAGTATGATACCAAAATAATATCAAACCGAACTAAAGTGCTTGGGAAAGCAGGTATACAAAGTACCATGTGGATACTCAGCCGCCACAGATCTATTACACAAAGGTCACATCTTATCTTTGTCAAAGTATAAACTAATTTGGGCTTATTTTGTTGTTTGTTGATTTGACGGCAGTCAAGTTTTACATTTTGAATAACCCTGAAGTATTGCCACCCCTCTAACTGGGGCATTGGTAATAGCAAAGAACGCATGAGAATTGAAACCTAGAATATTAAGCTGTGGTGATGACGAATTAGGATGGGTTTCCTGAAGGAAAATAAAACATGTGCTGTACATTCTCTTAGACAAGCCAGTATAGACCTATACTCAGTCTCATTTGTGAATATCATTGGCATTGCAGGACACCACCTTGACAAGTTTAACTGACATGTTCTTTTTAGCTTTTACCTGGTTGAAAGCCTTGTAAAACTGCAGACAATTACATTTCTTCCCTTCGCAAAACTGCTTCATTGTAAAATGGAGAGTCCCGCTCGTAAATGTCTAGTCAGAAATTTTGAAATGTGAACTTTCTACTTTTTCTTATACTTTCTGCTTAAGTGCACCCCCATCCACCTCCTGTGGACCACCCCTGGGCTCCACCCATCATGGTGCCTGATAATCATAAAACTCCCTTCTCCCATTAATGGCCTCCACTGCCGTGCTCCCCTGTTAGTCTCCTCTGAATGCCTTGGTGGTGCACATAGTTGTGCTAACTCAGGCAATATGGGCATCTGGCTGGTTGCTTCAGATATCATAACTTATTAACTTTTGTCTTACTACCCTGTGGGGGCTGACCTCCACCTCAACAGAAAAATTGCATTGTATCCTAGACTGCCATACATCAAATAACCTATAACAGGGTCCATTATGCATATGCGATATGGGTGTGAATCTGCCCTATCGCCATCATCATCTCCATAAACCAATTCACAACCTGGGAGCTGGATGCCCCATCGGCTAGCAAAAAAAGCATAAATGTAATATTCGTAGAAGTTTTGAAAATCCATGGTTCATGCCAAAATGGTGGTCTACAGGTTCTGCCAATAATCCTCAATTTTTTGAGGAATTGAGCATCTCCAAGAATTCTACGGCTTGCGGGACCAAGGAGAGATTGAGAAATTGTACATTATTCAACAACCTATATGGTAATGCCAACCAGAGATATTTGAACAAGTATGACACATTGGACAATAAAAACTATCACTAAATAAATAGACTAGTGATCTAGGAAGGCAGTAGAAAATACATTTAAAAACATTACAGTTCATAGAAAACAGGAGAAAATGTCCATGAAAACAATGTAATCATAACAGTGGAAATAAATTATTGCATGTCGGCTTGACAGTGCTCCACGGTGAGAAGATGAGTGCAGGGGAGAAACGGGAGTGAGTGAGAGAGATGACATATCTTGTTTAAAATGGAGATTTATATAATGAATAAATAATTTATTGTACAGGTAATAAAATCCAATACAAATAAACAAAAGGGACAAAAAAGTAATCGAGAATAATTGCAATCAAAAACTGAATTCATGCTAAAAACACGCCTTGAGTTAAACACGCCTGACACATTAAAAAAAGAAACAAAAAAGAGACATTCCTGCTTAAAAATGTGGGACAATCCTGAAATATAAAAATAAAACAAACCACCCAGCCCAGAACCCCACATAATAAATAAAAGGACAAAATACATCAGACACAGCCCTAAAGTGCGTGGTGCATTAAGTAATAATTACATTAAGTACCATCATTTGCTGTTGGAACTCCATGGCCTGGCCAATAGCGGGCGATGTGGCTAGAGTGTGGAAGAAATTCCGATTATACCTATTCATTGCTGGCAGTGCCACTAAATTTGGATTGTGCAATTTGAATAAATTTAGTCAATAACACATTTAGGGGGTCATTCTGACCCCCGTGGGCGGCGGAAGCCGCCCGCCTGGCGGGAACCGCCAGAAGACCGTACCGCGGTCAAAAGACCGCAGCGGTCATTCTGACTTTCCCGGTGGGCTGGCGGGCTACTGCCAAAAGGCCGCCCGCCCACCCAGCGGGAAAGCCCCAGCAACAAGGAAGCCGGCTCCGAATGGAGGCGGCGGAGTTGCTGGTGTGCGACGGGTGCAGTTGCACCCGTCGCGATTTTCAGTGTCTGCCAAGCAGACACTGAAAATCTTAATGGGGCCCTGTTAGGGGGCCCCTGCAGTGCCCATGCCAGAGGCATGGGCACTGCAGGGGCCCCACGACACCCGTTCCCGCCATCCTGTTTCTGGCGGTTTTCACCGCCAGAAACAGGATGGCGGGAAGGGGGTCAGAATCCCCATGGAGGCGCTGCTTGCAGCGCCGCCGTGGAGGATTCCCTGGGGCCGCGGGAAACCGGCAGGAAACCGCCGGTTTCCATTTTCTGACCTCGGATGTACCGCCGCGGTCAGAATGGCCCCAGAAGCACCGCCAGCCTGTTGGCGGTGCTTCCGCGGTCATTGGCCCTGGCGGTCCATGACCGCCAGGGTCAGAATGACCCCCTTAGCGTTGGATTTGCTGGGTCCAAATACTGGATAATAGCCTATCGACAGGAGCAAATTCCCAGTTCGTTCCATTTGCTCCCAAGCAAGAATCTACGCTCTTTTAGTAAAGCTGGACACAGGCAAGCCACATGATCGATAGTTTCAGCCGCATTACTACAACCTCTGCGTGTCACACCTTCCCCGGAGGATAGCTGCTATTGGGGTTGATGTTTTAAAAAAAACCAATCGCCCATCCTTAAGGCCATAAAGGCCTTTTTCAACCAAAACTTATAGGAGCAGGAGAAAAAGCTAGAAGATATACCTGGCTTAAAGGATTCAATTACTGCCCAGGCATGCTTCCGTTGAACGAGGAGGGAACAGTCAGAGTGGTACGAATACAGTTGAATAAGTCTTTTTACATCTAGTTTAAACAGAGAATAGGAGGGATTACTTGCCCAAAGATCGCCAGAATCTAGTTGCCGTTTACATTCAACCAGAAAATAATAATAAGTACCCTTTGATTTCGACTCACTAATTTCTTGCCACAAGACTGCCTCCAGGTGACCCTCCGTGGCCTGACGCAATTTATAACAAAGCTTCAAAAAAGCACCAGCACCAACTGCCACCAATCCGGAAGCCCAAATTCCAAATGTACCTGCTCGGATGAAGCCAGGTGCGGAACATGAAAGACTTTCTTGTAGATTTTATTGACCAGCCTATTTAATAGGCAAGGGCCTTTACCCAACAAAATTTCTTGACCATAGGCCAAAGATTTATATAGACATTTAACCTAAGTAAAACACAATAATAACTTTGCTTCTACACATCATATGCAATTTATGTCCACCAAAAAAATTACATTCCACTCAAAGCTAGCAAGGGTAGGCCCCAGGTTTATTTTATTGAACTTGTGTGGTCCAACTGACAATATTTTTAAATTATTACTTGGAAAGTACTCATAAGTTCCCCAACTAATAACCCATGTCTTACATTTTTCATTTTTATAAATCAGTTGCAGAAATGTGTATAAACAGCAGCTGCTTACATTCGAAACGAGAGCCACAGCAAACACATATTTGGTCACTCATAGCAAGAGCTAACCCTCGCACAGGGGCTGTTGGCCAGCCAGGTCACACTGAAGGAGAAGTCCGAGTGTTTTGAACTGCAACAGAACACATTTTTACATTTGTTGTTTTCATCATTATATGGCAGACCACTTAGTGTACAGTAAAACTAAAGCACAGCTATATAGTGTATATATTTAAAACACCTCAGCTGTACACACTTAAAACTTCAAAGCATGCTGCAAGAAAATCTCCACACTTTAACTGTGAGCAGTGCCAACTGCACATTTTAATTCAATATATTCCAGGTACTACATTGGAACGTCATTTTCATGTCATATAATTAATTAGGAATAGCAAAACATTGTACTGAACAACATTCAGATTTTTCTTCTTACAAATGTAACTGTCATAAGATTGTCATATTCCTTTCTTCGAGAAAACACATTTGGAGGATGATGTAAAATTCTGTCTCTGGTTCAGCAGTGATGATTTGCTTTTACACCTACTCTGGGCCCAGCATAGGCGTGACACTTTCACTGGTGAAAGCTGCACCATGTCAAAAGTATTTCTGAGTTCCAGCTCCCTCCTGTTCGACAGACATTCGTCACAGACACCATGCCTCTGATTTAATCTGCGTCCAGACAAAGAACCGCCTCGCTGTTGTGGCCTTCTGTCAATCTCTGATCAAGGGAAGATGAAACCTTGCAAGATACCGCTCCATCAAACACTATCCGGCATATTACTTATATTTTTGCAGCTATGAATCAATCTGAAGTCACGACACTGGCTCTTTTGAAGCACCGATTCTCACAGACCTTCTAGAGCCCTCTTCCTGATGGGGAAGGAAGGGTACCGTTGGGTATGTTTTTATTTGTTTAATTTGCAATTAGAGTGGCTGCATGTTTTTTTTGGCTTTGATAGGAGCTAGGAGGGCAGGAGAGAAACTTGGGCAACGTTCAGTTCTGTTATCTCTCAAAATGTAAGCACAAACCATGTGGGGAATATGGTAGTTAAAAGTTAACATGGGGAACTAGAAACTCGATAAGGGAGCAACAAAGCAGAGGGAATTTTCAGGAATTCTGATGGGATTTATTTAAGGAAATGCAACATTCAATGCTGAATTAACTTGGCATACGCTTCTACACACTATTCTCATTTCAGATTGCTGTTTTGACTGGAAAGGTATTGTTGGAAAATGGGTTATTGGTAGGGCAGGTAGGTACCTACACCTAGCAACAAGCCACTAACCTCCACATAGGTACAGTTAGGTCTCAGTAAATTAATCCCAGCTCTACCCTTGGTAGCTTGGCATCGATCGTCAAGGCTTAACTTAGGAGACAAAGTGTAAAGCATTCAAATATCACAAAACAGTAATTAAATAAAACACAGGAAACAGTTTAAAAATCCAAATCCAATTTATTAAAATAGTTTATATTTTTATCTTTAAAATGACACAAAAACGATTAAAATCGGTTCAGGGGAACCAGAGATATGAATTTTTAAAGTATTATTATTTTTCTAGCGCTTAGAAACAAAAAGCGCCAATCGGGTCATCTGGTTGCACCAGGACCGGGGCAAAGTCAAACTTTCAGGCCGACCGCGATGGAGCCCTGCTCGGCTACAGGTCGTGGGAGGCCTCGGTCAAAAAGTTACCTTCTGACTTAGTCTTTATTTTGAAGTTTTTCTTCACTGGGACGAACCTGCCAGTTGAATCCGACCTCCTGGAGCCCTTGTCCGGATACGCGATGTGGGTTTCCTCGGTGGTGATTTCTACCTTCGGACGTAGTCATTTTTTCGAGATGAAAATCCTTCGACCGGGGTAAACCTGGATCTTGATCCGACGTCCATGGAGCCCTTCTCTGATACGATGGCTGGGAGGTCCCGGTCAACTTTTTACGTTCGGACTTAGTCTCTTTTTTGGATGTTTTTCTTTACCGGGACGAACCACGAAGTCAGGCCGGGTCGCGGTTGAGGCAAGCCGGCTAGAATTTCCGCGGCGGGTCGGTCCCTCTCTGGAGCTTTTTTCCAAAAATTCTCAAATCTTTTCCAAACTTCTGGGGCTTCACCCAGATGTTCTTTTAAGGTTCTTTTGGGGTCCACAGCTCACCCCAAGGGTCCAGAAGTTCTGTGATGGTCCTTGGGGGGTGCGGACTTAAACTCCCAGAATGCACCTGGCGCAAACTCCTTTTTGGCCACTGGGCAGTGGTCAGCTGGTCGCTTCTTTCAGGAGTTGGTGCAGGGGACTCTGGTTAGCAATTTTTCACCTGTAGCAAACAGGGAGTCCCTCCTTGAACCAGTTGAAGCCAGGCAAAGTCCTTCTTGTGGTGAAGCCCAAGTGTGCAGCTGGTGCAGTCCTTCTGAGTGCAGGGTCCAGGTGCAGGCCAGGGGTCCAGCAGGGCAGTCCTTCTTCTTCTTTAGTTCCTTTCTTGTTGAATTCTGGAGGGGGTCTGAGGCGTGGGTGCAGGTCTGCCAGTTTTATCCTTGCTCCTGGGTGAAAAGCAGGGGGGCCCTGGTTCTCCAATCAGGGACAGGGTTGTCCCCCTGTGATGACCACTTCCTGGGAAGTGTGGCAAAAATCCATCCCAGAAGGCAACAGTCTCTAAAAATCCAAAATGGATGAATCTGATTTTTGGAGGAGAGATCTGGCTGAGCCCACCCACTGGTGTGGCTAAAAATCATAAACACACCCCTCTCCTGCCCTCTCCTAATCTAATCAAGGGGGCACCTAGCTGTCTGGGGTTGCAGGATGTGGGGGTGTTGCTGGGTGCTCCAGATGTCCTTCTCTGCCTTTGAAGACCAGTTTGGCAGCCCTCCCCCTTCCTGCCTCACCATCTGCTGAGGGGAGATTCTCTCCCCCAAGCACATTCCTTTGTGTGAAGCCAGGCCACTTCACACCTCATTAAAGTAGCCTGGCAGAAGCTGCTGCAGGCTGGCCAATCAGAGCACAGCAGCAAAAACAATGCAGAGCTGAAATTGGCAACGTTTTAGGTAAAGTCTAAACTTTTTACCTGAACTGGTTATATTAAATCCAACAACTGGAAGTTGTGGGATTTATTATAACAATCAATTTGATACCAAATTCTTGGTATGTAACATTTAAGGAGACTTTAAAATTTAAAATAAAGTCTGCCCATTCTAGCCTATGAAGGCCATTTACTTCAATGAGGGAAAAACGAATTTGGCTGTTTTTACCTCACCAGGGCTTATAAATCTATTTTTATAAAGTCCCTGCTTATAGTTACATGGCACCCAGCCCTAGGGGCACATAGGGCACACCTTAGGGGTGACTTATATGTAAAAATAAGGTAGTTTAAGACTTTGGAAGTACCTTTAATTCCAAAGTCGAATTTGCATATAACTTTAATTTAAAAGCAGCCAGCAAGGCAGGCTTGCTTTTAAAATGACACTGGGCACCTCAGCAATGCACCTAGCTGTGCACCACCTATGCTGTGGTCCCTAAACCTACATGCCCTACCATATACTAGGGACTTATAGGTAGGTTAACTTAGCCAATTATAATTAGCCTAATTTGCATATCCATTTTACACAGAGCACAGGCCCTGGGACTGGTTAGCAGTACCCAGGGCACCATCAGAGTCAGGAAAACACCAGCATAAAGTGGAAAATGGGGGCAAAAAGTTATGGGGCCTCTGCAATCAGCCCCAGTTTCTCACACAACCCCCCCCCCAGCCCACACGCCCAGGAGACTCAGCCCAACCCTGGGAGAGTCTTCCTGGCTTGTTAGGCGAGGAAGACAGTGAAGAAAACTGGCTGTCCCTTTGCAGGGCCTACTCTGCCTTATATCCTCCTGTCAGGGTCACTCTCTCTGGGTAGTGAAGCCATCCCAACAGTAAAAGGACCCAACTCAAACTGAAACTTCCCTCTAGGGGGGTTTTCCTCCTCTCTCTCTGCCAACTTGGGTAGTGAGGTGCCCACCTCCCCTACTCCAAACTTTGCTAGGGCAACACCTAGCTTACCCAAAGAGGTCACCCAACACTTGAGCAACCCCACCATGACCAACAGGGTCAGGGGGCCTACTTTGCTATTGGCCTTGGGGTCTGCCTCCCAGGCCAAGTACAATGCTGCCAGGAAGGCTAGCACCCAGCAGAGGCTACTGACAGCTGTCAGTACCCAGAACCACACCCTAAGCTCTCCACTGACAGGTGGCTGAGCTGCTTTAGGGGCAACTTTGGGGTCCTGGCACCCCTCTTGCTGTCTAGAGTGGGGGGCTACCACCTCCTGTGGCAGACACCCTCCTTCCACTCTCCCTTCTGTCAGTGCAGGGGCAACACCCTGCATCTGGACAGCTGCCTGACTACTCAGGACTTCCTTGGGGTCAGGTGAGGCCTCACCAGTGCCAACTCTGGGCTCCCCCCTTACTGGGGCAGAAGGCATTTGGCTCCCTGGAACTCTCTTTAAGAGTGGCCTACCCTTCCTTTTCTTCTTTCCTTTTCTTGGGGACCCCTGTCTCCTAACTGTAGGGACTGACTCCCCAGGACTTTGGGTTGGGGGGGCGCCCTGGGCGACCACCCCATCTGTGACCAGACCCACCTCTGGGAGGTCATTGCCCAGGATACAATCTAGGGGAAGGTCAGCACTGACTACCACCCTAATCCAGTCAAGGATACCCTCCCTCTCTAGGGGCACTATGGCTACAGGTTTGGAGGTGACCTCCCCTGTGGCTATCCTGACTTTCTTTGTCTTTCCTGGGACATACATGTCTGGGGTCACTAACCGGTCACTCACTATAGTGTGACTGGCACAGGTGTCTCTCAGGCCAGTGGTAGGGATCCCATTCACTTGAATGTGGTGGAAGTGCCTACTCCCACCCTCAGGGATCACCAGCTTACCATCTGGTCCTGTCTCCCAGCTAAATGCTAGGAGGACTTCATCATCTGAGGAATCCTCCTCTATGGCTACACTGGACAGCCCAGTGCTAACCACCTTCTTTGGACAGGCTGCATCTCCTCTGAAGTGACCTGTCTGCTGACAGTCAAAGCAAGCCCTACTGTCCAAGAGCTTTTTTAACCCTGGGTCTAACTGTCTCTGCTGGTCAGAGTGGGATTTACTCTCCTCCTTCTTAGGGTTCTGGGGTACATAGGGAGTCTCTGTGGTGGGCTTACCACCTCCCTCCTTAGGTTTTTGGGGACCTGTCCCCCCCTTCTTGGAGTCTCCCCCCTGGGACTTGACAACCACCCTGGTTCTCAACCACTCATCAGCTGCCTCCCCTAGCTCTCTAGGGTTGGTCTGCTTAGAGTCCACTAGATGCTGGCGTAACCTTTCTTGGGTACAATTGGTCAAGATGTGCTCTCTCATGATCAGATTGTATAACCCCTCATAAGTATCTACTTTGTTACCAATAATCCAGCCCTCTAGTGCCTTTAGTGAAATGTCCACAAAGTCAACCCAAGACTGGGTACTGACCTTCTGGGTGTCCCTGAACTTCATTCTATATTGCTCTGGGGTCAGACCAAACTTCTTGGCTAAGCACCTCTTCATACCAGGGTATGAATCTGCCTCCTCCCCCCTTAAGGTCAGAAGCCTATCCCTCCCTGAGTTGGGGACCAACTCCCACAAAAGGGAACCCCAGTATTGAGGCCTAACCCTTCTCATTTGGAGTGCCCTCTCAAAGGCCCCTAGCCACTTATCTATGTCATCCCCCTCTACATAAGCAGGAACTACCCCCTTGGGTAATCTGGGGCAAACTCCCCCACCCATGGACACCTCAGCTTCTTTATCGCTGCTTCCATCTCTTTTCTCTTTGTATGCCCACTTTTTCTTTTCTAGGGCCAGCTTCTCTGCTTCCAAAGCTATGTATGCTAGCTGGGCTTCCAGCTCTCTTTCTCTGATAGATGGGTTCTCTCCTCCTGAAAGGACCCCCTTCCCACCACTAGCTTTGGGTCTGCCCCTAGTGACTGTGTTTACTGAGGACCGTTCCTCCTCTTCCTCACTTAGGCTCGGATGCCTTCCCTCCCCTGAGTGGTTAGAGTTAGCATCTTCCCCTTTTTCTTCCCCTGGAGCTTCCTCTGTGCCTAGCTCTTGGGCCTCAGCCCATGCTGTCAGGGATTTGATCAGGATTTGCTTCCTGAGATCAGTGGTTGCAGGCAACCCTCTTTCAAGACACAACCCCCTAAGCTGGACTGCTGTCAGTGTGGGTAGGCTAGCCAGATCAAGCTCCATGGTTCCCTAGTTTTGTGTCAACAAAAACTTTTTGCAAAAATTGGAAACAAGAATTTAGAAAAATTACAAAAATTCAATAATTGAAATTAATCCAAATTTAAAAATTAAATACAATTTTGGCACTAGGACAATTTAAAGGATTTTTAAATTTGTTCTACTCAAAACTGTAACGTGATATTGAACACAAGTACAGGATCCCACCGCTGCCACCAATTATGTTGGAAAATGGGTTATTGGTAGGGCAGGTAGGTACCTACACCTAGCAACAAGCCACTAACCTCCACATAGGTACAGTTAGGTCTCAGTAAATTAATCCCAGCTCTACCCTTGGTAGCTTGGCATCGAGCGTCAAGGCTTAACTTAGGAGACAAAATGTAAAGCATTCAAATATCACAAAACAGTAATTAAATAAAACACAGGAAACAGTTTAAAAATCCAAATCCAATTTATAAAAATAGTTTATATTTTTATCTTTAAAATGACACAAAAACGATTAAAATCGGTTCAGGGGAACCAGAGATATGAATTTTTAAAGTATTATTATTTTTCTAGCGCTTAGAAACAAAAAGCGCCAATCGGGTCATCTGGTTGCACCAGGACCGGGGCAAAGTCAAACTTTCAGGCCGACCGCGATGGAGCCCTGCTCGGCTACAGGTCGCGGGAGGCCTCGGTCAAAAAGTTACCTTCTGACTTAGTCTTTATTTTGAAGTTTTTCTTTACCGGGACGAACCTGCCAGTTGAATCCGACCTCCTGGAGCCCTTGTCCGGATACGCGATGTGGGTTTCCTCGGTGGTGATTTCTACCTTCGGACTTAGTCGTTTTTTCGAGATGAAAATCCTTCGACCGGGGTAAACCTGGATCTTGATCCGACGTCCATGGAGCCCTTCTCGGATACGATGGCTGGGAGGTCCCGGTCAACTTTTTACGTTCGGACTTAGTCTCTTTTTTGGATGTTTTTCTTTACCGGGACGAACCACGAAGTCAGGCCGGGTCGCGGTTGAGGCAAGCCGGCTAGAATTTCCGCGGCGGGTCGGTCCCTCTCTGGAGCTTTTTTCCAAAAATTCTCAAATCTTTTCCAAACTTCTGGGGCTTCCCCCAGATGTTCTTTTAAGGTTCTTTTGGGGTCCACAGCTCACCCCAAGGGTCCAGAAGTTCTGTGATGGTCCTTGGGGGGTGCGGACTTCAACTCCCAGAATGCACCTGGCGCAAACTCCTTTTTGGCCACTGGGCAGTGGTCAGCTGGTCGCTTCTTTCAGGAGTTGGTGCAGGGGACTCTGGTTAGCAATTTTTCACCTGTAGCAAACAGGGAGTCCCTCCTTGAACCAGTTGAAGCCAGGCAAAGTCCTTCTTGTGGTGAAGCCCAAGTGTGCAGCTGGTGCAGTCCTTCTGAGTGCAGGGTCCAGGTGCAGGCCAGGGGTCCAGCAGGGCAGTCCTTCTTCTTCTTTAGTTCCTTTCTTGTTGAATTCTGGAGGGGGTCTGAGGCGTGGGTGCAGGTCTGCCAGTTTTATCCTTGCTCCTGGGTGAAAAGCAGGAGGGCCCTGGTTCTCCAATCAGGGACAGGGTTGTCCCCCTGTGATGACCACTTCCTGGGAAGTGTGGCAAAAATCCATCCCAGAAGGCAACAGTCTCTAAAAATCCAAAATGGATGAATCTGAGTTTTGGAGGAGAGATCTGGCTGAGCCCACCCACTGGTGTGGCTAAAAATCATAAACACACCCCTCTCCTGCCCTCTCCTAATCTAATCAAGGGGGCACCTAGCTGTCTGGGGTTGCAGGATGTGGGGGTGTTGCTGGGTGCTCCAGATGTCCTTCTCTGCCTTTGAAGACCAGTTTGGCAGCCCTCCCCCTTCCTGCCTCACCATCTGCTGAGGGGAGATTCTCTCCCCCAAGCACATTCCTTTGTGTGAAGCCAGGCCACTTCACACCTCATTAAAGTAGCCTGGCAGAAGCTGCTGCAGGCTGGCCAATCAGAGCACAGCAGCAAAAACAATGCAGAGCTGAAATTGGCAACTTTTTAGGTAAAGTCTAAACTTTTTACCTGAACTGGTTATATTAAATCCAACAACTGGAAGTTGTGGGATTTATTATAACAATCAATTTGATACCAAATTCTTGGTATGTAACATTTAAGGAGACTTTAAAATTTAAAATAAAGTCTGCCCATTCTAGCCTATGAAGGCCATTTACTTCAATGAGGGAAAAACGAATTTGGCTGTTTTTACCTCACCAGGGCTTATAAATCTATTTTTATAAAGTCCCTGCTTATAGTTACATGGCACCCAGCCCTAGGGGCACATAGGGCACACCTTAGGGGTGACTTATATGTAAAAATAAGGTAGTTTAAGACTTTGGAAGTACCTTTAATTCCAAAGTCGAATTTGCATATAACTTTAATTTAAAAGCAGCCAGCAAGGCAGGCATGCTTTTAAAATGACACTGGGCACCTCAGCAATGCACCTAGGTGTGCACCACCTATGCTGTGGTCCCTAAACCTACATGCCCTACCATATACTAGGGACTTATAGGTAGGTTAACTTAGCCAATTATAATTAGCCTAATTTGCATATCCATTTTACACAGAGCACAGGCCCTGGGACTGGTTAGAAGTACCCAGGGCACCATCAGAGTCAGGAAAACACCAGCATAAAGTGGAAAATGGGGGCAAAAAGTTATGGGGCCTCTGCAATCAGCCCCAGTTTCTCACAGGTATCAGTAGACTGCTCGCTCCCAAAAAATCCTTTGTGTCTGGAGACGACTGAGATAAATGTCACTCTTTTTCCCCACATATATCTAATTGTAACATGCTTCTTTCATTGAGTAAGGAGAGCTGACCTCTTACAGACACACAAGAACCAGATGAATTGTAATCCAGCAAGCCAGGTTAGCTGAGGAGATGGCCCTTGTCTTCCTGGTGGAGATGACTACTCATCAAATTTAGAGATCCTAACCAAACAGGAGATCACTTTGTATTCAGCGGAGTCACTGGTGCAGCTGCGCCTCTGAATTATGATGATCAAAAGCTATGTTTGTTGCTTCTGGTGAGCAAACGTTTCTGAGTTTGGAAGCAACAAACACCATAAGAGGGATCAGGTTACTTGAAAACAAAAGAAAATAGTCCTCATTTGCAGGGAGTTTTCTTTCTGTGTATTGGAGTCATAGCTTGATTTTCCTGCACGGGACCATCCTTCCTTGCATGGCGGCCTCTGTCCCAGGCAGAAAAATCTAGGGACTGTCACACAGACCTAAAAACAGAGATTGTACCTTCCACTATGACATGATGGCCCTGTGGCAGAGTCACAGCAGGTCATTATCCAGGAAATAGTTTGTTTCCTTTGGTTAGAACAGTGGTTCCTAACCTGTGGTCTGGGGAACCCTGCGGGTCCGCAAAGCCTCCTCAGAGGGTCAGGGACTGCTTAGAAAATGTAATAATTTTAACAGATTAGGTCCCCAGCTTTCAGCAATAACTCAATGAGTGGTCCCCGGATTCCAGTAATGATTCAGTGGGGGTCCCCGGGTTCCAGTATTGATAAAGTGGGGGTCCACAGAAGTCAAAAGGTAGGGAACCACTGGGTTGGAAGAAAACCAGCATAATTAGTTACCATAGGTTTGGACTACAAATGTAGAAGAGAAAGTCTTCTTTCCCAGTTTGACCCTGTGGTCTAGTGCCCAATGATTGGTCCCTGGAATATTGGAAACATTTGGGCTTCCAGGAATACCATTATAGAATTGCTGCTACAAGTTCCAGAAGTTTGGTGATTTAGTCTCACCAGCCAATTCCTCCACATAGTAATTTTTAACAGATGAATGGAACTGTTTTACAAGACTATAGAGCTTACTTACAAGGCCCTTGCTCCATTGCAGCACCATTTTTTGATGCTGCTGTGGAGCAAAAACAACTCCAAATCTACAAAGTGACACTAGAGGACTGCATCACTTTTCAACCCTGGGTGCCAGCTAATGGCAATGATATGCAAGGTAGGCATTCCCGGGCAAAACACCACACAGAACTGATGCAATCAAATTTACATTTCATTGTGTTGTTCCATGACTTTACTGCGTCATAAATTTAATGTCTGCTTAGAGCAGGTGTTAAACTGATGTAGAGCTTTTTCCTATGGGAGCTTACCTCGCATTGCTGGAGTAGCGTTATATTTTGACGGTAGTCCAGTAATGCGTCAGGTTGGTGACAATAGATGTGTCAGAATTTCAGATGCATCTGTGAAAACGTGTGCCATAGAGCTCTGTATTGTAAGCATCCATGGCGTTGTTAGGGAATCGTAAGGCAGAGCAAGAAATCTGACGCATCGGAGCCAATGCGTTTGTTTCTTGTAAATGAGGCCCTACATGTCTTGCAAGAACTATTTATTTTTGATTGGGGCAAACAGCTTTAACACATTTCATCAACACCAACAAATACGGAGAGTCAGGTTCGGACTGGCCTATATGGCAATCAGGTATTGCCCGATGGGCTGGTCTGACAAGTGAATGTGTGGCCTGTTTTTTTCAGCTATTTGTCTACCTGTTTTGTGGTCTTCTTGGCCAGTTTCTACAGTTGATTTCCCAGATATAAAGCAAACACTGCCTGCAGAAAGCTCAAATCCAAGCAACTTTTCTTTACTTGTCTTTACAAGTTCAAAACTGCCCCAATTTGCAAACTTTGGCCACTTTTTTAGCTTGCTAATTAACTAGTGGGGGCCACTTTTATTTTAGTGTTGGGTCTATTTCATGTCCCAGTCCGACCCTGCAGACAGTAGCCTTTGGTTTAGCCCCCATTCAGCCACTGAGCTGGGTTATTCGGGCCAGTCCCTTTCAGCAACTGATCAGCACACATTAGGATTGTGCAATTTAACATTTTAAGCGTTTCCAGATAGAACTGCTCTTTCTATTGAGCCAGGTGGCAGACATGCTGGTTTTTAAATGGCGCTGTTGCTCATAACCGTGTTTCCTATAGAGTCAAAGCTCCATGCAGTACCTGCATTTGCTGTTTGCATGGAGCCCACCCCATGCTGCACGCGCAGACTCTCCCGCTCTAGGTATAAATTCAATGTTCGCTGCTGTTCGGCACGTGCTGCGTGCCCACAGTCTGCTGTTTCCACAGAGCCGATGTTGACAGCTGCTCTTCACTGCAAGCAGTTGCACAGGCTGTTCTTTTTCACGGAGAGTTTTTCACTTGAACAAAGCACACAGTATGCTCTTCACATCAAGCTAGAGCCCCATGCGGCGCTCATAACTGCCCTTCACGTGAATCTGCAGCTCCATGTTGGGTGCCAGTAAACTCTCAGCCCCTACAGTCTAGACAGGATTTATCTTCACTTCTTACAACAGATCCCGCACTGCTTCTGCATTCATCATGAAAAAGTACTTTCTAGACAAATAAATAGGTAACTATTTGATACATGGAATAAAGGTCATTTCGATGCACCAGACATGAGTTATAGCTGTATGAATCGAGCATCTTCGCTTTCCGATTTCAGTCCAAAAAGGAGAGGCACTCAGAGCTTAGGTAACTACAATGACCATCATAATCAAGGACTGAAATACGTTTACTCTATAGAAATGTAGCAAAATTAATTAAATTAGCAAAAGTTACAGTGAATAAGCCCAGTTATGAGGTTAAGCTGAGCCTCTATGCTATGCTCAACACAAAACCACGGTTAAGGTTTTGCCATTGTTTTGTAAACCTTTGGGAAAAAAGGAAACCTTCAAAGTGGTCTGCTCGGTTCGCCATTTTCTATTATGATGGGATTTAGAGAGCATCTGGGGGTCGTTATGGCACTATTAAAGAAGATCTAAGGTAATGCATCAAGGACTTGTATATTACACATATTTACAAATCACAGTACTGCACCTTTATGTAAGTATATTCAAGGACTTGTCGCTGAAACTAGAGGGACATCTAGTAATAGACTGCAGTGATGCATCTTTGTGATAGAATCTTTAATGAATTTGTTACTAACTCAATATGGCAACTGTTAGAAATGGGGTATTTGGTTGACAGTTAGGTTAACCCCATGTTCAAGCAAGGACCCTCACTCTAGTCAGGGTAAAAGAGAATCACCCTCAGCTAACCCCTGCTTACCCCCTTGGTAGGTTGGCAGAGCAGTAGGCTTAACTTCAGAGTGCTAGGTGTAAAGTATTTGTACCAACACACACAGTAACTTAATGAAAACACTACAAAATGACACAACACCAGTTTAGACAAATAGGAAATATTTATCTAAACAAAACAAGACCAAAACGACAAGAATCCAACTTACACAAGTCAAGTTATGAATTTTTAAAGATTAAACACAAAAATAGCACTTAGAAACACAAAATGCTGCGATGAGGTGTTAACATGGCATCGTGATGGAGTCGTTCACAACAACCCAACACCAGCGGCACCGGACACGGAGTCGCGTAGACCCCCAAGTACAGTACCTTTGGTGAAGAGTGAAAACAAGTCAATGCGCGAAGTCAGGGATTGCGACGTCTGTGTGAAATGTTGAATCCGCGCACTTCGAGCGGCGTCGGTCATGACGTGGTGCGGCATCTTCCACGGAGTTGCGGACTTCAGTGGGCATGCAGCGGCATCGGGCCTGCAAAGGTCGTCGCATTCCAGCGAAGATCACAGAGTCGGTTGCAGGTGGTGTCACCGGATTCAGCAGCGGTGTCGGTCCGAAGTCGTCCGAAGTCGATTTCTTGGATTTCCACCAGCTTTCCTTTCAAGGGCCCGAGGACTGGATAGGGCACCACTTGTCAGAGACTCCAGGTGCTGGCAGAGAGAAGTCTTTGCTGTCCCTGAGACTTCAAACAACAGGAGGCAAGCTCTAAATCAAGCCCTTGGAGATTTCTTCACAAGATGGAAGGCCCTCTTACTCTGGCAGAAGCAGCAACTGCAGGATAGCTCCACAAAGCACAGTCACAGGCAGGGCAGCTCTTCTTCCTCACCTCTTCAGCTCTTCTCCAGGCAGAGGTTCCTCTTGTTTCCAGAAGTGTTCTAAAGTCTGTGGTTTTGGGTGCCCTTCTTATACCCAATTTCTCCTTTGAAGAAGGCCTACTTCAAAGTAAAGTGTCTTGTGAAAGTGAAATCCTGCCTTGCCCAGGCCAGTCCCCAGACACTTACCAGGGGGTCGGAGACTGCATTGTGTGAGGACAGGCGCAGCCCTTTCAGGTGTAAGTGACCGCTTCTCCCCCCCTCCTAGCACAGATGGCTCATCAGGAAATGTAGACTACACCCCAGCTCCCTTTGTGTCACTGTCTAGTGTGAGGTGCAACCAGCCCAACTGTCAAACTGACCCAGACACGGAATCCACAAACAGGCAGAGACACATAAATGGTATAAGCAAGAAAATGCTCACTTTCTAAAGGTGGCATTTTCAAACACACAATCCTAAAATCAACTTTACTAAAAGATGTATTTTTAAATTGTGAGCTCAGAGACCCCAAACTCCACATGTCCATCCGCTCCCAAAGGGAGTCTACACTTTATTCAGATTGAAAGGTAGTCCCCATGTTCACCTATGAGAGGGACAGGCCTTGCAACAGTGGAAAACGAATTTAGCAATATTTCACTGTCAGGACATTTAAAACACATTACTATATGTGCTGCCTTAACCATACACTGCACCCTGCCCTTGGGGCTACCTAGGGCCTACCTTAGGGGTGTCTGACATGTAAGAAAAGGGAAGGTTTAGGCCTGGCAAGTGTGTACACTTGCCAAGTGTGCACACTTGCAGCACTGGTTGTGCCATGGTTTTAACTGTGTGTGCAGTTAAAACTGCACACACAGACACTGCAATGGCAGTTCTGAGACATAATTACAGAGCTACTTATGTGCGGGGCACAACCAGTGCTGCAGGGCCATTAGTAGCATTTGATTTACATGCCCTGGCACCTCTAGTGCACTTTACTAGGGACTTACTAGTAAATCAAATATGCCAATCATGGATAAACCAATTACATACAATTTTACACAGAGAGCACATGCACTTTAGCACTGGTTAGCAGTGGTAAAGTGCTCAGAGTTCAAAAGCCAACAGCAACAGGTCAGAAAAAATAGGAGGCAGGAGGCAAAAAGATTGGGGATGACCCTGCATAAGCAAAAAAGTCCAACAGCAACTAACAATGGCTTGTGCTACTGGACCTACCTGAAGAAATTTTCAAAGATCTATGAGTGATTTAGGAGGGATGTAGAGTAACTGTGTGCAGCACTGTGCCTTTGTATAAGTATGAGAAATCCATGTTAGGTGGTTCCACAGTAATCAGAAGTTACTGGTCTCCAACTGTAACAACTGAGTTTTTTGCTTCTGGTATCCTGAGGTGCTCATGACGTAGACCCCCAAATTGGTAAACAAGTAACCTTTTCAGCACTACAGACTGAGAACTCAGCAACACCACAAATAGCATTCAAGTAAGCAATGCACACAAACAAATGGATACACATGCGCGCACACACACACACTCTTTCTTTCTCTCTCTTTCACCCTCTCCCTCTTTGTCTGTCAGGCCAATATCAATATTGTCAAAAAAGTCAATATCAAATAGTAATCCTTTCACCGAAAGATATAATTTGTACTATTAAATCTGGTGGCCTAGCAACCACAAGGAAACCGGAGTATCAACCGGTTCTTGCTTCTCAAAGGAGCAATAAAAGTGCAGCCACCATTCAATCCCATTAAAACCTATCCCTGCATCACTAACTTGATACCCCACTGGTAATTTTTAAGAGATATGTGGAGGGCTTCTATTGGGGCGTGACACACTATGGGAATCCTCCAAACAGAACCAGCTCTTTCATGGCACTCCGGCTCCTCTTTTAGCAACACAAACTGAATATGCTAATTATCTTGAGCTCTCTTCATTTGGGAAAATGACATTCCCTTTCATGAGTTCAACAGTCACTTTTTTATTGTATTTATTTATTTTTTTTAAAGTAAGGATTGGATGCGTCTGTGCATTGAAGTGTGGATAAACCTACCCTTTCCTGCAGAACAATGTACTCACTCGCCAGCTCCTTTCTTCATCTCTCATACTTCTTCCAACTCAGAAATGGGAGCCAGTCCTCTGCTTCCCCCAGGATTGGGCAAGCAGGCTGTGTCCTGCCCTCCCACTCTCCCCACACAAGTGCAAAGGCTGTAGAGAATGGAGGCGTTGATGTTCCTCTGGCCTGGGAAGCCCCCTTGCTCACAGAATCACCCAGGCCAGACCGAGGGTCTCGCTGGGCAGCACAGAAAAGTGTCCTCCAACCTCTGATTGGAGAAAGTTTGAATTTAGTGTATGCATGCTAAGCAGCTTGCAGCTCCTTACTAGGGGACTCAATTAGCCACAGTTCTTTATGGTGATATTTTAGAAACTGCTGGATGTGGTTGCACTTTCTTTTTGTCTGGAGGACAGACAGCCCTCTGTAGTCCTTCTTGATGCACAACAGATGCTGTTCATGAGTGGCCTCTTGAGATGAAGATATCACAGGCCCTGACAAGCTGTTTTGTATGCTGTGTGTGTTATTCTTCTATAGGTGGCTTGCTTTGGCCACCAGCTGTGTTCATGTTGAGCCTTCTGGTCACCTCATTTTTAGTAGGTTTTTCGTGAAGATTTCTTGCCAGACTTACAATGTTTTTGTATTGCAGCTGCATTCTCCTTAGTAGCAACTGCTGTCAGCGATTTGAAACCGCCATTCTGTCCAGCTCTTTGTATTGTCTTCACCTTGGGTCTTCTTGCAGCAACGCCATAGAGTCTTCAAGTAGACCACTCTACCTGCATGCCTGGGCTCCTTAGCCACCCTGGGACTTCTGCCACTCAAAGGGTACCTTTTTGTATTGCCGGAGCCTGGGTACCACCTCCCAGAGCACCACCAATCAGGATCAATCCTCCCATCTAGGAGAAGCCCCATCCTTCAAGGTCACCAGCAAGACTGTTTTAACTCATCTAAGAAGCATGTGTGATTGTGCCGTAGTTGTTACCATCCCCAAACCCTGGCAAAGCCAGGATTTATTCCTAAAGTCTGGAAAAGTACCAGGTCTTAAGGAAAATGCGATATTTTGATAGCAATATTTGTGGTCAATAGTTAAACATGCCACATGTACTTTAATAGTGTTCTAGTCTGTCACTAATATGGCCACTGAGTTCCCAGACAACTGCAAAATAGTTCTTGCAGGATTTTTGAAACTCCAGCAAGAATATTGGTCATCTAGAACATGGATGGGTATTTAAGTTGTGCCCATCCCTGAAAGCTTCACTTAGTATTGAGGAAGTTTAAAAGGAAGGAGCTTTTCATGTGAATTCCTTTTACTCATCAGTGGTTGGTCTGCCGTTTTCATGGTGTCGGGTTAGTGTCAATCCAAGGCTAGCGTGTGGAAAAGCCTGAAAAGAAAGAACAATCTCCCACTGTTTAATAAGAAGACAAAGGGACAGAACTTGCATGAACACAGTGCAGAGTCCTCATAAAAAAACAGTTTGGCCAGTGCAGATTACAGAGTGAACTCCAGGCTGTAAGAAGTGTAGCCCACAAAGAAGAAAGGAAAAGAGGAGAACATTAAGGTTGGATGAACAGTTTCTATGTGCATACCCTTTTTGTGTAAGCTAAAGCATTTCTTGTTTTGCAGTGTATGTTTTGGCCACAGAGGGAGACAATGCATATATAATTGTTTCAAAAAGTGTCCAGGATAACTTTGAATTAATAGTAAGTGATGTTTAGAGGATGATGTTTTTATGCTTCAGGTAAAGAATAAGCAACTAGCAACTGATCAATATTTTTAATTGACTAGAAAGCAAGGACGTTTTCAACAAATTTACAATTTAACATTCATGGAACCCATTTGGCCATACAATGAGGACCAGGAATCTGCATGTAAAGTTTAGTAGGTTTATTAGAATTTATTAGTCAATCTAACATAGGTGCATATCAAGATTATGTTATAAAAATATAGAATCAGAAATAGCAAGCAGAAGCGTTGGAATAGGTTTAGCCTATGTAGAATAGGGAATACAAAGTATACAATCACCGCACTACAGACACTAAGAAACAGAAATAGGCATTCCTTAAAGAAACTTGCATCACACTTTCTGAACATGAATAGATTTAAGGTCCTCTAATCCAGGTTCTAAACTAGAATGGGAATATTTTGAATAGAGGTCTCAAAGAATTCAGGAATGAAGGAGAAGGAATGTGTCAGCAAGATGAAGACTTCAGTAGTAGCTTTCTGAAAAAGGAAATTAATGTTTAGCATGGAGCTACACACTCACAACGACAACAGGAAGTAGAAAGGTCTGTACCTCTCAAAGTTTAATGGAATCTGCCATACCGTCTAACAGTGTGAACACTAACTTAAGACCAACAGTTCCTAAAGCATCCACATTGCATAACATGTCACGAAAAACCCAATTACTTCTATTTCTCACAGTGTGCATCTGCAACATCTGTTCAGTTTCCCATCCCACAGAGCTCGAACGACTAAGCTCTCTAGCACCTGCAAAGAAGAAGAAACATGCAGTGCACAAAAATATATTTCATGTTAAAAAATAAATGCTTACTCAAGCTACCTTTTGTTAATTATGTTCGATGTTCACTTCAAATACACAATTATATGTGCATGCATAATGTCAGAAAAACTTCAAAGCATAAGTAAGTTAAATCATGAACACACATACCATATACTCCAATAAATGTAGTGTATCTTGAAAAACAGATGTAAATGTGAATGAGAACAATGAATCTTCATGTGAAATTAAACATTTGAACACAAATGTCTAGTTTCTACATTGAATACACCTTAGCAATACATTTTTTGTGCTTCACTTTACATTAATAAAGTTAATACACAGTGTTATATACAGTGCACATAGTGTCAGGTACACATACAGATTGTTTCTGTGACGTGTAGGGGTGAATCCTAAGTCACGCTGCTCCGCAACTCAGATGTACAGGTGAATGTGAGTTCAAATTCACAGAATAATCGAAGGACATAAACAGAGACAAGAATTATTGTTGATAAAATATTTCCTCTTCAAACCCATGAAGCAACAGTTCAGGAGAAAATTATCAAAAATTACAATTGGTAATGGTTCTCAATAAACAGATGTGAGAAAGCTAACCTATATTAGAATCTCGAGTTATGTTCTTACATTTGCATGTCCTGGGTGAAAGTGACACAACAAGATTTCAAACCAGAGCAGCAAGAGTGATTAGAGGACAGAAGGGAACAATCGACCTCTTGAGAAACCCTCACAACTCACGCCTTCAATCTTTCTTCTTTAATTCAACCTCCCCCTTCTCTTATCCAATTGGTTTTTGAAACTGACTTTTCCAATTAAATCTGTGCCCAATGTAATATATGAATTGGGAACCAGCGAAAAGGTGACTCTGCTTCACTTCCACAGGATAAGGGCACTAGGTCTTGACAGAGTCCATTCTTCACTGCCCACAGGAGTGAGGTGGGGAGTTAGTGACCATAACTCTGTAGACAGAGTCCAACAAGAGTCCAAGGATTTAAGTCCAGGATCCCCACCCCTCCCATTTAAGACAGGAGTTTACCAGTAAGTTCTTTCATCTCTTTATCAGTGGTTCCTTTTCTGAAGTGACATTCCCAGTGCATAGGTTTAAAATAAAAGTGTAGAGTACTACAAGGCAGAAGTCCCTATCAAGTCCAGAGATGATATATCACCCTCAACTGTTGACTGGCATGTTCTTCAAGCATCCCTCGGACTGCCAACCCCTGTCCAGAATTGTGTAATTTTCAAAATGACAATTGAAGCAAAGAGGGACATATAGTAAGGACTTGTAGCACTGCATGATCTTCAACTGCTTTAGGAAAGAGCTTGTGTTGTGTTTTACAATATTGGGTTCATTATATTGCTCCAGTAAAAAGAACACTGTCATTGCAAAACTGCACTTCAAACAAATTGTTTACATTTCAAGTGATGGGGTATTGGTGCAGGAGAGAGAATAACAATCCCTTGCTTGATTTACTTTAAATGGAATTATTCATACTATTTAACGGAATATGCATGGGTGTTACTGTATAAAGTCAAGCTACAGTGGCACAGTCACAATGTAATTAGGGGTGGGCAGTGCGCTCTGCTCCGCTGGCGGACTTAATGGAGTTTTTGGCACTCCGCTCTCTACTTGGAGCACAGAGTACAGCCAAAAACTTTGCTAGCCCAGCCAGTAGAGTGGAGCTCACCGCATGTGCACTGCAGCTAGTTATGGGCCACACAGCGCAAGCGCAGACAGTCTGTACTTGCATTGTGTAGCCCATAATTCGGCTGCAGTATACACTCACTTGACACGGTGAAGAGCTGCTCACCAGCGTCCCAGACCAGTAGCTCCAGATGATACAGGGCCAGGTCCCAGGAGGCAGAGAGCCAGCCAGGCTGCTGGCAACTAAGACCCCCTGGGAACGAGGACCCAGGTAAGTGCTTGTTTTTTTTTTTCTATGTGCACACTGGTGCATGAAAGAATTGGACGGGGCAGGCCGATGCACAAGAGGCCTGAAACGGTAGCTTTCGCTGCCTACGGCTGTGGTCTGAATTCAGGCCTAGGGAGTAGGGAAAAAAATTGCTTTATGTGATTTTGAATTTTTTTTTTTTATCCAAACATACATCAAATAGTAAAAGACTGATCTGCATAGAAGATGCCTTGAAACGATCTCTTGCCATTACCTTTCATTTCATTTTAATGGAAGGTACACATTAGGGTTAAAAACGTTATGCATGAGATAAGCAAATATATTAAACTAAAATGTTTTGATTATTAGAATACATTTGTTTTGATCGTTAGATTGTTTGTGTTAAAATAATTTGGTAATTTTATGATGTTTGTTTTGTAAGTATTGTGTTATTTAGGATGTGTGCCTCATGCAGGAAACACTCTTGTCTATAGCAATGACTTGTTGCTTCCACAAAAAACAAGGGGCAAGTTTGGGGTTTCTCAGAGAAAAATATATTTTTATGAAAGTGTTTATTAGACTGTTTTGGAGCTCAGACATATTCCATATGCTGCAATTGCCAACACCACAGATGACAGAGAAGATTTTGTCCTTCTTAGCATGTGAAGAACAGAATATACATTTTCATAACAGTCTCTCTGTTGTACACACACGGATCAAATGTCTCCATTCCTCTGGACTCACCCTAACAGTGGCCAACCACTTACTCTGGAGAGTATATGTTTCTCACAAAAAAATTGAAGAAATTATGTCACAAAGGAATAGCCCAAAAGGCCAATTGAATCTGGTAGACTCTGTCTTAAACATTGTCCTTGGCCATGCTGAATTGTTCAATATAGGATGAAAAGCCTATGGTCATTAAAACCACATTTTTCAGAATGTTGCTATTACCTACTCTCTGCTAAATACTGAGTTACTGTACTTATTTATCAAAACAGTTACAGCTCATCAAATGTGCAGAAGATTTTTGTACTCAGCAGTTAGAGAGGAATATAATTATGTAATAACCTCCAGATTGGGAAAAGACAATAAAAAAAGATGCTTTGATCAAGCTGGAGCACTCCTAATCAGAGGCAGAAACCTCTCCTGAATCCCATTATATTTTACCAGCTGGGAATCTTTTGGATCTGATAGAAAATACCATGGGCCTGATTCAAGAAAAGTGGTGCTGCACCTTGTGTAGCACCACTTTTCTTGAACCCCTTAGCGCCCCCGCTAACTCCACCATGTGTGTACCATATTTAAGATACAGCACACCATGGCAGTAGTTAGGGAAACTAGCTGCAACATTTTTGACGTTAGTTAGGAGCTTTGCAGGAATAGCGTCAAAACTTTTGACACTAATCCTGCAAAGCCTATTGAGGCCCATTGTAAGCAATGGCATGCCTCCCTTTAATGCCTGCTCTGAGCAGGTATTAAAAGTGGAGAACAAAATGACACAAAGAAATCTCTTACATTTCTTTGCACCATTTTTCATTTTTTCGGTTCCCCTAACAGGGGAATGCCCCCTTTGCATACGTTATGCCTGGTGCAGGCATAATGTAGCACAACAGGCTACAAATTGGTACAATGCATGCACTGTGCCACTTTGAAAATTTGGTGCAGCTCTTTTGGCCGACGGGGAGCATGTGTCCGGCCAACATATTACGGTGTCGCACACCGCCAGGATATCTGCCGTGGTTGCCTCGCCACAAAAAGCCCGGCGGAAACTAACAACATAAAAGGGGACATTCACCTCCAAGAACACAGGCATGTCCACAGCAGCCACGAAACCCAAACTGGAAGTCTTCCCAATGCTCCTGCTCTCCACTTCTTTGCCTCAGGGTTGTTTCAGATGACTTTGGTCTGGGGATCAGGGATGTCACAGCTGATGTTCAGCAGTGTGTTGAAGGATGTACTGTGTGCTTTGCTCAAACATCTGCCCTGCTACATCAGGTTCCCCCAACATGCAGATTCAGCCACTGTTAAAGCTGCCTTCTATGATTTGGCACATGTCCCACATGTGATAGGAGCCATAGATGGCACCACATTGCCTTGGTGCCACCCAGGATAAAAGAACAAGTGTACAGGAACCAGAAAAAGTGTTTATTCCATAAATGTCCAGATGGTGTGTCTTGCTGATCAATACATCTCCCAGGTTTCAGCCAAGTTCCCAGGTTCTGTGAATGACTCTTACATTCCGCAGTACGGCAACATCCCACACAAGATGGCACAATTACAGAGGGACCGGGTCTGGCTCATCGGTATGTATGTATGCCCCTGTAATCTAACCTCTTTTCACAATCTGCCCTGTGTCTGCACCGGTATTAAGATGTGTCCAACCTTTGTGCGCACAGGTGACTCCGGCGCCCCTATCCTTCCCTGGCTGCTGACACCTGTGAGATAGCCGTCTACAGATGGTGAAAACCATTTCAGTGAGGCCCACAGCAGGACGAGGCGTGTCATCGAGAGGACTGTCTACACATCTCCGGTGGTGCCCTACTCTACAACCCACTTAAAGTCTGCTAGATTGTAGTTGACTGCTGCATGCTACAGAATCTGGCCCTGAGGCGTCCCATCCCATTGCTGGATGTAGAGGAGGTAGCTGCTGGACCGGTGGCTGATGAAGGGGAGCAAAGTTAATTCAACCATATTTCCCATGAGAAACAGGTATGTGTCAACTTTTTCATATGTGACCTGTACTCCTGTCTGCCTTGTGACATAGCTCCTCCTCGTGTCTGTCATCAGTGGAGGTGTTGAGTGCGGCTCTCCCTCCGGGTGTTTTAGGGGGGGGGAGACATTTTGCCCATCAGAGGAGGTGTTACTTTTCAAATGTCAGTGCTATTTTCACTCTGCTGCTGTGTTGCATCACTCATGGAATTTATTGTCCATGTGCTATGTTTCCTGTACAGCTTTGTCAACTGCATTTGTAGTGCCAAACATAGTGGTGTCATCAGCTATTTATCCTCACAGCCCACAATGGGAGAATGTATAACCCAACTGTTACTGACTGTGGAAGATGCCTTAAATTGAGGTTTGTCAGCTGTGAGGGAAGGACCGTTGGGTATGGATGCCTTGGAAATGTAGATCTCACAAGGGCATATGGTTTGAGGTTCAACCTGCCAAATCACACTAGGGATTAAGACATTGTACTGCATGTGTGTTGAGGGGCCAACATTGATTTCTATTGTGATAGTTGTCCCTATTATGGACTATTTGTAGGGCATTCCTGTGGTGCAACTCTGGTTCCTGCCTTGCCTGGTGGTTCCCTTGACACATGTTTCCAGAATATGTCCTCCCTTGTCGTGGATGGCTGCCCACTGAGTTGACCTTGTCAACGATCCTCCACCATAACTCCATTTTCCTGGCTATCAAGGTTTGCTGGATCTGAGCTCCAAACAGTTGTGGCTCTACCCTGACAATTTCATCTACCATGACCCTCGACTTATCATCTGTAAATCTTGAGTGCTTCTGATGGGACATGGTGGTTGTGTTGTGGTTGGTGGTGTGTGTTGTGTGCGTAGGGTGCAGTGTAAGGTGTTTAGTGTGATGGGGTGTTTGGTTGTGTGTGCTGGTGTTATGTGTGCCGTGGCAATGTGTGTATTGTGTTGCTGGTGCAGTTGTGTGGTGTGTGATACGTGGGAAGTGTGTTGATCCCTATTGTATCGACGTGCTGTGTCATCCGTTGGTGTGCTCCTCGATGTCTCTGTTAGTAGTTGTGGTTGCAAAGGATTATGGGAGTGTATGGGGGTGTGTGAGGGTGTGTTATAAAGTGCAGTGAGCAGTGTGTGTGTGGTGTGTGTCATGTGTGGGGTATTCAGACTGCCCAATGTGGTGGTGTGTTCTAGTGGAGGTGATTTTTAGACAGAGGTGGTTCATACCGCCAATGGTTTTCCACTGTGCAATAACCGCTGTGTTGATTTGGTGGTCATAATATGGAGAGTGGGGTGTTGTTGGTGTGGCGGTGCTGGTGGTGGGACCGTCTCTCTCTCGCCCTCAGTCGGCCTGGCAGTTTGGGATTTGTGTCTGTATTCGTGCGGTTTTCAGTTTGTGACACGTAATATGGCGGTTACCATACTGCCATCACTAGCTGTCTTTTGGCAGCCGCCAGCACTGCGTTCTTGCTAAAAGACCACCAAACTTGTAATGAGCATCCCACAGACTATAACTGCACAGACCCTCAGCTCTCTCTCCCAATAGTTATCTGGAGTCTGCTACCTCTGAGAGCACCTTAAAAGCTCCATGTGTCCGAGTACTCATGTCCCTGCCCTGAAGGTTCCCAGGATCTGAGAGGCCATTAAAATCTCCATGTGATCTGGTGTCTATCTCTGATCTACTGCCTTCTGTCTATCCAACTCTAAAATGTGCTGTGGCTTAAATTGCCACACACCAGCAGATCAGTGCTCAGCTCCTAAGTGTTTACTAGATCTGAAAGAAAATAATATTCTTAGATGAAAATACGACCACTGGAACTATGAGCATTCCAGGAGACAATTATAAAACATAACTAAAATAATTAAGCTGCAAAGAAAAGGAAAACTATTTGGCATTTTATTTTTAAGTGCGCTCTTTGATTGTATGCCTAGGACATTTTCAATACTGCCAGAAGACTACCTAACTGTGCTTTGTTTACCCTGGGAAGACCTTCAGTCAGATCTTTACCTTGCAAGTAGTCAAGGTAGTCAAAAGAACTGAATAACTATTCATCTTATTGGTGCTGCTCCAGGCAACATCGAGGGTGAACAATAGGGTGCGCAGGACATCTGGAAAAGGAAATGTGATAAAACAAAGAGGTGAAGCAAGGCAATGAAAGTGTGAAAACCTTCTTATCTAGGCCAAATTAACATAAGAAAGATGAAACAAAAAAAGAAGGCAAGAGAACTAAAGTCATTCAGTTTTAACTTTATGACATGGTATCCAAGTAGATTAATGTCTGCATTCTGTGCCATGTACATAATCCTATTAACGTGCTGTGTAAGTAGCTCCTCTGAAGAAAAGCCTTGTCCTCATCCTGTTAACGAAGATCTGAATTACAATGCGTTTAATAAAACCAATGTTGTCCTTTATTTCGTATGGTTGACTGGGGTCTGATTTTGGACCATGACCTAAGATTTACAAGTTTGGTGGCAGTTCTTTCAGTGTAGACAAATCATGGTAAACAAGTCAACTATGCAGCCCTTTAAGGAACACCACATATTTCTTAACTGTGAAAAATCTGCCTCCTTGACAATTCCAAGAAAAAACAGAAAAGGCAATATAACTTTACCCATTTCAGGAAGATCCATAACAAAATAAAAGCTTTATTTGAATGCAATATCACTGCTTTGAGTCAGTTTCGATATAAAAAATGTCAATCAATCAAGAATGTTCTTCTGATGCGGACAGCTTCCTTATAGAAGGGCTGTTGTAGATGACATTTTCACTTTTGTTTTCAATAGCATCTCTGACAGGCCTATCATTTTTCAATTGGCTGTTATGTGTTCTCTTGCACAAATGAGTTACTGCTATTTTTGGCACCACTAAACATTTTTTATTTGGGACTATTTGATAGGCTTGGATGAGAGATACATCGGAAAGTCTACTTATCAAATAGTATTATACAATAATAATAATTTTTATTTGTATAGCTCTTTTATCCAAAAAGTCTCATATAAAATATTTTTTATGAATATTGTTTTTAACTCTGCACCTGCTTGTAAAACATGGTATAAAAATGACTATACCTAATTCACATATTAAAATTGAAACTAACATGGCATAGGAAAAGCTCTAGTGGTCTAAATGTTAAGTGCCACATGAGGGCTGCAGTGTACATGTACACCACCCATAAGTGAGACTGTAAAAGACTAGCTTCAAACCTACCTTTACAGTGTGACTGGTTGCATCCTACATCATCGCATGTAAAAAAAAAACTGAACATGTAGAAAACTCACTTTTAAACACTAGTGATATAGAATGATTTGCGGCAAAGTGTTATTTTCATTGTAAAGGCTAATGTGGATTTTTCTTATGTAGAAGGCTTACTCATGACCAACAGTGACCTTTTTTAGGATGGAAAAATAATGCAGAATTAATTCAAAGTATATATTTTTTATGAATCAAAACCATACTTTACTGCTAAAGATAATTATTTCCTAAACAGTGTAAAGTTGGCTTCATAAAAGCACACCTTTGGTGCGTTGATGTGTTGGCTCTAATTAAATTCAGCTGCTCTCTTCCCTTCTGACAGAGTAGAGATTATTCACAAGGTAAATAGAAATTATTCCTCTCATTCATCCCAAAGATAAAAGAACTGGCTGTTCTGCATGGACGACCAGGACAGCAATCCATGGCATTTTGGGGGTCATTACAACATTGGCAGTAAAAGCCGCTTACTGCCGTGCAGAAGACCGCCAACACACCGCCGTGGAAATCCACCACAGCTATTATGACCCACATCCCGAAATCTGACAAAATTCAGACACCCACACAAGTCCGCCACACCAAAGGTCAGTGAGAAACTGGCGAAAACGAAACCGACACCGTCACGCCAACAGAAATACGCCCATGCTATCACGACCCACAAATCTACACAGTGGTCTTTCAACCGTGGTATTCCATTGGCGATACACATCGCCGCGCTCAAAATACACACACATCTCCAAAACACCACCATATTGGACAATTCGAAAGACACACACCTGATACACATACACACACCACTCCCACACACTCAATACTATATAAAACACACACCCACATCACCCACAAACCCCTACGACAAAAATTGCGACAGAAGGCCAGAGAGAGACACCACCATCCACAAACTGGCAGCCACAGGCACTCAACACCATCACACACACTACTTCCACGCAGAAAACACCACACACCACTACATATCACCACACTTATCACCCCACACATTACCTACACCACCCCATGGCACGGCAAAGACACCCCAGGTTCCCAGAGGAGGAGCTCAGGGTCATGGTGGAGAAAATCGTACGGGTAGAGCCACAGCTATTTGGAGCACAGGTGCACCACACCTCCATAGCTAGGAAGATGGAGCTATGGTGAAGAATAGTCGACCGGGTCAACGCAGTGGGACAGCACCCAAGAAATCAGGACGACATCAGGAAGAGGTGGAACGACCTACGGGGGAAGGTGTGTTCCGTGGTCTCCAGACACAAAATCGCGGAACAGCGGACTGGCGGCGGACCCCCACCTCCTCCCCCACAACTAACAACATGGGAGGAGCAGGTTTTGACTATTCTTCATCCTGAGGGCCTCGCAGGAGTCGGTGGAGGAATGGACTATGGTAAGCCAAATCTTAACTATCATATCCCCCACCCTACTTGCATGCTATCACATACCCCCACCCTCGCCCCCACCCCTATCACTCCAACTCCTCACAAATGTACCAATATCACAAACCACCCATCCCAACACCAAGCCCTGCATGACACAATAAAGCATGGACACCCATCACTAAAGCATGCCCACTGCACATACCCATAACACCCCCCTCAACCATCATCACACAAGCCCACACACAGGAATGCTAGCACTGGGGTACACGGTCACCCACCCATTGCACACCATGAAACACACAGATGCAATAATCATGCCTTTACACCCCTGCAGGACCACTACCCAACGTCACCAGACAGGAGGGTCCAGACATCTCCACCCTACCCACAGAAGAGGCCCACAGTGATGACAGCAGCTCTGTCCACCTGGATCTAGATGACCAGCCCGGACCATCGTGGGCCTCTGGACAGTCGGTTCCCCTCACAGAGGCACAGGCCACCACAGACCTTCCACCATCTGGTAACACCAGCACAGCACCCACCCAGCGGGCCCATACCTCCGTCCCCAGGACACGTCAATCAGCTGTGTGTCCACCACTACAGGGAACCCAGGATAAACCACCACCCCAACAACAACAGGGACCTGGGGGGACTGGGAGGGCTGCTGTGCGACAGGGGGCGGACAGGCCTAGGGAACCCACTCTCTACGAGGCCCTCTCCTCCAACATGGGAGCATACCACCACTCCCAGGAGACGATAGCAACGGTACTGGCCAAGTTTCAGGAGACCCAGCGCCTGCAGGAGGAACAGTATTTGGGCTTCAGGGAGGAACTCAGAACCATCAGCACCCACCTGGGCACCATCGTAGTGGTGCTGAAGGAGATACTTAACACCAGGAGGGACACTGTGGCACTCCAAGGGGCCCCTGACACTAGCATGGTCGATGAACTGCCCACCACCTCAGCCGGCACTAGTGGACAGGAGGCACCGCCACAGGACCACCACACCAGCACCCCACCCCCTGCAGACGGAGAACCACCCCACAAGCGGTCCCTGAAAACCAGGAACAAGACAGAGCACGATGCCAAGACCCCCGCCAAGAAATAAGACCACCCTGATTGTCATCCTACTGTCCCACTTTGTAACCCTGTCCATATTGGAACTGCCCCAGCTCCACTTCCTATGCCCATATGGGCAATGCACCTGTGAGATTAATAGAATGGACTCTGCCATGGACATTCCTCCACCATCACCCCTCACCATTTTACAACCCCCCCCCCAATATTTAGCACTGCAATAAACACCCTTGAAACACAAAACAATCTGGAGTCAGTCTATGATTTTGAAAATGTGTATTAGCAATGACAGAGACAAAATGCGTTCTCAAATATAATGTCAACATACCTATGTCACACATCTCAAGTCCATGAGGAATCTAAGCAGATGACACACATTGGAAACCACACCTGTGAAACCGTAATGGAAATGTACAACTCAGTTACCATATACTGGTTGAAATCGACAGACAGGATAGAGGTAGAAGTGTGAAAGTACTTGTAGTAGGCAGGAATGTATTCTCACCTGTGTGTCACTGGAAATAGTGCTGGATAACTGAGTCCCTGTTGTCAATGTCTTCTTCCTCTGCTTCCTCCTCATCACTGTCCACAGGCTCCACAGCTTCCACAACACCGTCATCTGGACCATCCTCCTGCAGAAAAGGCACCTGTCGTCGCAAAGCCAAATTGTGAAGCATACAGCAGGCCACGATGATCTGGCACACCTTCCTTGGTGAGTAGAATAGGGAACCACCTGTCATATGGAAGCACCTGAACCTGGCCTTCAGGAGACCGAAGGTGCGTTCGATCACCCTCCTAGTCCGCCCATGGGCCTCATTGTAGCGTTCCTCTGCCCTGGTCCTGGGATTCCTCACTGGGGTCAGTAGCCATGACCGGTTGGGGTAACCAGAGTCCCCTAATAGCCACACCCGGTGCCTCTGGAGTTGACCCATCACATAAGGGATGCTGCTATTCCGCAGGATGTAGGCGTTATGCACTGAGCCAGGGAACATAGCATTTACCTGGGAGATGTACTGGTCTGCCAAACATACCATCTGTACATTCATTGAATGATAACTCTTCTGGTTCCTGTACACCTGTTCACTCCGGTGGGGGGGGACCAGAGCTACATGGTTCCCATCAATGGCACCTATGATGTTGGGGATATGTCCAACATAGAAGTCAGCTTTCACTATAGGCAAATCCTCCACCTGAGGGAAAACGATGTAGCTCCGCATGTATTTCAGAAGGGCAGCACGTTTGAAAACATAGGCTGGGACATCCCTGATGCCATGGCCACTGTTGTTTGAAATGACCCACTTGCAAGGAAATGGAGCATTGATAGCACCTGCACTTGAGGGGGGATCCCTGTGGGATGGCGTATTGCTGACATCAGGTCTGGCTCCAACTGGGTACACAGTTCCTGGATTGTGGCACGTTCAAACCTGTAGGTGATGATCAAATGTCGCTCCTCCATTGTCAACAGGTCCACCAGCGGTCGGTACACCGGAGGATTCCGCCATCTCCTCACATGCGCCAGCGGACGGTGCCTAGGAAGGACAGCAGCGACCACAGAGTCAAACAACTCAGAGGTATGTACCCACAGTCTACACAGAACACCATTCATACACAGAATCTGGCCTGTATTTGTGTTGTGCAACAAGGCCTAGGTCTGTATGACGCAGTTGGTAATTAGGCCATGTGGGCCCCTGAAATGGCGGCTGCCTGACCTGTAAAGTGGGACAATGGGTTGTGAGGTAACTGCGCTGGCGTTGTACACTGTCGCGGTAGGCGGTCGAAGGCCGCAGCGCAATGCTGCATTGGTTAACATTGGACCCGATGGGTCCCAGGAGCCAATGACGATGTACGTCGGCGGTGATGCTATGCACCACCGCGGACATGACCGCCGTGGACGTGACTGCCATTTTCTAGCTGTTCAATCACTCAATACCTGATTTTCAACAGGAGAGGACCTACACTGCAAGTGCTGCTGTGACCTCAGTCTGGAAGAGACAATGGCTTGTGCGTCTGGGGAAAGGGCCCCTGCCTTCACTGCAGAGGAGTTGGAGAAACTCATGGACGGGGTCCTCCCCCAGTACACGCTACTCTACGGTCCTCCAGACCAACAGGTAAGAACACAGGGAGCACATTGTATGGGCTATGCCTGTGTGGAGAGGGCTGGTTGTAAGAAGGAAGGGGGCACAGTTCTGCATGCATGAAGGACTGTGAATGCATGTGCCACATGGCAAGGCTAGGGATGTGGGCCACTCATTCCAACGGTGCAGTTGCTAATGACTTCTCTTCTTCCCCTGTACATTTAATGTAGGTCAGCGCCCACCAGAAGAAGGATATTTGACGTGCCATCGCCAAGGACGTCCGACCCTGGTGGTCCACCACAGACGGAGCACCCACTGCCGTAAAAGATGGGAGGACATTCGCCGCTGGAGCAAGAAGACGGCGGAGGCTCATCTAGGGATGACTCCCCTAATGTTCCGGATCCTGGCGGTGGCCTACCCTGAGTTGAATGGGCACTTGAGGGCATCACAGCAGACACAAGGGGGTGAGTACATCATTCTGCGTACTTTGCGCGCAGTGATGGTGTTTGGGTGGGGGAGGAGGGCTGTGGGTTTCCCTAGGCCAGGGCGAGTTCCGTAGGCTAGTCCCCTCCGTAATGCAGGTCATGTGGCACTCCACCCCACCTCTGTAGAGTGCCAAGTACAGGTATACATGCCCCTGTGTCATCTATGTGTGCAGATGTCGACCATAGCCATGTAGGCCATATCCCAAGAACTGCATCTGTAGAGCCCAACAGCGCGGCGTAGTGCAGGGGGCTGCTATGTCTGTATTGTCCACCAACGGAAGCGGAAAGCCAGGCACTCAACCTGTCTTTCTTCTGTCGTCCCCCCCTTTTTTGTGGTCTCCCAGTTCTTGTGTGCATCAGCATCATCAGGCGGAGGTACAGTGGCACCGGAGCACGAGGGAGCTGCATCCCACATGGCCATGGAGGGCCACACCATGGACTCTGAATACACCAGTGGGACAGAGGGTGAGGGGAGCTTCACGGCGGTCACAGGATCTGCAACTAGCGACACGGACTCGTCCTCCGAGGGGAGCTCCCTTGTGGTGGCGGCAAAATCTGTGCCCCCCACTTCTACAGGTACAGCCGCCACCCCCCCTACCAGCACCGCCCTCCCAGCAGCCCCTCAGCCTTCGCCCCGTGCCTGCTCACCCAGGAGGGTGGTCATCACCTTCGCCCCAGGCACCTCAGCCTCTGCCCCTGTCACCTCTGCCCAACAGTGAGGGACCTGAGGAGGTCAATGGCCTCCTCACTGAGGGCAGCAGTCTACCATTTTGAATGCCATCCAGGGTGTAGAAAGGGAATTGCAACACACAAATGCATTCCTGTAGGGCATTCATTCTGGTCAGGCTGCCCTTCATCGAACCCTGCAAACTCTGGCCTCAGCACTATGGCAGCCATTGTCCCTGTGTCTAGCCTCCCCCCTCCAACTTCCTCCACCCAGACCCAATCCCCTGTACCCCAGCCTATCCCAAGCACACCATCAGACCAGCATGCACACACCTCACCACACAAGGGAAGCTCAAGCAAACATAAGCACCACACATCCCACAGACACTCACGCAAGCATCACACACATACAGACACACCAACATCCACTGCTTCCACTGTGTCCCCCTCCTCGTCGTCTCCCTCCTCCCTCCCAGTCTCGTCTACACTCTCACCTGCATGCACTACCAGTACAGCCACTACGTCCCGCACCCACCACCACACCCCGCTCACGTACACTCACCACCCCCACTAACATTTACACGTCCCATGTGTCCTCTCCCAGTGTGTCTGTGACGCCCCCTCCCAAATTACACAAGCGCAGGCGCACACCCACCCAACATACATCCACCTCACGACAGCCTCCAGCGCATGCACCTGCACCTAAAGCCACAAAAGTTACACCTCTTACAACCACCTCCTCTTCCTCCACTCCCAAACCCCCTCCAGCTACCCGTCCCAGTGTTCCTAAGAAACTTTTCCTGACCAAGCTTGACCTCTTGCCCACCCCCCTCCAATTTATAGGTCCCGTACTAGCACCTCAGCAAAAAAATCTCCAGGACCAGCGGTGCCTGTTACAGGTATGTGGAGTGCACCGGGCACCAGGGCAGCCAGTGTGACACGGAGCCACAGTACAGCCAGTCCCCCCTGTGAAGCACCAGAAGTTGGACAGTGCCCGGCGGGAGAGGGGGAAGACTCCAGCCAGCAAAGCCGCTCACAAGGGTCCCGGGGGGAGTGTCAACTCAGCTGTGACTCCTCCCAAGGTGGGGAAGGGGCAGAAGAAATCGCCAAAGTCTGGGAGGAGCAGCATGGCGGAGAAGACCGCCATCATCCCCGCTGCCCAGGAGGCCACCGCCAGCCCAATCGTCACTGGCCAGGAGGCCACTGCCTGAGTCAGTGCCCAGGAGGGCAGCCCGATCGTCAGTGGCCAGGAGGCCACTGCCAGAGTCAGTGCCCAGGAGGGCAGCCCGATCGTCAGTGGCCAGGAGGCCACCGCCAGAGTCAGTGCCCAGGAGGGCAGCCCGATCGTCAGTGGCCAGAAGGCCACCGCCAGAGTCAGTGCCCAGGAGGCCACTGCCAGCCACAGCCCAGCTGCCCAGGAGGGCCCTGGCAGCCACAGCCCAGCTGCCCAATGAAGGACCACCAGCCCCAGCCCAGCTGGGCAATGGTGGGCCGCCATGGCAAGCTCCGCTGAACAGGGCAAAGACCGCCATGGCAAGCACTGCTGAATAGGGCTAGCACCGCTGAACAGGGCAAGCACCGCCAAGTCAAGCACCACTGAACAGGGCAAGCACCGCTGAACAGGGCAAAGACCGCCATGGCAAGCTCCCCTGAACAGGGCAAGCACCGCTGAACAGGGCAAGCACTGCCAAGTCAAGCACCGCTGAACAGGGCAAGCACCGCTGAACAGGTCAGAAACTGCGAACTCAAGCACCGCTGAACAGGGCAAAGACCGCCATGGCAAGCTCCGCTGAACAGGGCAAGCACCGCTGAACAGGGCAAGCACTGCCAAGTCAAGCACCGCTGAACAGGGCAAGCACCACCAAGTCAAGCACCGTTGGCCCATAAGCGGCAGGGGCAGTGACGCAACTGGGATCGTCACGGGGTGAGTGATGCACTCTGGGCACCAGTCCCCCTCCAGAACCGGTGGAGACATGCATCCACTACCTCTGTCCTGCACAGGATGAAGCACTCTGGGCACCAGTCCCCCTCCAGAACCAGTGGAGACTGTTATCCACTTGAGAGACTGTGGCTTTGCACTCCCCAGGATGGTACAGTGGGCAAATCACCCACTGTAGAGACTTGAGAGACTGTGGCTTTGCACTCCCCAGGATGGTACGATGGGCAAACCACCCACTGTAGAGACTTGAGAGACTGTGGCTTTGCACTCCCCAGGATGGTACGGTGGGCAACCCACCCACTGTAGAGACTTGAGAGACTGTGGCTTTGCACTCCCCATGATGGTACGGTGGGCAACCCACCCACTGTAGAGACTTGAGAGACTGTGGCTTTCCACTCCCCAGGATGGTACGGTGGGCAACCCACCCACTGTAGAGACTTGAGAGACTGTGGCTTTGTACTCCCCAGGATACATCAATGGGCATGGAGCCCCCTCGTGTATCTGGTATGGTGCACTCATCCGGCTGAGTTGCCCCCCTTCCCCCTGAGGTGCCTGTTGTTGTTCTATCTGATGCTCCAGCAGTGTTCTCTCCGTTTTGATCAGGTATCTAGTGTGGGCCTCGCCCATGCATTTTGGGCCCAGTGGTCCACAGACAATGACTTGTGCATTACCTGCAGTACTAATTGTGGTGTTTATTTTGTTTAATGTGTGTCTATATATATATGTATATATTTGGTTACTGTATTTTGATATATTACAATGGTTCCACTCATTTCCTTTTGTCTTTGCATTCTTCCGGGGGGGTTGGGGGTTGTTACTGTAATGTTTGGATATGCATTGGTGTGTGTGTTGTAGTGGGTGAGGGTCGGGGTGAGGGTGTTGCGTGTGTGTGTCCCTGTCTTTTGCCTCCCCCGCCCCTATGTCGTAGGTGCAATACTCACCATTGTCTTCGCCGCCGGCATTGATGATCGTCCTATAGGAGCAGGAAGACTAGTGCAGGAAGAATATGGAGTTGAGGCTCCATGGTGCCCTCTTTCCTCGTGGAGTGTGTAGAGGTGAGCGTTTTCCCTTTGAAATGGCTGTTTCCGCCGTGTTTTTATCCGCGGTGAATCCGCCCCGGAAAAGGTGGCGGATTGGTAGGTTGTGATACTGTGGGCAGTACTTTGTCTCCCGCCTGTCTGTTGGCGGTGACTGCCGCGCTGTTTGTCTGTACCGCCGTGGCGGTCGGAGTGTTAAAGTGGCTGTCTTTGGTGGCGGATTCCACCACAGTCATAATTCCCATTTTTTTACTGCCGGCCTGTTGGCGGTCTTACCGCCGCTTTAACACCGTCCGCCAGGGTTGTAATGACCCCCTTTATCTATTTTGAGAATTCAAAGTGTTCAGAAACACGTCATCAGGAATTACCTGAAAGGGGAATGTTTTTCACATGCTTGCATGGCCTGGTATCTAAAAGGTCTGAAATGACACTATCCCATTCTCTTGGGGAATATGGTATACAAGGACTCTATGGGGCTTTTTCACAAGCCCTTTGCACCACCGGTGCATCATTTCTTATGACGCTTTGGCGGCACAGACCCATATCTATGAGGCCACACAAAGTCACTTTGCATGGCTTTTCATGGCCTCATAGAAATGGTGTAAGGCCATGCAGCGCAAGTCACTGTGTTGCCTTTCACTGGCATTCCGTGGGTGTTGCAGTGGTTTTTCCCATGAAATACCCATGGGTTTTGAAGTATTCCCAGATTCACAAGGATCTGTAATCCTGGGAATGCATCAAAACTGTACGCCTCCCCAGGAGAGGCGTAACAAGGAGAAATATTTTTATTTATCCTTGATTTTTCCTCTTCCTATGTGTGCTGAATTTTGCAGCACACATAGAAAAAAGGAAAAGCCTCCATGGATTGTTTATGTGCAGGAAGGTGTCCTTTCCTACACAAAACAATCCTGCCAACAACACAGACACCCTTGTATCATGGTGCAGTGTTGCCTCTGTTGGTGCTAGGTAACAAAGTGTGCGCTGGCTGAAAGGACAGGAATGCACTGCATCTCATAAATATGGTGAATTCCTGCTCTTTTGAATTGGCGTAGAGCAGTGCATTAAAAATACTTCTGGCGTTGCCCTACGCCAATCCATTGTAAATATGCCCCTATATTCATAGCCTCGAAGAGTTCAAAGGACAGATCAAAGGGCTTGTCTTCGACCAAATTAATAAAGTTTAAACTATCAAGCATGCAGCAATCAGTTATACAAACAAAAGTTAAGGTGGTTTAAAAAAACTATGGCCCTCATTACAACCGTGGCGGTCGGGGATAAATTGGTGGTAATACCGCCAACAGGCTGGCAATAATTACTGCCAAATTATGACCATGGCGGTGAGAACTCAGATAGACAGCCACTTTTCAACACTGGCCGTAAGTGCGGAAACAACAGCCACCATGGTGGTAGCAACCTACAGCCAGGTGGAAGCCAATGTCCTGCCCACGTATTAAGACCCTGCAATCCGCCACCTTTTCTGGGGCGCTACCAACGACATCAAAAACCTGGTGGAAACACTGCACAGAAGTGAAAGGGCTCACCATTGGAGACACAGGGAACAACCACGCCGACATGGAGCCCGAGCTGCATGAATTTCCAATGATTTTCTATGTGCTGCTCCACCACGAACACCAACGACGATGAAGATGATGACGGTGAGTACAGCCGCTAGCACACAAGGGAGGGAGGAAAACGACTGTGACACACACACGCACCCACCCCCAACCCCATACAATCAGCTGCAGTAATCAAACATATATACCCCGTACCTCGGATGAATAATGCAAGGACAACAGGAATATATTAAAGTGAGTGTAATAAGATCAACATAGTATAAATAAGAAATATGCAATGTAACTGGTATATACAAATGTACAGTTCAAGGGACACTGCCCAGTCCTCAGTGTGCGTGGGCCACAGGCCAAAGTCCAAGGCCCCACTTGTCACCTGCATCAACACAGAGAGAACACTGCAGGGGCATCAGTTGGAAATAGGAAGGCACCTCAGGGGGACAGGGTAAGGGGGCACCTCAGCCGGCAGATAGAACAACATCACTGGTTATGTAGGGTGCAACATGCTCTGTGCTCTTGATCCTGGGGAGGCTGGGGTTGGTGGGTGTCTTACCCACTGGTTCTGGAGGGGGCATCGTGCCCTGTGCTCTTGATCCTGGGAAGTGCAAGGTCACAGTCTCTCAGGGGGGTGTCATACTCACTGGATTTGGAGGGGGCAGGCCGCACAGCAGCCCATTGATGCAGGTCTTTTTACCGTCTGCCGGCGGTGATGGCTGCTCAGTGGTGGTAGTGGTGCTGCTGATGTTTGTGGGGGGAGGTTCCAGCCCATCCCCTCCAGACTCGGACACCTGTCCACTGGTGGTGCTGCTGATGCTGGTGGGGGGAGGCTCCAGCCCATGCCCTGCAGCCTCAGGTGGCTGCCCACTGATGGTTGGTGGTGGGGGCTCAATCTGAGTCCATGCACCAGGCCCCTTGTCCTTCCTGCCTGCTGGTTCCTTGCCCTTCCTGGCAGTAGCTGGGATTGGCTCCTTGCCCTTCCTGGCAGCAGCTGTGGCTGGTTCCTTGCCCTTCCTGGCAGCAGCTGGGGCTGGCTCCTTGGTCTTTCGGGTCGCAGCTGGGGCAGGCACCCTTTGCTTGAGGCTGCCTGGTGCAGGCTCCTTCACCCTCTGGACATGTGCCCTGGATTCTTTCCTCCCACAAGTGATTGTAGAGACTACTGGACCCACGGACTGGTTGGCTGAGGTGCTTCCCTGGGTTTTTGCCACCCTGGCCAGACGTGAAGGACGGTGGTAGGGGTAGGGAAGATGTCAATGGTGGAGAGGAAAAGCTGCTTAGGGACATTGGGGCAGCAGGAGGGAGAAGGTTTGGGAGTGGAGGAAGAAGGAGTGGTTGTATGAGGTGTCTGTCTGCTGAGGAGGAGGAGGAGGGGGATACAGTGGAAATTGTGGATGTTGGTATGTCTGCATCTGGATGGTGTTTGAGTGAATGCCTGTGGGATGATGTGTGGTGCTTGTGTTTGCCTGTGCCACTCTTGTGTGTTGTTTTGTGTGCATGCTCATCTGCCTGTGTGCTTGGGGTAGGTTGGGGTTGAAGGGAATGGGATTGGGAAGAGGAAGTTGGAGGGGGAGGGTGGAAACAGGGACAATGGCTGCCATCAGAGAGGAGGCCAGAACCTGGATAAATCTCTGTTGGGCTGCCAAGCGAGTGTGAATGCCCTCCAGGAATGCATTAGTCTGTTGCATCTGGGCTGCCAGCTCCTGGATGGCATTCACAATGGTTGACTGCCCTACAGAGATGGATCTCAGGGGGTCAATAGCCTCCTCACTGAGGACAGCAGGGCTAACTGGGGCAGGGCCTGATGTGCCTGGGGTGAAGGAGATGCCCACCCACCCGGGTGAGCGGGCATGTGCAACTCAATGAGGGGCTGCTGGTTGGGTGGTGCTGGTCCGGCGGGTGGCGGCTGTACCTGTAGATGGGGTGGTCTCAGAGGTGTCCACCACCAACAGGGAGCTTCCATCGGAGGAGGTATCTGTGTCTGAACTTTCCCCTCCAGTCTCCACCGTGGTGCTCCCCTCGCCCTCCGTCCCACTGGTGCGCTCACTGTTGGTGGACTCTGCCTCCTGTAGGATGCAGCTTCCTCCATCACCGGTACCTCTGCTCCTCCGCCAGATGATGCTAATGCACATAAGGAAAGGGTGACAAAACAAAAAGGGGGGAGACAAAGGATACACTTGGTCAATGGCTGCAACAACACCACCGTTGGTGTACACACCGCTCTCACACACAGGGAACAGCCCTATGCACTGTGCATTGCACTAGCAGTTATATTGCTAGTCACCAAGGCATGGGGAGGGGGGCACACCACCAAATGCAGCACACCTGGGACCCACACAGCCCTGACCAGTAGTAGCGCTTACGAGCTAGGTAGCAGGTTTATCACTTCAGAACCCTGGCCACCATGGGACCTACTCTGTAATGTCAGGCCTGGGAAAGGGGCAACCACTAAAACACATCACCCACCTGGATACCACCCTACCAAGTGTAAGTTGTAATGATGGGAAGTGTACTTACCCCTTGTGGCTGCTGTGATGCCCTCATGTGCCCATCCAGCTCAGGATAGGCCACGGCCAGTATGCAGGCCATCGGGGGTCAGGGTTCAACGGGCACCCCTTCCTCGTTGGCAGGCCATCCCCAGCTGGGCCTTCGCTGTCTTCCGCGCCCAGCGTCTCAGGTCCTCCCACTGTTTGCAACACTCTGTGCTCCGCCTGCCGTAGACCCCTAGGGTCTGCACGTCCTTGGCAATGACACACCATATACCCTTCTCTTGCTGGGTGCTGACCTGCAGAGGAAATACACACAGGAAAATGGTATCAGTCAGGCAGTCCTACCTGTTACACTTATGGCCCACCATACCCCTTCACATCACCATTTGCACACACATGGCCCAGCACACGACCAATACGCCACCCAGAGGACATCCACCCACCCCCCTTCCATGAGGCCTTCACACACACCACTCCATGCATTCATGCCACATGCATTGTGCCCACAGTGTACTCATCTGTTGGTCTGGAGGCCCATACAGCAGCCCGTACTGGGTAGGACCCCATCCACCAGTCGCTCCAACTCCGCCGAGGTGAAGGCAGGGGCCCTTTCCCCAGTCACACCAGCCATGGTTCATTGCAGACACAGGTCATAGCAGCACATGCAGTGTAGGTCCTCTCCTGTTGAAGGAAAGGTAGCAAGTGAGGGATGAGATAGAAATGGCGGTCACCGTCGGCGTACATCACCATTGGCCACTGTAACCCATAGGGCCTAATGTTAACAAATGAGGAGTTGCACTGCAGTTCACGACCGCTTCCCACAACGGTGCACAACGTCAGCAGAATTACCTCACTTCCACCTGTCCCTCCACACAGGACAGACAGACACCATTTGAGGTGGGGTAGGCCCTGGATAATAACTGCGCCATAGTTTGAATTTGGACATACAGGACAAATCCCACTTACCCATTACAAATTGAAATCATGCATTGTACTGTTGTGGCTCCAATGTTCAGTTTGTGACTGGCTCATCACTCTTTTGTCCCTTAGACTGCTACCGCTGTGGATGAATAGGAGATGAAGACATACTCCTGTGTACAGACCCCTGGTGGAATTGGCAACAATGGAGGACAGGCATATTATCCTCTCCTATAGACTTGACAGGGCCACAATCACATAACTGCGTGCCCAATTAGAGCCTGACCTGATATCTGCTATCCGTCACCCCACTGGGATCCCCCCCTTGTGCAAGTTCTATCAGTGCTCCATTTCCTGGCAACTGGTTCTTTCCAAGTGACAGTGGGCTTGGCAGCAGGAATGTCACAGCCAATGTTCCCAATAGTGCTGACCAGAGTGTTGTCTGCCCTGATTAAACACATGTGCAACTACATTGTTTCCCCCGTTCTATGCAATTGGACATATCCCCAACATAATTGAGGTGATTGATGGAACTCATTTTGCATTTGTTCCCCCCCCCCACCAGAAGGAACAGGTATCCAGAAATCGTAAGAATTTCCACTCCATGAATGTACAGATGTGTGCTTGGCAGACCAGTTCATCTCCCATGTCAATGCAAAGTATCCTGGGTCGGTGCATGATGCCTTTATCCTGAAGAATAGCAGCATCCCAATCATGATGGCCCATATATAGAGGCACAGGGTATGGCTGATAGGTGAGCCCTGGTTCCCACCCAGTAGATGTTGGTGTCTGGGTATGGTGGGGGCCACATGGGATAGTGTGTGGCCTAATGTTGTCCCTCGATATTTGCAGGTGACTCTGGTTACCCCAACCTATCATGGCTACTGACCCCTGTGAGAAATGCCAGGACACGGGCAGAAGAACGTTACAATGAGGCACATGGGCGAACAAGAGGGATAATCGAAAGAACCTTTGGCCTCTTAAGGCCAGGTTTAGGTGCCTCCATCTAACTAGTGAATCCCTGTGCTACTCACCTAAGAAGGTCTCCCAGATAATGGTGGCATGCTGCATGTTTCACAACCTTGCCCTGAGACGTAATGTGCCTTACCTGCAGGAGGAGGAGGCTGGAGATGGCCGTGTGGCAGCAGTTGACCCTGTGGACAGTGAGGATGAGGAGGCAGAGGATAAGGACATCAGAACAGCAGTGGTACGACAATACTTCCAATGACACACAGGTAAGACAGTGTTACTTCACATTTCATTGTCATTATTTAGGATAACGTTGGCACTAGCATGCTGTTATTTCCCAATTCTATGCCCCCTTACTGTACCCTTTGGCAAATCATTTTGCAGATGTTGGTGCCCCACTATCGCTCCTGGTGTGATCACTGCAGGAAACTACAGGTCTTTCCTATGTGAACAATTACTGTACAGTTGAATTGCAATGTTCAAACCTGGTTGAACAAATCCATACGTAAAAAATGTAACATACTCCATACTTGTATTTTTACAAAGTGTATTTATTGAAGTGCTAAGAAGAAGAGGGGCAAGTGCATTGGGATGGGGTGATGATGGAGGAAAGTCCAGGGTATTGTTCCAGTCTATTTGTAGCACAGGTGCATTGTCCAAGGGGGCATAGGAAGGGGAGCAATGGCAGTTCAGGTTGGACAGGGTGACAGAGTGGGATACAAGGGTGACATTCAGGAGAGTCTCATTTCCTGGCAGTGGTCTTGGGAATAGTGTCTGGCTTCTGCCTGGATCGCAGGGAACATTTGCGAGGTGGTTCATCTTCTGCAGGGGGAGGGGTGCTGGTGGCCTGTTGGTCCTGTGGCAGGGCCTCCTGTCCACTAGCGGCAGCAGAGGTGGAAGGCAGTTCTGATGTCTGGCTAGTGGCAGGGGCCCACTGTTGTGAGACTGCCTCCCTCATTATGTTGGCCATATCAGCCAGCACCCCTGCTATAGAGACCAGGGTGGTGTTGATGGCCTGCAAGTCTTTCCTGATCCCCTGGTACTGTCCCTCCTGCAGCCACCTGTTCTCCTACACATTGTCCAGGATCTGGCCCATCGTGTCCTGGGAATGTTGGTAGGCTCCCAGGAGCGTGGTGAGTGCCTCCTGAAGAGTTGGTTCCCTGGGCCTGTCCTCCCCCTGGTGCACAGCAGTCCTCCCAGTTTCCCTGTTGTCCTGTGCCTCTGTCCCCTGAACCGTGTGCCCACTGCCACTGACCCCAGGTCCCTGATTGTCTTGGGTATGAGGTGTGGCCTCCAGTCCCTGTAGAGGTGGACACACTGCTGATTGACATGTCCTGGGGACAAAGGTATGGGTACGTTGGGTGGGTGCTGTGGTGGTGTTTCCAGAGGGGGAAGGCTGTGTGGTGGTGTATGACTGTGCCTGGGTAACGAATGTTCAGAGGTCCCTGATGGACCAGGTTGGTCATACAGACCCAGGCAACCAGAGTTGCTGTCATCCCTGTGGGCCTCTTCAGCTGGGGGACTGGATAGTGCTGGCACGTCTTCTCCAGTGACATTGGCTGGGATACCTGTGGGGATGTGAATGATGTGTTATTGTTTCTGTGTGTGACATATTGTGCATCAGTGGGATGCCCTATTTGGTTGTATTTGGCCTGGCAGCTTTAACTTGTGTAAGTTGGTATGTGGTGGGCTAGCTGATTCTCTCTAGTGTGCATGCTTTTGGTGATAGGTGTCCATGCAGGGCTGTGCGTGGTGTCCTTGCATTGGTTGAGCATGCAGGGCTTGGCATTGGGATAAGTGAGATGTGATGGTGGGGTGTCTGGAAAGTGGTGGTGTGATGGGAATGAGGGTAAGGGTGGGGGTATGTGATGGCATACAGGTAGGGGGGTGATAATAGTATAGAGTTGACTTACTAGAGTCCAGTCCTCCTCCTACTTCGGCCAGGCTCTCAGGATGTATGATTGCCAAGACTTGCTCCTCCCTTGTTGTTAGTTGAGGGTGAGGAGGCGGGGGTCCACTGCCAGTCTTCTGTACAGTGAGTTGGTGTCTTGCTGCAATGGAACGCACCTTCCCCCTAAGGTCGTTCCACCTCTTCCTGATCTCATCCCTTGTTCTTGGGTGCTCTCCCACGGCATTGACCCTGTCCACAATCCTCCGCGATAGCTCCATCTTCCTTGCAACGGATATCTGCTGCACCTGTGCTCAAATTAGCTGTGGCTCTACCGTGATGATTTCCTCCTCCATGACCCTTAGCTCCTCCTCTGAGAATTGGGGGTGTCTTTGTGGTGCCATGGGTGTTGTGTGAGGTGTGTAGGTGAGGGTGTGTAGGGTAATGTGTTGGGGTTTCTGATGTGGGGTGCGTGAGTGGTGTATAGGTGTAAGTGGTATGTGGCTTTGGTTGTGTGAGTGGTCTTGCTATCTCTCTCTGTTGGCAATTATTTGTAATGGTAAAGGGTTGTAGGCAATGTGGGTGGGTGTTTTATAGTGTTGTGGGTGTGTGGGTGTGGTGTGTGTATGGGTGTCAGGTGTGTGTTGTTTGAATAGTCCAATGTGATGTTGTTTTATTTATGGGTGTGTATGTTGAGCGCAGCAGTATGTACCGCCAAATGTTTACTGCCGTTGAATGTCCGCCGTGGTGATTCATGGGTCATAATGTGATGGGCGTTCTGTTGGCATAACAGTGTGGGTTTTGATACCGCCACTTTATCACTGACCTTTGGTGTGGTGGACTTGTGTCTGTGGCTGAATAGTGACGGATGGTGTGAGTGTGTCATTATATGGTGAACGGCAGTCAGCGTGGCAGTAAGTGACATTTACCGCAAATGTCATAATGAGGGTCTTTATATTTACCAATGGGTTCTAAAATTGACCCACACCCACAAACTATTGGTCTCCCTGGTGGAGATTCAGTGTTCTTAAAACTTTTAGGTAAAGTATACATGAGCAGTGCTCAAGGGTTTTCTGACATTTAGAAACAAATAATATTTTTTGCCTAAGTAGCCCACCTCAATGTCCTGTATGGTAGGCTGGAGAATTTCGCTTAATATGTCTTTGGTAGTTTTTTTAGTCGTCTGCAGCACAGGCGGACATTGTGGGGCAACACCTGCAGCCTGTGCTGCTCTTGTTTGAGGCATGATGCATCTTATTCACAGAGGTGTTGTGAGTGTGCCATCTAAATTACACAAAACCCTGATGATGGGCTACAGAAGAAGGGGTGAAGTGTCATTGTGCTTCCTTTTGTGTCCCTAGACTCTCTAACTTGCTAATGCTGGCATTGTTTATCTAATTAGATCCTTTTAGCCAGCTGGCATTCCAAGGAAAGTCAATGTTATCCCATTAACAGCAAGTGCTGCAATTTGCATCTGAAAAACTGTCTTTGCCTTCTCACCACTGGGGTGTTTAGCCTGTGTGTCCACTTTGGTACTTCAACATAGGATTATATCAACTATTTGGTCCAGCCAACTGCATGTTGCATTGTGGGGTATGTCGTTTTGGTTTTAACAGTATCAAAACCCCAGTACACAAAGTGCTGCTGGCTAAAATGCAGAAATTGCCTGGAGGTGTTATCCATTACTTGGAGCCACTTGTCAGCGATCTTTTAAAATTTCACAAGTTGCCTACTTCATACAAAAATGCTTGTTTCATGAGCAAAACCAAATGTAAACTCTACTCGCATATTTTGTGAGGGTTCACTCTTTTATGCATGTCATGAGTCAAAACAAGAATTGACAATGTGGCCCTTAGCTTCCCTTATGTAGCGTGGATACTTTCATACCAAGATTCAAAATGAAGGTACAACATAGACAACCACAGCACAACCTTCCCTCATACCAGCAATAAGTTATGGACAGTTAGTAGCGTTAGAAAGAACACCACGTGATTCCCTCACACATACAGGCCAGGTACAACATAGGTAGATAACACAAAATGGGTGCTCGGCCTTAAAGTATTGCTTCATAATTTTCAGAAACAGACATAAACATACAGGAAGTACAGAACTCCTGCAACAATAGCTAAATCATTTATGGATTTATCATGTATTCATGTACCTATATAGGGCGAACCCTCACCTATATTTTTTAGTATTCTTAATCAGTATGTTCCTTGCTTTTCACTAGGAGACATTCAAGACTAATATTGTTTGCTGGTTGTACAGTCTCCTAGATATTAGGTTCACTAGTTTGGTTAAGGTCATGTACCTATATAGGGCGAACCCTAATCTAAATTTGTTTAGTATTCTTAATCAGTATGTTCCTTGCTTTTCACTAAGACACATTCAAGACTACTACTGTTCGCTGGTTGTACAGTCTCCTAGATATTAGGTTCACTAGTTTGGTTAAGGTAATGTCTCTTATGTTGATATTTATTTTTTCCAGTTGTTAAACTTTTAGACCTGTATTGCAATTCTATATGGATGAGAGCAAAAAGGTTTTTTAACTGGTACCTCCCTAGATTAAAAACAGGAAGCCAAACCACAGACACTTCTCTTTTCCATCAGCTTGTTTTAGTGTTTGAATATTGCCCCTGTGGGGTCAGATGTATTTCACAGAAATATAGGTATCTCACATAAAATATTGTGAAGCAACCATTGTTTTATATGGCATGTTCACCATCCTTAGAAGGGGGAGAGGTGATAGGGCAGGCCATGCAACAGGCTATTGACAAGGTTGTCAGTCTTCAGCATTTTTCACAGGCGAAGACCCTGTATTTTCAACCTGCACTATGAAACAAACCATGCCCATACTGCTGAGCCAAGCCTGTAACTGACTGGGCTGGGCAGTCGGAGTGCAAAGGCCTTGAGACTGCAAACTATACACCCAACACCAAAGCATCTCCTGCCTCATTTCTAGCATCAATAGTGCAATGGTAATGAGGAGGTACCTACCAGATCCCACAGTTCTCTGCAGTCCCACCTCATCTGTGTTGTACCCTGTCTTAAAAAAGTAGCACCATGGAGGCCTGAGGGAACAGCTCTTGGCTCAGTTTGGACCTCACGCTTTTCTACAAATGTCAGTGACTGCTACTTAAATATAGCTGAGGAACTAATATTTGCATTACAAAAATTTATTTTGGAATCTTACATTATATCACTCCTCTGAGCGTCCTTTTGTTGAAATTAACAAATGACACATTTTCTGCTGGGACAATTGTATTATTTATTAATAAATAAAGAGACATGTCATTTGTCTTGTTTCCTCCTATTAATCGTTTTCATTTTTTTTGTGGAACAGCATTATACTTTATCAAATCATATATAGCAAAGATTGTTGTACAGTGTTCGTCCTCAACTATTTTAAGGTGCTCTCAAATGTGGTGATCAAGGAAAAGGAAGCACAGTGGAGAAAAGTAATTGTCATGGGTAACACTGTTTGGTCAAGCTTGGAAGCTGAAATTGAAACTAGGGTTTCTGATTTTGAATTATTTCCCCCTTTTGCACTGATGAAAATGTTATTGGTTGCTTTATGCCTCCTTCACAAGGTCCTTACTGTTCTCATAGATGGAGCAACATATTAACATATACAAGATAGGTTTTTGTACACCGCATGTCCAAAACTACATTTTTTCAAGGTACTCTCATATGTAATGATTACTGAAAAAGGAGCAGAGTGAAGAAAAGGAACTGCCCAGGGTTTCACAGTTTGTTTAAGCTGGGAAGCTGTGATTCAAATCATGGTCTCTGGGTCAGGAACCTACAATTAGTTTTGTCCAAGGCCCGATAAAGGGTTCTGAATAGTCCGAGCATGTCATGCAAGGTCATTTGAATTATCCTTTGTTTTTTATGAGATGGGCAAACAGCAGTGGAAACAGCCCTCTTCATAGAACAGCTAAAACTTAGGATGAAACAGTGTTAGGATTTCTCCTTCAGAGGACAGGTACAGCTTGGGTAGCAATAGCATAAGCAGGTACAAATTGGGCAACAGCAGTGCAAGCTTTAGTTCCTCAATAAATAGAGACAGCATACCAATAGCAAAGCGGACTTCCCTTTCTCACAAAAGACAATAAGTGCAATCTTCCATTTCTTCAGAAAAGATTCAGCATTGCAGAGTTGTACAAAGCTTTATAGCTGACAGAACATGAGGAACAGTTAAGGCATGAGTGACATGTAGGTTACAGACAGATATGACTGTTGGGGAGTCAATCTTTTCTCTCAAAAAGTTATATATGAGGTGAACTGGTGTGTTTGTTCTTCTACATAAATATCTATCACCTATATCTGATGAAAGTATGATATCATTATAATAAACATTTATTTTCAAATATTGCATTGACATTAAGCGTAGATGAAGTACTAGAAAATAACAGCTTGACAATATTTTTAGCACTATCCTCATGAGAACATTTTGCTGAGAATAAATTGCTTCAGATAGTCTATTCTATGAAGGTATTTGGCCTGAAGGAGCTCTGCCTAGCTACAAAATTCAATATTGCTGCAGTAGATGTTTTTCAAGCACCAAAAAAGTGAATAATGTAGAAGAGAAATATTGGGACCTGCACAAGTAGTCTTTCTTCTTCCCACTCTGAGCTTTCAGTGTCAATCAGTTCTGAACTTAACAGTGCTGACTTGATAGGATCCTTTCCTGCTACAGCATTCTGCCTTGCCCGTCAGGAGGACTTTCACTTCCATACCTTACCTGACCCATAATTTCTTGCCTTTGGATTAAAATCACAAATTCCATTATCTTGTGTAACATTTTCTTGACATCTTATTGTCTTAAAAGATTGGCATCCACAATCTGATTTTGACCCTATTTAAGTTATTTTCTTTATTGCAATTTCAGCTTTTAACACAATTGCTTTGGCCACTTTATTGTTGATTTATGGTGCTGATGTAATATTTAACCCTCATTTCTCAGAGAAAAAGCATGCTAATTTAGTTCATACCTCCCTTAAGTTAAAACTGCTGCATTAGACCTGCCTTGACCTGCAAATGGACCTGCCAGTGATTTTCTGGAGTGAGTTCTTGATCCCCAGGTGGTGTCTCCCAAGGTCCTTGGCTGGCATCAGACTGAAGTCAAGCCAACTGGTGAAGGACCTTGGATGGATAGAGGAGCAGGTTGATCCCGGTCTGCACTCAGTTCTCTGAGCACTTTTTAGCCAACAGTTCCCAAGTTTTGGATTTGGCTATCTGGGTGACTATAGCATAACACACAAGGGCCCAGAACTGGAGAAGCACTACTGGAACACTGGAACCCACTCAGACTGGGCCCAGGTGCGAATTCAAGATGGTTGGAGCTTTTTCTGACCCTTTGGGCAGTCAGTTAGCCATTGGAGTCATTCTGGTAGTCCTGGGTTAAAGTGATTGAATAGGACTCCAGCAGCAGGGCAGCCCTCTAAGAGTTCAAGGCAAGTTTCTGCAAGCACAGCAGTCCTTGTAGGTGCAGCAAAACAGTCCTCTGAAGGACACAGTAGGACATAGCAGCACTCAATTCAATTCAAAGAAGCTTTATTGCGGCTACAAGAGCCAAAAAAGCGCGAGCAGTAATAAATACAAATAAATGCACATGATAAAATAAAGTTGCAGGTAAATATGGTGATAAAAAGGGAATGAAATATAAATAAAAATTAAAATGGAATAAAAATGAGATAGAATAAAATGGAATGAAATTAGAAAAAATGAAATGAAGTGAAATGCACTCTGCAGGATGTTGGGACAGTCTTATTTGGGGTCTTTGTCCAGGAGAGTTTTCCCTCTAATAAGCCAACTAGCTCCGAGGAATTTGGCGATAGCGATCACTAGCGTTGGTCTGGTGTCTGATCTAAGGATTCGCAGAGCTAGCGCAGAGCAGCGTGCTCCCAGTAGTCTGCATGCCGGGGCCAGCCATTTCCTACGGGGGGCAGTATACGCGGGGCATGCAAAAAGGAGGTGAGGGAGATTCTCCACGGGGGCTTTGCAAGCAGGGCATAGCAGCACTCAGTCCTCTGAGAGTCCTTCTGCAGTTCCAAAAAGTAAAGAGTGGGTCTGAGGGTCATATTTGTATAGCTGGGGCCTTCTGTTAAGTAGGAGAAGTTTCTTTGGAATTCTCTTTGAAGTGCTTTGAGTTTCCAACATTGTTTGTCTTGGCTCCCGTCCAGCTGCATGAACAATGAGGTTGTGACAAGTCCTTTTTGTAAAGGCAGGCCATAGCGTATTGATTTGCAGGTGAGGCTATGCCAGACCCTGCCCCATCATCCTGCCATTGATGGCCCATTAATGCACACATAATCCCTCTATTGTGTGACTGTCTGGGAAGATTTAACAAAGTCCAACTGGCAACTACATCCAGCCATGCTACCCAGGAACAGGCCGCAGGCACCAAATAGGGTAGGAAAATGCCAAGTTTCCAAAAGTATCATTTTCAAAATTGTAACTTAAAATACAACTTTACCTTTAAAGAGGATATTAAATTGCAAACTCTCAGACAACAAACATGAAATCTTCACCTGTACCCAAACAAACGTTATCATTTATTACATGTATTAAATGTAGTAAGGAAACCAATTGCTATCCTTTGGAAGAGGTAGGCCTCAGAATACTGAAAAAGAAATCTAGGAGTTTTTCCCTCTCTGTAGATATAAAGCTTAAAACGCACCCTGCACGTTGTGCTACATAGGCCTATCTTATGAGTGACATATATGTAATAAAACAAGAGTTTAAGGCTTGGCATGCGGTTGATTTTGCCAAGTAAAATTGGAAGTGTACAATTTATTCAGGCTGTAATAGCATATCTGGGAAATGCTGTAAGGGGATACCGAAGTGGGTGGCACAGTAGGTGCTGCAGACACACTAGTAGTATTTTGTTTACCGGATCTGGGTGTAAGGTATCCCGCTTTACAGGGGTTGTATAAGTAAATTAAATATACCAATCAGGTATAAGCTAATTTACCATGTTTTAGAGAGTGAGCACAAGCCTGTTAGTACTTGTTAACAGTGGTAAAGTACACAGAGTCCTAAGGCCAATAAAATTAAATCAGCAAAATAGGAGAGTTAAGGCAAAATATTTGGGGGAAGACCACACAAGGCTGACAGGTTTAACAGGGCCTATGAATGCTTTAGCCATTATAGGCAAGAAGGGTGGTCTACCTTGATGATGGTGAAGTGCTGCTGCCGGGAAGTTTCCAGATCAGAAGATTACCATGGTAAGATAGCAGGGCAGGTCTAATCTCCTGCAGGGATCTGCTGTTGCAAAAGAGGAAGAAGCAGTTCCGGGACTGTAAAACACCCTTAGTAAATTCACATCTAAAATTTGGGTTTACTCAGGCCCTTCTTTGATTACATCTTGTTGTCAGAGCATGCCACCAAGAGAAGAGAAAAACAAACCCAATTTAATATGCTCCAGCAGCACTTGAGTGATTTAGAATAGAAGGCGCTGCCCATATGCAGCTCTTTCTTACCTGAGGGTTAATAGTACCTACCCTCCTTGAGAAATATCAACCAGGGAGCTGTGACGTCATAGTTTCCTCTGGAGGATTAGAAGCATGAGCCTATGCAAGGGCAATTCTTTCCTCTATTAAAGTTAGGGGAACTACACAATAACTCCTTCTATCTAGGAAGTGTGTGGGCCTGCCCAGAGTACAAAGGGTTATTCCTAAGGCATTGTTTGTATGCTCCACCATCCGTTCACTCCTTCACAACAGTGAAGAGTACAGACTGAATCAAGTAGGCTGAAGGAGTGCATCATAGGCCCTTGTGAGAGGCAGTAATATGTTATATATAGTTCCACATGTTGTCCAAGAATGAAAGGAGAAACACAAAGCTTTTTCTTAGGGTGTTTGAGAAAACCTAGGAGCATCAGTGGGAGCCCCAATGTCCCTTACCTAGCTTTATGTGGTCATGAAATTGTCTCTGTGGGTAAATTAATGATCCCAGGTAAAGCATATTTTTGTTTGAGTATCTATATGGTTGACCTTTTAGTGTGCTCATGGAGTGTGTGTTACGCTGTTGGTCTATTCAAAAAAGCTATTCACAAGTGCATAAAGAAGTACTACTTTGCCTACTCCAAAATGCAATTCACAATCCCTCCACCACCTCCCTGACTCTCCCAGATGCTTGGACAAATGTATGTCTCCTTCTGTTGCTTAAGAAACCCTTAGCAGTTCCCGGCCAAGATCTTATAGAAAATCATCAACAGACACCTCACTGAACCCCTCAACGACCATAAACTCCTTGAACACAATCAGTCATGTTTCAGACCTTACCGGAGCATGGAAACTGCCCTCATCAATGCCAGAGATAACATCCACATGCCTCTGATTGGGGGAGGTATGGCAGCCAGCATTTGACACAACATTCCAACCCATCCTCAGCCAGCACCTACACATCATTGGAATCCAAGGACATGGACTTCAAGGATCTGCTTCTTCCTTACAGAAATTACCCAGTCAGCCTGGCACTGTACACCTAACACGCCTGTTACCTCATCTATAGGGTTTTGCAAGGAACTTTCATGAGCCTGACCCTCTTCACCACATACATGATCCTTCCACTATCACAATATCAATGCCCTCTCCTATGCCTATGACACGCAACTCAGTCTCTCCTTCAAGGACGCTCAAACCCGGTTCAAGTTCAATGCCTGCATGACTGAAATCGTCCATTGGATGAAGGCGAACTGGCCCAAATTTACTAAGGGCGTGCATCGCCCTTGCATCATGCAAGGCAACACAAGCCCTTAAGTCAGATTTACTAAGCCACACTTAGGGCCAGATGTACGACGCAATTTTGCCATTGTAAACTGCAGAAATGGCCTTTTGTGACTGCAAAATGGCCTTGTTGGATGTACCATCGATATATTGGGAGTCGGTATCCTGGTACTGGCTCACAAAATAGGGATTGTGACTGGCAATTAGAGAGGGAAGTCCCAAGGGCATCCCTTCCTAAAAGCAACTCGCAGGCCCATGTAAGATTGTTTTATGACTGTGAATGTGGTCGCTAAACAATCAGGACCCCCTTCCCCTTTGTGAATGGGGGCTGCAACATTTTTTCAAAGCAGGCAGTGGTCCCACGGACCACTGTCTACGCTGAAAAAGAAACTGAGATGTTTCATTTTTTTTTTTAAATGCATCCAATTTTCATTTAAAGCAAAACGGGCTGCATTTTTTAAAAACTGTTTTAAAAAAAAAGTAGTAACAGACATATTTGTCTGCTGACCCCAGCAGTCCACCACCCGTGTAAGTACGGCCATTCCAAAATGGGTCGCAAATTGCGAGCTCCAGACCTGTCGACCCATTTGAGAATCAAAAACAGTGTGCTTGACACTGTTGTACATTTAGTTTTGCCACTCACATTTTGCAGTTTGCAAAAAATAACAACTTACGAGTCAGAAAACAAAATGGCTGTACATCTGGCCCAAAGCCACTTTGCTTGGCTCTGCATGACTTAGTACATTTAGGTGGTCATTCTGACCCTGGCGGTCTTTGACCGCCAGGGCGGAGGACCGCGGGAGCACCGCCGACAGGCCGGCGGTGCTCCAATGGGGATTCCGACCGCGGCGGTAAAGCCGCGGTCGGACCGGCACCACTGGCGGGGTCCCGCCAGTGTACTGCGGCCCCATTGAATCCTCCGCGGCGGCGCAGCTTGCTGCACCGCCGCGGGGATTCCGACCCCCCCTACCGCCATCCAGATCCCGGCGGTCGGACCGCCGAGATCCGGATGGCGGTAGGGGGGGTCGCGGGGCCCCTGGGGGCCCCTGCAGTGCCCATGCCACTGGCATGGGCATTGCAGGGGCCCCCGTAAGAGGGCCCCTACATGTATTTCACTGTCTGCTGCGCAGACAGTGAAATACGCGACGGGTGCAACTGCACCCGTCGCACAGCTTCCACTCCGCCGGCTCGATTCCGAGCCGGCTTCATCGTGGAAGCCTCTTTCCCGCTGGGCTGGCTGGCGGTCTGAAGGCGACCGCCCGCCAGCCCAGCGGGAAAGTCAGAATTACCGCCGCGGTCTTTCGACCGCGGAACGGTAACCTGACGGCGGGACTTTGGCGGGCGGCCTCCGCCGCCCGCCAAGGTCAGAATGAGGGCCTTAGTGTAATGCAAAACAGCATAAGTTGCTGCTTTGCATTTCCCTGTGTTATAAAAGTGTTCAACGGATGGAGTGTTAACGTTCTCACGCATCTACTCACAGATTTTGGCACATCCCCAGATTTAATAGTAAACTTAGGAATGCGCCAAAATGGTATGTCATCCCAACAGAGGTGTAACGAGGTAATGAGTAGAAATATGTTTATTTCCCCTCATCATTTCCTCTTTCTACATGTGTTGCATACTGCAGCACACAGAGAAAGAAGAAAATGCCCCTGAGAATATTTCTTTTGCAGGAAGGTCTTAAAAATGATCCTCCCTGTAACTCACACACCCTTGCACCATGGCATAAGGGTGCCTGCCTGAGTGCTGGGAAGCACTCAGTATGCAAGTGTACAAAGAGATAACAGGATTGTGCCATTTCATAGTAAATATCACACATTTCTGCTGTCTCCATTTAATCCACCGCAGCTAATTGTCTTGCTGCATTGTGTTGCGCCAAATGTTAGTAAATCTGGGCCCAACTATGTAAAGCTGAACACTACAGATGAATACATTTGTAATCCTTGAGAAGGGTATATCACAGTGGGACTCTACCTTGTGACTAACAGACCTACGACCGACGCCTATCCCCACCACCCATGCCAAGGACCACGGGGTCATCATAAATCAGCAAACTTTACATGACACTCAAGTCAATGCCATCACCACCTCATGCTTCCATACCTTGAAGATGCTGAGGAAGATAAAATGGGCCTTAATCAGCATCCAGTAAAAAGTAACACTCGCCCTGGTCACAAGAAAGCTGTACTATAGGAACTCCCTCTATGCCGGGATCAACATAAAACTCAGCCCACCATCTCCACATTGGATCATTTTTGACAGAATGTTGATGCCTCCACTTTGTATATTTGAGCTGGTTGAATCATGGGCACTAGGTAGAGACATACAATTGTTGTATCATTTTTAGTGAAATGTTGGAACATAGATGAGTATAACATTTGTTATTTTCTATTGAATTTCTTCCCACTAGTGGCCTACTAATGTAAGTCAGTGTGCACAAAACATAAGTATCTTGTGCACATTTAAAAAAAGTCGAGGTTTGTTTCATACCCATTTTCCATTTAGATTTTACCATATAAATTGTTTCAAGGTTGGTACACAATGAAAAATCAATACCAGCTGCAGCTCAGTTGTTGGCTCTTGGTATCATCTTTTGGACAATCAACAAATACTACATATCCCTGTGACCAATTGATGTACTCAGCATTTTACTTTTGTAAATCAGCATTTGAGGAAACAAATTGCAGATCAGAGCTTTGGATCCAATTGATATTTGCTACTACTTATTGTCATTGTCTTTTGATGTTAACCATTAGTTTCTTTTGGGGAACCATGAGCAATCTACACAAAGATGCACTTGACTAGTACTCAGAAAAGGGAATCCTTCTGGGTTTACCAATGGGTTCTACACATCTTTCCACCACAAACATCAAAAAGTTGGCATGCACTTTTTCCCAAATTTTTCCCCCCAAAACTATTTTTGCTGCTTTTTTCTTGGTTCCCTTTCGTGGAACCAACAAAGCCTGGTTGCCTTTAGAATCCCCAAAATGTGGGAAAAATGACACAGATTTTGTCTGGATTCCTTTATGGAAAAAAGTTATGAAAGCTTAACTGCCAAGTTCTCCAAACATTAAATTAAAAAAGGGCCCAGCGCTGGGGGTGGAAAATCCTCAGCAACTAAGGGGTTAACTAACAAAAAATATATATTTTTTAATTGAAATGTCATATTCTCACTATTCATCATTATTTTGTAACGGAAGATCTCACTTATGGTGGTGGAGATCTCTACAAATTGACATAAAAATTATTGTTAGCAACTTTATACTTGTCAATTTAGTCATAGAAATCTCCACTCCATTGTTTGTGCTTTTAGGAATCAGCAGAGCTTCCAGAGTTCTATGAACATTATGAGACATTTCCCTTTAAGGCTATGGCATAATGGTCTATGGTGACTGGAGTACAGTGAATATCTAGCTGGTCAGGAACAAGAACCAGACTTCTTGGTCTTGACAGGCAGTGGCCAAATTTAAGCTGCAGGAAAGCACTGGGATATAGACCTAGTAGAATGTTTAATTACACTGGCATTACCCTTGAAATTCCCCAAATTCTGCAATTACTCTACATTGTGTAATTACGTGCCATTCGCAGTAAAAATGTACCACAAAATGTCCCATTTGTGGTAAGCAAACAACAGAAAACGAGAGGTTGTTTTTCATAGCACTATTTTTTGTGTTTGAGGTGCATCAAAAAAGTGTGCTAAAATAGAAAACAAGAAAGTCTAAAATGTGTTTAATGACTAAAAAATACATTTTAAGGATTTGTTTTCATGCTTTATATTTTTTATATAATTTAAAGATATAAAGGACATTTTTTGGAACAATTGTTATAAAAACTCTATTTCTATTAAGGCTTTAAATACATGACATTCCTTCTAGTGGAAGAAGGAAAAAAGTACAGAGTCAGCCCCACACATTAATGTTTTGACAGGTCGAATTGTAGTTTCTAAACTGCTTCAGTCATGCTGCAATTGTAGCCCTGAAGCCATGTTTGCACTACCATTGTAATGGATAGGAGAATAGCTTCTTCAGTCCTCCAGTGGCTTTTAACTTCAAGACTCTCAGTACACCTGGTGCAATGTAGTAGGGACATATAAGTAAGTTAAATATTTAATTTAGTGTTATGCGAATTCAACCATGATAAATGGGAGAATACCAGGACTTTGCTACTTGTTAGTACTTGTTAGTAGGGGTAACATTGTCAAAGCTGGCCCCAAGCACAGGAACGCAAGTAAAGAGCCGAGCCTAACAAACTTCAAGCACGGGCATCCTCCCATTAAAAGGGAGGAATTCTGAGAATCTGGCCATGCTCTATGTTTGTCTTTCATACATGCAGTAGGTCCTCCAATCCCGATATTCTTGAATCCTGAAGTAGAACCTCAAATTCTGGCACAGCATCGCACTCAGACAGAACATACAGTCCATTTTGTGATGACCTCATGAGGACAGGATTGACAGTGCTGGTAACAACTTGGTAGCATACATGTGACAGCCACAATTTGGGAAGCATTTTCCCGTCATACAGTGTGCAATGCCTTGAGCAAAGAAGGTAATGGGTGGCCAATAACGTCCAAGAGGAGAGGTGGATGAGAGTGACAACTGGACTACAATTCTTAAAAGTTTTCAGGATATGACACAGAACAGGGGTCATGGCCTTGAGGCTCATGACCAAATAGTGACATCAAATAGTGACATAATTTCTCACCTGAGCGTCTACTTTGTTTTCTACATCACAGTGACTGGACAGTGTTTGATGAATGGTGAATGGTGGACTTTGACTCTAACACATATACTGTCCTGAGGTATGTTGCACCACCATTATGTCACAACCAAACAAGCAAGGCTCATTGTAATGTTCATGCACACCACTTTCTGAGTTGTTCACTTATGAATTACATTTTAGGAGTATGAACTTCAATCACATAGAAATTGACAATGCATTTATTTATCCAAACATGTTTTATTATATAAAAGTTGTTCTTTCAGGTTGTATTTCAAGACTATACCGTATTTGTTTGTCTCTGCAATGTTGGGGAAGATCTCCTCAATCGGGGAGAGAGCTTTCCTCTCAGGATGGATATCTCCACCAACTGAAACAAAACAGTCACCACAAAACAATCCTTCTCCACTTTGCTGATTATTGTCCATAATTGTTTTAATATGGCTGAGGACCTTAAAGAGAGGGCACCCAGGTTTTTCCAAGATGAGTGGTTGGCTATAAGAGAGGCCAGACAACCAGTAATATAATGCAGAATGGGCCCAAATATGGAAGAATATTGCCACATTTGCCTTGCTCTGCATGTCCATATGTGAAAATACTGGGGGCATCTCTGATATTGGGCATGCCTTAAAACCATGGATGTTTGGGAGTATTCTACCAGCCACAGATGCAGCATCCCAGATTTACAGCACCACACAGTAGAGTCTTTAGAACAACCTAGCTGACCCTCCATATTCAGCTGGAGACACATGACTAGCAAAGAGGTGATAATAATGTACTACTGTACTACAGGCTTAGGCAAATGAGACGCTCTTATCAAACTTATAAGTGGTGCAGAACACTGCAGCTTGTCTCATTTGCAATCTTCCATCAGGGACTGCATCCACATTCCTCCTGTGCACATTACATCTACTATCAGTTTGGAAAATAACCATTTTAAAAAGTGTTGCCCTACACAAAAAGCTCAGGCTGGTAAAGGCCCTGCCTACCTAGCTTCAGAGCGTAGGCATTATTGTCCTCCCAGACTTCTTAGATCTAAGGACAAAGCATTGTTAACTGTCCCTCATGTCAAAAAGACAAATTTGGGGGGCAGATCTTTTTGTTACCTAGAACTGTTCTATTGGAACAAACTGCTGCTACATTTTCAAACTTGTTCTGATTATCTTTCCTTTCGGAAAATCCTTAAGACAACTCTGTTCTGATTTTGTTGCTGGTGTGGCCTCTCTCATGGTCATGCTAAGATACCCCTGTCAGGGTGATTTGTGTGCATTATAAATTAAACTAACATAATATAACAGCGGGTCCCTCTAAGTCTGTCACATTGCAGTACCCGGTCAGGTGATGCTGGGCTACTGATCAGTCTGCACCTCAGTTGGAGCAAAATACATTGGTGTGGGCTAGTGTCCCTTGGATATGATACACTCCCAGATCCAGGTTTTAGCTCTCTTAGATTTTCCCTCTTTGGTTAACGGAAATTGGTCACAGCTAAACTTCTGTGGTGGCTACCAACTTTGTGACATGGTCAACTTCAGTTATTGTGTCCCTGGAGCTTGTTCCAGGAAATTGCCTGACTGATGAGTCACTACTGTTGTTGGATGTTGGGGATCAACTTTTCTCCTAGCCAGGAGCCATAGGCATAGTCCATTCTTTGCTAGCCTAAAGTGCAGCAGGTGCAGTCCTTCTGAGTGTGAAGCCTCTCTTTGTGCAGGCCCAAGGGCAGCTGGGCAGTCCTTCTTTGGTCCTCTCTGCAATCCCAGCATGACCTGAGGGTCAGAGTGCAAGATGTGCAATATATATCCCAGAAAAGTGCCCTGAGGGCACCATGCGGTCGCTAGCCAATAAGCTACTGGGTCCCCTCCCAGCTAGTGGTGTAGTACCTGTGATGTGTGGCATCTGGCTATCCCAGAATGCCATGTTCTTTCCCCTTTCAAGATGGCCTGACCCTTCCTCAGTTGCCGGGACCTTGGTAGCCCACCCTGGAGGTGTGGATACCTGAAGGTCACACGCCCACAGTAAAATTGGTTTGGGGACAGGTTTCCCCTCTCCACCTGTCTCCATGCTGTATACAGGAACAAAAGGTATTCTGCTCAGACGAGTTTGGCCAGGTGGCCCATCAAAGGTGGCTTCGTCTTTACAGCTTGCCTCTGGGCTACCCCCTAAGTGGCCATCCTGGCAGAGGAGGTGACACCTAGCTGCTGTGGCACTGCCTTTGTTCCTGAGCCTGGGAGTCATTCACATGTCTCCCCAGGTGGTCTGAAAGCTATGTGTGTGTGTCTGTGCTTTTGTGAGTCTACTGGACGAGCAAAGCACAGAGTAGTAACTTTCTAAAAGTTGACCATGTTTAATAGTGGCATTCATTTCCACCCGGTCATCAGGTCACATTGAATGCTGTGATTAATTTGATACTGTACATGACCCAGTTTGGTAGTCCCAGTTAAAATTTAGCAAGGTTGGAATACACCCCGTAACCCTATGTTAGCCAATTGGGCTATCAACATTAACCAGAGCAAAATGACAATTTGGAATTGTTGCAGTAAAGATATATCGAAAAAGTATGTCTTACTTAACACAATCTAGCTCCCTTCCATGGGACTCAATAGGCTTTCCTTAGGGTAGAATTATATATAATGTTAAGGGATAGGGTGGCTTTGCCATTGGTATGAATAGCAAAGTCGAACTGGCAGTGAAAACATGTTCTTCCAGTCTGCAGTGGCAGGCTAGGAGCCACTGTGTATCTTGTTACATAAAGGGTGGTACAAACATTGGTGCAGCCTGGAGCAGACACTCATGGCCCAGATACCCTGGGTACCATATGCTAGGGACTTATAAGTAAGTCAGGCCTTACAGGTGGTTGTAAACAATTTGACATGCACTTTGTATAGGGTTGGAACACTGGTTCTGAGATCATGTTAGCAGGCCTCAGCGAACTCTCAGAGTCAAATAAACAGTAGCTAATAGTCCAAATGGGGCCAAAACTGGGGGGCAATCTGCAAAAAGCCTGTTTCCTTACAGAATGTAACACTTTGTTAAAATTATTGATGGTTTTTCTGAAGACGACCTGCACTGCTATGCAATCATGCCGCATGAGTTCCACCTATAAGGAGGAGGTTTTTGCCACTAATAGAGAAACTGTACCTGCCCCGGGCCTCACTCGGTTTAAATCCAACAGACTCCAGACATAAACTGTTGAGCCCTCTGATGAGGTGATATCACGTGCCTGCGAATCCAGATGATGGTGCTTTTTCTATCCCAGAAAAAGATGCATCAATGGTGGTCCAGAAGCAGACTCCACCATCACTAATGCCTGCAGCCACTCTCCTCCTCGATGCATTGACATTCAGCTGCACCCTCTGCTATACCTCCTCATCTAAGTGCCAGTCTGAAAGAACAGTGACAGAGACAACCATTTGCTCCAGACATCCCTAAAAGTTCATGTGTTGCCCACCCCAACCCCAGAGTATGCCAAAATGGCTGCTTTGAATGCTTTCAAGGAGGTCATAAGTCTGGAGATGGTTGATGGTCTTTTGGGACTGGAGGGAAATGACTGCGGAGTTGTGGGAAATTTAAAAGACAGTAACTGACCATCTTTGTGAATTATGTAGCCTCCTGATATTCTTAATAGCAGGTATATTATCTTGTCTTCCATTGTGCTCTTCCTCTCCTTCTCTTGTACTGTCCTCAAGTATGGCTACCTGTCTGCATTTGAGGAGACAGGTATCGAATTGAGTGGCAGAAAGAAGCAGCGGCCTCTGGTGGCATGGTGCCATTTTACAGCTCGGTACAAGCTCCCAGGGCTAAAAAAATAGGCACACCGCACCAAAACTCCATCACTCGCAGAACTCTGTGGAAAGCCAACGTTTTGACACTACTCATGCAGAGTACATAGGGGCCCATTATGAAGAATGGTGTGCCCCCTTTTAACGCCTGGAGGCATTAAAAGTGCAGAAAAAAATGGCACAAGGAAACCTTTTAGATTTACTTGTGCCATTTTTTTGCCCCCCCAATGAGGGAACGCCCCCGTTGCATATATTATGCCTGGCTCAGGCATAATGTGGCACAAGGGTTTACAAAGTGGGGCATTGCATGCACTTTGTTAATATGGCGTCGGGAGAATGCCACTTTCGTGCCGGCCTTGCATCAAAAGAATGACGCAATGGCAGTGCTGCAGTGGCACTAGGGGCTGTTAAATCTGCCCCTAAAAGTCCTAACCTCCTTGAGTGTTGTGGTATGCATCCTGGTGGATGGATGTGGCTCCCGGTGTTCACATGGTGACATTTTCCAAGGTGAAGAGAGCAGGGCAAGGATGTGGGCTTTATTTATTTATTTGGAATTTTAAAGTGTGTCAGGTGTTCTAGGTTTGTGTCAGCCATATGGTCGTTCCCTACTACCAAACATGCACAATTTCCCGCCTCTGTGGAGGAAATCTACCAAGTCTTTTAGTAGAAATCTGACTGTAAAGCTACTAATAGTAACTTGAAGGTCATAATTTCTAGTTGTAAGAGTCTTCACCCTCTCATAAGAGACTCATAACTCTACTATAGCCTTAGAACCCGCCATAGCGGGCTCTACCGGCTATTAAAGGCCCGCTCCCGAGTTAAATGCCCGAGCCGAAGGCGAGGGCATTTAACAAGGGAAAGGGCCTTTAATAGCCGGTAGAGCCCGCTATGGCGGGTTCTAAGGCTATTAGAACATTCTGCCACTCAGGGCAGAATGTTCTCTTAAAAAAAACAAATTGTTCACGGAGCCCGAGGGGATTAGAATCCCCTCGGGCTCCGTGAGGCTTTGTTCACAGCTGCTGCTGTGAACAAAGCCCATTGGAATGTTGGCGCTGCGGGCTTTTACCGGCTAGTAACTACCAATGTTCTAATACTTAGTGGCTATTTCTGCCTGGAGCCGGGGTATATCACCTATGCAGAGATAGTTGCTGAGGCATAGGAGAAATCTATATTTGCGGAGATCGCTGAGTTCCCTTTGCGGATCGGCCCTGTATTTTTATACTAGATAGTTTTACACTTAACTACATGTTTTACAGTTGACATTATGTAATTGCTATTTTTGCCATTTACACCATAGATATAGAAGACCGATATTTTGGATAGCATCATCTTTGCATCGATTGTTTTGCACCGCAACATTTTTGTAATTAAAAATGTGAAATGTCATTCCAATCATGCAAAACCTGATAGGCATCAACCCGATAGGCGTGATTATGACTGTAAGAATTCACTGTTGCAGCCACCATGCCACTTTCACTAATTCGTTCCTTCTATTGCTAACTTAGTATTACAACAGGCAGGAAGTTGATAAACTACATATTGATTCAACTATATACACAGATTCGAGCAGCAGCAGGCTTCCACATAGTGGACTAAATGATTTTTCAGAACTAAAGAAAGCACATAACAGGAAGCATCCCAACATTACCAGGCGATGACATTTTTTTAGAAATAGAAAATGTTTTCTTACAAGCTAAAAGAAAGTCAGGCCATACAAATGATAAACAGAAACCTTTTGACGTTTGGTATTGGTTTGTGAACAATGGGACATTATTGAAAAAGATGAAGGCACCAATCAACTCTCTTCCCCAGATTATCAGTGTTCTTGTATGCAGACCACATTCCGTGGAGGAGTTTACATCCCTTAATGAGCAACATTAGGGAAGGTCAGGAAGAGTCTAACAGTGCCATAAGATGCTATCACATAAACATATTTTTCATTTAGACAATAACAGCATCTGCTCCCTTTGTAAAAGTGAAATCTTATTATATATCGAATGCTCTACCACATTAGAAGAAACAGCAGTGCAACGTGCTACTTTCTTTGCTGTAGTGCTGTTATGTATTAAAGAAAGACTTGTGTACATTTCTACGCTATTAAACGAAAGATTGTCCTCACTGAACCTTTAATAACTTTGCTGGCTTTTTGAAGAACTGCAGACATATTTCCTTTAGTTGGATTCATCCGCACTGGCTGACTCCGGTAGATTTTCATAGATATCCAGGGGGGAGTGGGTGGGGTTAAAGTAAATATATGACCGGCATGGGTAATGTCAACAAAGATTTCGATAAATTAGTGTAGTTTGATTATTACCAATGTGTCGATCAGCAACTTAGGGCTTCATTATGAGTTTGGAGGTTCCACCACATGACCTCCAAACTCATGGGAGGGACGTCACTGTCATAGCAGTGAAGTTCCACCAGAGCATATTACAATGCTACCGCTGGGCTGACCAGCGGGAACACTGTAATATGCGTTCCTGTGGGGCTGACCGGCAGCAACAGTGTTAGGATATTGGCCTCGGCTCCCCGGCATGAAAAGGCTGGCGGAAAGAGGGGTTGTAATCAGCCAGGCAGTGCTGAGTTCAGCGTTGCCATGGCTGGTTGCAAGCCACACATCATGCCTTTGGGAGCCCTGTTCCCAGGGGAGATGGTGGTCCTTTGGTGATCTGACTGCCAAAGTCGTAATTTGGCTGTCGGACCGCCAAAGCTGCAGAGGTCCGACTGCCATCACTAGTTTGGCAGTCTCATGACTGCCAAACTCGTTATGCGGCCCTATGTCATTTCAAAGATTTGGAGAGGGTAGATCTTACAATCAAGCAGGTGGAGTCAGGTCCGTCTATAGCAGTGTGAGATAAAGAATTTATGCCTCATAGTGAAGCTCAGAGCATAACAAAGTTTTTGATAATGTCAGAGATAAGATATGATGAGAAGTTGAATCAGAGTGAGTAGTGCAGGATTTGTAGCTGAGATGGAAAAGTAAGGGACATCTACTTTGCAACATTTCCATATTAGAGAGTCCAGTGTCATGTAGTATCTTACAGTAACTTAAAAGTTTTTGTTTGCATTGGAGGAGAGGCATAAGCGCAGGGACGAAAAAAGAAATGTCAGTATTTTTGGAAAATAAATGACATTAGAAGCCAAACAAGACTTCTCAGATCACCTAGAGGGTAGGGTAGAGGGCATATATATGGGAACACATGACAGGTCCTTGAGGTATGCTAACTATTTCAGAGTCATGTGTGGTGAGGTTTGCCAGGAGATAGAAAAGGACTTAGAAAGATAGGAGGATAGCAACGCCACTGACCTGCCTATAATGCTAAGGATTAAAAGCATATTGGGATGATAAACCTCACCAAAAACAACAGTGACATTAAGAAGAATTGAAAACAGAAAAGAGATTAGAAAGTTTGATATTAGTGTGAGAGCTGCCATGCAGTTGAATCTGTAACTTTTAGAGTGCAGTAGATTGAAGGCAGTGCCTCCCAATTGGAAGCAGACTTAGAAGTTTGAAACAGTTTTAGTAAAATGTGATTGTTGGAAAGTGGGTTATCAGTAGTGATGAATAGGAATAAGTAGGGACCTACTACTAGTAATAAGGGCACAATTACAATGCAAGATTCAGTTAGGGTCTCAAAAAATGAATCCCTTGCGCAACCCTTGTTAGCTGACCTCGAGCAGACAGGCTTAATTTAGGAGACAGGTGTGTAAAGCAGTTAAAAACACCAATACATTAAATAAGTAAGACACAACACACAAATATTGTTATCTTTAAAATGAAAACAAAATGAAAGAAATCCAATGTAGGCAACCCGAGATATGAATTTTTAAAGACTAAATAAAAAAATCTGCTTTCTATTGCCTAAAAACCAATAGCTCCAACTGGGGACATCTGGCTGTGCTTGACAGGGATCTTATCAAAATTTGAGGCCAAACGCAATGGAGTCCTGCTCCAATACACTGAGCAGGAGGTCTCGATCAAAGTTTGACCTTTGGACGTTTTTCTGTGGCTTTCTCTCTCATCGTCTCTCATCGTCGGGCTAATCTCCTCATCACGCTGGGATTCAATGGGACTTTGTCAGCTTGGTTCAGGGCAGGCTCCCAGTCAACTCCTGGAAGTCTTGTGAAAGGGGAAAAACTCTGGAGGTTCGGCGGGACAAGCCTGAAATTCAGGCCATGTCACAGCTCTACGTTGCTGGCTTGGTTCTTGTCGACGGGTCGGTCAACTTATGGAGCTATTTTTTTCTAAAGTTGTCCAATCTTTTCTAAACTTCTGGATCTCCTTCCAAAAGTCATTCTTTGGCCCTCCAGTTGTCCACAACACCAAACCAAGGCTCTAGAAGCACTGAAGTGGTCCTTGATATGTTGGAACTATGTTTTTCAAAATGCACCTGGTAAATCCTCCAAAGTCTAGCTGAAAGTAGTCAGCTGGGTCCTCTTTGGTGGGGATGTTGCAGGTGAAGCTATTTTAACCTGTTACTGTAAGGGAGTCCACTCCTTCTGTCTCTTGAAGCCACACAAAGCCCTTACAGCTGTAGTTCCTCAGTTCTGCAGCAGGTGCAGTCATGCAGAGTGCAGTCCTTTGGGGTGCAGTTCAGGGTTCTAGCAGGACTGTCCTTGTTCTCCTTGTAGTTCAGGCAGTGTTCTGAGTTGCTGGGCAACTCACCCATATGTATCCAGTGTTCCTTGGCTGGCAAGCAGTGGGGACCCCCCTGGTCAATAGGGTGCAGGATGCCACCCTCTGGGGTGACCACTTCCTGTTAAGTGTGGCAAAAATGAATTCCAGGAAGCACTATTCTTTCAAAATCCAAGATGGAGGAAATCCCTCCTTTGAGTTAAGATCTGGCTAAACCATCCCACTGGTGTGGCTCATTTCCCTAAACACTCCCCCTCTAGTCCATCTGCTAATTTCATTACTGGGGCACTCATCTGGCTGGGGTGGCAGGAAGAGCGGGTGAGCGTGTATCTTGTCCTAAGTGTCATTTACCATTTGAAGACCAGTTTGGCTATTCAACCCCATTCTTGCCTTTTGCTCTGCCACCTGCAGATCTCCAATCAACAGATGTCCCATTGTCTCAATGCAGGCCACTTTACACCTCATTAAGGCAGCTTGGCGCAGCCTGGCAGAGGTTGGCCAGTCAGAGAAGAACAGCTGGAGAGCTGGATTCTGGCTTACAGAAAGGATAGTTCTGTAACCTCCTATCAGTGATGGTTATAATAAATCTAACAGTCGTAAATTGTTAGATTTATTCTATCACCGAGTCCAAGAATGGAAATTGTAGCCTATTTCTAGTGAAAGTTATACTGTAATAAGGTTTGGCAATGTTAATCTATAGAGCTACTGTACTACAATAGGGAAAAACAAAATATATCACTTTTCCCTCACTTATAAAACATATTTTATCCTGTCCCTGTTTATAGTTTAAAGGCACCCTACCACTGGGGTCGTTAGGGGAGACCCCAAGGGTGATTTATATGTAAAAATAAGGTAGTTTGATACTTTTGAAATACCTTTGATTCCAAAATCGAATTTGGATGTAATCTACTTTTAAAAGCAGCCTGCAAAGCCGGGCTGCCTTTAAAATGACAGTAGGCACTAAGGCACTGTGCAGTAGAGTGCATTAAATCTACTAGGCCTCTTATCCTCCCTGCCCTGCTATATATTAGGGACTTATAGGTAGGCGGTCATGGCCAATTATCATTATGCCAGGTTTGCATATTTCTTTTACACAGAGCACTGGTGCAGACAGAGTAAGTAGCTACTAGTATCAGTAAAAAAAAATGGGGGTGATCAGGGCACAAAGGATGGATTTCTCATATACCTTTCCAGAAGAAAGATGATGGGCCACTAACCTACACCCTAGTAGTCCTCATCAGCTAAGTGGAAAAACCTGGAAATTCCATCTACATTGGCAAGGGCAGCCCCAGGTCTATGTTCCACTGTGAAGTCCATCCCCTGTAGGGAAATGGACCACCTTAACAAGTTAGGACTCTCCCCCTCAATGGCATGAACACAATTGAGAGGACTGTGGTCAGTGTAAAAACACAGAAGTGAGTACCAAACAGGTATGGTCTCAGCTTCTTCAGGGACCAGACCACAACAAAGGCTTACCTCTCAATGTTACTCCATCTTTGCTCTCTGGAGATTAGCCACCTGTTATGAAGGCAGCTAGCTGATCTAGGCCCTCTTCATTTACTTGTGCCAACACTGCCCCAGTCCCATGTTCTGGAGCATCTGTCTTAACAACAAATTCCTTTGTGTAGTCAGGGGTCAGTAACACTGCTGCTGAACACATAGGCCCTCATTACAACCATGGCGGTCAAAGACCGCTAGGGTTGTTTTGGTGATTGTACCGCCAACAGGCTGGTGGTACAAATCGCCATATTATGACTGCGGCGGTAGTGCCGCAGTCGCACCACAGTGACCGGCGGTATTGCGCCATCGTTGTCCCGGTGGTTATAATCCGCCAGGGCAGTGCTGCTTGCAGTGCTGCCCTGGGGATTATGACTCCCCAGGGGAGTCGCGCGGCCCTTGGGGACCCATGCACTGCCCATGCACTTGGCATGGGCAGCGCAGGGGACCCCAGGCACAGCCCCACCCTGCTTTTTACTGTCTGCACAGCAGACAGTGAAAAGCGCGACGGGTGCAGCTGCACCCGTCGCACGACCGCAACACCGCCGGCTCCATTAGGAGCCGGCTCCAATGTTGCAGCCGACATCCCACCTGGCCCAGCAGGCGGAAACTCTGTTTCCACCCTCCGGCCCAGCGGGGATGTTGTAATGCAGCTGGCGGGTTTGCGGCTGCATAGGGGGCCGCTCGGCAGTCCAACCTTGGCGGATGGCCTCCGCCGCCCACCAAGGTTGTAATGAGGGCCATAGCCTCCTTTAGAGTGGAAAAGGCCATCTGACAATCTGGAGTCCATATGACATTCATGGGGTGTTTTTTTTAGTTCTGTCAAGGGACCCACAATGGTCCCATAGCCTTTTTATAAATCTTCTGAATTACCCAGTCAATTCAAGAAAGGCTCTGCCCCTTGTCTGGGCTTTAGGAGCCTCCTAATCCAGGATGGTCTGAATTTTGGGTTGGAGAGGCTCTACATGGCCTCTACCTACAAGGTGGCCCAGGTTAACCAATGAACTCTGCTCTATTTGCCACTTGCTGGCCTTAATAGTCAGGCCTACCTGAAGCACTTATTTCAGGTGGGCCAGGTGATTCTACCAGGTAGAACTGTACTCAGCTATATCGTCCATATAAGCTGCACTGAACTGTTCCAGCCTAGATAAGACCCTGTTCACCATCCTTCGGAAGCTGTCAGGGGCATTCTTTAAACCAAAGGTTTACTTTAAACTGGTAGTGCCCCTCAGGTGTGGAGATTGCTGACCTCCCTTTTGCTCCTTCGGTGAGGGCAATCTGCCATTAGCCTATATTCAAGTCGAATGTAATCAGGTATCTTGTATCCCCTAAATCTGTCACTGAGTTCATCAACTCTAGGTATAGGGTGAGCATCAGTCTTACTGACTGCATTCAATTATCTGTAGTCCATTAGGAACCTTAACTCCTTCTTTCCCCCTTGGGGATTAGGTTTGGTTTGGGTACCAGCAACACTGGGCTGGCCCATGGACTGTCAGAGGGCTCAATTACACCCAAATCCAGCATCATAGCTACCTCAGCTTTGATGCTGGCTCTGACCCTGGTCAGACAACCTGTGCAACTTGTTTTTGACAGGTAGGCTGTCACCAGTGTCAATGTCCACACCAGTCGGGGACACCTGGAGTCAAGGAGAATAAACCAACAAACTTCCTAAAGGACGTACTAGCAGTCTCTGTGTTGCTGCTCTGTCAACCTGGGAGAGTACAACTCTCTCCACTGACCCATCTTGCACATTCTTCGAGAGGTGGTCTGGCAGTGGCTCAGGTTTTTCTTCTCCTCCTTCCTCTGTCTGTCTGCCCTGTCTTGGTGGGGTTTCAACCTATTGACATGCAGGAACCTGTGAGGGTTCCTGGGGGAGTTAAAGTCTACAAGATAGGTAACTTCACCCTACTTCTCTAGGATTTGATAGAGCCTCTTTTCCTCCCTGCTGTATTATATACTAGGAACATATAGGTAGGATGTCAAACCCATTTATAATTATGCCTAATTTGCATATTTCTTTTACACAGAGCACTGGCCACGGATCTGGTTAGCAGAGTCATTAACTACCCGACTGGATGCTAAAAATATATATATATATACTCGATTTATTTAAAAAAGAATTTCCAGGCAGCAATAATCAGTTTTTGGACCTTAAGCAAAATGTGCAGGCAGCGATTCTGAAGTTTTTTAGCAATATTTCATAATGGTAAACAGTGTTGGAAAGGTCATGACCAGATTAGAAAATGACAGTTATGGATCATTATTTTTTGTACAACCTGATTTTGCCACTGTGGTGAGGAGGTGGCATTGACTCTAACAAACCAAGCCGTTTCACAGTGTGACTATACAGGCATTTCTTAAGGCACCAGCAAAACTTCAATGGTAGCCGGCCAAATTCAACCTCTGACATGAATACCTAAGAACATTTATATACTTCGAGCCATATATGATCTATTCATATCTCTGGCCAGTAGGAAGGGTCCACAAATTGAATCACCAGAAATGTTGCTCATAGCAAACTACGTGCTCTTGCTAGGCAGAATCGTTCAGGTTATGGCTGTATATAGAGGGGGAGTGTTTTTAGACTAGTCCCCTAAAAAGGTTAAAGAGATCGTGTTTTTAGATCACTGAATGATAAGTAAATAATGATCATTTTAGGAATGATTTTCCTGATAGGTGACCTGAGGAAATTGATGTCTGGGGTGTGTATGCAGGTATAAGTGTTGGGGAAGGTGTGGTGGCAGAAGAGCAAAAAAGAAAGGGAAGAAAAATGTACTTTTTTTAATTAAGATCAAGGAGTAATAGGGGGCTACATTAGATTGGTAAGAGAAGGTTGGTTGCAAAAATGTTAATGCAGATATAAGCTGTATTCAGGAGCCACACATCTTCTATAGAAAACAATTGGAATAGTTAGCTTATCAAACGGGGGAATAGCAATATTGACTCATTTATTTAGGTATGTAACCAGGTACACGTAATGCTATTGGTTACAAAAGAAATCAGTGGTGTAATAAAGGCCCCTGCAGGTCACTGTGCATAGGTGGCAGGCCCATGACTGGGTCCAGGGGGAAGAGGGGCCCCTCCAGGGACTTTGCAGGAGGGCCCTCCTCAAGCTTCATTTTGCCACTGAATGTCATTCAATCCATCAGAGTTTGTAAAGCGCAACTACTCACCTGTAAGGGTCTCAAGGCGCAAAGGGGGTTTGTCCTCTGAGCTTCAGTTGAAGGTCCAGGTTTTAAGGTCCTTCTGAATTGGGGTAGCAATGGTGACTGCCTGAGGCACAGGGGCAGGGTTTTCCAGCTCTTTGCTGCAAGGCAGGCAAAGGATCTCCCACCAGCCAAGTTATTCTGTATGTGGGGTACGGTGGCTAGTGCATGTTGAGCAGAGAGGTTTGGTGGGGGAGTAGAAGGTTATACAGTGATTAACGTAGGTGGGTCCTAGGTCATGGAGGGCCTTGTAAGCATAGATGATGGAAGTTCATTCTCTTCTGCATAGGGAGCCAGTGGAGGTCTCTTATGTGACTGGAGATATTTTTGTGCCGGGGAATGTCCAGGATGAGTCTGGCGGAGGCGTTTTGGAGGTGCTGTAATTTCTTCAGGTTCTTCTGGCTGGTACCGGTGTAGAGGGTGTTGCCATAGTTGAATCTGCTGGTAACCACAGCATGGGTTATGGTTTTGCGGCAGTCCTTTGGGATCCATTTGTAGATCCTACAGAGACGTCAGAGTGTTTGGAAGCAGGAGGATGTGACTGAGTTTCCTTGGCAGTTCATGGTGAGCGATGAGCCCAGGATGACACTGAGGTTGCTTGCGTGGTTTGTTGGGGGGGGGGGTGCTGAGGGTCGTTGGCCACTAGCAGTCATCCACGGCTAATGTAGGTCCCAGGATGAAGATCTCAGGCTTGTCGGAGTTGAGATTAAGGCAGCTGTCCCTCATCCAGGTGGCTACGGCTTCCATCCTCTTATGGAAGTTCTTCTTGGCAGTAGTGGGGTTTTTGTTCAGTGAGATGATTAGCTGGGTATCATCGGCGTAGGAGATGGATGCGTGCGGGGCCATGTAGACACTGAAGAGTGTGGGGCTCAGGGAGGAGCCCCTTGGGACTCCGCAGCTGATCTCCATAGGTTCTGACATATAAGGGGGGGAGTCTGACTCTCTGTGTTTGGCCAGGGTACGTGTCCATTGTAGGGCCTTTCCATGGATGCTGGTGCCGTGGAGCCCAGGGCGGAGGGTGAGGTGTGAGACTATGTCAAGGGCAGGTGATAGGTCCAGTAGAATGAGGGCTGCTGAATGACTGTGGTCGAGGTGCAAGCAGATGTCATCTGTGTGAAGAGGGCGGTCTCTGTGCTATGATTGCTCCTGAAGCCTGATTGGGAGGTGCCCTGGAGCTGGCGTTGATCTCCTTTTCAATAACCTTGGCTGGGTAAGGCAGTAGAGAGATGAAGTGGTAATTCTTGAGATCCAGGGGTTCGGCTGTGGGTTTCTCCAAGAGCAGGCAGATCTCGGCATGCTTTCAGTCCTCTAGGAAAGTGGCTGGGCTGTCTCTATGGAACAGTTGAGGGCGTATCAGAAGCTCAGGTGCAGTGGATGTGTTGGCCTTGTTGAAGATGTGAGGTCATGGGTCAGTAGGGTCTCCGTAGTGGATGCTGCTCTTGAGGGTGTGGGTCTCATCTGTGGGTAGGGTGGTCCAGCAGTATAGAGTCTGTGGTGGTTTGATGGGATCAATCTGCGGGACTGTTGGAGGTCTTGGAGGGTCTTGGGATCTGAAGCTGTAGTATATGTCTTTGATTTTCCCGTGGAAGAAGTTGGCTAGCCTGTCGCAGAGGTTTCGAGATGGAGGGATGCTTGCTGTTTCTGACTGGGGTTGGCAAACTCTTTGACCACGGAGAAGAGCTCCTTGGTTATGTGAGCAGTGGCGGTGATGGGGTCCTGCAAGGCAGATTTCCTGGTGACTTTGATGATGTGGTGGTGGGATTTGGTGGCTGCTTTGAAAGCCTCAAAATCTTCAGGGGATTTGCTGTTCCTCCATATTTTCTCAAGCCACCTGCAGATGTGCCTGGAGTCTGGGGGAGAACCAGCTGGTCTTATTGGGGTGGTGGTGGATGGCAAGTGAGGTGATGGTGAAACGGATGCAGTGGTGGTCAGTCCAGTGAAGTGTGGAGGTGCTGTCATCGATGATATTGGTGCTGGTGGAAAAGATGGCATTGAGCTTGTGTCCTGCGATATGTGTTGGCGATGTGACCAATTGCTTTAGTTATATTGTGGATAGGTTGTAGAGCAGGGAAGCGGTGTTGTGGTTGCTGTCAATGTGGTAGTTAAGGTCACTGAGGAGGAAGTAGGTTGAGGAGGTTAGAGCATAAGGAGAAATGATGTCGACGATGGAGTCACTGAAGACTGGACGGGGCTGGGTTGCCTGTAGATGAAGGTGCTGCTGAAGATTTACTTGGGTGTGGTGTGTATCTGGTAGTGGAGGTGCTCCATGAGGGTGCACTGTTCTTCTGCATTGGTTGTCGAGGGGAGGGAGGATTTGTGTACGACGGCCAGTTCGTCACCTGAACGAGAAGTCTGGTGTTTGTGGAGCAGTTTGTAGTCACTGGGGATGGCAATAACAATGTTAGGTGCAGATGCTGGGTTTGTCCAAGTTTCAGTGAGGAAGGCGATGTCTGGGTGTGGGAGTCCAGTAGGTCCCAGAGTTCTACGGCATGTTTGTGGAGGGAGCGAATGTTGAGGATGCAGCTGAGACTCTCTAGGTTGGGGTTGGATGGTTCTGTGGTGCTATAGTGATGGAAGGTTGGAGGGCCAAGGATCGTGGCGATGGGTGCAATCCAGGCATGGACGGGCACTGACAGGCTTGTTGTTGTCAAGCCTTTGGTCTGCCAGTGGCACGGCTGCATAGCGGCCACCATTAAAATGGGTGGGAAGCAGGGGGTCCCCTCAGCTGCAAGGCAGGAGGGCAGGAAAGCGATTCACAGGGAGGGAGGGGTGTGGGTCCACAGGGGCAGCAGTGGCACGGGAAAATGCAGGAAGATTGAAAGGAGAGAGAAAGAGACAAGAAAGAAAGAAAAGGAAACTGCAATAACAATGACAGAAAAATAAGCAGAAATAAAAAGCAGGAGTAAAGACAGACAGCAAGATATTTAAATGCAGATGGCCACTAGGCCACCAGGGTTGACACGCAGATGGGAGCCTGTGGGTGGAGATGGGCCTCGAACTTAGAGCCAGGCAGACGCTCAGGGGCAGATTTATACTTTTTTCATGCAAAACTGCTAGCGCCATTCCAAAATCCCGGCCGGGCACCATATTTATGGAATGGCACTAGCCAGCGCTAATGCCCTATCAGCATCGTTGGAAAGGACGCTAACAGGGCTGGGGAGGCGTACGAGGAACTGGGGTTAGTGCACCGAATTATGGCGCTGCACTGTTTAGAGGACTTGAGACTCTCACAGGTGAGTAGTGTGATTTACAAATTCCCTGATTGATTGATTGAAGCAAAAAAATTGCCTCTAAGCAGTGTAGCACCATTTTCAGGTGTACAACCCCAATGAACATGGCTCCTGTCTTAGCAATAACGGTAGCCATGCCCACCACCCGAATGGCCATGCCCAGGGGACAAATGTCCACTGGGCATGGCCATTTGGGCCAGTGCCAGTCAGGGGGCCCTAAGTCAGGGCCCCCGAGCAGTGTTGGTGAAAAAAATACTTACTCAGACTTACCTGGGATGGGTCCCCCATCGTTAGGTGTCCTCCTGGTATGGGTGGGTGAGGGTGTCCCTGGGGCCAGGGAAGGGCACCTGTGGGTAATTTCCATGTCTTTGTCTTATCCAGGTGATTCACACCTTATCTTATCGATATAAGTCAATAAGGACGCTGAATGAAGGACCACACGCCAATAATGTACACAACTTAGCTTTACTAGAATTTTCAGTAACATATATATGCATTTGGCACATCAACAAAGCGCTTCAGTGTTTAAATAACCTGAAGCTTGGATTCTATTTCTTTCTCGCATCTTCTAGCTATGTTATCAGCACATGTCCCTTGGCTGCTCTGTTGTTCACTAGCCATTATTTTTTACGCCCTTTTCCTGGACTCCCTTTCTCAGGGTTAGAACGACCTTTGCGTTCCTCTCCCACACTTCCTGCTCCTTACACATGCAGCTGCAGATAATTGTATCCATGGAATGTTGGAAAACAAGCTTGAAAGGGACATTGTGGACTTTTCCACGTTGTTCCAGGTTTCTGCAGGCATCACACTCATCTACATTGCTCAGACTAATTAACCCTTCGCGTCACAATGTCTGCCACACTTTTCTCTACACTGACCAGTCTTCGACCATGGAAATATGACTACAGATCCCCTTACGCCTGCCCAGACCCAAGCGTTAAATAATGGCGCTAAGCAAGCTTAGCGCCATTATTTAAGGTCCCCATCCCCCCGTGCTAGGGTTGTAAGAAATCAGGTTATTGGTTGAGGAGGGTGTAAGCCAAATCAGGCAACAATCACAATCCTTGCCACAGTGAACCACAAAAGTCACTAAATTAACCAAGACTTCACCCTCTGGTAGCTTGGCACAAAGCAGTCAGGCTTAACTTAGCGACAATGTGTAAAGTATTTATGCAGCACACAAAAAGTAATAAAGTGAAAACAAAGCTTAAGAAAAGCCCTAACCAACAACAAAAATCCAATCAGTAGATTCACAGAAATGCATTTTCAAATTTGGAGGTAGCCATAGCACATAAAAGCACAAACTTGACCAGTGGAAAGTCACAAATTCACACTGACCCTGACAGAGTGCTGGTCAGATACAGGATGCTGCTGAAAAGGTTACCTTTTCAAAGTCTGGAATAATGAGTCCAGACGTGGTGGAGTCCACCACAAGGAGCAGCCAGAGTATTGAGGATAGTTGTAATTGTAATGTGAGGAGCCGTCCTGGCATGGCAGATGGCCATCATTTTAGCATGAAGATCCAGTTGGGCAGATCTGCAGTCATTGCTGGAGATTCAAGTTGGAGGTCATTGCCTGTTTACGTTGCTGCAGAGTGAAATGCAGATCTTGTGTTGCCGGTCTTCACTGCCAGGCACCATAGCATAATGAGTCGGGATCACCAGAGTTGGTGGTCGCCACAGGCAACAGAGTCTTGCTCCAAACGGGCCCGTTCACAATCACAAAGAGCCCAAAACTTCAGGATTTTTCCTTTTCTTCCAAAGGAGTTCACTCTGATACCATAAAAGGGTCCTGAACAGGTCCAGGCAGGTCCAGTTGCAACACGTCAGCCAGACTGCTGTTGGGCAGTTGAATTTGCAGGGCAGTCCTCTGGAGGAAAAGGCAGTAGTTCTTTTGTAAGGTCCACAGGTACAGGCATGTACTGAAGAGTGACTATGGAGGTCCAATATTTATACCTGGTTCCAGCCTAAGAAATGGGGAGATTTTGTATACTACCCCCCACATCTGGTTCTGGAAAGTGCTTTCCTTCCCCTGCCAAATCTCCTAGAAGTCTGGGGTGACAAAAAAATAGTTCATTTGTGTGTGTTGGAGACAAGCCCCTATTGAAATATAAGTGGGTTGGGAACATTTCCCCCCACAGAAATTCGTGCAGTATGGCTCTTTCCTGCCTACACCCAGTCTACTTTGTCTCACTGTCTGGTAGGAATACAGAAACCCCAACAGAAGAGTCAGTAACAGTCATGTGGCCCAGGACACTGGAAGGGCAGGACAATGCCAACGTTTCAAGTGTCATTTTTGGAATTGTTACAATTCATTTGAGTCTGAACATAACATCCCATTTCTATCTACTCTCAATCAAAAGTTAGCACTTATTGAAGGTAATAAGGTAGCCCAAATTTAGTCAATGGTAGAGGTAGGCCTCATATAGTGAAAAACAAATGTAGGTGGTTTTCACTATTGGGACATGTAAAACTTAATCCCACATGTTCTACATTTTAAACATAATGTACTTAGTCCTATTGACTTTAAGGGCATACCTTAAGGGTGACTAATATGTGCTAAAATGGAAGGTTTGGGCCTGTCAAAAGTTTTATTTTGGCAGATCGACATGGCAGTTTTATAACTGTACTACTGGCTGCAGTGATAGGCCTGAGACCTGTTTTTAAAGGTTATATTGGCACTAGCATTTAATTTACAGACCCTGGGTCCATGTAGTACCATATTCTAGGAACTTACAATAAAACTGAATGTGCTTATCAGTTGTAGTTCAATCAATTTTACCATGTTTGAAAGATATATCACAAGCACTTTGCCACTGGTTAGCAGGGAAAAAGTGCAGAGGCCTAAAGCCAACAAAAAAGGGTTTAGCAACAGAAAATTGTAGTTTTAGGACTCAGGGGTCACTGGAAGGTAAACTGTTAAAAGGTGTCACCATATGTATTTCCCCTGTTTTTCTCCAGAGAAGCCCACAAAGAATTGTTCATACAATTGATGGTCTCTGATCTGATCGAAGAAAAAACGGAGGCCCTTTTAGAGGGGTGCGCTGGAACATAAACAGCTGGCAAGGTAATGGATTGCCAAATGTGGAAGGGCGTGACTACCTTCTGCAGGAATTCTGGCCCATACCTAATCAGTCAGCCTGAACATATGACTTTGTCCTGGTCAGGCGTGGCAAGATACCCTCAGTTGACACCACACTGGTTGGAACTATTTTTACCTATAACTTCAAGAACTCATACCTCCGGTTTTTCTGATTGAATTATTGTCATATTGGTGTAATTTTATTAATTAAAGTTTACTCTATTTTTCTAAATAGCTTTGGGATATTTCTTGTGTTGAGTTTTTACTTTATTACCGTTTGATTCCTGCATAAATACTTTACAGATTGCCTCTAATTTAAGGGTGATTGCCTTGTGCCAACCAACAGAGAGTTAATCACCAGTTAATTTGGGGCTGCTTGTAAATACACCCTGACAGTAATTGGGTTTGCTGCTTGAGTTTGCTTTCACCCTCCTCAACCAGAAACCCAATTTCTTACATTACCTGAGTCAATTTTAAATACAACAATAAACTTCTCCACTTGTGAATGCAGGTCTGTATTGTTCTACCTTGGCTGATGCTAAGCTTGTGGTGGTGATGACCCACATCATGTGGCCTTTAAGCTGTATACACTGGACTGTTAGCCACAGTAGTGGCAGTAAAACTCAGAAACTAGCCACGACTGCCACCAGTACAGTTGCAATTAATGTATTCTTGGTAATCGCTTTAATGTTGCTGTTAATAGCCAACGTACTGTGGTTTCCGGCTGTAAAACAGCACATGCAACATGCAGCTATGAATACGCCTCAAGAACGTTTACAAGCGCAGTAAGGTTCACATTTAAGAAAAGTGGCACTACATTCCATGTAGCACCACTTTTCTCAAGGTCCCCTGCGCCCCCCTAAATGCCACCATGTGTGTGCCATATTTAATATACAGTGCACCATAGTGCAGAGCAGGGGCAATAGGGTCAATGTTGTTGCCGCTATAGTTGTACTTTTTAGGATTAGCACCAAAAATGTTGCCGCTAATCCTGAAAAGTACATAAAGGCCCATTATTAATTAATGGTGTGCCTCCTTTTAGTGCCTGCTGTGTGCGTTAGAAATGCCACTAAAAATTACGCACTGGAATCTCTTAGATTCCACGGTTCCATTTTTGCGGGCCCTCTAACAGGGGAAACTCCCCCTTGCATACATTATGCCTGGCGCAGGGATAATGTGGCACAATGGGGTTACAAAGTGGCGCAATGCATGCATTGCACCACTTTGTAAATCTGGCACAGCGAATTCAGCCTCGTTGAGTCACATTAGTCTAAAATAATGACACTAATGTGGCACAGGGAGGCGCTAGGCCCTTTTAAATCTGGGCCTAAATCTTTTTGTTCCCTGTGAATTATAACTGTATATATAATAGCAGAATATAAAATACTATGTTTCTTTATTTGTTCGAAAATCATATCCTTACAGTACTTATAATAAAAACGACGTCCTTATTTTCTCTGGATACAAAAAGTTCGGACCAGTACTTATACTTCTACATTTGTGTGGCATAATTAAATGAAAGAACAATAATTTGGTTGAAAAAAAGACAAATAAACATTTGATTTCTTTTTTCCGCTTCTCCGCAGTCATCCAGTTGCGGGTGAGTGTGTTTGCATCGTTCAGCACAGCAGTGAACACGGTTCGGATGTATTTTAATGAACTACAAACAACGTCGGCTTAAGAGCGAAAATAGTTCAAAGCTTTAGACAAATGCATACCTCACACGACATTGGCACAATACCAGTGCCTTTCAACCTGCTTGATGGATGACTTAAAAGAAATAATGTCTTCTGGCCAGCCGAGGCTGACTCAGTGGCTTTCAAAATGACACATTTGCTGAAAAGATAGGAAGCAGTAATGCAAGCTTGCTGCGCCTGCTTGGTCTGAGCAGTTGGAAGTAAACTTTCTGTTTGAATATGGTCAGGCACCAAGCTGCAAAGCTAATGAAATGTGGCTCTTCTGCAAACGTGGATGCTGAGATGGAGGTCCCTATGGCATGGCATGACATGCAGTTACATATTGGTGTATTCACAGCCCTCCAACTGATAAAGCGGCTCTGAACGAATGGCAAATCTGTTCTTCAAAGCACAGCAGTTAAGCTTTTAAATCCCCAGTCCTGCACAATTATTTTCTCAACACTGATAAACCTTGTAAATTATGAGAGAGATCAAATTTGATTAATATATTAGTGAAATAGAAGTTACCATTTGGTGATGAATTAACCTGCTTTTAAAAGTCTAACAGAGAAAATAACGTGAGTAATAAAAAAGTCATATAAAGCACAACGTTTTAACGTAAAAGATTTGCATTCATATTAAATAAAGTACTGATGTGAATTAATGTTAAGAATGTTATTGAGAGTATTAAATGAACATGAATTAATTGTACTTACACTAAAATAAATGAATGTTATTAATGCAAATTACATGTATGTAGAAAAATAAATGCACTTTTAATGATTTGCTCATAATAATGTTCGCAATTAAATAATTTGCTTTGCAAAAAAAAGGAATTGTAAGGTGCGCAATAGGTTTAATAATACATTACATCATTGCTATTTTTTCAAGCAGTAATGGAAAATCACTTGTTTACTCTGTTCCCTTTGACCTGAATTACTTTCTTAGGCTAATGTGATGTTCAAATTCCTATTGTATTGAAGGCAAGGAACATGTTTGTCACCAACAATGATGCATTATTTATTGTAGCTGTCAAACAAGACAGGAAACTTATGATTCTCATGAAATTGTATTAGTTCATTTAGTTTACAGTGAGAGAAGAACCTGATGTTGCAAAGTCTTAGAGAATGTAATATCTTGTTGAAATAGTATGAAATAATTGAATTGACAATGCACTTTAGTTGAAGGTGCCATCAACAGCCATTGGAGACTGGATCTGAAGGTGGAAGTGAGCCCCCATGAATGACCAATGAATGGATCATGCATATTTCTAATTAGTGGGGAACTTTGGAAACTGAAAATTAGTTCACTTTGATGTGAGTTTGAGTCGGTCCCGAAGTGCTGAAGATATCCAGCTGCTCTCTGCGTCTTCTGAATCCCTTTCACTATTAGTTGTCTTCTGATGAATAAAGTCATAGTCTTAACTGCCCCATCTGTATGCTGTTCAGTACTAATAAACCCAGCTAATTCTGAACTGATGATCTGTCCTTTGTGCAGTCCCTGTTCTGCACTGTACTGATGCTGCTGTCAACTGAGTGCCCATTCTGCCTCATGAAGTGCTACTGTCTGCTGTCTCATGAGCAGAGGTATTACTAAATGTGGTCTCTTGTTTCCTTTTCAGTTAGATAATTACACAATCGTATTTTTATAGTGAGTTGCCCTAATTAGATGTTTTTTTTTCTCACTTTTTTGTCTTTCTTTTATTTTTGTTTTTGCCTGCATGTGTTACTTCGTTCCCACACATGCAAGTCTAAATTCATGTTAGTGATAGGAATGGCCCAGCTCTAAAACTTGAAATCTGAAATTGAATGTTTAACTGTACTCTGATGAATTACTGATGTCACCATCATCTGCTCCGAAGTCTGATAGTAATGTGCATATTGTGTTGTTGCTAATTTATATCATTCTTTTGGAGTGTTTAACAGTGTAGATGTTTAGTAGGTTAAATCTTTTTAGATGCTTTGGTCAAGCTATGTTTTTCATGTATGTTTACAACTTAGCTTTGTGCAACATATATGTGACATTGACTTTAGAATTGTAATAAAGCTTTGAAACTTAATTCAGTTTGGAGTTTGATTCAGTGTTAAATTGTTCATGATGTGTATAATTTGTTCACAAATTGTAACTGACTTGTGATTGAATGATTCCTGCTACTGCACTCTTCACCAAGTCTAAAGATCTAGTTGACCTCTTTTGATCTCCAACTTCGCCCAAACCCTACCACCCAAAACCAGTGACCCCAACACCACCGCACTCAACCTCAAACAATGGCTCGACGACTGCGCCAACACCCTTGCTCCACTCAAGAAAACCAGCAACACCCGTGTCAACACCTGGGGCACCGCAGACCTTCAGGCCTCCTAACGAGAATGCCGGAAAGCTGAGAAAACCTAGCACCAACAACAATCAGAGAGCAACTTCACCGCCCTCAAATCAGCCATGCACAAACACCATCAGCTCATCCGGACCACAAAAGATTTTTCTCCAAAGAACGAATTGACAACAACACACACAACAGCAAGGAGCTGGACGCAACGCTGTCTCCCACCACAACCACCACCGACATGGTCGACCCCATCGTACTCTGCTGCACCAACATACTGAGCGTCTGGACCCCCACCAGCGATGAGGAAACTACCAAAACCATGAACACCATCCACTCCGGCTCCCCGCAGACCCCTGCCCTCACCACGTCTTCAATAAGGCCAGCCAAATCATCGCTCCCCAGCTCTGGACCATCATCAACAGCTCCTTCGAGACCGCCATTTTCCCGGAAAGCTAGAAACACGCCGAAGTCAACGCCTCACTCAAAAAGCCCAAAGCTGACCCCGAAGATCTCAAAACCTACCGACCTATCTCCCTACTCCCCTCCCCCGGGAAGGTCATAGAGAAGATAGTCAACAACCAACTTTCCAGCTTCCTGGAGGACAACAGCCTACTCAACGTCTCCCAGTCTGTATTCCACAAAAACCACAGTACCGAGACCGCCCTCATCGCCTGCACCGAAAACATCAGGACAAGGGTCGACAAAGGTGAAACCGTTGCCCTCATCCTCCTCGACCTCTCCACAGTCTTCGACACCGTATGTCACCAAACCCTTCGCACACGCCTCTTTGACACTGGAATTAGCCACAGAGCCCTGGACTGGCTCTCCTCCTTCCTCTCCGAGAGAACACAAAGAGTTTGCCTCCCCCTATTCCGGTCAAAAGCCACCAAGACCATCTGCGAAGTCCCCCAGGATCCTCACTCAGCCCCACCCTCTTCAATATCTACATGGCTCCGCTCGCCAACATTGTCCGATCCAATGACCTCAATATAATTTCCTACGCAGACGACACTCATCCTCCCCCTCACAAGGAATCCTGCAACCACCAATAACAACCTCCACCCCAGACTCCTCGCTATTGCCAATTGAATGACAGCAAGCCACCTCAAGCTGAACTCAGAAAAAAATGAGATCATCATCTTCAGCCCCAACAAGTCAGCATGGGACGACTCCTGGTGGCCGGCCACCCTGGGGTCGCACCGAAAACCCACCACCCACGCACGCAACCTCGGCTTCATAAAAGCCTCTTCGCTCTCCATGACCCAGCATGTCAATGCCATCTCGTCCTCGTGCTTCAACACCCTTTGAATGCTCCGCAAGACCTTCAGGTGGATTCCCGTGGAAACCAGAAGAATGGTCACACATGCCCTCGTTAGCAGCAGACTGGACTACGGCAACGCCCTCTACGCGGGAACAATGGCCAAGCTCCAGAAAAAAACTCCAGCGCATCCAGAACGCCTCTGCACATCTTGTCCTCAATCTCCCTCACCATGAACACATCTCTGCCCACCGAAAGGACCTCCACTGGCTACCCATCAACAAAAGGATCGTCTTCAAAATCCTAATCCACGCTCATAAAGCTCTCCACGACACCGGTCCGGCCTGGCCTACCTCAACGATCGACTCAACTTCCACAACCTGACACGTCAGCTCCGTTCCACAAAACTCACCCTCGCAACAGTCCCTCGCATTCACTGTACCACAACCTGCGGCAGATCCTTCTCTCACCTCGCTGCCATAATCTGGAACTCACTCCCCACCAACCTATGTAAGACCCAGGACCTCCTGAACTTCAGGAAGCACCTCAAGACCTGGCTCTTTGAGCAGTAGCACCCCCCCCGTGCCTTGAGACCCTTCCGGGTGAGTAGCACGCTAAACAAATTGATTGATTGATTGATTTGGTGAGAATAGTGATGGTGTCTCACCAGCACGTTTGAGGTTTCTTAACCCGAGGTGGAGAGAAAATCTTCCTGTCACAACGCATCAACAGTTTTGGCAGCAGAGATATGGTTTTGTCTTGAAAGGAGGAGAGTCAGAATTTATCTACATTGTGAGTTGTACTTGGTGTAGTGTAAGGGTTGATGACATTCCAGCATTGTGTTAAAAGTGTATGGTATGACTTTTCAGTAGGGTTTGCACTTGCAGTGCTTTGACTAAATCGTGGTGTAGTGTGATGTTTGAAATGAGTAGGGAGTTTGCGTACTCCAGGTAAGACCATGGGGAGTTGGCAAACTCCAAGTGAATGCTGCGCTTTGTGCCAAAAAATGCCCACATGGTTGTTGATGTTTTCAGGTCCTCTGAGGCCTAAGACTCTGGAGTATTGTACAAGTTTATGGAGACACTTAGGCCCATAGTTATACTTTTTGATGCAAACCAGTGCCAGCGCTGGTTTACGTAAAAAAATGTACCGCCGGCTAACGCCATTCTAACGCACCAGGCAGGTGCCTCATTTATGGATTGACGTTAACCGGCGCTGCTGCCTGGTTAGAGCAAAAAAAATGTCTCTAACCGGGCAACGCAGACGTAGGGAAGAATGGGGGTTGTGCGTCAAAAAATAGTGCAAGTCAGGTTAGAGTAAAAAATCATGGCTCTAAACGGACTTGCGCCATTTATTGACGCACAACCCCCCATGAAATGACTCCTGTCTTAGGAAAGACAGGAGCCATGCCCCGCTGCCCAATGGCCATGCACAGGGGACTTCTGTTCCCTGGGCATGGTCATTGGGCACAGTGGCATATAGGGGGGCCCAAGTTAGGCCCCCCTATGCCACTTAAAAAATACAAATACTTACCTATACTAACCTGTACTTACCTGGTATGGGTCCCCTCATCCATGGGTGTCCTCCAGGGGTGGGCAAGGGTGGCAGGGGGTGTCCCTGGGGGCAGGGAAGGGCACCTGCGGACTGCTTCCATGGTCAGAGACCATGGAAATGAGCCCATAGGTCCCTTAACGCCTGCCCTCACTCAGGCGTTAAAAAATGGCGTAAATCAGGCTGGGTGCCATTTTTTATGGCCCGCCCCCTCCTGTGCGTCAAAATGACGCAGGAGTATAAATAAGGCACACATGCCTTAAAGTCATTTTAAGGGCATATTTATACTCTGTTTGTGCCAAATTTGCGTAAATTTTTTTGACGCAAATTCAGTGCAAACCTAACACCATATTTATACTTTGAGGTCCGACCCCGCAAATGTCAAAATTCAGCAGTGTGCGTCATTTTCTGATGTGTGAAACCGCCTTGCGTTAATGACATGCAAGGTAGGTGTTCCCATCCAAAAAATGACTTTAAGGCATGTGCACCTTATTTATACTCCTGCATCATTTTGACGCACAGAAGAGTAGCTGTTTGTGTGAAAGGCCACAGTTGGACGTTCTGTACAGCTTTCAAAGCATTACATTGCTACTCATGGTGAGTAGACAGCCTTTGGTTTTTGTGGTCACAATATCTGTATTTAGGTTGTGCATGAGAGGCGTATGAGTGTAAAATGGGTCAGTTGGTGAAAAAGGTTATGTACAGATTGGTGGGCAAGACTGCGCTCCTATAGATTGAGAACAACTTGTGCAAAGGAGTGTGGGATTGAAAATGACTTCCTGGTTTTGTAGATTTTGTGTTTGTGAATTTAAATTGTGTGAGAATTAAGTGTTTCAAAGCTTTGAGGAGTGCGTTGAAAGGAGAGGTTTTCATTCCAGTTAGAGAGGGTGAGCCTACTCCACCTGAAGGTACAGCAGCATTCAAAATAATGGAGGAGAGAGAAGTTTTAGCACGTTTTTTGGGGTAAATCAATGGTGCAAAAAAAATGAAAAGGAAGGTAACTGAGCTTTCACGTGTAATGGATTTTTTAATTTGAGAATATTGGAGAATTGTAAACTGGTGTTGTTTGGATCAAAGCACCCTCCTAGACATGCACTATTATGAAGCACATGTTATTTGGGAATTCGTTATGAGACAAAAAGAGGCTCAGAAATTTGAACGGAGAATGAGGAAAGCAGAAAAGACGCTAGCAGAAGCTAGATGGGATGCAGAGAAGAGAATGTGGAGAGCAGATTCATTACATGAAGTGAAATTATTCCCAGCACTAACACAGGAAGGTGATGGAAATGTTAAACCTACAACCAAAAAATAAATCCGAGGAGGATACAGAACAGAAATTGTGTGAAAATAAAAGGATAGCAGACGTTGAAAGTGAGTCAGAGGATGAATTTATAACTGTTGTTGCAGAATCGTCCCCCACCATATAATGCAGTCACATCAGTAAGCCAGAATGTAGTCATAAGTGTCGCCAGAACTCCAACTGCCCAAGTCAGGTTCATATAATTCCAGCTGTGCCTACTGCTAATATTGCATAGGTGCCTGCAGTTTATCCAACAGCTCCAAATGTTAACACAGTTCAGAATGTTCTAGCTCTAGCTATGCCACAGCCAATTCAGAATACAGAATGACTTAGTTTGAGTCCACTCCTAATGTACAGACACCTGCACAATTTGTGAACCAGAGACAGACAATGCCTATGTATTCCCCAGTGATGAGACCACACAATGTTGGCCCGAATCATTAAATCAAGCCTGTGGTACAGTCTTAACTGGGCAAAGTAAAGGATTAATGGTCTCGCAAAGTCAGTCAAATATGTCAGGACCAGAAGCATTAACATTTCATGTAACCATAGGTCCAATAGTCCTGTTTTATGCCCAGGGTATAGAACAGCCCTCATATGCTCTTAAGTGGTAGATTCTGATATAGAAGGAGTAGCCCTGTCCTGTTTATTATGGCCAGAATGGTAATAGAAAATCCTGCGTACTGGTGAAGTTGGATATAATAGTACTATTTAAGAAATGCCACTTTCAGAAAGTGGGCATTCATCTGAACTTACTGCCATGTGTGCTTTACATCTTGTCTCTAATCCAAATCTGCTGGTTGACAGCTCCCCTTCTGAATTCCACCCAGATAGAAATAAACACAGGACACGCAATAAAATGTGCATTCATCTGCATACTGAATGAGTCTCCCTGGGCAGGAAGGGTGAAGGGGCTATCTCTTACACTTCAAATGCCAGCCACACAATTACCCCTCATAGGGATCCTGGCAGACAAGGCTGGGCTGAATGGGGACCTTGTGCACTTCAAAACCACTCTTTGAAGTTTCCCCCACTTCAAAAGCACTTTTGGGTATATTTAATGGGTTTCTGACCCCACTAAATCAGACACTTGGACCTACACCTGGACTCTGTCAGAGGCACTGCCTGGCTTCCCAAAGGACTCATCTGGACTGGTTTGCTGAGAAGGCCTTGCTGCTTGCTGGCTTCTGACTCTGCTGGAAGGACTCTGCCTTCCATACAGGTGCTTTCCAAGGGCTTGGGATAAGCTTGCCCCCTGTTCTGAAGTCTCAGGGCCATGAAGACTTCATCAAAAAGAAGAAAATCGATGCAGCGCCTGCAGAAATCAACGCAGCACTTGCCTCACGGCTGAAAATGTACTCTATGGCCTACCAGATCGACATAGAGTCAGCTCTTCCTACCAGTGTGTCAAGGATTTTCAACGCATCATCTCGGGGCATCAAAATATCCCCACATCACAGTGAGGAACCAAGGCAGTGCTCCTGGAAATCGACGCATCACCTTGGAGCATGGAAAGAAAGGATGCATCATCCTTCCACGCCAGAAAATCCAACGCAACGCCTTATTTTTCAATGCACCTTCTCCTCTGCGGCCCCCGTGCGTCGTTATTTTTGACACATCCCAGGTATTGGGTGTTACAAAGATTCAATCAATGATTCTTAAGGATTGAGACTCTTTTAAACCTTTAAAAGTGATATCTCAACTTGTGCATATTAGATTTTTGTTGTGTTTATCTTATTTTATTCAGATAAATATGATCTATTTTCCTAAATTGATGTGGAGTATTTTATGTGGTGTTTTCCCTGAATTCTTGCATAAATGCTTTACACGTTGCCTTCTATGTTAAGCCTGCCTGCTGTGTGCCAATCTATCAGAAGGTGAGCATGGAATAATTTGAATTGTGATGTGACTTACCCTGGCTAGGATTGTGGTCCCTATTTGGACAGGGTGCATACCTCTGCCAACTAGAGACCCGATTTATAACACAGCAGATTTGTGGGTTGAGTGTAAGAGGAGTGTTTACTGGCCAACACATGAGCCACCAAGGGATACAGTAGCAGGTGTGCCATCTGAAGAGGTGATGACAATTCATTACAAGATGATTCAGTTTCTGAAAACTAGAGTTTCCCCCAAGAATGTTGATTAGCAAATAATAGACAGGATATCTCAAGAACAAAGGAGTCTGTTCATGCTTATTATAAGAGATTGTTGCAAGCATTCAAGCAATACAGTGGCACAGAGATAATTGAACCAAGAGACATGATTCTTTTTGTGTTTCGATTTGTCCAGGGATTGAAGCCTGAATGATTCAGAATCTCTTGATTTTTTTGCAAGGAAGGCCGATTGGAGAAGTGTTGCATTACATAAAATATTGTAGATGAAATTGGGTTGAAGCAGAAAAGGTTAAGGGAAAAGGCAATGCTGATGCAGATCAAATCTGCCCAAGCAGCAGGTATGCAAGAGGTCCGCAGGGAAAGGTGAATGTAGGAGTAATGCAGAGAACACAGCAGCAAGGAAACATGGGGCCTTATTATAGAAGTAGAGGTTGTGGAATTCCAGTAGATCCAAATGTGAATATGGCTGATGTTCAGAACATTAAGAAAATGGTTCCATGTCATGCATGCAGTAACGTCAGACATTGGAAACAGGACTATCCATTTAGTAATGTAAATCTTTTGGTGCAAGGTGGTAGTGTTGCACAGATAGTTCACAACAGTCAATTTCAAAATCAAAGAGTTCAAAGACCCAGAAATCAAAGCATGAATGTTCCTATTGGACAGCCCAAATTCAGGTTCCCCAGCAACAAGTACAATCTTCCTAACAGCAGACTCAAGCCCCACAGCAAATGCAGATACCACAAGCTCCGATGGCACAGCAACAGGTATTGGTTCCTCAGCAAAATTCAAACCAAAGGATACATGCAAATATAAATAAGTTAATCTCACAATAACCATTGATTGATTTCAGTGAAGATGAAATGAGTGAAGACTACATGAGGGGAAGTTCAGAAGAGGAAGAATGTGTGTTGGCTGCCTTTCTGGAGGTAGATCAGCGTGGTCCGTATGTGAATGCAAGTGGTATGGGTCCATGATGTTTTATTCTTTGTTGACACTGGAGAAACCTGTTCCACTGTCCGATCTGCAGAAATATGCCCCTTTTGGGAAGAACAGTTCAGGTAGTAGGAGTAACAAATCAGCATTTGGCAAAACCACATTACAGAGCCCATTCCAGTTAAGATAGGAACATTTGAGGGTTTGCACCGATTCATGGTTTGCAATTCAAGTCCCGTGAGTCTGTTAGGAAAAGACATATTATATAAATTAAAAAGTTCCATCACTTGTACACATGAAGGAAGAGCAATTCAAAACAATAGCAATGATGAAATTTCCAGTCAAACTGATGAGATGTATCCTCTCGTTGCATTGTTTTCTGACAGTTAAAGACTTGCCTGTTGAATTGCAAGAGACAGTAAAGCTGAGAGTATGGGTTCTCTTTGGAAGAAATAATAGACTTACGTGAGGTGTTGAACCAGTCAAAGTGACTGTAAAGCCAAATGCAGTTTTCATCAGAACACCACAATATAAAATGACTCCAGAAGTAATTGAAGCTATTACCCCAGTAATTGCAGATTTTGTTGAACCGGGAGTGTTAAAAGAAGTGATGGACAGCCCATGTAATTCACAAAATATGGGATTGTGAAAGCCAAATGGAAATATTTAATAGTTAGGGATTTGAGAAAGGTGAACAAAATTGTGGTTTTCTCTTGTCCGTAGTGCCAAAATCAGCAGAGATTTTATTTCAGGATCAATGTAAGGCAGAATGGTTTTCAGTTATTGATATGCCACAGGCATTTTTCCTCAGTACCTTTGCATGAGGATAGTCAATTACTTTTTTCATTCCGATTTGGCAATCATTCGTATCCATAGTGTTGCATTCCATAGGGGTTTTCAGAGTCACCGTCCATTTTTAACCAGATCCTGAAGAAGAACTTTGGGCCAGATTTAAGAGGGCCTAGTGCCTCCTTGCATCACATTAGCGTTATTTTTTATGACGCTATTGTGGCCAGGTGAAGCCAAATTTGATTCATCATATTTACAAAATTGTGCAATGCAGGCATTGCGCCACTTTGTAAACCCTTACACCCCAATATGGCTGCACCAGGCATAATGAATGCAAGGGAGGCCTTCCCCAGTTAGGGGTACTGCAAAAATGCGGAAGTGGAATCTAATGCCCATTTTTAGTGGCTATTTTTAACGCCTGCACAGAGCAAGCATTGAAAGGGGGCATACCATTGTTTTTAATGGGACCAATGAACTCTGTAGGATTAGCGCCAAAATTATGGCACTTAACCTGCGCAGTACGTCAATAGCATCAAATATTTTGACGATATTGCCCATACCCTGCGCCATAGTGTGCCGTATATTAAATATGGCACACATGTGGTGGTCAGGGGGTGCTAAGGGATGCAAGAAAACATTTTTAACATAGTTTGCTATACGAGTATGTGGACACAATGAATGTGCATGATTGTTTTGTGTGTACACAAATTCCTTCGTCAGTACAAGAAGAGACCACATATCATAGCTTACCACTAACTTATGGCATTAGTTGACACGTTTGTACAATCAAGAATACATTCAGTATTTCTATTCTAGCTATGATTTAGTTTTCTCCTTTATTCCTATTAACCAACATTTGAGCAGCATTGCAAAGGCTAAGAACATAGATATACTTGGAGGATTCTTTGAAATTACACTGACTTTTGGCACAGCATATTCACACTGGAATAATGTAACATATCTTCTTGCACAAGTAGAAAAGGTGTTCATTATTCAAGTAGATGATAGAAGAAAGGCAATGAAAGAAAATGTAGATAAGGGTAGAGTTAGCAAGAAGAAAACAGTTCACAACACACTTGATAGACAAGGACGCTTAGCTTTAGATTGGCAACATGTATAAAAGCTTTGTATATATAGGCCGCAATCAAAAGTTAACACTAGGTTTGCAGGAACAAGTGAATGTAGACATGTGTTTTTGTTTAAGAGTGTATGAGATTTTATGATAAATGGACAAGACCTCACTGTACCTGGCATCAATTACATCTGTGGTAAGAATGCTCACTACACATTGCCGAAAGGCTGGTATGGTGCATGCTATTTGGGAGTGTTTTTTTCCGAAAATCACCTAACAATGGCCTGCTGAAATGCACAGCCCCTGTGGCCATCAAGTCATTAAAACGATCCCTATTCAGCTTTAGCTTTTCAGCCTGTTCCTAATGCGGTCTCTTGTTTCTTTTACAGTTAGATAATTACACCAGAGTATTTTTATAGACAACATTGTGATTCCAGCAGGGATTGAGAGACCTAAAGTGAGATTTAAAAGAGAATCAAGGGGTTCAGGGAATACAGGAGATAATTTTGGAGTTTTTAAATGACATAAAGATAAGTAAGTTATCAACAATTGTAGATAAGACATCAACTGATTTTTCAGGTGCGATGCTCCTAATGGATACAGACATGGTTGTGGCAAGGTCTATGATTATGCAGAATCGCCTTGCATTAGACATCCTTTTAGCAAGGGAAGGTGGAGTCTGCTGAATTTTACGGTCACAGCACTGCTGCACTTATATTCCCAATAACAGCAGGGAGATAAAGAGATACTTATCTAATTTGATAAGTTTAAAAAATGACTTAAATGATCTAAAAGAGACAAATGTTTGGGCGACAATAGGTGAAGGATTCTCGAAAGTAGGATCTTGATTGATGGTTTTGTAAAAATGATCCTGAAACCTTTATTGATTGTGACAGTATGCTTAATTTCTGCACTTGGATTTCTGTAGAAGACAAAAAGTAAAGGATAAACAGAGGATGGAAGAAATGGAAAATTTGAGAAACAGATATTATCAGACAATGAAGAGAACTGGCAATCATCATAAACCTAGATCTATGCATTATCAAACTACAAGGTTTTGATTTTGTCTCATTGTAAGTCAGAAAAGTTATTTTGTGGTGGCATAGAGGAGGGCGTGAGAGAGATAACATTTTAATAATATATTAGTGGAATAGTCTTCTATCTGAAAGAAGGCAGCGGGCTATAACTCCATGCACCTAACCACTATCATCTATTTAATATTACAAAGTTCAATTTGGGAAATAGTGTGCACACATTCAAACACCTGCTGTCTAGGTGCAACCCTATAGGGGGAAATGTACAGATCAATTATTGACAGTGCACCACCCTCAACAAATTCATAGAGTCCAATATAAGTCAGTTTCAAATCTTCTCTTTACTCTTCTTATCTTTCTTTATAATAACCCAGACATCACAGTAAAACACAGCCACAGCCAATGCATTTCGTCCATAAACGGACTTCTTCAGGGCTGTAATACAATATACATAAATTACTACAAAAATACATTTAAATATATATAAAACAACATAAATATGTATACATAAAACACTTAAAACAAGACACATGTATATATATATATATATAATATATATATACATTATATATGTATATATATATATATTTATATATATTTTTATACAATAGTCACTAGTGAGAATTCACTTAGGACAAAGCTAAAAACACAAAACAGTTTTATTTAGGTAAGGAATAGGAGGAAAAAAGAGAAATAAAAAAAATAAACAATAGAGTTCCAATCATCCACACCCACTAGTGCAGGACTACACGTCTAACAAATTCCTCAAAATTGTGCACACAAACGATCCAACCCTAAATACAAGAAAATATAATAAGTAAAACATACCCATAGATTCAATGTAAGGTAAACATTCATATTTATATTGCGAACAGAACATCCAGTGCATTGCACATCACAACCTAATTAGGAATAAACAAGTATATCATATCTTAAAAAGCAACCTGTATAATCCAAATAGCAATTTTACACAAAACATAAATAAAAACACCAGTTAACAGCCGATAATACATTTTGGAATGAGGTTTAGAAATGTACTCAACCCATCAGTATTAATACAGCCAGACTAATACCACCCGAAAGATATATAGATAAACATCCCTACACTTCTGAAATAGCCACCCTAAAACACATTGTTCTTAGCTTGACTAGGCCTGAGAGATTAATTTTGCAGCAGTAATGGAAAATCACTTGTTTATTCTGTTTCCTCTGACCTGAATTATTTTCCTAGGCTACTGTGATGTTGAATGTCCAATTGTATTGAAGGCAAGGAACATGCTTGTTACTAACAATATTGCAATATTTGTTCTAACTGTCAAACAATGAAATGTTATTAGTTTATTTAGTGTACCTTGGGAGAAGAACATTATGTTGCAAATATTTTGTTGAAATAGTGTGAAATCATTGAATTGACAATGCACTTTAGCTGAGAAAATCCAGAATGGTTGCAAATTTGATGGTGCCATCAACAGCCATTGGACATTGAATCTGACGCCGGTAGTGAGCCCACATGAAAGATCAATGAATGGTTCTTGTATATTTCTAATTAGTGAGGAACTTTGGAAACTGAGAGTTAGTTCGTGTTGGTATGATTTAGAGTCGTTCCTGACGTGCTGAAGATATCCAGCTACTCTTCTGAACCCCTATGGTACCGGTGGCCTGAAGACAGTTCAGGCTCACCACACCTGCAAACCAGGATTGCTTCAGCTGCTCCTTAACCTCTGTGCCATGCACCTTTGTGGCATGCACATGCTTCTAAAGTTGACAATGGCCTTCTGAAGTGCAAAGCCCCTGTGGCCCCCAAGACATTAAAACAATCCCTATTCAGCTTTAGCTCTTCAGACTGTTCCTAATGTGGTCTCTTGTTTCTTTTACAGTTAGATAATTACACCAGAGTATTTTTATAGTGAGCTGCCCTAGTGAGATGTTTTTTCAAGTTATTTTTGTCTTTCTTTTATTTTTGCTTTTGCCCCCACGTATTAGTCTGTTCCCACACATGCAAGTCTAAATTTGTGTTAGTGATAGGAATGGCGCAGCTCTGAAACCTTAAATATAAAATTTTATGTTAAAAGTTTGATGATTTACTGATGTCACCATCATCTGCTTTGAAGTCTGATATTAATGTGCATAGTGTGTTGTTGCTAATTTATATAATTATTTTGGAGTGTTTAACAGTGTTAATGTTTAGTAGGTTAAATCTTTTCAGACACTTTGGTTAACCTATGGGGCTTCCATGTATGTTTATAACTTAGCTTTGGGCGCCATATATGTGAAATTGATTTTAGGATTGTGATAAAGCTTTGAAACTTAATTCAGTTTGAGGTTTGATTTTTGGTGTTTAGAATTGTTTATGATAGTGTCATTGACTTGTGATTGAATGATTCTGACTACTACACTCTTCGCCAAGTCCAAAGATCTAGTTGACCTCTATTGGTAAGAATAGTGATGGTGTCTCACCAACGCGTTTATGGTTTCTGAATCCGAGGCGGGAAGAAAATCTTCCTGGCACAATTCGCCAACAGTTACTTTGAATGCATTGGCGATTGATCTAATGAGTAGCAAAAATTGTTTAACAGTTCGGGGGGCCACCTAACATAAAGTGAGCATAGGAAGAATTGACCTAATACACTATTGTTATGGAATGACTGTTGTCCTAAAACGTAGAAGTACTCAAACGCTTAGCAGTAAATAGTTACTTTCCACTTCAGTGTTAATGGAATGTGCTACCTATGCCTGGAAACTTAGCATTGTGTTACAATCTGTAAAGCAACCACATACTATACCACTACACAACAAACAAAACAAACATGTCAAAGCACAGCACAAAAAAATAACCACAACCAAATGTAGCACAACACAACAACAAAAATGAAAACACAATTATGGTACAAAACAGTGAAATACTACAACAACACAATACAATAATTCAACAAAAAACACAGCCATGTATAAACCATCTTGTTCTTGTATAAAACCCTAAAACACAAAACAAAATACTGCACCACCACAAGAACATAATAGATTAAAATTTCAATATGGTAAGTAATTATGAGCCAAATGTTTGGAGAAATTAGTGGAGTGTTTCAGTTCTGGGACGAAGTATTGATTTTTAGGCAGGAATGTGCAGAACACAACAGGAAATTGGATATGGTGTTTTGGTGCTGGGTGTCACGTTTTTAGCTGATTTTACCATGTTAAAAATGTTGAACCCTCATCCCTCTGGGATTTGAATTAGTATGTTTGAGAGAAAACTGGTTATCACATAAAGGCTATGGGAAGTGTGCCACAAAACAAAAAAATGATAGTGCACACAATCTTCCTCAGCCATTCAAGAACAAAGTCTGATATTCGGAGTAAACATGTACTTCCAAAAGCAACAGTAACCTGTCATTTGATTCCCTAGTTTTCTATTGCAGCTTCCCACGGTATTAAACTAGGGTGTTAATATCCTGTATTTATAACAGAGCATGCTTGAAGTCATCTCCTTTAGAAATGAACAAAATAAAGTGGTTAATTTTGACAAAGAAATTATGGTTAGTGCTCATGAAAGGTAAAATGTGGACACATCTTCTATATCTGGCTAATCTATTTCAGCAAAACAGTCTGATATGTGGAGTTGTTTTGAGGTTCAACTTTGGAAATAGGACTGTGGCCCTCATTACAACCCTGGGGGTAAATGCCGCCTACCGCCGTGCTGACGGGCACCAACTTACCGTGACCGCATCGGTATACCGCTACAGGTATTATGACCCACACTGAGAAATCCGCCACTATACAGACACCCACACAAGTCCGCCAGCCCAAAGGTCAGTTATAAATTGGTGATAGCAAAACCCACACCATTACGCCAACAGGAATATGCCCACAGTATCATGACACACGAATCACCGCAGCGGTCTTTCAACCGCTGTAAACCATTGGCGGTACACACCACCACACTCAAAATACACACACATTTACAAAACTATACCACATTGGACAATTCAAACTACACACACCTGACACACATACACACACCACACCCACACACTCACACCACTATAAAACACACACCCACATTACCCACAACCCCTTACAGTGAAAAAAAAGATAGCAAACAGAGAGAGACAAGCCAGGAGCACCCACTCAATCAGAGCCACAAAACACCATTACCTATACACCATCCATGCACCTCTCAAAACACACCCAAACACAGCATCCCACACACTCTCACACATATCACTCACACCACATCCATGGCACCCCAAAGACACCCCAGGTTGTATGAGGAGGAGCTAAGGGTCATGGTGGAGGAAATCATACGGGTAGAGCCACAGCTATTCGGATCACAGGTGCAGCAGAAGTCCATTGCTAGGAAGATGGAGTTATGGCGGAGAATCGTGGACAGGGTCAACGCCGTGGGACAGCACCCCCGAACAAGGGATGACATCAAGAAAAGATGGAATGACATACAGGGGAGGGTGCGTTCCGTGGTTGCAAGACACCAGTTAGCAGTACAGAGGACTGGCGGTGGACCCCCACCTCCTCCCCCACACCTAACAACATGGGAGGAGCAAGTCTTGTCAATAATGCATTCTGAGGGCCTCGCAGGAGTAGCAGGAGGACTGGACTCTGGTAAGTCTAATCTTTAACACTATCATCCCCAACCTGCATGCCATCACATACCCCCACCCTCACCCTTACTCATATCACTCCACCACCTCACACATACCCCACTATCACAACCCACCCATCCCAATACCAAGCCCTTCATGCCACAACAATCCATGGACCCCTTTAACAGACCTGCATGGACACCCTTCTCCACAGCATTCCTAGTAAAGAGAATCACCTAGCCCACAAAATTACCACGCACACAAGGCTACAAATCGCCTGGAACTATACCTCCATGATCACCCCAGCCCAATGCACTTGCCCCCCCCCTACTCCTTAGCACTTAAATAAACACCCTTTGAAAAAATACAAGTATGGAGTATGTCAAATGATTTCAGTATGTATTTGTGTAACCAGATTTAAACATTGCATTACAAATGTACAGTAATGTTCACATTGTAAAGACCTGTAGTTGGGTGCAATGATCACACCAGGAGCGATAGTGGGGCACCAACATCTGAAAAATGAGTTACCAAAGGGTACAGTGAGTGGTCATTGAAGTGGGAAATAACAACATGCCATTGTCAAAGATAATCAAAATAATGACAACTAAATGTGAAGCAGCACCATCCTACCCGTGTGTCATTGCAAGTATTGCCTGATCACTGCAGTTCTGTTGTCCTCATCTTCATCCTCTGCCTCCTCATCCTCCCTGTCCACAGGGTCCACTGCTGCCACACGGCCAACTCCAGCCTCCTCCTCCTGCAGAAAAGGCACATGGCATCTCAAGGCAAGGTTGTGCAACAAGCAGCATGCCACGATGATCTGGTAGACTTTCTTGGGTGAGTAGCACAGGGATCCACCTGTTAGATGGAGGCACCGAAACCTGGCCTTCAGGAGGCCAAAGGTACGTTCTATAATCCTTCTTGTGCACCCATGTGCCTCATTGTAATGTTCCTCTGCCCTTGTCCTGGCATTCCTCACAGGGGTGAGTAGCCATGATAGGTTGGGGTAACCCGAGTCACCTGCAAATGTGGAGGGAAAACATTTAGCCACACACCATCCCATATGGCCCACACCATACCCATACACCAACATCCACTGGGTTGGAACCAAGGCTCACCTATTAGCCGCACCCTGTGCCTATGTAGTTGTGCCATCACATTAGGGATGCTGCTATTCCTCAGGATAAAGGCATCATGCAAAGACCCAGGATACTTAACATTGACATGGGAGATGTACTGGTCCGTCAGGCACACCATCTGGACATTCATGGAATGATAGCTTTTTCAATTTCGGAATACCTATTCATTTTGTCGGGGGCAAATGCAAAATGTGTTCCATCAATTGCCCCAATTATGTTGGGGATATGTCCCATTGCATAGAAGTCAGTCTTCACTGTGGCCAAATCCTCCACTTGTGGGAAAACAATGTAGCTGCACATGTGTTTAATCAGGGCAGACAACACTCTGATCAGCACTATTGAGAACACTGGCTGTGACATTCCTGGTGCCAAGCCCAGTGTCACTAGGAAAGAACCAGTTGCCAAGAAATGGAGCACAGATAGAACTTGCACAAGAGGGGGAATCCCAGTGGGGTGACGGATAGCAGATATCAGGTCAGGCTCCAGTTAGGCACACAGATCCGTTATACTGGCCCTTTCCAGTCTGTAGGTGAGGATAATGTGCCTGTCCTCCATAGTTGCCAAGTCCACCATGGGTCTATACATGTCTCCATCTCCTATTCATCCACAGCAGTTGCAGTCTAAAGGACAAAGGAGGGAGGAGCCGGTCACAAACTGATCATTGGAGGCACAACAGTACAATGCATGATGTCCCTTCGAACCCTGACCCCCCTGATACTGGTGGCGGCCTATCTTGAGCTTGATTGGCGCTTGAGGGCATCACAGCAGCTACCTACAAGGGGGTGAGTACAGAGCCCGACATTACAACTTACACCTTGTAGGGTGGTATCCGGGTGGGGGATGTGTGTCAGTGGGTGCCCCTAGGCCAGGCCTGACATTACAGAGTAAGTCCCATGTTGGGCAAAGTTCTGAAGTGATATTCCTCCTACCAAGCTTGCAGGTATCCTCTATTAGGGCTGTGTGGGTCCTTGGTATGCTGCAATTGGCGGGATGTGTTCCTCCCCATGCCCTGAAAGCTAGCATAGGTATTGTTAGTGAATTGCATAGTGCATAGGCCTGTCCCCTGAGTGTGAGTGTGGTATGTACGCCAACGGTGATGTTGGTGCAGCCATTGACCATGTGTATCCTTTGTCTCCCCCCCCCATTTTGTGTTGTCAGCCTGTCCTTATGTTCACTGACGGTGAGGGCACCACGGCGGAGACAGGACGGGATAGTTCAGACACAGATACCTCCTCAGATGGAACCTTCCTGGTAGTGGCGAACACTTCTGTGACCACCCCAGCAACAGGTACATCCGCCACCCCCTGTACCAGCACTGCCCTCCCAGCAGGCCCTCAGGGAGTTGCGCGTGCCAGCTCACCCAGGAGGGTGGGCATCTCCTTCGCCCCAGGCACCTCAGGCCCTGCCCCAGTTAGCCCTGCTGCCCTGAGTGAGGAGGATATTGACCTCCTGCGATCCATCTCTGTAGGGCAGTCAACCATTATGAATGCCGTCCAGGGGCTGTCAGCCCAAATGCAACAGACAAATGCATTTCTGGAGGGCATTCACACTGGCTTGGCAGCCCAACAGATATCAATCCAGGCTCTTGACTCCTCTCTGATGGCAGCCATTGTCCCTGTTTCCGCCCCCCAACTCCAATTTCCCAATCCCATTCCCCTCAACCCCAACCTATCCCAAGCACACAGGCAGACAAGCATGCACACACGACAACACACAAGAGTGTACATGGCAAACACAAGCACCACACATCATCCCACAGGCACTCACACAAACACCATCCAGATGCAGACATACCAAAATCCACTGGCTCCACTGTGTCCACCTCCTCCACCTCCCTCCCAGTTGCGTCTACAATCACAACTGCATACACTGCACCATCATCCACTACCAGCATCACCATCACACCAAGCAGAACACACACCTCACTTGCAGACACCACTACAACAGCCATGCACACGTCCCATGGATTCTCCCCCCAAGGTACACAAACGCAAGCACTTAGACTACCAACAGCCATCCACCTCACAACAGTATCCAGCCCATGCACCTGCACCCAAACACAGCAGACAGACACCTCGTACAACCACTCCCTCTTCCTCCACTCCCAAACCTTCTCCCTCTTCCCGCCCCAGTGTCCCTAAGAAGTTTTTCCTCTCCACCATTGACCTCTTCCCTACCCCTCTCCCCAGTCCTTCACGTCTGCCCAGGGCGGCAAAAACACACGCAAGCACTTCAGCCACCCAGTCCACAGTCACAGTAGTGTCCACACCCACTCGTGGTGGTAAAGGATTCAGGGCACCTGGTAGCCTCAAGGAAGGGGTGCCATCACCAAGTGCTGCCTGGCAGGCCAAGGAGCCTGTCCCAAGTGCTGCCAGGAAGAGCAAGGTGCCATCCCCAGCTGTTGACAGGAAGGGCAAAGAGCAATATCCAGCTGCTGCCAGGAAGGGCAAGGGGCCTGCACCAGCAGGTAGGAAGGACAAGGAGCTGGGTGCTGGGACTCAGCCCCCACCATCAACCATGGTTGTGCAGCCACCCATGGCTGCAGAGGATGGGCTGGAGCTTCCCCCCACAACTGCCACCACCAGCAGCAGCAGCACCACCTCCAGCACCAGTGGGCAGCCATCCGAGGCCACAGAGGAGGGGCTGGAGCTTCCACCCACAACCACCACCAGAAGCAGCAGCACCACCACCAGCACCAGTGGACAGCCATCCGATGTTGCAGGGGATAGGCTGGAGCTTCCCCCCCAGCAGCAGCAGCACCACCACCAGCACCAGTGGGCAGCAATCCGAGGCTGCAGGGGATGGGCTGGAGCATCCCTCCACCAGCAGCACCACCACCAGCACCAATGGGCAGCCATCTGAGGCTGCAGGGGATAGGCTGGAGCCTCCCCCCACCAGTAACAGCAGCACCACCACCAGCACCAGTGGGCAGCCATCCAAGGCTGCAGGGGATGGGCTGGAGCTCCCCCCCACCAGCGGCTGCAGCAGCACCACTACCACCACTGAGCAGCCATCTCTACCAGTGGGTGGGCTGTAGTCCTGCCTCAATGGGCTGTTGTGCAGCCTACCCCCTGCAAATCCTATTAGTATGACACCCAGCTGAGAGACTGTGACCTTGCAAGCCCCAGGATCAGAAGCACAGGGCATGATGCCCCCTCCAGAACGAGTGGGTATGCCACCCACTCTCCCCATCCTCCCCAGGATCAGAAGCACTGGGCACAATGCCCCCTCCAGAGCCAGTGGGCAAGTCACCTACCTGAGAGACTGTGTTCTTGCACTCCCCAGGACCAAACACAGGGCATGTTGCCCCCTCCAGAGCATGTGGTGCAAGACACCCACTCAAGAGACTGTGGCCTTGTACTCCCCAGGATCAAGCACAGGGCATGTTGCCCCCTCCAGAACCAGTAGATTTGTTCCATCTGCCGGCTGATGTGCCCCCAGTTCCCTGAGGTGCCTGCCTATTTTCCATTTTATGCCCCTGCAGTGTTCTCTCCGTGTTGGTGCATGAGACAGGTGGGGCCTTGGACTTTGTCATGTGGCCCTGTGGCCCACGCACATTGAGGACTGGGCAGTGTCCCTTGTAATGTACATATGTATATACTTTGGACTGAATGTTCGTATTTTTACTGTATCTATATTATTACACTCACTTTCATCTATTAGTGTTGTTCTTGCATTATTCTTGAGGGGTACGGGGTAAATATGTTATCTTACTGCATCTGATTGTGTGTATGGTGTTGGAGTGGGGGTATGAGTTGTGCGTGTGTGTATCACTCTTTTTTCCACCCTCCCTCCCCTGTGTGCTAGGCGCCTGTACTCACCATGGTCATCTTCGCGTCATTGGTGTTCGTGGTGGAGCAGGACGTAAAATATCATGGGGAATATTTGCAGCTTGGGCTCCATGGCGTTTTGGTTCTTCCCTGTATCTCCAAAGGTGAGTCTTTTCCCTTCTGAGGTCTGTTTCCACCAGGCTTTTGATGTCGCTGGTAACACCCTAGAAAAGGTGGCGGATTGGGTTGTCTTAACCATTGACTTCCGCCTGGCTGTAGATGGCTACCCCCGTGGTGGCTGTGGTTTCCGCCCTGGCGGTCGGTGTGATAAAGTGGCTGTCTATCTGAGTTCTCACCGCCATGGTCATAATTTGGGGGTAGTTACCGCCAGCCTGTTGGCGGTATTACTGCCACTTTATCACCGACCGCCAGGGTTGTAATGAGGGCCTAAGTCTTTGGTGTCCCAGAGACTTCTTAATAGGAGGCAAACTCATTCCAAGCCACTGGAGAATCCTCACAAGCAGGATACACAGCAAAGTCTAGTTTTGTCACTCCCAGGACAAAAGTAGACGCAGCAGGCCAGCACAGCAAAGCAACAGACAGAATTGCAGATCCTTCTCAAGCATCCAGCTCTTCTCCCTGGCAGAGGTTCCTCTTGATCCAGAAGTGTTCTAAAATTCTGGTGTTTTGGGTTCAATACTTATACCCCTTTCTGACTTTGAAGTAGGCAAACTTCAAAGAAAAGTCTTTGTAGTGACCAAGCCTCTGCCCTTTCCTTGCCCTGCCCCAGACACACACTAGGAGGTTGGAGATTGTATTGTGAGAGGACAAACACAGCCCTTTCAAGTGCAGGAGTAAGCTCTTCCCTCCCACGCTAGCCCAGGATATGCAGGACACACCTCAGCTTCCTTTGTGTCACTGCTTAAAGAAAATTCACAAACAGTTCAACTGTCAGTCTGACCCAGACATGTATTCAATAGCCAGGCAGAAGCAAAAAATGTTTAAGCAAGAAAATACCAGAGTGGTATTCTGGTGATACTATTGTTTCATGTCCTCCTGGCTAGCCTCTAGATTCTCCTGGGTGAGTTAACAGAAGCATGCTCTCTGGTTCCTGAAGGCCAGCATGTAACTGAATACATCCAGGTTGGCTCCATGGGAGCTTGCTCCTAGCCCTCCTTCACCAAACTGAGAGGCCCTCTCACAGGGTGGCCATACAGAAGCTCAAGAGGGCTGAAGGTAACACCCTGCTGTGGTACCTCTGTGTAAGCAAACAACAGGCATGGTAACAAGATGTCCCACTTATGCCTCATGGGTTCACAGAGACCCATAATCATGCCCTTCTGGGTACAGTTGAATCCCTCAACCAACTCATTGATTTGGGGAAGTAAGGTATGGTGAATTTGCATGTTACACCACACTCCTTCCACATGGCCTTCATGTATAGGGACAAGAAACTGGTACCCTGGTCAGATACCACCGCCTTGGCGAAACCCACATGAGTAAAGATCCCCATAAGTGCCCAGGCCACAGTGGGCGCAGTCAGTGTCCTCAGGGGGATAGCTTCCGGGTTCCGGGTGGCATGGTCCACCATGACCAAAATCAATCTGTTGCCAATAGCTGACTTGGGATCCCAAAGACCCACAATGTCAATGCCCAGCCACTCAAATGGGGTGCTCGATACAAGAAAGGGTTGAAGAGGAGCCTTGCATCTCTTCCCAGATTTGCCATTTACCTGGCAGGTCTGATAGGTCATGCAGAATGCATCTGAGGCCTTCTTTATTTGGGGCCAAGGCAAGTGGGTGACAAGCCTGTGAAATGTCTTGTCCTGCCCAAATGACCTGCCTGAGGCATATCATGAGCCAGACCCAGTAAGAAGGCTCTAAAACACTGGGGTACCACTAGCACACAGGCTGCCTCAGGTTCAGCAACATGAGGCTCACTATACAGGAAATCATTCTCCCAGTAAATCAGGTGAGATCCAGAGGTTTCCAAAGGCTCTCAAGGTTGGGGCATGCTTTCTGCACTGCACAGAACTCCTCCTTGGTGGGGCCTCCTTTTGCTCCCAATGGGTCAGCTCTGGCAGGTCCCCCAATTCAGTCACTTTTTCCGCTGTAGGTTCTGGGACATTCAGGATAAATCTAAGATAAATATGTGATGGCCGGGAGAGGGGTCATACATTTGCCCTTTATGGACCTCTCCTGTGTGGTTGATATGGTAGACAGTGACCTTTTGTGGGATCTGATGTAGCAGGCAGATATAGATAACCAATTACAGGCCCTTATAAGAAAATTGCATCAAGACACCTTTACAAGAGTATGCTTATCTAAGATAAGCATAAGATTAAGAGCCTGTCCAGATGTCCCCAGGCCAGGTCAGAAACCATATTGCAAGGGACTAAAAACCTTTTTTGCTCCATATAAGACTCTAACTTCCCCAGAATAACTTAATCTAATATTCTTACTGGTGAGTCGATCAATGAAATTGGGCGATAACAAGCAGGTAAGAGTCTATCTTCCTTTTTAAAAATCAGTAATATTACTGACTCTTTCCTGGAGGAAACAAGGTCCCTTTTTAAGGTGGCCATTATTTTGTTCTTGACCAAGGAAGCCTAGAGTCTTAGGTTAGATTTATATAAATCAACTGGCTCCCCATTGGGCCCCCGGGCCTTACCGCTAGGAGCACTCCTAATAGCATTTGTTACTGCTGTTAAATCCACCAGTTCATTAACCTCCAAGGTTACATTTGGCTCTGGGTTTAAAAGCTTAGAAAATTGATCAACCTATTTGTGTTCTGTTATATTACACATAATCTCATTAGGGGAACTTTCTCTAAAAAAGGGTGGTTAACTGTACTACAGAAGAGGGTAGGGTCTTTTAACTGTGAAGCCTTCTGAAGGTCCTCCCTTGCTCTCATCCTAAATTCATACTTCCTTTGCTTAAGGGCCAGCTTATAATTAGAAATGACCAATCTCATTTTTTGTGCATTGTGTGCCATAATGTGCCATAATGTTAGTGGTAGATTTTAACTCCTGAAGTGTGGCTGTACATTATTTAGAGAACCAAGATTTTATTTTTAAGTTAACTCACTTGCAACCTACTTACCTATGTGTAGCTTCACAATGGTAACTCCGAACATGGCCATGTAACATGTCTAGAATCATGGAATTGTCCCTTCAACACCATTCTGGTATTGGGGGGACAATCCCATACATCCCCGGGGCTCCAGCATGGACCCTGGGTACTGCCAAACTAGCTCTCTGGGGTTTTCTCTTGCAGCTATTGCTGCTGCCAACCCTCAGACAGGTTTCTGCCCCCCGGGGCCTGGGCAGCCCAGTCCCAGGAAGGCAGAACAAAGGATTTCCTCTGAAAGAGGGTGTTACACCCTCTCCCTTTGGAAATAGGTGTTAAGGGCCTGAGAGGAGTAGCCTCTCCTGGCCTCTGGAAATGCTTTGAAGGGCACAGATGGTGCCCTCCTTGCAAAAACCAGTCTACACCGGTTCAGAGATCCCCCAGCCCCGGCTCTAGTGCGAAACTGGACAAAGGAAAGGGGAGTGACCACTCCCCTGTCCATCACCACCCCAGGGGTGGTGCCCAGACCTCCTCCAGTGTGTCCCAGACCTCTGCCATCCTGAATGCTGATGTGTGAGGGCACAATGGAGACCTCTGAGTGGCCAGTGGACAGCAGGTGACGTCGGAGACCCCTCCTAATAGGGTCTTACCTGGTTAGGTAGCCAATCCTCCTCCGAGGGCTATTTAGGGTCTCTCCTGTGGGTTTCTTTTCAGATAACAAATGCAAGAGCTCACCAGAGTTCCTCTGCACTTCCCTCTTCGACTTCTGCCAAGGATTGACTGCTGACTGCTCCAGGATGCCTGCAAAACCGCAACAAAGTAGCAAGACGACTACCAGCATCATTGTAGCACCTAATCCTGCCAGCTTTCTTGAATGTTTCCTGGTGGTGCATGCTCTGAGCGCTGTCTGCCTTCACCCTGCACTGGAAGCCAAGAAGAAATCTCCTGTGGGTCGACGGAATCTTCCCCCTGACAACGCAGGCACCAAACTTCTTCATCACCGGTCCTCTGGGTCCCCTCTCATCCTGACGAGCGCGATCCCTGGAACACAGGAGCTGGATCCAAGTGACCCCGACAGTCCAGTGGTTCTTTTGTCCAAATTTGGTGGAGGTAATTTCTTTGCCTCCCCACGCCAGACAGTAATCCTGTGTACCACGTGATCTGCAGCTGCTAGGGCTTCTGTGCACTTTTGCAAGACTTCCTTCATGCACAGCACAGCCCAGGTCCCCAGCACTCGGTCCTGCATTGCCCAACTCGTTCAGTTGACCTCTGACTTCGTGGGACCCTCTTCTGTTGTGCTGAGACGACCGCTGTGCTCTGATTTCCTGAACGCCTGTTCAGGTGCTTCTGCGGGTGCTGCCTGCTTCTGCATGGGCTCTACCTGTTGCTGAGGGCCCCCTCTGTCTCCTCCTCCAAGGGGCAACATCCTGGTCCTTCCTGGGCCATGGCAGCACCCAAAATCCTCAACCATGACTCTTACAGCTAGCAAGGCTTGGTTGCAATCTTTCTGCGTGGAAACAACTCTGCATCCTCCAGCGTGCCGTGGAACATCTTCTGACTAAAGGAGAAGTTCCTGGCACCTTCCGTTGTTGCAGAATCTTTGGCTTCTTCCAACCGGAGGCAGCCCTTTTGCACCTTCATCTGGGGTTTAGTGGGCTCTTGCCCCCCCTGGACACTTGAGTGACTCTTGGACTTGGTTCCCTTCCTTTGTAGGTCCTCAGGTCCAGGAATCCATCTTCAGTGCTTTGCAGTCAGTTGTTGCCTTTGCAGAATCCCCTATCTCGACTTTACTGTCTTTCTGGGGTAGTAGGGTAACTTTACTTCTACATTTCAGGGTCTTGGGGTGGGGAATCTTGGACACCCTTAGTGTTTTCTTACACTCCCAGTGACCCTCTACACACTACCCTAGGCCTGGGGTCCATTCGTGATTCGTATTCCACTTTTGGAGTATATGGTTTGTGTTGCCCCTAGGCCTATTTTCTCCTATTGCATTCTATTGTGTTCTACAGTGTTTGCACTACTTTTCTAAGGGGACCGCGGGAGCACCGCCAACAGGCTGGCGGTGCTCCCTTGGGCATTCTGACCGCGGCGTTTCGGCCGCGGTCAGAACAGGAAAACCGGCGGTCTCCTGCCGGTTTTCCGCTGCCCTGGGAATCTCCCATGGCGGCGCAGCTTGCTGCGCCGCCATGGGGGATTCCGACCCCCTCACCGCCATCCTGTTCCTGGCGGTTCCGCCCGCCAGGAACAGGATGGCGGTGAGGGGTGTCGTGGGGCCCCTGGGGGCCCCTGCAGTGCCCATGCCAATGGCATGGGCACTGCAGGGGCCCCCGTAAGAGGGCCCCACTTTGTATTTCAGTGTCTGCATTGCAGACACTGAAATACGCGACGGGTGCCACTGCACCCGTCGCACATCCTCCACTCCGCCGGCTCCATTCGGAGCCGGCATCCTCATGGAGGGCTGTTTCCCACTGGGCTGGCGGGCGGCCTTTTGGCGGTCACCCGCCAGCCCAGTGGGAAACCCAGAATGACCGCCGCGGTCTTTTGACCGCGGTACGGTCTTCTGGCGGTTCCCTCCAGGCGGGCGGCTCCCGCCGCCCGCCGGGGTCAGAATGACCCCCTAAGTGTTTTACATAACTGAGTTTGGTCTGTGTGTATTTTTTTGTGTATTTTACTTACCTCCCAAGGGAGTATATCCACTGAGATACTTTTGGCATATTGTCACTAAAATAAAGTACTTTTATTTTTAGTAACTCTGAGTATTGTGTTTTCTTATGATATAGTGCTATATGATATAAGTGGTATAGTAGGAGCTTTGCATGTCTCCTTGTTCAGCCGAAGCTGCTCTGCTATAGCTACCTCTATCAGCCTAAGATGCTAGAACACTACTAATCTACTAAGAAGGGATAACTGGACCTGGCACAAGGTGTAAGTACCATCAGGTATCCACTATAAGCCAGGCCAGCCTCCTACATTGGTGGTGCATCGGTGGGATAAGTACTTGTAACTGCTTTACCACTTTGTCATTGGTGCTTTTCATAAGAAAAACATATACCAAATACTTCAGAATATACACAGTAACCTAAACAGTTTAACTTTCCTTCTCTAAAACTTTCTAAAACGTTTCTGAAAACTTTCGAAAGTTTTCAAAAGTTTGAAAAAAAAATTCTCTGTTCTTTTAAAAGTTCCCAAAACTTTTTTCTCTATCTGTCCTAAACCTTTTCTGTCATGTCTGCAGTAGAGCTTACTCCCACAGTTGTCCAGGCAACATATGGGAATCTAAACTTTAGAAGTTTGAGGGGTCTCCGTATTGAAAGAGGTTTAGTAATTGGTAAGAATCCTACAAAAGATCTTCTCCTTAGCCTTCTCCTAGAAAGTGACCAGAACTAGCCTGGCCCATCCCAGGATCAGGAGGCAGAGGAGGGGGGTACCCAGCCCGACTCAGAGGAGTCCCCTGAGGATGCTGGGGAGGGTTCTTCCAAGGACCTGTCAGCTAACAGGCCATCTATTGACACTGGTAGTGGGAGGGGGTCACACACTAGTAGGGCACCTTTCACTCCTAAAGGCCAGCTTACTAGAGTCCATTCAGTTAGGGACAGGTCCAACTCTGTCAATTCCCACATTTCTTCTGTGTCTCACATTTCCCAAGCCTCCCACCCTGAGGATAACTTAATGGAAAGGGAACTCAGAAAGCTGAGGTTGGAAGAGACCAGGCAGCAGCAGCTGGCCTTAGACAGGGAATCTCTGGATGTGGAAAGAGAAAGGCAGAGGTTGGTGTTAGTTCCCTATGGTGGCAGCAGCAGTGTTTTTGATAGCAATCCTGTTAGAGAGCAAGATTCCAGAAACCTGCATAAGATAGTCCCCCCTTACAAGGAGGGGGATGACATTAACAAGTGGTTTGCTGCACTTGCAAGGGCCTGTATGGTACAGTTGGTCCCTCAAAGGCAGTGGGCTGCTATCTTGTGGCTATCTTTCACTGGTAAGTGTAGGGATAGGCTCCTTACTGTCAGAAAATGCTAATAACTATAAAGTTTTGAAGGATGCACTCTTGGATGGATTTGGCTTACCACTGAACAATACAGGATTAAGTTCAGAGGCACCAGATAAGAGTCCTCTTAAGACTGGACAGACTTTGTAGACTGTTCAGTGAAGGCCTTGGAGGGTTGGTTACATGGCAGTAAGGTGACTGACTATGAAAGCCTGTATAATCTAATCCTGAGAGAGCATATTTTGAACAATTGTGTGTCTGATTTGTTGCACCAGTACTTGGTAGACTCAGATCTGACCTCTCCCCAAGAATTGGGAAAGAAGGCAGACAAATGGGTCAGAACAAGAGTGAACAGAAAAGTTCATAAAGGGGGTGACAAGGATGGCAAGAAGAAGGATGGTAAGTATTCTGAGAAGGGTGGGGACAAAGATAAAAAGCATTCTGAGTCGTCATCAGGCCCACAAAAATCCTCTGGGGGTGGTGGGTCCAAATCCTCTTCTCACAATCAGAAAAAGCCATGGTGTTATTCATGTAAAGTAAAAGGCCATTGGGCAAGTGATGCCACTTGCTCACAGAAAAACACCAAGGCTCCCACTACCACAACCCCAACTGCATCCTCTAGTGCCCCTAGTTATACCAGTGGTGGTAGGAAGTCTACTACAAATAGCCAATCCAAGGGTGTGGCAGGGCTCACTATTGGCAGTGTAGTTGGGGTTGGTCTTGTTAGGGAGACCACAGAGGCTGTTTTAGTCTCTGATGGTGGCATTGACTTTGCCACCTTTGTTGCTTGCCACCTTAATATGGGTAAGTACAAGCAACTACCCCTAATTAATGATGTTGCGGTTGAGGCCTATAGGGACACAGGAGCCAGTGTGACTATGGTTATAGAGAAACGGGTTCACCCTGATCAACACCTACTTGGTCAGCAGTACCAAGTGACTGATGCTCACAATAACACACTTAGCCACCCCATGGCTGTTGTGAATCTCAACTGAGGGGGTACTGGTCCAAAGAAAGTTGTGGTAGTCACTGAATTACCTGTAGATTGCTTACTAGGCAATGATTTGGAGACATCAGCTTGGGCTGAAGTGGAGTTGGAGGCTCATGCAGCAATGTTGGGCATTCCTGGGCATATTTTTGCTTTGACAAGGGCTCAAGCCAAAAAGCAAAAAGGACAGGGAAACTTGGATCCTGGAACAATGGACCAAGTGCTTCCAAAACCTAGGGGTAGGAAGGGTAAATCCTTGCCGACTATCCCTCCCTCACCAGAAGGTTCCCCTTTTGAGGAAGAGGAATCCTCTCCCTGTCCAGAACCTACACCAGATGAGCTGGCAGCAGACACTGCTGAGCTATTGGGTGCAGGGGGACCTGCTAGGGAAGAGCTGAGTGTGGCACAGCAGACCTGTCCCACACTAGAGGGTTTGAGACAGCAAGCTGTCAAACAGCATAATGGGGATGTCAGTGATAGCCATAAGGTGTATTGGGAAGACAACCTCCTGTATACTGAATCAAGGGACCTTAAACCTGGAGCTGCCAGGAGATTGGTCATCCCTTTGCAATACAGAGAGTTTCTTCTTACCTTGGCACATGACATTCCTTTGGCTGGGCATTTGGGCCAAAGTAAAACTTGGGACAGGCTTGTTCCCCTGTTTCACTGGCCTCATATGTCAGAGGACATCAAAGAGTTTTGTCGCTCTTGTGTGACCTGCGAAGCCAGTGGCAAGACTGGTGGCTATCCAAAGGCCCCATTAATTCTACTTCCTGTAGTAGGCATTGACATAGTTGGCCCCCTTGACCCTACAACAGCTTCAGGCATTAGGTTTATCCTTGTGGTAGTGGACCATGCCACTAGGTATCCTGAAGCTATCCCCTTAAGGACCACTACAGCTCCTGCAGTGGCAAAGGCCCTCCTGGGAATCTTTTCCAGGGTGGATTTCCCTAAGGAAGTGGTGTCAGACAGAGATAGTAACTTCATGTCTGCATACCTCAAGGCAATGTGGAAGGAGTGTGGTATAACATGCAAGTTCACTACTCCTTATCATCCACAAACAAATGGTCTGGTTGAGAGGTTTAATAAAACTCTCAAAGGTATGATAATGGGACTCCCTGAAAAACTCAGAAGGAGATGGGATGTCCTGTTACCTTGCCTCCTTTTTGCTTACAGAGAGGTACCTCAAAAAGGAGTGGGCTTAAGCCCCTTTGAACTCCTCTTTGGGCACCCTGTGAGAGGTCCCCTTGCACTTGTTAAGGAGGGTTGGGAACAACCCTTAAAAGCTCCTAAACAAGACATTGTGGATTATGTACTTGGCCTAAGATCAGGAATGGCTGAGTACATGAAAAAGGCCAGTAAAAACCTTCAGGCCAGCCAGGAGCTGCAAAAGCAATGGCATGACCAGAAGGCTGTCCTGACCCAGTACCACCCAGGACAGAAGGTGTGGGTATTGGAGCATGTGGCCCCAAGAGCACTCCAGGACAAATGGAGTGGACCCCATCTAATTGCAGAAAATAAGGGTGAGGTTACCTACTTGGTAGACCTGGGCACTGCCAGGATTCCCCTTAGGGTGCTCCATGTCATCCGCTTATAACCCTACTATGACAGGGCTGATCTCACCCTGCTCATGGCAACTGATCAGAGATAGGAAGAAGAGAGTGACCCTCTCCCTGATCTCTTCTCCACCACTGAAGCTGATGGCTTAGTGGAGGGAGTAGTACTTGCAGATTGTCTTACTGCAGAGCAGAAGGACAACTGTGTAAATCTCTTAAGTCAGTTTTCTGAACTCTTCTCACTAATACCAGTACCACTACTTGGTGTGAGCATACAATCAACATTGGAGACAGTTTACCTGTCAAAAGTAAGATTTCTAGGCAGCTTGACCATTTCAGGGACTGCATAAAACAAGAGGTCCAGAAAATGTTAGACTTTGGAGTGATTTAGCCTTCAGAAAGCCCAAGGGCTAGTCCAGTGGTGCTTGTTCCAAAACCTCACAGTGAGGATGGTAAAAGAGAGATGAGGTTTTGCGTTGACTATAGAGGGCTCATCCAAGTAACCAAGACAGATGCTCACCCTATACCCAGGGCAGATGAGCTGATTGATACACTGGCTTCTGCCAAGTATCTGAGCACTTTTGATTTAGCTGCAGGGTATTGTCAGATTAAATTATCAGAATATGCTAAACCCAAAACTGCATTTTCAACCATTGGAGGGCACTATCAATGCACTGTGATGCCCTTTGGTCTGAAAAATGCACCTGCCACTTGTCAAAGGATGGTGAACAGTCCTGCAAAGGTTGGAAGCTTTTAGTGCAGCATATCTGGATGAAATAGCTGTCTTTAGCTCCACCTGGGATGATCACCTGGTCCACCTATAGAAAGTTTTGGAGGCCCTGCAAAAGGCAGGCCTCACTATCAAGGCCTCAAAGTTCCAGATAGGGCAGGGAAAGGTGGTTTATCTGGGCCCCCTAGTAGGTGGGGAACAGATTGCACCACTGCACGGGAAGATCCAGACCATTATGGAATGGGCTTCCTCTACAACTCAAACCCAGGTGAGAGCCTTCTTAGGCCTCACAGGGATCTATAGGAGGTTTATTAAGAATTATGGCTCTATTGCAGCACCTCTTAATGACCTCACTAGTAAGAAGATGCCTAAAAAGGTATTGTGGACAGCCAGCTGTCAAAAAGCTTTTGATGAGCTCAAACAGGCCATGGGCTCTGCACCTGTCCTAAAAAGCCCTTGATACTCCAAAAAGTTCAGAGTCCAGACTGATGCTTCTGAATTGGGGTTTGGGGCAGTGCCATCACAGCTTAATACTGAGGGCCAGGATCAACCTGTTGCTTTCATCAGCAGGAGGTTGACCCCTAGAGAAAAGCGTTGGTCTGCCATAGAGAGGAGGCCTTTGCTGTGGTCTGGGCACTGAAAAAGTTGAGACCATACCTGTTTGGTACTCACTTTATTGTTCAGACAGACTACAAACCTCTACTTTGGCTAAAACAAATGAAAGGTGGAAACCCTAAATTGTTGAGGTGGTCCATATCCCTACAGGGAATGGACTATACAGTGGAACATAGACCTGGGATTACACACTCCAATGCAGATGGACTCTCCAGATATTTCCACTTAGACAATGAAGACTCATCTGGGCAAGGTTAGCCTTATTGTCCCTCGTTTGTGGGGGGGGGGTTGTGTAGGAAAGTACCATCTTGCCTGGCATGTTACCCCCATTTTTACTTATATGTATGTTTGTTTTTGCCTGTGTCACTGGGATCCTGCTTCCCAGGACCCCAGTGCTCATAGTATGTGTCCTGTATGTGTTCCCTGTGTGGTGCCTAACTGTATCACTGAGGCTTTGCTAACCAGAACCTCAGTGTTTATGCTCTCTCTGCTTTTAAAATTGTCACTGCAGGCTATTCACTAATTTTACCAATTCTGATTGGCACACTGGAACACCCTTATAATTCCCTAGTATATGGTCCCTAGGTACCCAGGGTATTGGGGTTCCAGGAGATCCCTATGGGCTGCAGCATTTCTTATGCCACCCATGGGGAGCTCAGACAATTCTTACACAGGACTGCCACTGCAGCCTGAGTGAAATAACGTCCACGTTATTTCACAGCCATTTTACACTGCACTTGAGTAACTTATAAGTCACCTATATGTCTAACCCTCACTTAGTGAAGGTTAGGTGCAAAGTTACTAAGTGTGAGGGCACCCCTGGCACTAGCCAAGGTGCCCCCACATTTTTCAGGGCAATTTCCCCAGACTTTGTGAGTGCGGGGACACCATTACACGCGTGAACTACATATAGGTCAATACCTGTGTAGCTTCACAATGATAACTCCGAACACGGCCATGTAACATGTCTAGGATCATGGAATTGTCCCCCAATACCATTCTGCTATTGGGGGTACAATCCCATGCATCCCCGGGTCTCCAGCATGGACCCCGGGTACTGCCAAACTAGCTCTCTGGGGTTTTCTCTGCAGCTACCGCTGCTGCCAACCCTCAGACAGGTTTCTGCCACCCTGGAAATAGGTGTTAAGGGCCTGAGAGGAGTAGCCTCTCCTGGCCTCTGGAAATGCTTTGAAGGGCACAGATGGTGCCCTCCTTGCATAAACCAGTTTACATCAGTTCAGGGATCCTCCAGCCCCTGCTCTGGCGTGAAACTGGACAAAGGAAAGGGGAGTGAACACTCCCCTGTCCATCACCTCCCCAGGGGCGGTGCCCAGAGCTCCTCCAGTATGTCCCAGACCTCTGCCATCTTGAATGCGGAGTTGTGAGGGCACAATGGAGACCTCTGAGTGGCCAATGCCAGCAGGTGACGTCAGAGACCCCTCCTAATAGGGTCTTACCTGGTTAGGTAGCCAATCTTCCTCTGAGGGCTATTTAGGGTCTCTCCTGTGGGTTTCTCTTTATATAACGAATGCAAGAGCTCACCAGAGTTCCTCTGCACTTCCCTCTTTGACTTCTGCCAAGAATCGACCGCTGACTGCTACAGGACGCCTGCAAATCCACAACAAAGTAGCAAGAAGACTACCAGCAACATTGTAGCGCCTAATCCTGCCAGCTTTCTCGAATGTTTCCTGTTGGTGCATGCTCTGAGGGCTGTCTGTCTTCACCCTGCACTGGAAGCCAAGAAGAAATCTCCCATGGGTCGACGGAATCTTCCCCTGCCAACGCAGGCACCAAACTTCTGCATCACCGGTCCTCTAGGTCCCCTCTCATCCTGACGAGCGTGATCCCTGGAACACAGGAGATGGATCCAAGTGACCCCGACAGTCCATTGGTCCGTCTGTCCAAATTTGTTGGAGGTAAGTCCTTGCCTCCTTACGCCAGGCAGTAATCCTGTGTACTGCATGATCTGCAGCTGCTAGGGTTTCTGTGCACTTTTGCAAGACTTCCTTCAGGCACAGCACAGCCCAGGTCCCCAGCACTCCATTCTGCATTGCCCAACTCGCTGAGTTGACCTCCGAGTTCATGGGACCCTCTTTTGTTGTGCTGAGATGACCGCCATGGTCTGATTTCCTGAACACCTGTTCAGGTGCTTCTGCGGGTGCTGCCTGCTTCTGAATGGGCTCTCTCTTTTGCTGAGTGCCCCCTCTGTCTTCTCCTCCAAGGGGAAACATCCTGGTCCTTCCTGGGCCCTGACAGCACCCAAAACCCTCAACTGTGACTCTTGCAGCTATCAAGGCTTGGTTGTAGTCTTTCTGCGTGGAAAGAACTCTGCATCCTCCAGCACGCCGTGGACATCTTCTGACTAAAGGAGAAGTTCCTGGTTCTTCGGCTTCTTCCACCCAAAGGCAGCCCTTTTGCACCTTCATCCGGGGTTTAGTGGGCTCCTGCCCCCCCGGACACTTGCGTGACTCTTGGAGTTCATCCCCTTCCTTTGCAGTCCTCAGGTCCAGGAATCGTCTTCAGTGCTTTGCAGTCAGTTGTTGCCTTTGCAGAATCCCCTATCTCAACTTTACTGTCTTTCTGGGGTAATAGGGTAACTTTACTCCTACTTTTCAGGATCTCGGGTGGGGTACCATGGACACCCTTAGTGTTTTCGTACACTCCCAGTGACCCTCTACACACTACACTAGGCCTGGGGTCTATTTGTGATTGGCATTCCACTTTTGGAGTATATGGTTTGTGATGCCCTTAGGCCTATGTTCTCCTATTGCATTCTATTGTGTTCTACAGTGTTTGCACTACTTTTCTAAAGGCCGTATTTATACTTTTTGGCGCACAACTGCGCCAACGCAGTTGTGCGTCAAAAAATGTAACGCCGGCTAACGCCATTCCAAAGCGCCATGCGGGCTCCTTATTTATGGAATGACGTTAGCCGGCGGAGCTGACTGGTGTGCGTAAAAAAAAATGACCCACACCAGGCAGCGCCGGCGTAGGGGAAAATGGAGCTTGGGCGTCAAAGAATGGGGCAAGTCGGTCTGAGGCAAAAAATCTGCCTCAACCCGATTAGCACCATTTGTTTTGACTCCCACCCTCCATTGACATGACTCCTGTCTTAGCAAAGACAGGAGTCATGCCCCCTTGCCCAATGGCCATGCCCAGGGGACTTCTGTCCCCTGGGCATGGTCATTGGGCATAGTGGCATGTAGGGGGGCACCAATCAGGCCCCCCTATGCCACAAAAAAAAAATATATATACTTACCTGAACTTACCTTAAGTTCCCTGGGATGGGTCCCTCCATCCTTGGGCGTCCTCCTGGGGTGGGCAAGGGTGGCAGGGGGTGTCCCTGGGGACATGGGAGGGCACCTCTGGGCTCCTTCCGAGCCCACAGGTCCCTTAACGCCTGCCCTGACCAGGCGCTAAAAAATTACGCTAAAGCGGCTGGACGTCATTTTTTTTGACCCGCCCACTCCCGGGCGTCATTTTTGCCCGGGAGTATAAATACGGCGCACATGCCTCGGAGTCATTTTTTAGACGGGAACGCCTACCTTGCATATCATTAACGCAAGGAAGGTGTCCACGCTAGAAAATTACGCAAACTCCAAGATCTTTGGCGCTAGACAGGTCTAACGCCAAAGTAGAAATATGGAGTTAGTTTTGGGTCGGATTTGCGTAAAAAAAAACGATGCAAATCCGGCGCAAACAGAGTATAAATATGCCCCTAAGTGTTTTACTTACCTGCTTTTGGTCTGTGTGTATATTTTTTGTATTTTACTTTCCTCCTAAGGGAGTATATCCACTGAGATACTTTTGGCATATTGTCCCTAAAATAAAGTACCTTTATTTTTAGTAACTCTGAGTATTGTGTTTTCTTATGATTTAGTGCTATATGATATAAGTGGGATAGTAGGAGCTTTGCATGTCTCCTAGTTCAGCCTAAGCTGCTCTGCTATAGTTACCTCTATCAGCCTAAGCTGCTAGAACACTTACTAATCTACTAATAAGGGATAACTGGACCTGGCACAAGGTGGAAGTGCCATCTGGTACCCACTATAAGCTAGGCCATCCTCCTACACTCCACCACCCAAGAGAGGGAAGGATCCCACTCCACCACCCAAAAGAGGGAAGGATCCCACTACACCACCAGGACAGGGAAGGTTCCCACTCCACCAACTAAGAGAGGCAAGAGGCCCCGTCCAACCTCAGTGGGCAAGGAGCTCTCACCTCCAGCACAGGCTGGCAGGGTTTCCCCTCCAACAGCAGTGGGCAAGCAGCACTCACCTCCAGCAGAGGCTAGCAGGGTTTCCCTTCCAGCAGCAGTGGGCAAGGAGCCCTTGCCTCCAGTTGGGACGCAACAGCCCTCACCTCCCGCTGTGACACAACAGCCCTCACCTCCAGTTGGGACACAGCAGCCCTCACCTCCAGCTGGGGCACAACAGCCCTCACCTTCAGTCGGGACACTGTAGCCCTCACCTCCAGCTGGGAGACAACAGCCCTCACCTCCAGCTGGGACACAGCAGCCCTCACCTCCAGCAGAGGGCATGTCGGCTACCCTCCGGGGACAGTTGTACAAGAATCACCACCTCAGAGACTGTGACCTTGCACTCCCCGGCAAATTGAAATGGGCGTGGAGCCCCCTCCAGAACCAGTAGGCAAGTTCCGCAACTCAGGGACTGTGACCTTGCACTACCCGGCAAATTGAAATGGGTATCGAGCCCCCTCCAGAACCAGGGTGCAAGTTCCACAACTCAGAGACTGTGACCTTGCACTCCACAGCAAATTGAAACGGGCATGGAGCCCCCTCCAGAACCAGTGGGCAAGTTCCTCAACTCAGGGACTGTGACCTTGCACTCCCCAGCAATTTGAAATGGGCATGGAGCCCCCTCCAGAACAAGTGGGCAAGTTCACCACTTCAGCTGAGGTTCCACCCCACCCCCATTCCCCCTGAGGTGCCTGGCCAGTGTAGGGCGGATTACATCAGGGAACGAGTTGGGCCTTGGACTGTGCCCTGTGGCCATACGGGCCTTTAGTACTTTGGACTGGCCATTGGCCCTTTCGGAACAGTGGCTCATGTATTTCTTGTCATATTGACAATATTGTGGCTGTTTGCATCAAATTACACTATCAGTTCTGAAAAGAAGTAGTCCTTTCATTATTATGATGTGGGTCTTGTGACAGTGGTTTTCTTCTGCAGCTGGTTGTGTGTATCGTGTGTGTGTGAATAGTGTGTGTTGTGCGTGTGTGTGTCACTCTCCTTTTCCTCCCTCCCTCCCTTGTGTGTTAGGCAGCTGTACTCACCGTCGTCATCTTCGTCGATGTTGGTGTTCTGGATGGAGCACATCGTAGAAGAGAATCGGGAAGACTTGAAATTCCGGTTCCATGGCAGCATTGATCTTCTCTGTGTCTCAGTTGGTGAGTCTTTAACCTTCTGTGTTCTGTTTCCCCCAGGGTTTTGATGGCATTGGTACCTCCCCAGAAATCGTGGTGGTTTGCTATGTCTTAATGTGGGGGGCGGTACTTTGTCTTTCGTCTGGCTGTTGATGGCTACCGCTGTGGTCAGTGGTGTTAAGGCCTTGGCGGTTGGTGTGGTACACTGGCTGTCTATGGGATTTATCACCACCATGGTCATAGTTTGGCGGTAATTATCGCCACTTTAACAGGCACCGCTAATGTCATAATGACCACCTATGTCTTTAAATTCAGAAAAGTTTGCTTTGCATTTTTAAATGTATTTACTCACCCTAAAACATTCAGGTAAAGAACCTATGACCAGGGGTGTTGAATGGCATGCCATGCCTGTTGGGAACACTCACAAATTAAACTATCCTGGGTATTCACAAACGTTAGTGCAATCCTCCCTTGTCTGCAAATGGTCAGAGATTTATTCCTGTGAAGAGCAGAAACATATTACTTTCCTCAGTTGGTGGGGAAGGGATACTCCCACATTCATACACGTCTCATTTCTTATGCTGAGATATAGCTTAATAGTCATTGTCCTCAGTTGGATGATCATTGTTGGACATGGGCTGCTCATTATTTGACACAGGATGCTAATTACCCTTTAGAGGCTATCCATTGCCTATCAGGAGTTATCTGTTCACTCAGCAAAAGCATAAATCAGCATGGTGCATAATATGTGATGGGTGCACCATCCCTGTTTGTGCCATGGTGCAACATTGAACAGGTGGGCCAGGAACAAACAGGGACATTGCGTCCAATTACAATCAATGCACTTCTCCTAGAGCAGCCGCAAACTTGTGATTGCCCTGGGGCAGTGCATTTGTGAAATACAGAGCAGCTCTTTAAAGCAGCCATTACCTCAAGCAAATGAAGGAACACCCACTAAAGGTAGAGCTGATGCTTTATAAGCACTGATGTTATCTGTATCGCAGAAGGAGGCACACAAGGTTCTGTGGTTCTTTATCTAGTACTGCAGTTTCAGGGCACAGAAAATGGGTGCACAAGGATATCACATCCAAAATCCAGCTTCCTTCAAGTTTGGGCATCTCTCCTGACCAGCTACCCTCTCCTTCACCCTTCATTCTCAGAGAACATGCTGATCATGCAACAGAGCCTTCCCAATCCCAATGCAGTGGGTACTGCTAAAACGTGGAGATAAACCCCTCAGAGCTGCTAAACAAAAAATGGGGAGATTCAGATTTCAGCAGCTACTCTTGTGTTGTAAGGGGATGATAAGCCTCATTCGGATTGTGTCTCAATGTTGTGTTTTGATACAGGATACCCTCAAAGGTGCAAGTTCACCTTCAGTGAATGTAAGCTTGTGTACCCCATTGAAAGCTAATATGGTGCTTTGCAATTGACGTATATTTTTTGTATATTTCAAATCATCTGCATCGCTTTGAGTTGAATAGGACAGGCAAGGAAGGTCTGAGCTACCCATTTTTCTTAGTAAAGTAGGCCACAGATGTCATAAAACAGGACTAGGACTAATAGTGGTACCTCTTACCATGCTGTGGACCTTCCTGACATGATAGTATCTCATTCTAGCATACTGCTTGCTCTACTCATAAAATGGAAATTCTTGGAATTATGATTACATTTCTTGACATAATGTGAACATCAAGGGCATGACAAAATGCTGCCATGGCTTCATGATGATTGATAGAAATGGGGTCTTTGGTTGACAGTCAGGTTGCTCCCTGTTCAAGCAAGGACCCTCACTCTAGTCAGGGTAAAAGAGAATCACCATCAGCTAACCCCTGCTTACCCCCGTGGTAGCTTGGCAGAGCAGAAGGCTTAACTTCTGAGTGCTAGGTGTAAAGTATTTGTACCAACACACACAGTAACTTGATGAAAACACCACAAAATAACACAACACAGGTTTAGAAAAAATAGGGCATATTTATCTGAATAAAACAAGACCAAAACAACAAAAATCCACAATACACAAGTCCATTTATCAATTAAAAATCAAAAAGAGTCTTTAAGTAGTTTCAAACACACACTAACACTGTTAGGGCTCCCGATTCGTTGATTCTACTCACGAGCGGTACCTTGTGCCGTTTCTCCTTTCGCCGGGTCGGGCGCGTCGTTTCTTCTCCTTGCAGGAGAGCGATGTGTCGATCCGGTCAGCACTCTCGTGTCTGGGTAGGCCTTGCATTGTTTTTACACGCCCAGCGGTACTTGCGTCGGAAACCCAGCCGCACGATGATCCGAAAACCACGCATGTGGGTTGCGATCTCCCAGGCTCCGTCAGCGCTGATGCGTGTCGTTTCTCCTGCTGCCAGCTTCTCCTTTCAGGGTTCCAGGAACTGGATGGGCACCACAGAGCAGACTAGGAGTCTCTCCAGAGACTCCGGGTGCTGGCAGAGAGAAGTCTTTGCTGTCCCTGAGACTTCAAACAACAGGTGGCCAGTTCTGAATCAAGCCCTTGGAGAGTTCTTCTCAAGATGGAAGGCACACAAAGTCCAGTCTTTGCCCTCTTACTCTGGCAGAAGCAGCAACTGCAGGATAGCTCCACAAAGCACAGTCACAGGCAGGGCAGCTCTTCTTCCTGAGCTCTTCAGCTCTTCTCCAGGCAAAGGTTCCTCTTGTCCAGAAGTGTTTTTAAAGTATGTGGTTTTGGATGCCCTTCTCATACCCAATTTCTCATTTAAAGTAGGCCTACTTCAAAGTAAAGTCTCTTTTGAATGTGAAATCCTGCCTTGCCCAGGCCAGGCCCCAGACACTCACCAGGGGGTTGGCGACTGCATTGTGTGAGGGCAGGCACAGCCCTTTCAGGTGCGAGAGACCACTCCTCCCCTCCATCCTAGCACAGATGGCTCATCAGGATATGCAGGCTACACCCCAGCTCCCTTTGTGTCACTGTCTAGTGTGAGGTGCAACCAGCCCAACTGTCAAACTGACCCAGACAGGGAATCCACAAACAGGCAGAGTCACAGAAATGGAATAAGCAAGAAAAAGCTCACTTTCTAAAAGTGGCATTTTCAGACACACAATCTTAAAATCAACTTCACTAAAAGATGTATTTTTAAATTGTGAGCTCAGAGACCCCAAACTCCATCCGCTCCCAAAGGGAATCTACACTTTAATCAGGGACAGGCCTTGCAACAGTGAAAAACTAAGTTAGCAATATTTCACTGTCAGGACATATAAAACACATTAATATATGTCCTACCTTAACCATACACTGCACCCTGCCCTTGGGGCTGCCTAGGGCCTACCTTAGGGGTGTCTGACATGTAAGAAAATGGAAGGTTTAGGCCTGGCAAGTGGGCACACTTGCCAAGTCGAATTTACAGTTAAAACTGCACACACAGACACTGAAGTGGCAGGTCTGAGGCATGATTACAGAGCTACTTATGTGGGGGCTGTAGTCCCACTAGTAGCATTTGATTTACAGGCCCTGGCACCTCTAGTGCACTTTACAAGGGACTTGGGGCCAGATGTATCAAGCCTTTTTTGCATTCGCAAACAGTACGAATGCCCGTTTGCGAATTCAAAAATGCCTTTCAGTATTTATGAAAGGCATTCGCAACGCAAATGTAAGGAATCGCTAAAATATCGAAAATTGCGATTCTGTAAATAAGAAATCACAAATAAGGAATCCTTATTTGCAATTTCTAAACCACATGTATCAAGAAATTCCTTAATGCAAATTTGGCATTAAGGAGTCGCAATTACCACCAAGTAAAACTTAGTGGTAACCATGTGCAAATTTTAAAAATGCATTTTTTAAAATGACATGTAACGCACACATGCCCCTTTGTCTTGTGTGCATCTTACATGTCCCCAAAAACTTTTTGGGGTGCAGCAGAGGGGGCCTTAGGCCCCCAGCACCCTGGAGTTTTGCATTTCCAAAATTGCGAATTCCAGTTAGGAATTCGCTATTTGGGAAATGCAAAAAAATCACAAATATGGGCCTACAGGCCCACAGGTGCGAATGGGGGCTGTATCGCTATTTACGATTCGGTAATAGCATTTGCGATTTTTAAGAAATCGCTATTACCGAATCGCAAATATGATACATAGCATTTTGCGAATCAGAAATAGCGATTTCTTAAGATTCGCTACTACCGATTCACAAAAGGCTTTTTCGATACATTTGGCCCCCTCTAGTAAATCAAATATGCCAATCATGGATGAACCAATTACATACAATTTTACACGGAGACCATATGCATTTTAGCACTGGTTAGCAGTGGTAAAGTGCTCAGAGTTCAAAGCCAATAGCAACAGGTCAGAAATAATAGGAGGCAGGAGGCAAACAGATTGGGGATGACCCTGCATAAGCAAAGAAGTCCAACAATGATAATCATTGAAAATCTGTCATACTCATATCATGATGATGTTCGAATATGTGTATTGGTTGTACTGTCATAAAGGTGGTAACTTTTTTCATATTGTGGGCACAATGATGGCTGCCCTTTTGTAATGCTTGTACGGGAGTAATATTGGTAATTCTTAGCGTTTTATTGACATTATCATTTCTGGAGAGGGCTCAACCCATACAATTGGGGCAACCTATCTGCATCCATCCATATAGTTACTCGTTTATCTAGCCATCAATCCATTCATTCACATATTCACAGAATAAGGTAGCATTATGGCCTTGTAAATATAGGCTGACACACAGCGCCACAGGAGCACCCAAAAAATAAGGCACAAAGGGCCAGATGTAGCAAATTTTAAATTTGCGAGGTGCAAAGTGCGAGTCCATGCGACTCGCACTTTCCACCTCGCAAATTGGTATGCAGTACGGTGTCTCAGACACCGACTGCAACTCGCTATGGGGTCGCAATGACCCACCTCATGAATATTCATGAGGTGGGTCGCAAATTGCGGCCCCATTGCGAGTATAGGCACTCGCAAACATGGAGGCCTGCTGTCGTCAGCAGACCTCCATGTTCGTGACTGCTGTTAAATGAAGCAGTTTTTTTTTTTTTTTTTTAAGTGTAGCCCGTTTTCCTTACAGGAAAACGAGCTGCACTTAAAAAAAAACCGAAACCTTTAGTTTCGGTATTTTTTCAGGGCAGGGAGTGGTCCCTTGGACCACTCCCTGCCCTGAAAAAATGTTTTTGGGTCCATTCACAAAGTGGAAGGGGACCCATGGGGACCCCTTCCAATTTGCGAGTGGGTTACCATCCACTTGAAGTGGATGGTAACTGCGATGCCATTTGCGACCGCGTACGCGGTCGCAAATGGTATTGCATACCACTCAGACTCGCAAATAGGAAGGGAACACCCCTTCCTATTTGCGAGTCGGAAATGCATATTGCGAGTCGGTACCGACTCGCAATATGCATTTCTGCATAGCAAAGAGGCATTTGCACCTCGCAAACGGCGATTTTCGCCGTTTGCGACGTGCAAATACTTTGCTACATCTGGCCCAAAGTGCTTAGTTACAAATGTATGACAGAGCTGCTGTACCATTTCATATGGTGTAACCTTTTATGAAGTCTTTGAACATTCGACTTTACATATATGATGTACCCCCACATTTATTTTAGACTTCTGTAGATTTGCAGCAACGTTATAATAACAATTCCTGCGTGCGCCACAAACAGGGCCGAAGTCAGGGAGCGCTCTTTCCTTCCATAAGTTAATTTATTTAAGACTCCCGCACTTCAATGTACAAATCTGTTGAAACCGTGACTCCCATAAGAGACACTGAACTCACGAGCAGTAGGATATTGCTCAAATAAAAGCAACATTTCTTGGAACATTAAACTTAGCAGTTGCTCATATTCAGTGCATTAATGTTCCTTAATGCATCATCTAGCAATCATTGCGAGACGCCTTAAACTTTATGGCTACAGTGTTACCGTGAGGAGACCCAGTCAGCTCCCATCTCTTAAGAAGAGTCAGCTAAGTGCCTCGCTTTTTGCAAGTTTTTATTCGCCATCTTAGAGGGATCAAGACGCGGATCACAGGAGACGATTAAGCAAATTAATTGTGTTCCAAATGTAAAAAATAATGCATTTCTCTTTGAAGATATGAGAAAGTAAAAGGCATTTTGCCGTAAGCCCTGCCTATGAACTAGTTTTTCAACCAGATTTCCCCATCGGTGCAAGTCTTTACAAGAGTACTAGTTCAGAAGCTGATCCTCCCACATACAGATTTTGACAATTTTTTGCACCAACTAATAAATCATCGCATTCTGCATGAGACCTGTTCATTTTGCCAAATGCCACTACTCGTTGGCTTCTGATCTTTCTGTTACTCTATTCCAAGTATAGCTCTCCTTGGTCTGCCTGTCATCTCAGAGGTTTCTTCTATCAGTTTTTCCCCCTAAGGTAATAAATGTTTCTTCAGTCATAATCCTTGTTCTCATCCAGTGTCATTCTGGATCCAGAGGAGGAAGTATGAAGGAGCATGTCACATCTACTCTAAGTAGCACCCTAAGGCCCTCATTACAACATTGGCGGTATTGATCGCCTACCGCCAACGGCGACGACCAGGCAACATACCGCCGCCATGGCTACCAGCCGGCAACGCGTATTATGACTGCCTACGGTTTTCCGCTAGAAATCTGGCGGAACACTGCCAACGGTCATGGCGGCGGATGGCGCAAGGCGGCGCTGCTGACAGCAACACCACCACGCCAGCAAAACACTGCCGACCGTATCATGAGGAATGATACGGCCTGGCGGTGTTTTGCTGGCGGATGTAGCTGCTGACAGCAGCGCCGCGGACCGTCTCCAGCCGGAGGACCCTCTGCAAGCAGGTAAATTGGGTTCTATGACCCGTGAGGGGGGTGGGAAGAGTTGTGTGTATGTGGGGGGGGTGTAGGTTTTGTGATGCGTGCATGCGGGTGTGAGTTGCGTTGGATGCATGCGTGAATGAGTGATTGTGAGTGCTGTGTGTTGTGGATGTATGTGTATGGCAAGGTATGTTGGTGTGTGTTGTGATGTGTGAGTATGTATGTGTGCATGTATGGGTGGAGGTGGGTATGCATGTGTGCATGTGTGTATATGGGTGTGCGTGTGGGTGTGCATATGTGCGGGTGGGGAGGGTAGGTGAGGACTCTGGGGAGGGTGTGGGGGGTGGGGGAGACCCCTATCAGTGCCAGGGAAGGAATTCCCTGCACTGATCGTGCCTACTGCCATTGTTTTCGTGGCGGTAAAAAAACCACGAAAACCAAGGCGGTAGGCCAGGTCGTAATCCCGAGGGTGGGAATGTGACGGCTTCCGGGCTGGAGACCGAAGTCTCCAGCCCAGCGGCTGTTACCACCCTGGCGGTCGATGTGTTAAAGTGGCGGTGTTGGATGGCGGTAACCGCCAGGGTCCAAATCCCATTGTTTTTACTGCTGGCCTGTATTACCGCCGCTTTAACACCGACCGCCAGGGTTGTAATGAGGGCCTGAGTTTCAGCTGAGATCTGCCCTAGATTGGATGCGACACCAACAAATTCAAAGAACTTTGTCTTGGACTCAGTTCAAGACCTTATTGCATAGAAATAAATACAAAGTATTACACAGCGTCAACCAAGTATCTAGAATGTTTAGATGTGTTTGTCAAACCTTAAGAAACATCACTGACTCCTTGTGCACAAGATTGTTAAATTGTTTGCTTTAATTCCTAATGTCGTGGTTCCTTTTAGGAGAATATATATCTTGTCTCCTCTGCAATGGGAAGCCTTGCAGGAATGTCTTAAAAAAAGACACAAAGCCTATAATAACCCTTTCATATTCTTATCAGGTGCTTTTCTCTTGTTTACGTTGAAAAAAGATATCACTGTGCCACATCACTTTAGAGTACTCAAATAACTAAATGAAGGGAAAGGCAAACACCATTTCCCTTTTACAATTATTTCAGTTATTTTAGCTAGCTGAAATTCCTTGAGGCTTACCATGTAATTCACAGAAGAGCAGGGGACAACTGGAGTACAACATGAAGAACTCATTCTGTGAATGTCTAATACAGGGGTATGCCAACTGACTCTGCAGTGCTTGTTGGGCTCCATCTTTATTAGCATTTGCTTCACACAATGGTAGTCTATTTCCAAGCCATGCAGATATATTTGTAAAGGATCTTCTACAACACTGTTGGGATCTGTAGGGCTAACATGCATTATAATTATACACCCTTTCCAATGAGAAATGTTAGACAGCATATTGGGTGCCTGCCATATCATAGCTGATTGACACAGTTTAGCAACACAGCAGCATCGCTCGTTTTTCTGGCAGATAGAGTATTGGAGGTTGGGTCAGAGGATCAGGTTAGGACTTAGGGCCAGATGTAGAAAACTGTTTGTGACTCTCAAATAGCGAAAATCGCCGTTTGCGACTCGCAAATGCGCATTTGCTATGCAGAAATGCATTTTGCGAGTCGGAACCGACTTGCAAAATGCATTTCCGAGTCGCAAATAGGAAGGGGTGTTCCCTTCCTATTTGCGAGTCGCAGAGGTATGCAATTCCATTTGCGACCGCGTATGCGGTCGCAAATGGAGTCGCAGTTACCATCCACTTGAAGTGGATGGTAACCCACTCACAAACGGGAAGGGCTCCCCATGGGACCCCTTCCCCTTTGTGACTGGACCCAAAATTATTTTTTCAGAGCAGGCAGTGGTCCAAGGGACCACTACCTGCCCTGAAAAAATCAGAAACTAAAGGTTTCGTTTTTTTTTTCTAAGTGCAACTCGTTTTCCTTTAAGGAAAACGGTCTACACTTGGAAAAAAAAAAACTGCTTTATTTAAAAGCAGTCACGGACATGGAGGTCTGCTGTTCCCAGCAGGCCTCCATCCCCGTGAGTGCCCAGAGTCGCTATGGGGGCGCAAATTGTGACCCATCTCATTAATATTAATGAGGTGGGTCTATGCGACCCCATAGCGACTCGCAGAAGGTGTCTGAGACACTTTTCTGCATAGCAAATTGCGACTTGCAATTTGCGAGTCGCACGGACTCGCAAATTGCAAGTTGCAATTTGCTAGTTTCCTATATCTGGCCCTAAGTCACAGCAAGAAAAATACCTACTGGAAAGTAGCCAATGAGAGACAAGCATGCACCATTGGTATTAGCACCATAAAATAGGCTCACTGGACTGCACCTTGCAGCATCAGTTGAAGGGCTATTACTGTACTCAATAAATCAATTACTGCAGTTCCCTGCACATTTTCTACTTTGTTCCTTTATACACTCCCTCATGGTTAGTTGCTCCACTTGAAGGTGTTTGTTCTGTACTACTGACAGCTCTTCAGTGTTTGTTCCTCCTTGACTACCTTTTAGAACTTCTGAATTACACGCCTTAACCAGTGGAGTGTTTTAAGCTTTACAGAGTGTTTTTTCGAATCTCTATCTCTTAGTAAAATCATGTGTAAGAAAAGAGCTAACATCGGCAATAAATTCCAAGTACAGTGAAACAAATGTGACCCCTGACCTGCCTTTAAGGCCAGGAGCGCGCTCCACACGCAGAGCAGCTCTGCCTGACTGTGCCCTTCAGCCCACCCTCGCTACTGCTGCGAGTTCGAGGCCCTCCACCACCCGCAAGCACCCGCCTGCGCCTCATCCCTGGTATCTAGCGAGTTTCAGTGAGTATTGTGTGTTTGTTGCTGTATCTGTCTCTGTTTTTGTGCCTTTTGCTCTTGGTTGTGCCATTTCTATGCTTTTGTGCTATTTTTTTCTGTGTGCCTTTAATCACTGCTTTTCTCAAGCGTTTCCCGACTCTCCTTCCCACTGCTGCATCCCTACGGCCCCACCCCTCTCAAACCCCCAGGCGCTCCCATTTGCTCCCCGCTCACGCCTCCCAGCTGCTCCTCCCTCCCACCTCCCCTTCTTAATTGCACCCGCTGCGCGTTGCTCTGAGTGACCCCTGACCTCCCTTTTAGGCAGGAGCTCGCTCCACACGCCTCGCAGCTCCACCTGACTGTGCCCGTGCCCTTCACCCCACCCTCGCTACTGCCACGAGTTCGAGGCCCTCCACCACCCGCAGGCACCCGCCTGCGCCTCATCCCTGGTGTCTAGTGGGTTTTCGTGAGTATTGTGTTTGTTGCTGTATCTGTCTCTGTTTTTGTGCCTTATGCTCTGGGTTGTGCCATTTCTGTGCTTTTGTGCTTCTGTGCTATTTTTTTCTGTGTGCCTTTAATCGCCGCTTTTCTCAAGTGCTTCCTGCCCGTTTATGGCTTTTTCAGCCGCTCCTTCCCACCGCTTCCTCCCTGTGGCCCCGCCCCCTCACACCCACAGTCACTCCCATTCGCTCCCCGCTCCCAACTCCCAGCTGCTCCTCCCTCCCACTTCCCCTTCTTCATGGCGGCCAGAGGCAAGCCTGTCTGTACCCGTCTGGGCCAGGATCGCGCCCAGCGCCAGACCCCCTGGCCTGCACACCCCCCACGCCACCCATCGCCGCTAAAGTGCGAACGAACTCCATGCCTCAACTCAGGCCGCTCCATTGCCTGCATCCAAGCCACCCCGAGGCACTCCCATGGACCCTTCTCCTGTCAATCCTGCAACTTCACCTGCCGCCAAGCACCACGCCAGAACCACACACAACCACCTCAGCTGCATCCTCCTCAACACCCGTTCTGTCCACAAGCATGCCAACAAACTCTGGGACCTACTCACCTCATCATCCCCAGACGTCGCCTTCCTCACCAAAACCTGGATGAACCCCTCTTCGGATCCAGACATCGCCATAGCCATCCCCGAAGGTTATAAGATCACCCGCAGAGACTGCACCAACAGACCAGGAGGAGGGATTGCCATAGTCCACAAGAACACCATCATAGTCTCAACTAACACCAATGACACCCTCGACACCACCGAACACCTGCACTTCCAGATTCACATCAACGCCAACACCACCCTCAGAGGAACCCTCGTCTACAGGCCCTCAGGCCACCATCCACAGTTCATGGACTCCATCGCCGACATAATCAGCACCCATGCCCTTACCTCCACAGACTACATTTTCCTCTGCAACTTCAATTTTCACCTTGAGAATGCCAACCGCAGCAACTCCAACGCCCTGATCGACAACCTCGCCAACCTCAGCCTCAAACAACTGGTCACAATGCCCACCCACTCCACCGGCCACACACTAGACCCTGTCTTCTCCACCAGCAACCACGTCACCTTCAGCCATACCACCGAACTTCACTGGACTGACCACCGCTGCATCCATTTCACATTCCAGGAACCCACTGCTCACCACCGCCCACAACAGATCCCCCCCGCAGCTGGAAAAAGATCTCAGAAGACCAACTATCTCCACCCTCGCCCGGGCCCCGCCACCTAGCACCACCGACCCCAACACAGCCACCCTCAACCTCAGACAATGGCTAGACGACTGCGACAACACCCTGGCTCTGCTCAGAAAATCTCCAAGCAACCGCACCAGCACCAAGGCCATCTGGTTCACCACCAACCTTCAGTCCTCCAAGCGAGAATGCTGGAAAATCGAGAAGAAGTGGCCCCATGAACCAACAGAGAGCAACCACGCCACCCTCAAGGCAGCCTTCCGCAAACACCACCAGCTCACCCGGACCACCAAAAGATCCTTCTACAAAGACCGCATCTACAACAACGCTCATGACAGCTAAGAGCATCACCAAAGAACTCACCAACCCTAGATCACGCTCCATCGACCCCCCCCTCGCAAGACCTCTGTGACTCTCTCGCCACCTTTTTCAGTCGCAAGATCATGAAAAAACACGACAGCTTCAATTCTTCACCCCCCATCTCCACCACGGCCACCACCAACCCTGACAGACCCAGCCATACCAGCCTCTTGCTCTCCTGGACCCATATCAACGACGAGGACACCATTAAAACCATGAGCACCATCCACTCTGGTTCTCCCTCCGACCCCTGTCTCCACCATATCTTCAACAAAGTGAGCCCCATCATCACCCCCCAACTCCGTATGATCATCAATAGCTCCTTTGAAACCGCCACCTTCCCAGAGAGCTGGAATCACGGCCTTCTGAAGAAACCCAAAGCGGACTCCGAAGACCTCAAGAATTACCAGCCCATCTCCCTCCTCCCCTTCCCAACGAAGGTCATTGAGAAGATCGTTAATGGCCAACTGACCTGCTTCCTGGAAGACAACTACATGCTGGACATCTCCCAATCAGGATTCGATAGGAACCACAGCACCGAGACCGCCCTCATCGCCACAACCGACAACATCAGGACCATGCTCGACAAAGGCAAAACCGCGGTCCTCATCCTCTTGGACCTCTTGGCTGCTTTTGACACCGTCTGCCACCACACCCTCTGCACTCACCTCTACGATGCAGGGATCCGCCACAAAGCTCTTGACTGGATCATGTCCTTCCTCTCCGGCCAAACGCAGAGAGTCCGCCTTCCTCCCTTCCTGGTGGCGTTCCCCAAGGATCTTCTCTCAGCCCAATTCTTTTTAACATCTACATGGCACCGCTCACCAACATCCTCCAATCCCACAACCTCAACATCGTATCCTACACTGACGATACCCAGCTGATCCTCTCACTCACCAAGGACCCCGCCACTGCCAAAGCCAACCTCCGCGCCGGACGCCATCGCCACCTGGATGGAGAAGAGCCACCTCAAACTTAACTCAGACAAGACATAGATCCTCATCCTCAGCTCCAACTGCTCCGCATGGGACGACTCTTGGTGGCCAGCCACCCTAGGAACCGCACCAATACCCACCACCCACGCATGCAATCTTGGCTTCATCCCAGACTCATTGCTCACCATGACCCAGCAAGTCAATGCCATCTCATCCTCCTGCTTTAACACCCTCTGCATGCTTCGCAAGATTTTCGGATGGATCCCCACTGAAATAAGAAGGACGGTCACCCACTCTCTCGACAGCAGCAGACTGGACTACGGCAACGTGCTCTATGCAGGAACCACAGCCAAGCTCCAGAAGAAACTACAAAGTATACAGAAAGCCTCTGCACGCCTCATCCTCAACATCCCTCGCCGCAACCACATCTCAGCCCACCTCAGAGACCTGCACTGGCTCTTTGTCACCAAGAGGATCACCTTCAAACTCCTCATTCACGCTCACAAAGCTCTTCACAACACAGGCCCGGCCTACCTCAACCACCGACTCACCTTCCACACTCCCACCCTCCAACTCCGCTCCGCCAACCTTGCCCTCGCCGCCGTCCCCCGCATCTATCAAACTACAGCCGGCAGCAGATCCTTCTCCCACCCACCTTTGACAGACCCAGGGCCTCCTGACCTTCAGGAAACGCCTCAAGACCTGGTTATTCGAACAATAGCAGGCCTTCCCTCCCCCTTCCTCTGCGCCTTGAGACCCTAGCTGGTGAGTAGAACGCTTTACAAATGTTTGATTGTTTGAATGTGGCTCCACAAGAACGACAGAGAGGATGGTGTCCAAACCTTACGGTTTTATTAACAAGTTAGTTCAGGTTATAAGGTAAATCAATCAGCAAAATTGAAAGAAAAATATTAGAAGAGAATGCAGTTAAATGACCATGCAATCTGAATACATATATTATAGGGAAAAATATGCAAAATAGAATCACATACAGGAATCAAAATATCAACCTAGCAGGTTGCTTACAGGAACTTACCCATTTTAAATAAAGTATTACATTTTTGCAAGGGGAAATTCAATGGGAAAGGTGACAGCATCAGATGAACTAAATTTAAGGTTTAGGAGGAAGTATGAGTGCCTAGCTCAACACTAAGCAGGAGAAAGCAGCAGAGAGGAGGAGTCTTCTCTCTGCAGAGTCAGGGCAGGGACTAATCTACTATTCTAAAGGACAAGCAATTAAAGCATTAAAGAAGATTCTAGAAGTGTTTTTCCTATTCGTTATCACCAAACAAACCAATCCGAAGACAGTGTTCCCTGGGAGCAGGTAGACGTGCCACTTTCCCAGTTCTCAGCAAAGGGCGACCTTGGATGTAACATCAGTTTGGTCTGCCTGGTTACAGGAGAGTCTTGCCCAGCATTTCAGTCTTCATGAGGCTGATGTCTAATGAAACATTCAGTAGTCTACTAGTCCAATCTAATAAAAACATGCCTATTCTAACTTAACAAGGCACATGATAAGGCACCTGCAGAGGAGATGAAAAACAAGACACTTGCAAGACATTTAAAAAAATTGCAATGGGTGCACTCGGTCATGGTTAGAAATTAGGTCAGCATTAGATTGAGAGCACATTTTAAATGAGTAGATTTAGCATAAATGAATACATCGAGTATATTTAGGAAGGGAACACATTTTCCTCACAATAAATGCACTTTCTATAAAAAGATATACAGGTGGCTCTCATAGGCATGAATATCAATCAATCAATTAATCAAGGATGTGTAAATAATGGCTAATCACCAATAGGGTCTCAAGGCACGGAAAATAGGCGTGCTGCTCAGTTGAAGAGCCAGGTCTTGAGGTCCTTCCTGAACTGCTTTAGTGATGTGGTCTGCCTGAGGTTGAGGGGAAGTGTGTTCCATGTCCGGGCTGCTAGGGAGGAGAAGGATGTTCCTCCTGTTGTACTTTTTCGAATCTTGGGGACAGCTGCATGGACAAGCTGAGAGGAACAGAGATGTCTGTTGGGTATGTAGAAGGTGATGTGGTGGTTGAGGTATGCTGGTCCTATGTTGTGGAAAGAAAGGAGAAAAGGAATACAGGAAAGAAGCCAATCTGAGCTGACACACAAGACCAAGCCGTGTGCTCTCTAATTCTTATCTTTTTCCCTAGATAGGTTGCACAAACTTTTGCACTCATTAAGCATATAGGTGGTATTGAAAGGAAATTAGCAGGTTTTATCTGAGTCTTTTGGCACGTTCAAAAGATTTAGGCCCTCATTATGACATTGGTGTTTAGTCTCGCTTAATGCCATGCTGACCGCCAGCAACATACCGGCGCCGCAGCGGATTACTGCTACCCATATTATGACACACACATACCAATCTGTCACTATATAGACACACACACAAGTCCGCCAGCCAAAAGGTCAGTGATAATTTGGCAGTAGCAAAACCCACACCATTACGCCAACAGAACTACGCCCACAGCATTATGACCCACGAATCAATGCAGTGGACATTCAACTGCGGTAAACCATTGGCGGTACATACCGCTGCGCTCAAAATATACACAACCTAACAAAACAACAGCACATTGGACAATTCAAACTACACACACCTGACACACATACACACGCCACACCCACACCACTATAACACACACACCCATAATACTCACAACCCCTTATGATGAAACAATATAGCCAACTAAGAGAGACAGACCAAGAGCACCAACAGAGCCACAAAACACCATCACCCATACACCATCCACGCAGCTTACAGCACACATCCCAACATATCACCCCACACACCCTCATACACACCACACACACTACACCCATGGCACCACAAGGACACCCCAGGATCTCAGAGGAGGAGCTCAGGGTCATGGTGGAGGAAATCATCCGGGTAGAGCCACAGCTATTTGGATCACAGGTGCAGCAGACATCCATTGCAAGGAAGATGGAGCTATGGCAGAGGATCGTAGACAGGGTCAATGCCATGGGACAGCACCCAAGAACAAGGGATGACATCAGGAAGAGGTGGAACGACCTACGGGGGAAGGTGCATTCCATGGCAGCAAGACACCAGATAGCAGTACAGAGGACGGGTGGTGGACCCCCACCTCCTCCCCCAAAAACTAACAACATGGGAGGAGCAAGTCTTGGCGATCATGCGTCCTGGGGGCCTGGCAGGAGTAGCATGAGGACTGGACTCTGGTAAGTCAACTCTCTATTACTATCACCCCCTACCTGCATTCCATCACATACCCACACCCCTGCCCTCACCCCCATCACCCGACCACCTCACATACAGCCCACTATCACAACCCACTCATCCCAATGCCAAGCCCTGCATGTAACACCAATGCACAGACCTCCATCACAGACCTGCATGGACAAACATCACTAAAGCATGCACACTAGAGACAATCACCTAGCCCACCAAATCACTACTCACACAAGGCTAAGCTGCCAGGGCAATAACAACCATACAGGACAACACACCCATGCACATGATGGCACACACAGAAACAATAACGATGCATTTACACCCCAGAGGTCCCCCATCCAACATCACCAGAGAGGAGGTAGCAGCAACATCCAGTCCCACCCCCAGAAGAGGCCCACAGTGATAACAGCAGCTCTGGATGACTGGATCTGGATGATCAAACTGGCCCATCAGGGACCTCCGGGCAGTCGGTAACCTAGGCACAGTTCCATTCCACCACAAAGCCTCCCGCCTCAGGAAACACCACCACAACACCCACCAAGCGGACCCATACCACTGTCCGCAGGACACGTCAATCAGCAGTGTGTACACCACTACAGGGACCCCATGCCACCCCACAAACACAGGACGATCAGGGACCTGGGCTCAGTGGCAGTGGGCTCACGGTTCAGGGGACAGAGGCACAGGACAACAGGAAAGCTGGGAGGACTGCTGTGCGACAAAGGGAGGACAGGCCCAGGGAACCTACTCTCCAGGAGGCACTCACCAACATCATGGGAGCATACCACCATTCCCAAGAGACAATGGTCCAGACACTGGACAAGTTGCAGAAGACCCAGCGGCTGCAGGAGGGACAGTACCTGCGGATCAGGGTGGACTTGAAGGACATCCACACCACCCTGGTCACCATTGCAGGGGTGCTGGCAGACATGGCCATCACCATGAGGGAGGCGGTGGCACACCAACGGGCCCCTGACACTAACCAAAACTATGAACAGCCTTCCACTTCCGCTGCTGCTAGTGGACAGGCCACCAGCACCCCTCCCCCTGCAGAAGGACAACCACCCCACAGACAGTCCCTGCGGTCCAGGCAGAAGATGGAGAACATTGCCAAGACCCACCTCAGGAAATAAGACTCTCCTGAATGTCACTTTTGTGTCCCACTCAGTAACCCTGTCCACCTTGAACTGCCATTGCTCCTCTTCATATGCCCCCTTGGACAATGCAACTGTGATACCAATAAACTGGACGCTACCCTCAAATTTCCTCCATCAACAACCCAACCCATTGTAGTACCCCCTCCACTTATTAGCACCTAAATAAACACCCTTGAAACAAATACAAGTATGGAGTCTGTCAATTGATTGAAATATGTATTCATTTAACAAGCTGTAAACATTGCAATTCAACTGTACAGTAATGTATACATAGGTATGACCATTAGTTGCCAGCAGTCAAAACACCAGGAGCCAGAGTGGGGCACAGATATCTGAAAATAGAGATGCCAAAGGGTACAGTAAGTGGCCATAGTAGTGGGAAAATCAGCCTGCCATGTACAATGTCCAACACAAAACTGTCAATGAAAGGTGAAGTTACAGTGTCTTACCTGTTTGTCACTTTAAGAACTGTTGTATGATTGATGTTCTGTTGACCTCATCCTCTGCCTCCTCTTCATCACTGTCGACAGGGTCCACTGCTGCCACACTCCCATCTCCAACCTCATCCTCCTTCAGAAAAGCCACCTAGCATCTCAAGGTTATGTAACATACAGCATGACATGATGATCTGGCACACCTTCTTGGGTGAGTAGCACAGGGAACCACATGTTAGATGGAGGCAATGAAACCTGGCCTTCAGGAGGCCGCATGTCCTCTCAATTATTCTTCTTGTTCGCCCATGTGCCTCATTGTAACGTTCCTCTGCCCTTGCCCTGGGATTTCTCTGGGGTCAGTAGCCATTGGGGTAACCAGAGTCACCTGCAAATATCAATGGTTACCTGTTAACCAAACACTAACCCTTAGGGCCAACACAATACCTATACACCAACATATACTGGGTTGGAACCATGGGCTCACCTACTAGCCACACCCGATGCCTCTGGAGTTGAGCCATAAAATATGGGATGCTGCCATCCACCTCACAACAGCATCCAGCCCATGCACCTGCACCCAAACACAGCAGACAGAACCCTCCTACAACCACTCCCTCATCCTCACTCCCAAACCTTCACCCTCTTCCTGCCCCAGTGTCCCAAAGAAGCTTTTCCTCTCTGCCGTTGACCTATTCCCTACCACTCCCCCCTGCCCTTCATGTTGGGCCAGGGTGGTCAGAATCCCAGCCGAGCACCTCAGCAACCCGGTCCACGGCCCCATAGTGTCGGCAGCTACCGCAGGTGTGAGAGGCTCCAGGGAACCAGCAATCAGCACTGACAATGTGCCTGCACCAGCAGCCAAGGGGAAAGGCAAGGAGGAACCACCCACTTAAAAGGGGAATGGCAAGGAGGCACCACCAGCTGCCAAGGGCAAGTAGGCACCACTAGCTGCCAAGGACAAGGGCAAGTAGGCACCACCAGCTGCCAAGGGCAAGGAGGCACCACCAGCTGCCAAGGGTAAGGAGACACCACCAGCTGCCAAGGGCAAGAATGCACCACCAGCTGCCAAGGGCATGGAGTCACCACCAGCTGACCAGGGCAAGGAGGCACTACCAGCTGCCAAGGGCAAGGGGCCTGCCCCTGCAGGCAGGAAGGACAAGAGGCCTGGTGCTGGGGCTGATTCTCAGCCCGGAACATAAACCATGTTGGTTCTGCCATCCGAGGCTGCAGGGGAAGGGCTGAAGCCTCCCCCCACCACTGGCATTCCCGCCACCAGAAGCACCACCAGCACCTCAACCAGCACCACTGCCAGCAGCAGCAGCGCCAGTGGGCAGCTGTCCGAGGCTGCAGGGGAAGGGCTGGAGCCTCCCACCACCATTGCGAGCACCGACACCAGCACTGCCACCACTGAGCAGCCGTCACCGCCGGCGGACAGCATGTAGTCCTACCTCCATGGACTGTAGTGCATCCTGGCCCCTGCAAATTCTCTGGGTGTGACCCCCAGGTGAGAGACTGTGACCTTACACTCCCCAAGTGCTGCGTCACAGGGCACCAGGCCCCCTCCAGAACCAGTGGAAGAGGCCATCCACTCGCCCCAACCTTGCCAGAATGTAGCACACTGGGCACAAGGCCCCCTCTAGAACCACTGGAAGAAGCCATCCACTCACCCCATCCTTTCCAGGATGTAGCACACTGGGCACAAGGCCCCCTCCAGAACCAGTGGAGAAGCCATCCACTGGAGAGACGGTGGCCTTGCACTCCCCAGGACCAAGCAGTGGGCACACCACCCACTTGAGAGACTGTGGCTTTGCACTCTCCAGGACCAAGCACAGGGCATGTTGCCCCCTCCAGAGCATGTGAGCAAGTCACCCACTTGAGAGACTGTGGCCTTGCACTCCCCAGGACCAAGCAGTGGGCAAACCACCCACTTGAGAGACTGTGGCTTTGCACTCCCCAGGACCAAGCAGTGGACAAACCACTCACTTGAGAGACTGTGGCTTTGCACTCCCCAGGACCAAGCAGTGGGCAAACCACCCACTAGAGAGACTGTGGCCTTGCACTCCCCAGAACCAAGCAGTGGGCAAACCACTCACTTGAGAGACTGTGGCCTTGCACTCCCCAGGACATCGCATGGGGCTTGTAGCCTCTTCCAGGACCAGTGGAATTGTATCATCTTCCGGCTGAGGTGCCCCCACGTTCCCCGTCCCCCTGAGTATTTTTGACCTGATGCCCCTGAGCTGTTCTCTCCATGTTGTTGCAGTAGTCAAGTAGGGCCTTGGCCTATGAGATGTGGCCTTGTGGCCCACGGACATTGTGGACTGGACAGTGTCCCTCCATTTGTATATATGTATATACTGTTTTGATTTTGAAGCACGATTTTCTACACTTTTATCTTATTACACTCACTTTAATCAATTCCTGTTGTCCTTGCATTATTCCCGAGGGGTACGGGATGAATATGTAATTTTAATGCATCTGGTTATGTGTATGGTGTTGGGGTGGGGGTGTTGTGTGTTGCGTGTGTGTGTCACTCTCTTTTTCCTCCCCCTCTCCCCTGTGTGCTAGGCGGCAGTACTCACTGTGGTCGTATTCGCCGGTGTTGGTGTTCATAGAAGGAGATAAATGAGCATGGGGAACACCTGTAACTCGGGCTCCATGGCGGTATGGTTTTTCCTTATGTCTCCAGGGGTGAGTCCTATGCCTTCTGTGTACTGTTTCTGCCGTGCTTTAGATGTCGTTGGTACCGCCCTGGAAAAGGTGGCGGATAGGCCTGTTGTAATAGAGTGGGCGGTACATTGTCTTCCGCCTGGCTGTTGGCGGTTACCGCCGCAGTGCTTGTTGCTACCGCCATGGCAGTCGGTGTGTTAAAGTGTCTGTCTGTCTGAGTGGTTTCCGCTGTGGTCATAATTCCATTTATGTTACCGCTTGCCTGTTGGTGGTATTACCACCGCTTTATTACCGACTGCCAGGGTTGTGATGAGGGCCTTAGTGCCTGATAGGCACAGCATTTATGTCAAGGATGTTCTGTGTAGGGTAAGCAATAATCAGTTATTGACCAAACTATAAAAGGTTTGTTCAATCAGACCTTCATTGAATACTGTGATTACATCTCATCTTCTGAATGTTTTGTGATGGAAGACTAAAAGGTTAAGGCTATTTGTTGGAAAATGGGTTATTATTAAGGGCAGGTAGGTACCTACACTTAGCAATAGGCCACTAACCTCCACTAAGGTCCAGTTAGGTCTCAGTAAATTAAACCCAGCTCAACCCTTGGTATCTTGGCAACGAGCGTCAAGGCTTAACTTAGGAGACAGAGGGTAAAGCATTCAAATATCACAAAACAGTATTTAAATAAAACACAGGAAACAGTTTAAAAATCTAAAACCAATTTATAAAAGTAGATTATATTTTTATCTTTAAAATGACACCAAAATGAATAAAATCGGATAAGGGGAACCGGAGATATGAATTTTTAAAGATTTTTTTTTTTTTAGCGCCTAGAAACAAAAAGCGCCAATCGGGTCATCTGGTTGCACCTCGACCGGGGCAAAGTCAAAGTTTAAGGCCGACCGCGATGGAGCCCTGCTCGGCTACAGCTAGCGGGAGGCCTCGGTTAAAAGTTTACCTTCACACTTAGGTGGTCATTCCAACCTTGGCGGTAAAAGCCGCTTACCGCTGTCAGAAGACTGCCAACATACCGCCGCGGCCGCGGTAAACCGCCACGGTCATTCTGACCCACAACAGGCAAACCGCCAAAATACAGACATCCACAAAAGTCCGCCACACCAAAGGGCAGCGCGAAACTGGCGATGACCAAACCTCCACCGTCACGCCAACAGAAATACGCCCACACTATCACGACACACGAATGCACGCGGCGGTCATTCAACCGCGGTATTCCATTGGCGGTACACACCGCTGTGCTCAAAATACACACACACTTACAAAACACAGCCACATTGGACAATTACAAATACACACACCTGATACACATACCACTCCCACACACCCAACACAATATAAAACACACACCCACATCACCCACAAATCCCCACTGCTACAGAATCGGGACCACGCACTGAGAAAAAGAGAACTGAGCACCAAGACGCTCATTTTACTTTCACCCAGCAATATTTCCACGCACTTCACACAACACACCAATACACATCACCACACAATCCACCCCACACATCATCCACACCACCCCATGGCACCGCAAAGACACCCCAGGTTCTCCGAGGATGAACTCAGGGTCATGGTGGAGGAAATTGTACGGGTAGAGCCACAGCTCTTCGGGACACAGGTGCAGCACACCACCATTGCCAGGAAGATGGAGCTATGGAGCAGAATAGTCAATAGGGTCAACGCTGTGGGACAGCACCCAAGAAATAGGGACGACATCAGGAAGCGGTGGAACGACCTACGGGGGAAGGTGCGTTCAATGGTATCCAGGCACAACATCGCGGTGCAGCGGACTGGCGGCAGACCCCCACCTCCTCCCCCAGAATTTACAACATGGGAGGAGCAAGTCTTGACGATCCTGCATCCTAAGGGCCTCGCAGGAGTATCTGGAGGAATGGACTCTGGTAAGTCAAATCATCACTACTTCATCCCCCTACCCCACCAGCATGCCAACTCATACCCCACCCTCACCCCCATCACATCCTGCTCCTTGCAAATGTCTCACCATCACAGCCCACCCATCCCAACACCAATCCCTGCATGCGACCACAAAGCATGGACACCCATCACCAAAGCATGTCCACTGCACATACCCATCCCCCACCAAATCACCGTCACAAAAGCCCCCACACGGGAATGCCAGCACTGGGGTACAAGGGCACGCACCCATTACACGCTATGGCACACACAAATGCAATAAACCTACTTTTATACCCCTGCAGGACCCGAACGCCACGTCACCGCGCAGGAGGGTCCACAAATGTCCACTCCACCCCCAGAAGAGGCCCACAGTGAGGACAGCACCTCTGTCGACCTGGATCTAGATGACCAGCCCGGCCCATCGGGGACCTCGGGACAGTCGGTTCCCCTCACACAGCCACAGCCCATAGCAGACCTTCCCCCCTCTGGGAACACCAGCACAGCACCCACCCAGCGGCCCCATACCTCTGTCCCCAGGACACGTCAATCAGCGGTGTGTCCACCACTACAGGGTACCCAGGTTAACCCACCACCCCAACAACAACAGGGACCTGGGGGCAGTGGTAGTGGGCACACGGTCCAGGGGACAGAGGCCCAGGGAAACAGGGGAACTGGGAGGGCTGCTGTGCGACAGGGGGGGGGACAGGCCCAGGGAACCCACTCTCCACGAGGCCCTCTCCTCCATCATGGGAGCCTACCACCACTCCCAGGAGACGATGGCGACGGTCCTGGCCAGGTTTCAGGAGATCCAGCTTCTGCAGGAGGAACAGTATTTGGGGTTCAGGGAGGAACTACAAAACATCAGTTCCGCCCTGGCCACCATTGTAGGGGCTATGAATCAGGTAGTCACCACATTGCGGGACACTGTGGCAGGACAAAGGGCCCCTGACACTAGCATGGACCAAGATCTGCCTACCACCTCTGCCGGCGCTAGTGGACAGGAGGCCCCGCCACAGGACCAACAGGCCACCAGCACCCCACCCCCTGCAGAAGGAGAACCACCGCGCCGCGCAAGCGGGCCCTGAGATCCAGGAAGAAGACAGAGTAAGATGCCAAGACCCCCACCAGGAAAGCATACCTCCCTGATTGTCATCCCACTGTCCCACATTGACACCCTGTCCATTCTTATACTGCCCATGCTCCACTTTCCACAGGCATTTGGACAATGCACCTGTGATACTAATAGTCTGGACTCTGCCATGGACAATCCTCCACCATCACCCCTCACCGATTTGCAATCATCCACCAATATAGAGCACTGAATCCTGGGATTCCTCACTGGGGTCAGTAGCCATGACAGGTTGGGGTAACCAGAGTCACCAATTAGCCACACACGGTGCCTCTGGAGTTGACCCATCACGTAAGGTATGCTGCTATTCCGCATGATGTACGCGTCATGCACTGAGCCAGGGAACTTGGCATTAACATGGGAGATGTACTGGTCTGCCAAACATCTGTATTTTCATCGAATGATAACTCTTTCTGTTTCTGTTCACTCCTGCTGGGGGGTACTAAAGCCACATGGGTCCCATCAATGGCACCTATGATGTTGGGGATATGTCCAAGGGCATAGAAATCACCTTTCACTGTAGGCAAATCCCCCACCTCAGGGAAAACAATGTAGCTCCGCATGTGTTTCAGAAGGGCAGACAACACTCTCGACAACACCTTGGAAAACATAGGCTGAGACATCCCTGATGATATGGCCACTGTTGTTTGAAATTACCCACTTGCAAAGAAATGGAGTACCGACAGCACCTGCACTAGAGGGGGGATCCCTGTGGGTTGGCGGATGGGTGACATCAGGTCTGGCTCCAGCTGGGCACACAGTTCATGAATAGTGGCTCGGTCAAGCCTGTATGTCAGTATGACATGTCTTTCCTCCATTGTCGACAGGTCTACCAGCGGTCTGTACATTGGAAGATTCCTCCATCTCCCCGCATGTCCCAGCACAGAGTAAATCAACCCACAGGTACGTAACCACAGCTTGCACATAACACGATTCCCAATGCATTGAATGGTTTGTATGAGTGTTGATGCAAGGCCTAGGTATGTGTGACGCAGTTAAAAGTAAGCCATGTGGGCCCTTGAAATGGCGGCTGCCTGACCTGTAAAGTGTGACAATGGGATGTGAGGTAAATGCGCTGGCGTGGCACACCGTGGCGGTAGGCGGTCGAAGACCGCAGCGCAAAACAGCATTGGTTAACATTGAACCCTATGGGTCTCAGGAGCCAATGACGATGTGCGCCGGCAGACGCGGTACGCACCGCCGCGGGCGTGACCGCCATTTTCTATCTGCTTAATCACTCGATACCAGATCTTCGACAGGAGAGGACCTACACTGCAAGTGCTGCTGTGACCTCGGTCTGGAAGAGACAATGGCTCATGCGACTGGGGAAAAGGCCCCTGCCTTCACTGCTCAGGAATTGGAGAAACTCGTGGATGGGGTCCTCTCCCAGTATGCGCTACTCTACGGTCCTCCAGACCAACAGGTAAGTACACTGGGACCATGCTTTGGGGGCAATGGCTGTGTTGAGTCGGGTGGATGAAAGATGGTGGGGAGGGGAGAGAATGAGGCATGCATCAAACAACGGATGACAGGATGTGCCACATGGCAAGGGTAGGGATGGGGGGCCACTCACATTGAGGGTGCAGAAGGTGATGACTCTTTTTCTCCCCCTGTACATTTCACATAGGTCAGCGCCCACCAGAAGATCGACATTTGGCGTGCCATCGCCAAGGACGTCCGGGCCCTGGGGGTCCACCACAGACGGGGCACCCACTGCCGGAAGAGATGGGAGGACATCCGAAGCTGGAGCAGGAAGACGGCGGAGGCTCAGCTGTGGATAGCTGTGGATGGCCTCCCAACGTGGGAGGGGTGCCAGTTGGACTTTGACCCCCCTGATGTCCCGGATCCTGGCAGTGGCCTACCCCGATTTGGATGGGCGCGTGAGGACATCACAGCAGACACAAGTGGGTGAGAACACTCTCATTCTGGTGACTTTGCGCGCAGTGGAGGTGTCTGGGTGGGGGAGGAGGGCTGTGGGTATCCATAGGCCAGGGCGATTTCTGTAGGCTAGGCCCCTCCATAAGGCATGGCCCTGTGCCCCCGCCCCCCACCTCTGTAGGGTGGCAAGTACAGCTATTCATGGCCCTGTGTCATCTATGTGTGCAGATGTCGTCCATAGGCTTGTAGGCCATGTCACACGGATTGAGTAGTGGACCCCAAGTGCGCGGCGTAGTGCAGGGGGCTTCTGTGTCTGTACTGTCCGCCAACGGTGTCGCCAATGCATGCACTCAACATGTCTTTATTTTCTCCCCCCCCCTTTTTTGTGGTCTTCCTGTTCATGTGTGCATTAGCATCATCAGGCGGAGGAGAAGTGGCATCGGAACACGAGGGAGCTGCATCCCACATGGCCCTGGAGGGCCATGCAACGGATTCAGAATACACCAGTGGGACGGAGGGCAAGGGGAGCTCCACAGCAGGGACTCGGGCAGACATAAGTGACATGGACTCGTCCTCTGAAGGGAGCTCCCTTGTGGTGGCGGCAACATCCGTGCCCCCCGCAACAACAGGTACAGCCGCCACCCAGCGCACCAGCACTGCCCTCCCAGCAGCCCCTCAGTGTTTGCCCCGTGCCCGCTCACCCAGGAAGGTGGGCATCTCCTTCGCCCCAGGCACCTCAGGCCCTGCCCCAGTCACCCCTGCTGCCCTCAGTGAGGAGATCATTGACCTCCTGAGGATGCTCACTGTTGGGCAGTCTACCATTTTGAATGCCATCCAGGGTGTCGAAAGAGAGGTGCACCAGAGTAATGCATACCTGGAGGGCATGCATTCTGGTCAGGCTGCCCTTCAGCGATCGTTCAACACTCTGGCCTCAGCACTGATGGCAGCAATTGTCCCTGTCTCTAGCCTCCCCCCTCCAACTTCCTCCACCCATACCCTATCACCTGTACCTCTGCCTATCCCAGACACACCAACAGACCAGCCTGCACACACCTCAGCACCCAAGGGAAGCTCATCCAGACATAAGCACCACACATCACACAAGCATTCACACAAGCAACATCCACATACAGACATACCAACACCCACTGCCTCCACTGTGTCCCCCTCCTCCTCATCTCCCTCCTCCCTCCCTGTCACGTCTTCACTCACACCTGCATTCACAACATCTTCAGCCACTACGTCCATCACCAGCACACACACCAGGACCCCCCGCACACGTGCAGTCACCACCCCCACTACCATTTACACGTCCCCTGTGTCCTCTCCCAGTGTGTCTGTCACCCCCTCTTCCAAGATACACAAACGCAGGCAGCCACCCACCCAACAGCCATCCACCTCACGATAGCCTCCAGCCCAAGCACCTGCACCCTAAGACACCAGACTTAAGACTCCTACAACCACAACCTCTTCCTCCACTCCCATACCCACTAAACCTACCCGTCCCACTGGTCCTAAATTGCTATTCCTGTCCAAACTTAACCTCTTTCCTACAACACCCCCACCCCGTCCATCTCATAGGACTCCAGTCAGCACCTCAGCCACCACAAAACCGGGACCTGTGATGACAGTCTGCCATGGACTGTGGAGTCCCCCACCCTCAAGGGCAGCCAGTTCAGTACGGAGCCAAGGCACGGGCAGCCCACCCCCGGAGAAACACCCAAAGATAGTCAGCGGCCAGCGCGAGAGGGTGAAAACACCAGGCACTAAAATCCCTACCATGGCTCCGGCACGAAGTGTGGAGACAGGTGGCACAGCGCCCAAGGTGGGGAAGGGCCACAGGCGAACAGGGAAGGCTGGGAAGGGCAGCACGCCCAAGGAGAGCGCCATCAGCCCAGCTGGCCAGGAGGGCCCCGCCAGCCCCATCCCAGGTGGGCAGGAGGACACCAACAGGCCCGGTACTGCAGACCAGGAAGGCCCCGCCAGCCACCCGACAGATGGGAGGAAGGCCCCGCCAGCCACAGGACAGGTGGCAAATGACCTGCACGCCATGGCCTGATCCGCTGAACTGGGCCCTTCATCTCAAGCACCGCTGAACAGGGCACCGCCGTCTCAAGCACCGCTGAACTGGGCACCGCCGTCTCAAGCACCGCTGCACTGGGCCCTTCATCTCAAGCACCGCTGAACTGGGCACCGCCGTCTCAAGCACCGCTGAACTGGGCACCGCCGTCTCAAGCACCGCTGAACTGGGCAAGCACCGCCATGGCAAAGCACCGCTGAACAGTCCAGAACCGCCATGGCAAAGCACCGCGGAACAGGGCAAGCACCGCCATGGCAAAGCACCGCTGAACAGGGCCCTTCATCTCAAGCACCGCTGAACTGGGCACCGCCGTCTCAAGCACCGCTGAACTGGGCACCGCCGTCTCAAGCACCGCTGCACTGGGCCCTTCATCTCAAGCACCGCTGAACTGGGCACCGCCGTCTCAAGCACCGCTGAACTGGGCAAGCACCACCATGGCAAAGCACCGCTGAACAGTCCAGAACCGCCATGGCAAAGCACCGCTGAACAGGGCAAGCACCACCATGGCAAAGCACCGCTGAACAGTCCAGAACCGCCATGGCAAAGCACCGCGGAACAGGGCAAGCACCGCCATGGCAAAGCACCGCTGAACAGGGCCCTTCATCTCAAGCACCGCTGAACTGGGCACCGCCGTCTCAAGCACCGCTGAACTGGGCACCGCCGTCTCAAGCACCGCTGAACTCGGCAAGCACCACCATGGCAAAGCACCGCTGAACAGTCCAGAACCGCCATGGCAAAGCACCGCTGAACTCGGCAAGCACCACCATGGCAAAGCACCGCTGAACAGTCCAGAACCGCCATGGCAAAGCACCGCTGAACAGGGCAAGCACCACCATGGCAAAGCACTGCTGAACAGTCCAGAACCGCCATGGCAAAGCACTGCGGAACAGGGCAAGCACCACCATGGCAAAGCACCGCTGAACAGGGCAAGCACCGCCATGGCAAAGCACCGCTGAACAGTCCAGAACCGCCATGGCAAAGCACCGCTGAACTGGGCCCTTCATCTCAAGCACCGCTGAACTGGGCACCGCCGTCTCAAGCACCGCTGAACTGGGCAAGCACCGCCATGGCAAAGCGCCGCTGAACAGTCCAGAACCTCCATGGCAAAGCACCGCGGAACAGGGCAAGCACCGCCATGGCAAAGCACCGCTGAACAGGGCAAGCACCACCATGGCAAAGCACCGCTGAACTGGGCCCTTCATCTCAAGCACCGCTGAACTGGGCACCGCCGTCTCAAGCACCGCTGAACTGGGCAAGCACCGCCATGGCAAAGCACCGCTGAACAGTCCAGAACCGCCATGGCAAAGCACCACGGAACAGGGCAAGCACCGCCATGGCAAAGCACCGCTGAACAGGGCAAGCACCGCCATGGCAAAGCACAGCTGAACAGTCCAGAACCGCCATGGCAAAGCACCGCTGAACTGGGCCCTTCATCTCAAGCACCGCTGAACTGGGCACCGCCGTCTCAAGCACTGCTGAACAGGGCACCGCCGTCTCAAGCACCGCTGGCCCATTAGCGGCAGGGTCAGGCCCGCATCTGTGTCGGGCAGGGCTGCACGAGCACTCTGGGCACCAGTCCCCCTCCAGAACCAGTGGAGACATGCATCCACTTGAGAGACTGTGGCTTTGAACTCCCCAGGATGGCACAGTGGCAACCCACCCACTGCAGAGACTTGAGAGACTGTGGCTTTGCACTCCCCAGGATTGAACAGTGGCCATGGAGGCCCCTCGTGGATCTGGCGTCGTGCACTCATCTGGCTGAGGTGCCCCCCCTTCCCTTCCCCCTGAGGTGCCTGTAGTTTTCCTATCTGATGCCCCTGCAGTGTTCTCTCTGTTGGAGTCAGGTATCCTGTGTGAGCTTTGCCCATGTGATTTGGGCCCAGTGGTCCACAGACAATGCCTGCTACAATGCTCGGACTTGTACATATATGTATATAAGTGTTTTTGATGTGTAGATATATATATATATATAATTCAGCCAGTAATACAATATATTCCAATGTTTAGAATCATTTCCTTTTGTCTTTGCATTCTTCTGTGGGGTTTGGGGGGGTAACTGTGATGTATTACTGTGCATTGATGTGTGTGTTGTAGTGGGTGAGGGTGGGGGTGGGTGTGTCGCGTATGTGTGTCCCCGTAATATTTTCTCCTCCCCCCCTCCCCTGTGTCGTAGGTGCAGTACTCACCGTTGTCTTCTGCGCCGGCGTTCGTACTCCTGGTAGAGGAGCAGGAAGACAATCGCTGGGAGGATGTGGAGTTCGGGTTCCATGCTGTCCAGATTCCTCGTGGGGTGTATGGAGGTGAGCGTTTTCCGTTTGAAATGGCTGTTTCCGCCATGTTCTTATCGGCGGGGCTACCGCCCCGGAAAAGGTGGCGGATTGGTGTGTTGTGATAGGGTGGGCGGTACATTGACTCCCGTCTGTCTGTTGGCGGTGACCGCCGCGCTGTTTTTTTGTGCCGCCGTGGCGGGCGGTGTGGTAATGTGGCGGTCTCTGTTGGCGGTTTCCGCCAGGGTCGGAATTCCATTTTTTTACCCGCCAGCCTGTTTGCGGTTTGGCCGCTGGTTTAACACCGACCGCCAAGGTTGGAATGACCCCCTTAGTCTTTTTTTCAAAGATTTTCTTCAGCGGGACGAACCTGCCAGTCCAATCCGACCTCCTGGATCCCTTCTACAGATACGCAATGCTGGAATCCTCAGTGGAGATTTTTACCTTCTGACTTTTCGAGGTGAAAATCCTTTGACCGGGGTAAACCTGGATCTTGATCCGTCGTCCATGGAGCCCTCCTCGGATACACTGGCTGGGTGGTCCCGGTCAACTTCTTACCTTCGGACTTAGGGGGTCAATCCGACCCTGGCGGTCCATGACCGCCAGGGCCGGGGACCGCGGAAGCACCGCCAACAGGCTGGCGGTGCTTCATGGGCTATTCTGACCACAGCGGTAAATCCGCGGTCAGAAAAGGGGAACCAGCGGTTTTCCCCTGGCCCAGGGAATCCTCCATGGCGGCGCTGCTGATTCCGACCCCCTTCCTGCCACCCTGTTTCTGGTGGTTCATACTGCCAGGAACAGGATGGCGGGAACGGGTGTCGTGGGGCCGCCGGCGGTAACCGCATGGCGGGCGGCGACCGCCGCCCGCCTCGGTCAGAATGACCGCCTTAGTCTCTTTTTCTGAGATTTTCTTTACCGGGACGAACCAGCAAATCAGGCCGGGTCGCCGGTTGAGGCAAGCCGGCTAGAGTTGCTGCGGCGGGTCGGTCTCTCTATGGAGCTTTCTTACAAAAGTTCTCCAAACTTCTCCTTTTAAGGTTCTTTTGAGGTCCACAGCTCACCCCAAGGGTCCAGAAGTTCTGAGATGGTACTTGGGGGGGTGCAGACTACAACTCCCAGAATGCACCTGGCACAAACTCCTTTTTGGCCACTGGGCAGCGGCCAGCTGGTTGATTTCTTCAGGAGTTGGTGCAGGGGACTCTGGATAGCAATTTTTCACCTGTAGCAAACAGGGAGTCCCTCCTTGAACCAGTTGAAGCCAGGCAAAGTCCTTCTTGTGGTGAAGCCCAAGTGTGCAGCTGGTGCAGTCTTTCTGAGTGCAGGTTCCAGGTGCAGGCCAGGGGTCCAGCAGGGCAGTCCTTCTTCTCCTTTGGTTCTTCCTTGTTGGAATCTGATGGGGATCTGAGGTGTAGGTGGAGGTCTGCCAGTTTTATCCTTGCTCCTGGTTGAAAAGCAGGGGGGTCCTGGTTCTCCAATCAGGTGCAGGGTCCTTCCCCCAGTGATGACCACTTCCTGGGAAGTGTGGCAAAAATCAATCCCAGGAGGCAACATTCTCCAAAAATCCATCATGGCTGAATCTGATTTTTGGAGGTTACATCTGGCTGAGCCCAACCACTGGTGTGGCTAAAAATCATAAACACACCCCTCTCCTAATCTAATCAAGGGGGCACCTATTTGTCTGGGGTTGCAGGATGTGGGAGTGTTGCTGGTTGCTCCAAATGTCCTTCTCTGCCTTTGAAGACCAGTTTGGCAGCCCTCCCCCTTCCTGCCCCACCATCTGCTGAGGGGAGATTCCATCCCACAGGCACATTCCTTTGTGTGAAGCCAGGCCACTTCACACCTCATCAAGGCAGCCTGGCTAGGCTGCTACAGGCTGGCCAATCAGAGCACAGAAGCAAAAACAATGCAGGGCTGAAATTGGCAACTTTTCAGGTAGAGTTTAAAACTCTTTACCTGAACAAGTTATTAAATCCAACAACTGGAAGTTGTGGGATTTATTACAACAATTAATTTGATACCAAACTCTTGGTATGTATCATTTAAGGAGACTTTAAAAATTAAAACAAAGTCTCCCCATTCTAGCCTATGAAGGCCATTTCCTACAATGAGGGAAAAACGAATTTGGGTGTTTTTACCTCACCAGGGCTTATAAAACTATTGTTATAAAGTCCCTGCTTATAGTTACATGGCACCCAGCCTTGGGAGCACATAGGGCACACCTTAGGGGTGACTTATATGTAAAAATAAGGTAGTTTAAGACTTTGGAACTACTTTTAATTCCAAAGTCGAATTTGTATATAACTTTAATTTAAAAGCAGCCCGCAAGGCAGGCCTGCCTTTAAAATGACACTGGGCCCCTCAGTAGTGCACATATGGGTGCACTACCTATGCTGTGGTCCCTAAACCTACATGCCCTACCATATACTAGGGACTTATAGGTAGGTTGACTTAGCCAATTATAATTAGACTAATTTGCATATCCATTTTACACAGAGCACAGGCCCTGGGACTGGTTAGCAGTACCCAGGGCACCATCAGAGTCAGGAAAACACCAGCAAAAAGTGGAAAATGGGGGCGAAAAGCTAGGGGGCCTCTGCAATCAGCCCTGTTTTCTCACACTATTATTGAATGGAATGCTGGCAGCTCAGTTTATAAAACTCAGGGCCAGATTTAAGAAAAGTGGCACTGCACCCAGTGCAGCACCAGTTTTCTTGTGTCCCCTGGCACCCCTCTAATGCCACCATGTGTGCGGTGTATCTAAGATACGGGGCACCATGGTTGTAGGTAGGGAACTAGCATCAAAGTTTTTGATGCTAGTTTGGAGCTTTGAAGGATTAGCGTAAAAAATGTTGACGCTAATCCTGCAAAGTCCATTGAAGCCCATCATGAATAATGGTGTGCCTCCTTTTAACGCCTGCTCTGAGCAGGTGTTAAAAGTGCAGAAAAAAATGACGTACAGAAATCTCTCAGATTTCTTTGCATCATTTTTCGGCCTCCCCAACGGGAGAACGTCCCCTTTACATATATTAAGCATGGCACATGCATTATTTAGCACAGAGTGTTACAAAGTGGTGCAATGGATGCATTGCACCACTTTGTAAATCTGGCGTGGCATTTTTGGCCATCTAATGTCACATTAGCATTACAAAAATACACTAATGTGTTGTTACATGGCGCAAGGGGCTCTTAAATCTGTTCCTCATTGTTAATTTGGATGGATCAGTTGCTATTAGAAGTTCATAAAAGATTATGGGCCTCATTACGACCCTGGCGGCCGGCAGTAAGCTGGCGGTAACACCCCCAACAGGCTGGCGGTGTTCCACCAGCTACTATGACCGTGGTGCAATAGCCACGGCCATACCAACGGCCACTCCACTATACCGCCAGGCTTTTGTCTGGCAGTCATAATCCCCAGGGCAGCGGTGCAATCACCGGTGCCCTAGGGATTATGAGTCCCCGACCGCGAGCCTGGCCACGGCGGTAAACACCACCATGGAAAGGCTGGCGTTAGGGGGACTTGGGGTTCCCCTGGGGACCCCTGCACTGCCCATGCACTTGGCATGGGCAGTGCAGGGGCCCCCAGGCAGAGCTCCGTCGCGCATTTCACTGCCCCACTGCACATCAGCATTGCCGCCGGCTCTATTACGAGCCGGCAGCAATGTTGATGTGACTTTTCCGCTGGGCCAGCGGACAGTAACACTGTTACTGACAGCTGGCCCAGCTGGAAAGTCATAATAGGGAGCCAGGAATATTGCAGGCACTGGCGATATTCTGGCTCCCGCAGCCTTGGCGGTCTTTTTATAAGACCGCCGAGGTTGTAATGAGGGCCTATGTTATCATTACTCCTATAGCTGATTTATTAAAGAATGGACCTTTCAGGGGACAACAGTAGTTTCCTAAACATTTGCCTTCATGAAGACGAAATTCACTGAAGATCCCATTCTGTAACAGCCTGATCTCCCAAAACCTTTCATCATAGAAACGTATTCGTCAGACAGAGCTTTAGGAGCGTTTCGTTCTTAGACAAAAGACGGAATGAAGTAAATCCAGTAGTATTCTATTTTCAAAAGCTAATTGTTTGAACATAGAAGGTTTCCTGCATGGTTCTCAATTTTGTGCACTTCTGCATCACATTCATCATCGTAAGCTATAGGTTTTTCCTCCCCAAAGCAAGTGCAACAATCACATGCTAATATGTGCTGGAAAAATTTTTGGACATGGATTGAGACCCAGAACAGGTCTCTGTGGTATGGAGGGGTACTCCATATGACACTGCAAAACGGATGTTAATTCTGTGAGCTCACCATGCTATAAAGGTCTGAAAGTGGTGACTACAAGGCTGTTGTAGTGTGAATGCAAGTCTAATTACCTGTCATTGATGAGAAGAGTCACTTAGTGGCCTCTCCTACCTTCTTCAATAAGTCTGTTAGTCTCCAGAAATGTTGTCCTTTGCCAACCCATGTTGGACATGGCTAATACATCTGTATACTTACCTGCATGCATAGAGATTTAAGCAGAGTATGCAATACATGCAGCCATAACTGCACTGCAACTAATTTGGAATTTTCTACATCCAAGTGGAAATATAAACAGAACACAACCATCAATGGAGGTGAAGGGAAAAGGAAAAGGAAGCACGCACCCGTAATGAATGGGAAAGATTACATGATAGAACAAAAACATAAAAGAAAAAAAAGACCTCCTATTCACACATCCTACAATGTGGGTCAATATTAAATGAGTTGGAAGTCTGGGGAACTTCAAGAGAAAGAGGTCTGGGATAGGAGCATATGACTCTGCAAGGAGCATGAAACAGAATGTGACATCCTATAGGCTTTAATGGGAATCTCATTTATGAATGGATTTTGTGATTTTATTTTACTTTGTTGATATTCTTGCCCTTTATGGCAGTTGGCTTGTGTATCCTTATTATGCCATTCGTGTTAACGTAATGACAGTTCAATAAAGAATTGAAATACCATCCAAGTGGAGTCTGAGATAGATAGTTAGAGAGAGCCCAAGTAGCACATATGAATTGATGGGTGACTCCACCTGTAATCTTTTATAAGTGGTCAGATTTTTGAGTGTGAAGCATGGGAGACAGAGAACCTCTTTGCAGCTTAGGGAGGTACCTATGTCCTTTCCTGGCATTTTGTGCACTAGAAGGGCTTCTTCCACAGGTTAACTGGTAATTAAGTGGGATAGCCTCCCTCTCTTGTGTACTCTTTGTGTGGGCCTCTCCTACCAGGAGAACCATATGTCAAACCCACTTTCTTTCTAGCACCATGTAAACTGTTAGGAATAAGCAAAAAGGGAACAACTGCCCAGAACCTATCTCAGAGCTGGCTGTTGGGGTGCACAACCACTACCTGCAACGTTTAGAAAACAGATGGGGCACTAACCTCCATATGGTATTTCAAGATTTCTGTACTAGAATCTAGGATCTCCACACCAGTGCCATCTGAGAAACTCTATGTGCTCCAGGGCTGGGGTGTCCATCATCAACTCCCCTTGTCATGGACAGCAACAGAATTCTGGGAATGTTTACCAAGACTGCAAAGAAAGGCTGCCCAGCTTGGAGGAAGAGAACTGATTATTAAATTGTACTAATCTTGTGCCCAGGATCCAATGCTAGTGATGCTCTTTTGCATCTCTTACCATTCCCACCAGCATTCACATATACAAGAAAATGGGGGCTAGTGATAGAAACAGGAAGAGGAATCGGATAAAAGAAAAAAAACAGAGACACAGGACTCCTACACTTCCACCTCTTCACTTGGCTGGACGATGGCACCTGTGTAATGCAGTTATTTCCCATAGGGCAAAGACATATTTTAGTTGTTATGTCATTCATGGAGCTAATGATCACTGTAATTGTAAATTGATATACCTGAACGTCATGTCTGTGTAACCAACCCTCTTTGCTTAAATATGGGACAGGTAATTAAAAAAACTAAAATATTCAGGCCATCTAAAGTTAGGACTGGCTGTCTGCAGCGGATTGGACACAGGATCATGTCAGAGGCAATGCAACTACCTCCCCGTCTAATCCATCTCAGTCACTTCCTTACTTTCACACACTGTCACTAACTCTCTCACATTCTTTCATTCATTTATCTCTTTTCCTGTCCATCACTTTCCCTCACTGTCCCTCTCTCTCAATCAGAAAGAACAAGCAACATATATTTTCCCTTTTTTGAACCATTACAATTGATTCTAAAAAAAATATATTTTGTGTTTTTAAACCATTTTGTATTTTTTGTGTTTCTACTTTTTTGGAGGAAACAAAACAAAAATTAATCAACAAGTAGGTTTTAAAACTATTTTTGCATGTTTGCTGGAATTGTAGCATTTCACTTTACCATGCTCTTGCACTTTTCTCTTCACAACAGATCACCTTGGGACATACCAACATGTGCAAGGCCACAGTTGTGAAATTACAATCAATTTCTTCTTGTGTTTCTTCCAGGATATGTTCTAACAATGTGAGCAAGAGCAATGGTGAAAAAGCAGTCACCTGCTGAAGAAGCATTCGCCTCTTCTGGGCCCTGTCCCCTTTTTTGCACCTTACTGCTTGGCAGTTCAAGCCAAGCATTAAGTTGCTTTTGCACTAAGAATGCTCCAAATCTATATCTCCTTCAGCCCCCGCTTCTCAGCTTCTTGTTGCAGAGAGTGCATATCACAGACTTAGTTGATATTTTTGTCACTCCGGAAATGAGTGGCTTGCAGCACTGTAACATTGTTCTGTTCTGAATTAAAAAGTCTCACATCGAACCTCTAGAAGAATGTGAATAAGGTCTTTATTAGTTACAAGAAACAGTCTATGTTCGCCATACAGCTGCACTTAAGAATTGTACAGCTGTAACTGTTACAACTGTCACTGGAAGCCTGAAGTGCTCCAAGTGTCAAGGAATATGGTGGGGAAATAAGGTAATAACAAGGGAAGGGTACAGGATAGCAGGAATATGCCAATTGACAACAGGTGAATATAAATTATTAACGGAATACAACATGAATTATGAGACCATCTCCTATCAATACAATTGAATTCAAGACAATCTGTTGAAAGGGATATCATGCTTTTAAGATTACTAACAACCTGCCATTACTGCATAATGTAATCTTTGTGCCAACAAGGGACCATGAACTATCTTGCATTACTACACACTGACTTGGCCAGGGTGCATTCCTCGGATTTTCCTCTGGAATTTTCCTTGGTTTGAATATTTGAATATGTGAATTTTGAGACAATCTGTACATGCTCCACACCCTACCATCCTCCATAGTAGCCACATTTTTTCCTACTACAATGACCTTCATTGGTTTAGAGAACTTACTTTCTCAGTGTTGATGAGGAGAAGGAAATTTGACTATTGGCCATTCCCCCACCGAACATTTTCTCACCCTAGCTCCATGTTTTGAATGATATCTTCTCTTGTAATTTTCTTGGTGAAGCTTCCTTTGATGGTCCAACTTTTCACGACTCACCCATTTAGGTTTTCCTCCCCCCAACAAACCCGGGGACATTTTAGTACTAGGACATTTACCTTTTTAGGCTAGGAAGGGAAACATATTGGTGACTAAGTTAGGTGCTGTTTGATATGACCATAGCATATTCTGAAGTGCTTTGTCTATAGAATGTTTCACATATAAACTAGTTGAAGGCAATCTTTAATCATGTAGTTTATACTCTCCACTAATCCATTTGCTCTAGGGCAATGGAGTGATGTCTTAAGATGTTGTATGGACAATTTTTGTACAAAGTTACACATTTCGTCAGAGATGAATTGCACACTATTGCCCATAATGAGTGTACTGGGAATTCCTTCTGACATAAATGCATCAGTGAGGAACTTTATAAGGACTTGGGTAGTTATATTTCCTACTACTTTAGTTATAATCCAGTGTGAATGATATTCCACCAACACAAACATGAATTTCCCTGTCCACATGGACCATCTCTAGGGACTAATGGTATTCAAACTCAACTTGTCCCATGGTTTGGAGGGAACATTTACAGGGGATGAAGGTGTGCACAAATTAGGTGCTCTTTTACTTTATTTTCGATCAAGGAGTTCATTCTTGGAAACCAATAGGTGGCCCTATCTTTTGCTTTGGTGATAGTCCTGCCTAAGTGACCTTTAAATGCAATTTCAGGAATTCTTTCCCCCTAATCTTTTGGTGGCACAAGCCTATTCCCTCTCATAACTTTATTGTTGATGATACTTAACCCATGACTTACGGACTAGTAATCTTTCAGATCCTCCTTGAGCATTCTAGATTTTACAGGCCAACCTTAAACTATTTTGTCTTTTACTTGTTTAAGGGTTGAATCCTTGTCCATACCTATCTCCCACTCCACTTCAGAGGTTCCTGGAATTTCTACTAACCATTCAGAATCATGGTCAACACCACATACTTCAACTTCTTCCTCGCCTGGGAGCCTAGAAAGACAATCTGCAACACAATTTCTTGATCCTGGAACATATTCAAAGTAAAGTTGAAGCTCTCTGTAATAAGGAGCTATTCTGCTATGAGGGGAGTTGTGTTGTCCTTACCCCTAGTTAAAAAATGTTAGGTGGCTCATGATCCAAGTCACGGTTAGGACTTCTCTTTCAACAGTAGAATAATTGCATCCTGCTGCTTTTAAAGCTTTTGACACCAAAGCAATATTTTTTTCTTTCCCATTTACAATTTACATTAGGGATGCTCCTATCCCTGTGCCACTGGCATCAGTGGAAAGAATTGTTTTGTTTCTTGTATCAAAGTTACAAAGTGAGAGAGCATTTATTATGGAATCTTGGTGGAATCAAATTATACTGACAACCAGTGACCCAGTCAAACGGAACACCCTTAATTAACAGGTTCTTTAAGGGAGTTGTCACATCTGCAATGGTATATATTTTATCATATATTCAACAAATCCCCAAAAATATTTTAATTCATATTTGTTACTCGGTGGTGGTGCATCTCTCACTGTTTTAACTAGATCTATTTTTGGTCTGATGCCCTGTTTAGATATAGTATGTCCTACATAGTCAACAAATTCTGACCCAGCTTTACATTTCTCTCAACCAACTGTAAAACCAGCTTTTTTTTAAAGCTTCTAATTCTTCTTTCGGAGTGAAGTCGTGTTGGCCCTTTCGATTACCCCTAAGCCAGTATGTCATCCTGAAAATAGAGGACTTTTTTATGCCCTCCAGTATTTTTTGCATAACTCTCTGGAAGACAGCTGCCACTGACACAAACCCAAACAGGATCCTGCAAAATCTTTAAGCACCTAAAGGTGTTATAAAGGATGTGAGGTGTTTTGAGTCAGGATGTAATTCAATTTGGTAGTAAGCTGAAGATAAGTCGATAACGCTAAATACCTTGGCTTTACCAAGTACACTGATCATGTTGTTTATACGTGGGAGAGGAAACCTATCTACCCAGATGTTTTTATTGAAATCATTTAGGTTGATACATAAACGTAGTCCCCTTCCTCCTGACTTTTGAGTCACAATGATTGGGGCCAACCATAAGTAACTTTCTCTGGGTTCAATAATACCTTGTGATACCAATTTACTGAGTTCTTCCTTCAGTGGTTCTTGCAGTAAGTGTGGTATGGGTCTTACTTTATGGGTCACCGGGTTTGCATTACTTTTTAAGTTGATTTTATGTTGGAATTTCTTCAAATGTCCTAATTGATTGGTGAACACCACAGGATATTGTTAACAACAAGAGTCCAAAGTGCATTCTTCCTCTACTATTAGGACTGGTTCCGCACTGTTGGGATCAAGTTTTATTCCTAGATTTTTCTGATGAACCCAATCTAACACGTGTGACCCACATTTAGTAAGATAAACCTTCCCATCTGTTTTGGAATCTTTGAAAGTAATTTGCATGTGACTCATCCCCGCCAGGTGTATGGGATTTTTATCCCCCCAGGAGGTATATCCGGTTGTTATAAGGTATATTGTTCCTCATGATTTATTTCTTTAAAGATGTTATAGTCCAAGAAAGTATAGGGGGAACAAGAGTCAGTAAACATTTTCAACTTTACCCCATCAAGATATACATCACAAGTAGGGTGACAATTTTATTTTATAGTTGACCTGGTATCAACTTGGAATACAATCTGATTTATCTGTTTTTTTTCAGCAGAATGCACTTTTTTCTTTCTGACTCAGGATTGTTGCATAATCTAGAAAAATGTCCTCTGTTGTTGCACTTCTTGCATACTACGGAGAAAGTGGGCAAATAGGGTAGTCGGCTAAGTGGTTAGGGTTCTGACAATGGAAACATTTAAATCTTTTTTTGTTACTTTCTTCAATTCTCTTTATGGAAGGGAGGTCCAGTACTTTATTACCATCGTTGTTGTCCTGCATCTGTGGATCATTTTTGGATTTACTTTTTATTTTGTGCACTGTGTCTAAGACGTTCCCTTGCTTCATTTCTTTAATGCATTCTGCTGTGTGTTCAACCCCTTTTGAAATTTCTATTGCTGTTTGTAAGTCAGGGTCCCCTGTTAAAAGTTCCACCTGGATCTTAGGAATATTAGTACAATGGACCAACTGATCCCTAATAAGAGAGACATATAAGGAGCCAAAATCACATACATTTGCCATACCTCTCAATACGGTAATGTGAGTGGATACTTTTTCATTCTTTCCTTGTACCCTGGAAAAAAATGCATGTCTTTCTAATACTATATTCACTTTTTTCACAAAATGTTTTTCGAATTTATGTAACCTAATAACATATACACCATCTTGACTCCTCTCACCATCCGAATCACTTCCATTGTCTGTCAAATTTTCATAAACTTTCTTGCCTTGTATACCAATGTTGTGTAAAAGTATGTGTTCCTTCCTTACCAATTACATTTACTCCCCCCCAATTGTTATAAGATATGATTCAAACAGTTTTTCCCATTCTTTCTAGGCTATGACAGGTTCCCCCACTTCATCAGGAAAGGTGAAGGTTGGGTCATATTAGCTCAGCCATTTTAATTTAACACTTTAGTAACTCGATGGTAATGCAATTTATGAACAAAGTGAATTTAGAGTAGCTGCTATTACTGGTAACAGCAATTGATAACAGCAATTGATAATACAATGTAGTTACTTATTAATTCACATGAGCATACAAAAAATAATAGCATGAAAATAAGCATGAAGATAATAATTAATCACAAATAGCATAAATTAAAACATAGCATACAGTTCATCTTGATACCTCTACAAAATTATAATTTCTAGTTGTTCTTCCCAATTAAGTACTGTTTCTATTTCAGTCCGCTTTCTATTTCTAGACTGAAAATATAGAGGAGGATTTATACCCAAAAAGATTAGTCTTATTTCCTGCATGAAACCTGATTGTACATTGATTAGAACGCTGTGAAGCATTCAGTAAGTGTGGTGTTAAAAATGTCACTATTTTGAATGTTTTGTTATGATGCACTTGAGGAGAATGCTGTGCCTGTCAGCTAATTCCTGTACTTGACAAGCAGATCCCATATAATGTTTACAATCCGGTTGTAAGCTGTGCATGTCAGCACGCAGTAGTGGCATAATAATTTCAGAACTCATTCTCTTATTCCCAATAATTGCTGTGCATATCAGCGTGAAATTCATAATAGCCAAATTTCAAAGCTGTATGTGTCAGCATGTTATTGTGATGATGGCGTACCACAGGAATTTGAAAAGAATGCACCTCAGTTCTACAGTAGCTGTACTTGTCAGCATGACAACGAGGAACTTGCCTAGATCGCTGTGCCTATCATCGAGATAGGCTAACCATAATTAATTTGCCAACCGTGAAATGTGATAGACTCGAGTGTGTAGTATGGAAGCCTGTGTTTAAGAAGAGAATATCTTTTATACTCCAGTGGTGCCTGAGAGCACGTTGAACACCCATTTAATGTTGATCCCACAGCATAAACAGCCCAAACGTTTAACCCCTAGGGTGCCCAGGACGAGCTGATCTCGCCCTCGGCAACGGTTGCCTGGTGCCGAGGACGAGACCAGCTCGTCCTGATATGGGCCCCCGGGGAAGCACTAGCGCTCCCCCGATGGCCAAGCACCCCCCTCCCCTGGGTAGGGAAGGTAGGGGAATTGCTTCCCCTTCCACACCCGACCCCCCTGTGGCGTCTGATGAAATCAGCGCGCTATCGTGCGCTGACCTCATCAGAGGCCTTCCCCTCTGCGCTGGAAGCTCAACTTCCAGCGCTGATCGGAGGAGAAATGCAAAGGCATTTCTCCTTCTATCACGTGGAGGGGGTAGAGAGGCATGAAAGGAGAGAAAAGGTCTTTCCTCTCCTTTCATGTCTCTCTGAGCATTTCTGCTGCCCTATCACGATGCAATCGGGCAGCAGAAATGCCACTAGACACCAGAGATTTTTTTTTTTTTTTTTAGTTTATGTCATAAGGGGAGTGGCCCCTCAGGCAAGGGCCGCTCCCCGGGGGGGGGGCAATTTATTTTTAGGCTATTTCTGCCCCCCCTGGGGGCAGATCGGCCTATTATAATTAGGTCGATCTGCCCCCGGGAGGGCAGAAACCCCTAGGCACCAGGGATTTTTTTTTTCTTTTTTTTTTTTTATATGTAGGGAGCAACCCCTTAGGCAAGAGTCGCTCCCCTGGGGGCAAAATTAATTTTAGGCCATTTCTGTCCCCCTTAGGGGCAGATCAGCCTATTTTTATAGGCCAATCTGCCCCCAAGGGGGGCAGAAACCACTAGACACCAGGGATTCTTTTTTTTGTCCGTTTCACATGAGGGGGGCAAATTTGTTTTAGGCCATTTGTGCTATTGTAATTAGGCTGATCTGCCCCCAGTGGGGGGCCAGAAACCTTTAGGCACCAGGGATTTTTTTTTGTTATATTTTTTTTATATGTGGGGAGCGACCGTTTTCGGCAAGGGTTGCTCCCCTGGGGGCAAAATTATCTTTAGGCCATTTGTGCTCCCCTTGGGGGCAGATTGGCCTACTTCTATTAGGCCGATCTGCTCCCAGGGGGCAGAAACCACTTAGGCACCAGGGATTGGTGTGTGTGTGTATGTGTGTGTTTTGTTTGGGGGGCAGCCCCTTGGGCACGGGTCGCTCCCCATGGGGACACATTACTGTGGGCCATATCTGCCTCCCTTGGGAGCAGATCAGCCTATTTTTGAAAGGCCCATGTGTCCCCAAGGGGGGCAGAAAGCCCACCAGAGACCAGGGAAGATTTTATTTTGTCAAAATAGGAGGGTGGGGGTATGGCCATACCCCCACCCCAAATAAATGGGGCCAAAGTTGTTCTGTCCACCAGTGGGCAGATGGGGCAATTACCCCCAATCCAGACACTGGGGGGGGGGGCAGAAAGTCTACTAAATGCCAGGGTATTAAGAAAAAACTAAAAATAGTGTGGTGGTGGCTACCAAACAGTGTGGGCATGGTTATGCCCCCACCCCAACTGAAGGGGGTAACAGTCTTTCAGCTCCCCCGCATACTAAAACATCTTATCCCACGGCAAGCAAGTAGACATTTGATTATTTGGGGTTTTGATTTTGCATTTGGGCCATGAGAGCTTGGCTAACTCTCAAAATCGTCCCACTTGGAATGGTGAGGACTGCAATTTTTGGACTTTTGGACGCTGCCATGTAGAAAAATCCACAAGACCTAGACACATCTGTAAACTAAACATCTGGGTGATTCACATGCACCCGCACAATTTTCCTTCCCACAATGCCCTGCAAATCTCCAACTTTGCAGGAAATCACACATTTTTCCCACTTTTTTGTGATAGAACCTTCCGGAATCTGCAGGAATCCACAAAATTCCTACTACCCAGCATTGTCTCATCTATACCAATAAAAATTCTGCTGCACTTGTCAGCCTAAAATTTTTTATTTTCAAACTGCCCTTTTGGACCCGCTTTGGTTCCCCCTCAATTTCAACATGTTTTTGGTTCTTCCCTGTCACAAGCACTTGGCCCACCTATACAAGTGAGGTATCATTTTTACCAGGAGACTGAGGGGAACGTTGGGTGGTAGAAAATTTGTCCCGGTGTGGTGATCCCTCAGAAATGTGGGGAAAATTGTATTTTTACAGCTAAATTTGAGGTTTGCTGAGGATTCTGGGTAAGAAAACATTGGGGGATCAATGCAAGTCACACCTCCCTGGACTCCCTCGGGTATCTAGTTTTCAGAATTTTCTGGGCTTGGTAGGTTTCCCTAGATGGCTGTTGAGCCAGGACCAAAACGCAGGTGACCCCCGCAAAAACAGGTAGTTTTGTATTTCTAATTTTGATGTGTCCAGATAGTGTTTTGGGACATTTCTTTTCGCGGGCAGTAGGCCTACCCACAAAAATGAGGTACTATTTTTATCGGGAGACTTGGGGAATACTGGGTGGAAGGAAATTTGTGGCTCCTCTCAGATTCCAGAACTTTATATCAACGAAATGTGAAGAAAAAGTGTTTTTTTAGCCACATTTTGAGGTTTGCTAAGGATTCTGGGAAACAGAACCTGGTGAGAGCCCCACAAGCCACCCCATCTTGGATTCCCCTAGGTCTCTAGTTTTTAAAAATGCACAGGTTTGGTAGGTTTCCCCAGGTGCCGGTTGAGCTAGAGGCCAAAATCCACAGGTAGCCACTTTGCAAAACACACCTCTGTTTTCTGTGGAAAAATGTGTATTTTGGCTAATTTCTTGGTCTCCTTCAGGGGAACCCATAAAGTTTGGGTACCTCTAGATTCCCTAGGATGTTGGAAAAAAGGACGCAAATTTGGCGTGGGTAGGTTATGTAGATAGAAAGTTATAAGGGCCTAAGCGCGCCCTGCCCCAAATAGCCAAAACAAGGCCTGGTACCTGAGGGGGAAAAGGCGTGGCAGCAAAGGGGTTAATTTATGTTTTCCTTGGTGTGTTTTGAAAAAATATGCAATTTATGTATTTTCCCCAAAAGCTGAGATAGAATGTAAGATTGGTGCCGAAAAAAATGCCTCTGGAGTTGAAAATAAGTGTTCACTTCGACGGACGGAGACCGGTTCCAAAGCTCTCCGATAAGTTTCCTTAAAGTAGTTTTGAAATGAATAAAGTGACAAGAGGAGTTGATTTACAGCAGCTCAATTGGTATGTCCCGCACTGGTGAGTTCTTCACGTTTCTGCTCTGTATCCAAGAATAATTCTTTATTTTGAATAAATCACACACAGCTATCTCTTTACCTTTATTTCGTGGGCCATGAAACAGGAATACGGATAGTTGAGAGATAGGTCCCACTATCCCCTTGTAGTGGCTATAATTAATAGTGGAGAAGGCTGTCCTGCTGTCCCCTCCAGCAATCGCCGCCAATAATGTTGTGATTTAAAAGTCTCACATCGAAGCTCCAGAAGAATGTTAATAACTTCTTTATTAGTTGCAAGAAACAGCCTCCATTCGCCACACAGCTGCACTTCAGAATCATGAACCTGCAACTACCACAACCGTCACTGGAAACCTGGAGTTCTACAAGTGTCAAGGTCCGGGGGTGGGCGGGATAAGGTAGTAACAAGGGAAGGGTACAGGATAGCAGGAATATTCCAATTGACAAGAGGTGAATAGAAATCAATGACAGAATACAACTTGAATTACAACATTTTCCTACTGGAAAAGCTTCAGAGTAACCGTGAATCCTGAAAAAGCAAAAAAATAAAGGGGGCTTCTGATTGATTTAGTACTCCTCACTAGGAAAGGAAATGTTTATGGCCTATTGAGAAAGTGACCACATGTTTAATTTCTTCACAGAGACTGAGAGATGCAAATCTCTGCTCTAGCAAAAGTGTATGCACAACCAGTTTGCCAGAGTCAGCAAGAAGCAGGATCAGGTCAAGGCCAGCTATTGGCTGTGGTACAAAAATAAGAAGTTGTCTTGGAAGTGGCAACAACGTTGCAGGGTGCAAGACCAGATAATTCCAGATAAGAGTCATTATTGAGAAAATGTATAACAAACTCCAGAAGAGGGAAGAACTTAAATGCATGAAAGGTGATTTGTATTTTGAGCCCTAGGTCCTACATGCAGCGTAGTCATTCTGGGATATAATCAAGTGGAATGATCAAACACCTATGAGTCATGCAGCCAAACAAGTCAAGCATATATTGAAAAGCAAGTCTAAAAGAATGTAAGGAATGAGGAAACAGTTCCTCAGGGAATTCTTCAAACTGGGGAGAAGGAAGGCCCAGGGTTGAAGATGTTGTCAATAAATCGCAATAAATGTTGAAAGGTTATTTGTAAATGAGAGATTAACAATATAGTCATCTCTCATGCTATTAACTAGCACCTAAAAAAAAACCAACAAAGCCTTCTTTACAAATTTGAAAACATAAAGAAGTACACAAACATTTTTAAAACACTTAAAAAATGTTTTGGAACAATAGAAAGTTGAGAAAAAGAAGAAACACAAGGTTCCAATCTGGCCTGAAAACAAACCACACTGTTCACAGACAAAGGCTATGCCCAGCAAGGATTGGCTGCCAAGCATGTGTTGGGTACATCTCCTGAAAAAGCACTGTCAGCAGTTGGTGTGGGCAGCCACTGTAATGTTAGCACAGGACCTGGCCATAGGGCAGGCTCAGATGGCAAAACTAAGGCCCAGATTTATAAGTGGTTGACGCTTCACTCTTTTTGCCGCAGGCTGCTGACCCATATCTACAAGGCCATGCAAAGCTACTTTGTGTGGCTTTATATGACCTTGTAGATATGGAGTAAGGCAATGCAGTGCAAGTCGCTATGTTGCCTTACTTTGCATTTGGGAGGCGTTTCCATGGTTGTTGCGTGGGTGTTCCCATGCAACACCCATGGATTTTGACGCATCCTCAGATTCACAGGGTTTTGTAAACCTGGGTATGCGTCAAAATCATATGCCACCATAGGGGTGGGATAGAAGTGGCGTAACAGGGTGAAATATCTTTATTTCTCCCCATTGTTTCCTCTTTCTATGTGTGCTATGTTTTGCAGCACACATATAAAGAGGAAAACTCTTGGGATTGTTTTTGTAAAGAGAGGTGCCTCTTCCTGCACAAAAAAATCATCCCTGCAACTGCTTTGGCACACGGCATCAAATTGTGCACCAGAGCAGGGGAAAAGGAAAGGAATGCACTGTATTCCTGCCCTTTTGTTTTGACACAGGGCAGCGCAGCAAGAAGGATTGCCGTGCTGCCCTGCACCAAAACATTGTAAATCTGGCCCTAAATATGTAATAGAAAATTTAAATAATCAATAATATGCTACACTGAACATCATATGACCTGTAGCAATAGATCCTGTATGGTCAGTTAAGCTCAATTTTTACCATCTCACCTGGTTTCTATAGCATCTTGTACGTCTCACTGTCCAAAAAACATGCCAACATTTATAAATAACAGAGGTGCACCAGGAGCAGTCTTTAATTTAATAGGAATTTACAAACACTGTGCAATCTGTACCACCTTTAAGTAACACACTTAAAGTTGGATAATTTGGCATGCCAGACTACTACAAAACTCCTTCAATAAATAACATATTGTACAACAGTTGTATCATTTGACTAGATGACTGTGACTGGCCTCCAAAAATCACCTCTCACTGTACCCAAGATGCAAACATTTTTACTAATAAACCATTTACTCCCTATGCTAGACCCCTTACGATTCTCTAGCAGTATCTTCTCACCTCTAGAGAAACCACAAAATATTTGGCAAGAATTATTTGAAGTCCCATCTCTTCCATCATATATGTGATGTTTCTCTGTAAAATCCTCTTTTTTTCTTTGTGCTTTCCATACTCTATATTGCTTTTCTGTAGCACACAAATGGCAATCCTTCATTATACTAATACAATACAAATATAATACATCAGAAAAAATGAGCCAGTGTCCATCTGCATTTTCTAGTGGCCAAAGTTATCATGATACTTTATTCTCATCTTCCATTACATTCAATTGCATTGCCTGTGTTCCTACTCTACAGGCATCAACGTTGGCAAAGCCAATAACAGTGGAAAGCAAGTGGTCAGTGGAGCGAAGGGGTGGGAGAGAGGAAAGAAATGTGGGGGAGAGTCAATAGAATGGTGAGAAGTGGAGGATGGAGAAGAGAGCCCCCACCCCCCAAGCCACAGTGGTGTCAGGTTTGGGACTCAGCAGAAGAAGCTACATGACTAAGGTGCGAACATAGGGTGTAGGAGGTACATTTACATTCCATAAAAAAAGAAACAAACAAACAGTGAGAGAAAGGAGAAGAGCATGGGGTGGGAAGATGGAGAGTGGAGTTGTTGGGCAGCAGGAAAAGAGAGGGAGTGCATTCGGAGCAGAACATGCATTCCCATGGAGAACTAAATGAGAAATGAAGCCACAATATCAAAGAACATATATGAATGACATCAAGAGTAAAGGCTACAACACTGAAAACCAAAAGAAGACGTAAAATATAATGCACCATGGGCATGAGTAACACCAGAATACTGGGGAAATCCATCCAATAAACAGCAAGGAAAGGAGATGGAAATGAAAGCTATCCAATAAAGAGCAAAGGGCTGACCCAAAGCCCCCTTTATGTAGTATTGTATGCAAGTTGTCTGAGACAGACTGCTGAAGCTGTCTGTAGCAACCCGGCACCCAAAGCGTGCAAGATACATTTTATGATGAGATTAAAAGTATTGCACACTTTAGCACTGGTGACCAGTGCTAAAGTGCATAAGCTTGCTCCTTAAAACCTGGTAGCATTGGATTATAGCCAACTGGCATATTTAATTTACTTATAAGTCCCTAGTAAAGTTGCACCACATATACCAAGGGCCTGTAAATTAAATGCTACCAGTGAGCCTACAACAGTTATTGTGCCACGCAATTAAGTAGCTCTTTAAACATGTCTCAGGCTTGGTATGATAAAATAAACCTTGTGCTAGGCCCAAACCTTCCGTTTTAATACATATGCCACCCCTAAAATAGGCTATGGACAGCCCAGAGGGCAGGGACCAGTGTATTATAGTAGGACATGTACTTTTAAGTTTTACATGTCATGGTAGCTTTCCAGCATTTCAAGGCCTACCTATCCCATAGGATAGCTTTAGAGTCACCTTATTACATTTAATAGGATGGAAATTCCAAATGGGTGCAGGTAACCAGTTCATGTTTGGTGTCTTTGGAATTGCAATGAAAAATCCTAACTTACTGTGAAGCTAGATGTTTTTTAAAATGTTTCTATAATGATAGTAGGCAAAACAAAGTAACAGTGTTACATTTACATGGACATCAGACAGAGCTATGATCATACAATTGAAAACATGCCATTTATCCAGTATTGGTACATCCACACAACACCGACAATCCCTGTTGTCTCCAAAAACATCCCACATACACCAAAAGCACTCCCACACAAAACTAGGCATCCAAACCAAGGATGCCCCCAGAGCAGCTGCTCAACAATCCTTTTGCTGGGTCTGCCTCCGATTTGGTCTCTGTGACCGGGGCAATCAGTTCCTGTAACTTCCCTGTCATTCATAATAGCCTTTCTCCAGCTTATCGTCCAACCTGACCTCTCATATCTGGCATTCTTGAGCCAGTGTACATTCCCCCATATCCCTGCTCTGCTGCTCATAAGTAGGTCCCCGAGAGGACATCCATTGGATAGCAATGCATCTATTAGGTAGCACAAGCCCCAACAGTACAAATTTGTAGTATTCCCTGCTCCTCTTTGAGCTCGGTATCTGATGAAGCAGGCAATGCTGCATAACGTTGCCTATATGTATGTTAGTCAATTCTCTGAGACAGTGAAAAATCATGCACCAGTGATCCAACATGTCAGGACACCCCCACACCATGTGCATGAAGTCTGCCTTTAGCCCCTGCACACTGGGCACAGGTGCTTGATATAGTTTTATCTCCCACATAACCTCTTAGGCTTGGTGTACAGTGTAAAAATGCATCAGCTTGAATCACTAATTATTATAGATTTACCTCAATAGGGCACATGCCTTCCTCCAGTTGTTATCTGTGAGGAGTTCCCCTTGATCTTCAACCCGGCCGTGCCTAGCTATCAAACTGGGCTGCTGGTTGATCTCATTGCAGCTCAACATGCAACCTTGTGATTAGCCCTTTGGGTGGCTCCGCCATCAAACAAGACTTCCAGCATCAGAGTAGGCTACAGGGTCTGGGGGAAGCCACACCAGGTTTCACTGGCTGTTTTTGTAAGTTTAGCAAAGTGTAGGAAAGATTCCCCCCCCCCAAATGCCTCTCTTGCCTCCCTAAACGTGACACACTGCTCCCATGAGTACAGGTCCTCTAGTGTTTCACAATGGCCCTCAATCCATGCCGTGATGGACCTGATTTCTTTGACTTACAGAAAGGGCCTAAATAACCACAGTAGTAGGTGCATAGAAAATAGGGCCCGGTGTAGGACTTATTGGAGCGGAAACTCCTGTGTGCCATCTATGCACTGCGGCTCCCACCAACAGGGAAAGGGGCAATTCAGCCTCACCCACCATACCTGACCCAGTCTCTTCTCCCCATTAGGGCCCTGAGCACACATGTGCATAGCACATTGCAACTGAGAAGCCATATAGTACAATTATACATCTGGTAGACTAAGTCCTCCTTCTTCGATATCTAATTTAAGGTCTCAGAGCGCTACCCGACTGCTTTCCTAGCCCAAACCAGGACCACCAGAAGACTGTTTAATTTCTTAAATGTTGAGCGATCAATAGAATACTCTATGTTCTTCAGCACATAAAGGCAGTGGACAGTGATACCATTTCGGCAATTGCCACCTTGATAGCAGTAATTTACTCCAGAAAGCTACTGAGGTCTCTAGGCCCGCCACAAATCTGCCAATATTGTATCTGTACTGCTTCTCGGCCGTATGTGCCACCTGTATACCCAGATGGTGGAATCATTTGGCTTTCCAGTGCAGGCCTAAGTCAAGGAGGGAACCCCTAGGATCCTCAGCCCATCTTCCAAAAGAGAAAATCAGAAACTTACCCACATTCGGGCTAAGTCCCGACAGCTTCTCAAAGCCACACAGGACAGACAGCAGCAGCGGCACTGTTTGCATCAGGTTCCCCAGCTATATCAAGGCGTTATCCACATAGAGGGACACTATAGTCTTGGTGTCTTCCACTTGTATCCCCTAGCCCCACAGCTCAGCCTGCAGATGTTGCACCAACAGTTCTATAGCCAGTGAGAACAGCAGGAAGGACAGAGGGCATCCCTGTCTAGTCCCCTGCTGTATCTCAATTTTGTCAGAAATCCAGATCAGACCCTCGCTGATGGCGCAGAATACAGCAGAGCTTTCCACATGAGCATTTTCGCTTCACCACACACAGAATGCATGACTGTAGGAAAGTACCATCTTGCCTGGCATGTTACCCCCATTTGTCACTGTATATAGGTTGTTTTAGTTGTATGTGTCACTGGGACCCTGGTAACCCAGGGCCCCAGTGCTCATAAGTGTGCCTGAATGTGTTACCTGTGTAGTGACTAACTGTCTCACTGAAGCTCTGCTAATCAGAACCTCAGTGGTTATGCTCTCTCATTTCTTTCCAAATTGTCACTGACAGGCTAGTGACCATTTTTACCAATTTACATTGGCTTACTGGAACACCCTTATAATTCCCTAGTATATGGTACTAAGGTACCCAGGGTATTGGGGTTCCAGGAGATCCCTATGGGCTGCAGCATTTCTTTTGCCACCCATAGGGAGCTCTGACAATTCTTACACAGGCCTGCCACTGCAGCCTGAGTGAAATAACGTCCACGTTATTTCACAGCCATTTTACACTGCACTTAAGTAACTTATAAGTCACCTATATGTCTAACCTTTACCTGGTAAAGGTTAGGTGCAAAGTTACTTAGTGTGAGGGCACCCTGGCACTAGCCAAGGTGCCCCCACATTGTTCAGAGCCAATTCCCTGAACTTTGTGAGTGCGGGGACACCATTACACGCGTGCACTACATATAGGTCACTACCTATATGTAGCTTCACCATGGTAACTCCGAATATGGCCATGTAACATGTCTATGATCATGGAATTGCCCCCTCTATGCCATCCTGGCATTGTTGGTACAATTCCATGATCCCAGTGGTCTGTAGCACAGACCCTGGTACTGCCAGACTGCCCTTCCTGGGGTTTCTCTGCAGCTGCTGCTGCTGCCAACCCCTCAGACAGGCAGCTGCCCTCCTGGGGTCCAGCCAGGCCTGGCCCAGGATGGCAGAACAAAGAACTTCCTCTGAGAGAGGGTGTGACACCCTCTCCCTTTGGAAAATGGTGTGAAGGCAGGGGAGGAGTAGCCTCCCCCAGCCTCTGGAAATACTTTGTTGGGCACAGATGTGCCCAATTCTGCATAAACCAGTCTACACCGGTTCAGGGACCCCTTAGCCCCTGCTCTGGCGCGAAACTGGACAAAGGAAAGGGGAGTGACCACTCCCCTGACCTGCACCTCCCCTGGGAGGTGTCCAGAGCTCCTCCAGTGTGCTCCAGACCTCTGCCATCTTGGAAACAGAGGTGCTGCTGGCACACTGGACTGCTCTGAGTGGCCAGTGCCACCAGGTGACGTCAGAGACTCGTTGTGATAGGCTCCTTCAGGTGTTAGTAGCCTTTCCTCTCTCCTAGGTAGCCAAACCCTCTTTTCTGGCTATTTAGGATCTCTGTCTCTGGGGAAACTTTAGATAACGAATGCATGAGCTCAGCCGAGTTCCTCTGCATCTCCCTCTTCACCTTCTGATAAGGAATCGACCGCTGACCGCGCTGGAAGCCTGCAAACCTGCAACATAGTAGCAAAGACGACTACTGCAACTCTGTAACGCTGATCCTGCCGCCGTCTCGACTGTTTTCCTGCTTGTGCATGCTGTGGGGGTAGTCTGCCTCCTCTCTGCACCAGAAGCTCCGAAGAAATCTCCCGTGGGTCGACGGAATCTTCCCCCTGCAACCGCAGGCACCAAAAAGCTGCATTACCGGTCCCTTGGGTCTCCTCTCAGCACGACGAGCGAGGTCCCTCGAATCCAGCGACACCGTCCAAGTGACCCCCACAGTCCAGTGACTCTTCAGCCCAAGTTTGGTGGAGGTAAGTCCTTGCCTCACCTCGCTGGGCTGCATTGCTGGGAACCGCGACTTTGCAAGCTACTCCGGCCCCTGTGCACTTCCGGCGGAAATCCTTCGTGCACAGCCAAGCCTGGGTCCACGGCACTCTAACCTGCATTGCACGACTTTCTAAGTTGGTCTCCGGCGACGTGGGACTCCTTTGTGCAACTTCGGCGAGCACCGTTTCACGCATCCTCTTAGTGCCTGTTTCTGGCACTTCTCCGGGTGCTACCTGCTTCAGTGAGGGCTCTTTTTCTTGCTTGACGTCCCCTCTCTCTGCAGGTCCAATTTGTGACCTCCTGGTCTCTCCTGGGCCCCAGCAGCGTCCAAAAACGCCAAACGCACGATTTGCGTGTAGCAAGGCTTGTTGGCGTCCATCCGGCGGGAAAACACTTCTGCACGACTCTCCAAGGCGTGGGGGATCCATCCTCCAAAGGGGAAGTCTCTAGCCCTTGTCGTTCCTGCAGTATTCACAGTTCTTCAGCCTAGTAAGAGCTTCTTTGCACCAACCGCTGGCATTTCTTGGGCATCTGCCCATCCCCGAGCTGCTTGTGACTTTTGGACTTGGTCCCCTTGTTCCACAGGTACCCTCAGTCAGGAATCCATCGTTGTTGCATTGCTGATTTGTGTTTTCCTTGCATTTTCCCTCTAACACGACTATTTTGTCCTTAGGGGAACTTTAGTGCACTTTGCACTCACTTTTCAGGGTCTTGGGGAGGGTTATTTTTCTAACTCTCACTATTTTCTAATAGTCCCAGCGACCCTCTACTAGGTCACATAGGTTTGGGGTCCATTCGTGGTTCACATTCCACTTCTGGAGTATATGGTTTGTGTTGCCCCTATCCCTATGTTTCCCCATTGCATCCTATTGTAACTATACATTGTTTGCACTGTTTTCTAAGACTATACTGCATATTTTTGCTATTGTGTATATATATCTTGTGTATATTTCCTATCCTCTCACTGAGGGTACACTCTAAGATACTTTGGCATATTGTCATAAAAATAAAGTACCTTTATTTTTAGTATAACTGTGTATTGTGTTTTCTTATGATATTGTGCATATGACACTAAGTGGTACTGTAGTAGCTTCACACGTCTCCTAGTTCAGCCTAAGCTGCTCTGCTAAGCTACCATTATCTATCAGCCTAAGCTGCTAGACACCCTATACACTAATAAGGGATAACTGGGCCTGGTGCAAGGTGCAAGTACCCCTTGGTACTCACTACAAGCCAGTCCAGCCTCCTACATTGGTTGTGCAGCGGTGGGATAAGTGCTTTGAGACTACTTACCACTCTTGTCATTGTACTTTTCATAAGAGAAAAATATACAAAACAAGGTCAGTGTATATACACATAGCCAAAAAGTTTTGCATTTCCTCTTTTCACTCTTTTCTAAGTGCTGAAAAGTACTTCTAAACTTTCAAAAAGTTCTTAAAAGTTTAAAAAGTTTTTTCTGTCTTTCTAAAAAGTTCTGAAAACTTTTTTCTCTTTGTCTATCACTTTAACTCTCTCTAAAAATGTCTGGCACAGGCCAAAAAGTTGAACTGTCCAAACTTGCATATGATCACCTTAGCTGGAAAGGAGCAAGGAGTCTCTGCATAGAGAGAGGTTTGAGTGTAGGGAAGAATCCTTCCTTAGAACTGTTAATTAATATGCTTAGAGTACAGGATAAGGCCATAAGTGCCCAATCTGTAGAAAAAGTAGCTAATGGTTCTCAATCTGATCCAGGGACTCCCCCAGGAAAAGGTTCAGGAAAGAAACTTCTCAGCCTGCCCATTACTAGACAGTCTAGCATAGTTGGTACAGAGGTTGAATCACATCATACTGATGATGTGCTCTCACATTATGCTGGTAGCCAAGCTGTTAGGGTGCCCTCTGTAAGGGACAGGTCTCCTTCTGTTCATTCCCATCATACCTCTGTATCTAGAAATGTCCCTCCCACCCACCCTGATGACAGATTGTTAGAAAGGGAGCTCAATAGATTGAGAGTGGAACAAACCAGACTGAAGCTCAAGAAGCAACAGCTGGATTTGGATAGACAGTCTTTAGAAATAGAGAGGGAAAGACAGAAAATGGGTTTAGATACCCATGGTGGCAGCAGCAGTATTCCCCATAGTCATCCTGCAAAAGAGCATGATTCCAGGAATCTGCATAAGATAGTTCCCCCTTACAAGGAGGGGGATGACATTAACAAGTGGTTTGCTGCACTTGAGAGGGCCTGTGCTGTACAGGATGTCCCTCAAAAGCAGTGGGCTGCTATCCTATGGCTATCATTTACTGGAAAAGGTAGGGATAGGCTCCTTACTGTAAAAGAAAATGATGCTAACAATTTCCAAGTTCTTAAGAATGCACTCCTGGATGGTTATGGCTTAACCACTGAACAGTACAGGATAAAGTTCAGAGATACCAAAAAGGAGTCTTCACAAGACTGGGTTGATTTCATTGACCAGGCAGTGAAGGCCTTGGAGGGGTGGTTACATGGCAGTAAAGTTACTGATTATGACAGCCTGTATAACTTGATCCTGAGAGAGCATATTCTTAATAATTGTGTGTCTGATTTGTTGCACCAGTACTTGGTGGACTCTGATCTGACCTCTCCCCAAGAATTGGGAAAGAAGGCAGACAAATGGGTCAGAACAAGAGTGAACAGAAAAGTTCATACAGGGGGTGACAAAGATGGCAACAAAAAGAAGGATGGTAAGTCTTCTGACAAGGGTGGGGACAAATCTAAAAATGAGTCTTCATCAGGCCCACAAAAACACTCTGGTGGGGGTGGTGGGCCCAAATCCTCCTTTAATCAGAACAAGGAAAAGAAACCATGGTGCTATTTATGTAAGATAAAAGGCCATTGGACAACAGATCCCAGTTGTCCAAAGAAAGGCACCACAGCTCCTACCACTACAACCCCTACTGCTACACCTAGTGTCCCTACTAATAGCAGTGGTGGTGGGAGCAAACCTACTAATAGCCAATCCAAGGGAGTAGCTGGGCTCACTTTTGGTAATTTAGTTGGGGTTGGTCTAATTAGGGAGACCACAGAGGCTACTTTAGTCTCTGAAGGGGCTATTGACTTAGCCACTTTGGTTGCTTGCCCCCATAACTTGGAGAAGTACAAGCAACTAACCCTAATAAATGGTGTTGAGGTCCAGGCCTACAGGGACACAGGTGCCAGTGTCACAATGGTGATTGAGAAACTGGTGCACCCTGAACAACACATACTTGGACACCAGTACCAAGTAACCGATGCTCACAACATAACACAAAGCCACCCCATGGCTGTTGTAAATCTCAACTGGGGGGGGGTATCTGGTCCAAAGAAAGTTGTGGTAGCTTCAGATTTACCTGTAGACTGTCTATTAGGGAACGATTTGGAGACATCAGCTTGGTCAGATGTGGAGTTGGAGGCCCATGCAGCAATGCTGGGCATCCCAGGGCATATTTTTGCTTTGACAAGGGCTCAGGCCAAAAAGCAAAAAGGACAGGGAAGCTTGGATCCTGGAACAATGGACCAAGTGCTCCCTAAAGCTAGGGTTAGTAGAAGCAAACCACTTCCTACTATCCCTCCCTCTACAGTGGATTCTACTTCTGAGGAAGAAGAATTCCCTCCCTGTGCAGAACCTACACCAGAGGAGCTGGAAGCAGACACTGCTGAGCTTTTGGGTGAAGGGGGGCCTGCCAGAGAGGAGCTGAGTGTGGCACAGCAAACCTGTCCCACATTAGAGGGTCTCAGACAGCAAGCTGTCAAACAGGCTAATGGGGATGTCAGTGACTCACACAGAGTTTACTGGGAGGACAACCTCTTGTACACTGAGCATAGGGATCCTAAACCTGGAGCTGCCAGGAGATTAGTGATCCCTCAGGAGTACAGAAAGTTCCTCCTAACACTGGCACATGACATTCCCTTAGCTGGGCACCTGGGTCAAATGAAAACTTGGGACAGATTGGTACCACTGTTTCATTGGCCTAGGATGTCTGAGGACACAAAAGAATTTTGTAAGTCCTGTGAAACCTGTCAAGCCAGTGGCAAGACAGGTGGCACTCCAAAGGCACCCCTTATCCCACTGCCTGTGGTTGGGGTTCCCTTTGAAAGGGTAGGGGTTGACATAGTTGGCCCCCTTGACCCTCCTACTGCTTCAGGCAATAGGTTTATCTTGGTGGTAGTGGACCATGCCACAAGATATCCTGAAGCTATTCCTTTAAGGACCACTACAGCTCCTGCAGTGGCAAAGGCCCTCCTGGGAATATTTTCCAGGGTGGGCTTCCCAAAGGAAGTAGTATCAGACAGGGGAAGCAATTTCATGTCTGCATACTTAAAGGCCATGTGGAAGGAGTGTGGTGTAACTTACAAGTTCACAACACCCTATCATCCACAAACAAATGGACTGGTGGAGAGATTTAATAAAACTCTCAAAGGCATGATTATGGGACTCCCTGAAAAACTCCGCAGGAGATGGGATATCCTTCTACCATGCCTCCTTTTTGCCTACAGGGAGGTACCCCAGAAAGGAGTGGGCTTCAGCCCCTTTGAACTTCTTTTTGGACACCCTGTTAGGGGTCCACTCACACTTGTAAAGGAGGGTTGGGAACAACCTTTAAAAGCTCCTAAGCAGGATATTGTGGATTATGTACTTGGCCTCAGATCAAGGATGGCTGAGTACATGAAAAAGGCCAGTAAAAACCTTCAGGCCAGCCAAGAGCTCCAGAAGCAATGGCATGATCAGAAGGCTGTTTTGGTTCAGTACCAACCAGGGCAGAAAGTGTGGGTCTTGGAGCCTGTGGCCCCAAGAGCACTCCAAGATAAATGGAGTGGACCCCACACAATTGTTGAAAAGAAGGGTGAAGTCACCTACTTGGTTGACTTAGGCACTGCCAGGAGTCCCCTTAGGGTGCTCCATGTCAACCGCCTGAAACCCTACTATGACAGGGCTGATCTCACCCTGCTCATGGCAACAGATGAGGGACAGGAAGAAGACAGTGATCCTCTACCTGATCTCTTCTCTTCCACAGAACAAGATGCTCTTGTGGAAGGTGTAGTTTTGGCTGATTGTCTTACTGCTGAGCAGAAAGATAATTGCATAAATCTCCTAGGACAATTTTCAGAACTCTTCTCCATTGTGCCAGGCACCACTTCTTGGTGTGAGCACACTATAGATACTGGAGACAGTTTACCTGTCAAAAGTAAGATCTATAGGCAGCCTGACCATGTCAGGGACTGCATAAAGCAAGAAGTTCAGAAGATGTTGGAACTAGGAGTGGTTGAGCACTCTGACAGTCCATGGGCTTCTCCTGTGGTACTGGTACCAAAACCCAATTCTAAAGATGGAAAGAAGGAAATGAGGTTTTGTGTAGACTATAGAGGTCTCAACTTGGTAACCAAAACTGATGCTCACCCTATACCCAGGGCAGATGAGCTAATAGATACACTGGCATCTGCCAAGTATCTAAGCACTTTTGATTTGACTGCAGGGTATTGGCAGATCAAAATGTCAGAAGATGCTAAACCTAAGACTGCATTTTCTACCATTGGAGGACATTACCAGTTTACTGTAATGCCTTTTGGTTTGAAAAATGCACCTGCCACTTTTCAGAGGTTGGTGAACACAGTCCTGCAAGGGCTGGAAGCTTTCAGTGCAGCATATTTGGACGATATAGCTGTCTTTAGCTCCAGCTGGGATGATCACCTGGTCCACCTATGGAAAGTTTTGGAGGCCCTGCAAAAGGCAGGCCTCACTATCAAGGCTTCAAAGTGCCAGATAGGGCAGGGTAAGGTGGTTTATCTGGGACACCTTGTTGGTGGGGAACAGATTGCACCACTTCAGGGGAAAATCCAAACTATTATTGATTGGGTTCCCCCTACCACTCAGACTCAGGTGAGAGCCTTCCTAGGCCTCACTGGGTATTACAGGAGGTTCATTAAGAACTATGGCTCCATTGCAGCCCCTCTTAATGACCTCACATCCAAAAAAATGCCTAAAAAGGTATTATGGACAGCAAACTGTCAGAAAGCTTTTGAGGAGCTGAAGCAGGCCATGTGCTCTGCACCTGTCCTGAAAAGCCCTTGTTACTCTAAAAAATTCTATGTCCAAACTGATGCATCTGAATTAGGAATAGGGGCAGTCCTATCACAACTTAATTCTGAGGGCCAGGATCAACCTGTTGCTTTTATTAGTAGAAGGTTGACCCCTAGAGAAAAGCGTTGGTCTGCCATTGAGAGGGAGGCCTTTGATGTGGTCTGGGCTCTGAAGAAGTTGAGGCCATACCTGTTTGGCACTCACTTCATTGTTCAGACAGACCACAAACCTCTACTTTGGCTAAAACAAATGAAAGGTGAAAATCCTAAATTGTTGAGGTGGTCCATATCCCTACAGGGAATGGACTATACAGTGGAACATAGACCTGGGAGTAGCCACTCCAATGCAGATGGACTCTCCAGATATTTCCACTTAGACAATGAAGACTCATCAGGTAATGGCTAGTCTTATTGTCCTTCGTTTGGGGGGGGGTTGTGTAGGAAAGTACCATCTTGCCTGGCATGTTACCCCCATTTGTCACTGTATATAGGTTGTTTTAGTTGTATGTGTCACTGGGACCCTGGTAACCCAGGGCCCCAGTGCTCATAAGTGTGCCTGAATGTGTTACCTGTGTAGTGACTAACTGTCTCACTGAAGCTCTGCTAATCAGAACCTCAGTGGTTATGCTCTCTCATTTCTTTCCAAATTGTCACTGACAGGCTAGTGACCATTTTTACCAATTTACATTGGCTTACTGGAACACCCTTATAATTCCCTAGTATATGGTACTAAGGTACCCAGGGTATTGGGGTTCCAGGAGATCCCTATGGGCTGCAGCATTTCTTTTGCCACCCATAGGGAGCTCTGACAATTCTTACACAGGCCTGCCACTGCAGCCTGAGTGAAATAACGTCCACGTTATTTCACAGCCATTTTACACTGCACTTAAGTAACTTATAAGTCACCTATATGTCTAACCTTTACCTGGTAAAGGTTAGGTGCAAAGTTACTTAGTGTGAGGGCACCCTGGCACTAGCCAAGGTGCCCCCACATTGTTCAGAGCCAATTCCCTGAACTTTGTGAGTGCGGGGACACCATTACACGCGTGCACTACATATAGGTCACTACCTATATGTAGCTTCACCATGGTAACTCCGAATATGGCCATGTAACATGTCTATGATCATGGAATTGCCCCCTCTATGCCATCCTGGCATTGTTGGTACAATTCCATGATCCCAGTGGTCTGTAGCACAGACCCTGGTACTGCCAGACTGCCCTTCCTGGGGTTTCTCTGCAGCTGCTGCTGCTGCCAACCCCTCAGACAGGCAGCTGCCCTCCTGGGGTCCAGCCAGGCCTGGCCCAGGATGGCAGAACAAAGAACTTCCTCTGAGAGAGGGTGTGACACCCTCTCCCTTTGGAAAATGGTGTGAAGGCAGGGGAGGAGTAGCCTCCCCCAGCCTCTGGAAATAATTTGTTGGGCACAGATGTGCCCAATTCTGCATAAGCCAGTCTACACTGGTTCAGGGACCCCTTAGCCCCTGCTCTGGCGCGAAACTGGACAAAGGAAAGGGGAGTGACCACTCCCCTGACCTGCACCTCCCCTGGGAGGTGTCCAGAGCTCCTCCAGTGTGCTCCAGACCTCTGCCATCTTGGAAACAGAGGTGCTGCTGGCACACTGGACTGCTCTGAGTGGCCAGTGCCACCAGGTGACGTCAGAGACTCGTTGTGATAGGCTCCTTCAGGTGTTAGTAGCCTTTCCTCTCTCCTAGGTAGCCAAACCCTCTTTTCTGGCTATTTAGGATCTCTGTCTCTGGGGAAACTTTAGATAACGAATGCATGAGCTCAGCCGAGTTCCTCTGCATCTCCCTCTTCACCTTCTGATAAGGAATCGACCGCTGAACGCGCTGGAAGCCTGCAAACCTGCAACATAGTAGCAAAGACGACTACTGCAACTCTGTAACGCTGATCCTGCCGCCTTCTCGACTGTTTTCCTGCTTGTGCATGCTGTGGGGGTAGTCTGCCTCCTCTCTGCACCAGAAGCTCCGAAGAAATCTCCCGTGGGTCGACGGAATCTTCCCCCTGCAACCGCAGGCACCAAAAAGCTGCATTACCGGTCCCTTGGGTCTCCTCTCAGCACGACGAGCGAGGTCCCTCGAATCCAGCGACACCGTCCAAGTGACCCCCACAGTCCAGTGACTCTTCAGCCCAAGTTTGGTGGAGGTAAGTCCTTGCCTCACCTCGCTGGGCTGCATTGCTGGGAACCGCGACTTTGCAAGCTACTCCGGCCCCTGTGCACTTCCGGCGGAAATCCTTCGTGCACAGCCAAGCCTGGGTCCACGGCACTCTAACCTGCATTGCACGACTTTCTAAGTTGGTCTCCGGCGACGTGGGACTCCTTTGTGCAACTTCGGCGAGCACCGTTTCACGCATCCTCTTAGTGCCTGTTTCTGGCACTTCTCCGGGTGCTACCTGCTTCAGTGAGGGCTCTTTTTCTTGCTCGACGTCCCCTCTCTCTGCAGGTCCAATTTGTGACCTCCTGGTCCCTCCTGGGCCCCAGCAGCGTCCAAAAACGCCAAACGCACGATTTGGCGTCCATCCGGCGGGAAAACACTTCTGCACGACTCTCCAAGGCGTGGGGGATCCATCCTCCAAAGGGGAAGTCTCTAGCCCTTGTCGTTCCTGCAGTATTCACAGTTCTTCAGCCTAGTAAGAGCTTCTTTGCACCAACCGCTGGCATTTCTTGGGCATCTGCCCATCCCCGAGCTGCTTGTGACTTTTGGACTTGGTCCCCTTGTTCCACAGGTACCCTCAGTCAGGAATCCATCGTTGTTGCATTGCTGATTTGTGTTTTCCTTGCATTTTCCCTCTAACACGACTATTTTGTCCTTAGGGGAACTTTAGTGCACTTTGCACTCACTTTTCAGGGTCTTGGGGAGGGTTATTTTTCTAACTCTCACTATTTTCTAATAGTCCCAGCGACCCTCTACAAGGTCACATAGGTTTGGGGTCCATTCGTGGTTCACATTCCACTTCTGGAGTATATGGTTTGTGTTGCCCCTATCCCTATGTTTCCCCATTGCATCCTATTGTAACTATACATTGTTTGCACTGTTTTCTAAGACTATACTGCATATTTTTGCTATTGTGTATATATATCTTGTGTATATTTCCTATCCTCTCACTGAGGGTACACTCTAAGATACTTTGGCATATTGTCATAAAAATAAAGTACCTTTATTTTTAGTATAACTGTGTATTGTGTTTTCTTATGATATTGTGCATATGACACTAAGTGGTACTGTAGTAGCTTCACACGTCTCCTAGTTCAGCCTAAGCTGCTCTGCTAAGCTACCATTATCTATCAGCCTAAGCTGCTAGACACCCTATACACTAATAAGGGATAACTGGGCCTGGTGCAAGGTGCAAGTACCCCTTGGTACTCACTACAAGCCAGTCCAGCCTCCTACAATGACGTTTGAGCCAATGGATGTTTATAAGGGTGCTTCTGTGGGGATAAATCCATATTGATTGTCATGTACAAGCTGACAGATGACCCTGCACAATCTATTGATTAGAATCTTAGCGAGGACCCTTGCATCCACGTTGATCATGGGCAGCAAGCATTAGGAGCCTAAGTCCTCATGGTCACAGACTGGCTCAGGGAGCATTATAATGAGTGCTTCTTGCATGGTCTGGGGCAGAATACATCTCTCATCTGCCTTATTATAGCCCTTGAGAAAATGTTCCACCAATACATCAGAGTAGGTAGCACAAAACTCCATTGGGAGGCCTTCCGGCAGGGCCTTAATCACCTTACGGATCTGATCTCAGGTCAGGGACAGGATTAATTTCTCCCACTGAGCTGGCTCCAAGGCAGGCATACCTAGCAGCCACCCCACAGAAACTCCTGCACTGCTGTTTCATCCCAGTCTCCCCTTTTGCTATACTCTCACTGAAGGTACTGCTGCAACATCTTGTTAATCATGGCAAGGGTCATGACAAATCTGCTCTTTTCTAGTTTCAGTGATAAAATCAGGGAGCTCAGTCTCTGTGGAGCAACCAAGCCAGGAGGCGGCCAAGTCTGTCGCCCTCCATGTGTAACTACTGTCTATACTCCTTCAATGTGAATTTATCGAGCCTATGCCCGGGCTCTCCTACCAGCCACTGGGCCTCCAGCAGTCTACCCTGCAACAACGTGTCTCTAGGATCCCCCTGCTGGGCACCAGCCAGTGCAGCCTCCTAATCTCAAATCTCCCTTTCTATATGCCACCTAATAGCATAGACTCAGGACATTCACCATCCAGTACAGCCTTCAAGGCATCCCACTTGTTAGCCCTGGTCCGGTGGACCCCCAGTTGCTCTCTGGGTATCACACCAGTTTAACACAGATGTCCACATGAATTATAGTGTCATACAGCACCTCAGGGTGCAGTCGCCACATGGGGATAGGTCGGATTTCATGTCTTCACAAATATTCCAGGAGCATCAGAGCATGAGCTGACAGAAAGCTCCCCAAATTCTCAACCGTAGTAACCTGGTCAGTGAGCTCTTGCCCTACAAGCATTCTGTCCAACCTACTAATTGTGCCATGTGTTTCTGAACAGTATTCATACTCACCTTCCCATCAGATGCGTCTCCCTCTATATATCTATACTGTCCATCCTCTGCATGGCCTTCCCAGTGACATTTTCATGCCAGGTTTTGTGTTATGGTTAAGGAGGAATCTATCCATGTCACCGTTTAAGATGCGATTGAAGTCAAACACCTACGGAAGAGGCATCTCTGAAGAAGTATGTCTAGCATTTTTCCAAAAACTCCATTATCATTGTAGTTAGGAGTGATATATTGAGTAAGTTAATACCTTGTCCATCCAGTGTACCTGACAGGAACTAATACCGCCCGCAACATCCACACACACCACCTGCACACCTAAAGTGCACCCCAGAAGCTATGCATATGCAACCTTTGTCGAGTAGGATGAATAAGTGGAAGTGTACAGCTATTGTCTCCATTTCCTCCTCAGCTTGTCCGCCTCTGGGTCAGTAAGATGCATCTCCTAGAGGAAAGCAATTCCTATATGATACCATCTAAGGTAGGTATGTACAGCATATCTTTTTGTGTAATCTCTCAGGCCCTTAACATTCCAAGTAAGAGTATTAACCATAGCTGCCATAGATTTTTGTGTCACCCCATTCCCTACTCTCTGGGCTCCCATCCCTCCCTCATGCAGCATTTGTGTGTGTTTTGACCCTCTGCCTCTCCACTCACTAGCATGGCATCCGTGTATGAGTGTGCAGTGTCCGTAAAGTTGCTTGGTCTAGTAAAAAAAAACGAACCAAACCCGCTAATAAACCAACTGTTAGAAATGGTTTTCTGATTGCCTATGGTATGCACCTAAGCCAGGCAGAAACCACTACTCTAGTCAGGGCTAGTAAGTTACACACCAAAGATAACCTGTGCTCATCCCCGGTAGCTTAGCACAGAGCAGTCAGGCTTATCCCCAGATGTCATGTATAAAGCGTTTGTGCAATGCATGCACACTAGTGACTCAATAAATACCCCACAAAAGAGACCCCACACCAATGGGTTTAAAAACATACTATATATTATAAATAAGTCATAGACCAATATGGCGTACATGACTGTCTGCTTTGCCACTAGACAATTGTCACCAACATTACAATAAGTGCAACAAGGAAACTACCCTTAGGCTGCAGAACATTGTGGAAGAAAACATTACTGTGCCTATCATGCAGTTATCATGCTAGACTTGTCCTGACAAAGCAAGGCAAAACACACAGGTTATGACATCATGACATGAAATGCAGGTTATGCCAACTCTGAAGTATTACCGGATTTCCTGGCATTGGTAGTGGCTAAAATGATATACAGTCTGACACGAGCATGGAAATGCAGAACTTCCAATGGAAGTATGAAGCATCACATTAGGGCAAATAAACTGATCTTGTGGGAGGAATAACACATAAATCACAGTGAGACCATAAGCACCTTGCACAAAAAAGCAGCTAGCATTCATTATCTCGCTAGTGAAGTACCAAAACAACATATACTGTCCCTCCAGAGAATTAACTTCATCAGGTTGCAGAAATAGATACTGTACCCATCGAACTAGTATAAACACTATAGAACGCACCCCAAATCACCAGGCAGAATCATAGGACACAGTGCACTTGCACTGTTATTGGGTGGATTAAGGGGGGCTGGAGGGAACTTTGCCCAGGCTTATGTCGAAGGCCTTGGGAACTCCCACACGCCTATTACAGGTGTTATGGTAATTATTGTGGTTTTTCTCAGACTTGGTCCAAAGCATTGAGCACGGGTACAAAGACGCTCGTATTACAGTTCCTACATTAATTACCAAACCATCCCCACCAGAACTATGTCACTAGCGGTGGGGATTTCATGGCAGGTGCCTCTTCCCTGTGCTGCAGGCGGATGCCATTGCCGGGCAACAAACCCCACAGGAATGGCCTCATGCTCCCCCCCTCTGTGTTGGACAGGGCCAACCACAGAGGTGGACGGAATAGCTTTGGCAGGAATCAGATGGACCAAGGTGAGGATTTGGGGGATAATGCTTCAGGTGGCAGCAGGCTTAGGCAGTTGGGGCCCGCGTCGGCACTTTCAGGGGCCTCACCTGTGGGCAGGGCAAAGCAGCGCTGATACTGGCAGGACTCCCTATGGATGGGGGAGGGTGACATTGTCTCCTACTCGTCGTCCATGAAACCCATTCCTGCAGGTTTGTGGCTGAGCCAGTGCAGCATGAGTGATGCAGGATGGGGATATGCCAGTTCCTGTAAACCCTCGCTGGTTCTCTTATAATGTTTTCCGCCACATGGGATCACATTTCAGTGCTGGGGCCCTAAACTACAGTATTTCAGGACACTCAGTTGATGGCAAAGCACCCGTGCCTCAGATGGGCAAGGCAGTTGCTCCCGAATGTCCCAGAGGTGCTGCACTTCTGTCAGGGGTGAGTGCTGAGTGGCAGCAATATGAATGGCACGGGAAGAGCTCACCAGGTGCTAATGCTTCTAGTAAATGGGAACTAGTGCACTCCCCATGCACTGACCTCCTGGGGGCAGGCAACCAGTAGTGAGCAGGAAGGCCAGGCACGAACAAATATTATGAATGGCAATCCCCCTGATAGTCCCAAAGTGCCTTAGCAGAACCAAAGATCAGTGAGCCACTGGAAGCAGGCCAACAAGCAGAAAAGCAATCCAGGGAGTCCTTTATGCCACCCAGCAGCAACAGGTAGCAGAGCAAACACAGAAGAGCAGTCTAGATGAGTCCTTTGTGAAGTCCAGGAGTCCTACTGGCAGATGTTCAGTCCCAGTTTCAAAAGTGCTCTAAAATATGGGGTTATAGCTCCTCTACTTATTCTCAAAATGTCCAGTTTATAGAAGGTGGGAAAAGGATCCAGGCAAATCTGACCAGTTCTAAGAATTTCTTTTCTCCTCTACCCTGGCTCCAGACATCAGTAGGCGTTAAACAAGCCAATTGTGTGAGGGCATGACACATCCTATTCAAGCATAACGTCTGAATGACCCTCACTCCCTCCAAGTCCAGGAAAATCATCAGTATGCAGATGTAACCCTGTTAAACCTAACCCTTCTTGATGGATGGCCATCTGGAGAGTATGCACAAAGTGGAGCTGTCACTCTGTCCTAGACGTGAATTGGAGTCAGGCTGCAAAACACCAGAGGTTTCAGCACAGAGAAATGATGACTTTCTAAACGTGGTATTTCTAAAATAATAATTTAAAATCCACCTACACCAGTCACCGGGATTTCTCACTACCATTCCAACCATACCAAACATGCCCACACTACTCCTTATGCATCAGAAATTACCACTTTGAAGTATTTAAGGGAGCTCCTAATGCACCCCTATGAGAGGAGCAGCACTCAAAGTAGTGAAAAAATAAATATGCTGTTTGTCGCTACTAGGACATGCAATACATAAAGGGGCATATTTTCAAGCCCCTTGGGCCACCTTAGCGCTGCCACAGTGTAATTTCTATGACACTAAGGTGGCTTTTCTTCCACATCATATTTACAAAGTGGCACAATCATTGCATTGTGCTACTTTGCAAAGCCTAGCACCACATCATTCATCAGGCATAATGTATGCAAGGGGGGGTGTTCCGGCGCAGGGAGACCCTAAAAAATGGTGCAGTGAAATTTACATTTCACTGCGACATTTTTTCCATCATTTTTAAGGCCTACTCCAAGCAGATGTTAAAATGACACACCCATTATATTCAATGGGCCTCCCTGTGCTTTGCTGCACTAGTGTCAAATTTTTTGATGCTAGTGTAGCAAAGAGCCACAATAGCGTAAAAAATGTTGCAACCATGGTGGCGTTAGGTGCTGGTAGGGGGCGCAAGAAAAGTGGCGCATCATCTATGATGCACCACTTTCTTGTAAATATGCCCCCAAGATATATGTCGTACCTTTTACATTCACAGCACCCTACCCATGGGGCTATCTAGGGCCTACCATGGGGGTGACTTATGTGTAGTAAAAAGGGAGTTTAGACCTTCAGTGTGGCAGTAAACTGTGCGTGCAAACACTGCAGTGGCAGACCTGAGACAAGTTTGGGAGGCTACTGCTGTGGGTGGTGCGATCTGCGCTGCAGGCCCTCTTGTAGCATTTAATTTCAGGCTCTGGATACATGGTATACCACTTTACAAGAGATATAAAGATAAATTTAATAAGGCTAACAGGTGTAAGCCAATTAAACCAGGTTTTAGAGGAGAGAGCATATGTACTTTAGCACTGATTAGCAATGGTAAAGTGTCCAGAGTCTTAAAGCCGACAAAAACAGGGTCAGAAAAATAAGAAGAGAAAGACAAAAAGTTTGGGGATAACCCTGTAGAAAGGGCCATTTCTGACACCAACCCAGATCCAATCCTCTTTCCTCCCAGTAAACATCAATATGTACTTTCCAATGATACTTCCCATTTGAGATGCCACTGAGTTCCCCGCCTGCAGTCATACAGTGTAACGTCTGCCACCTTGTAATTTCCAGCACTCAAATAGTGCTAAACAAAATCATATTACACACCTGGGACACTAAGAGGGTTCTGACTTTCCACCAGCCAAGGCCACGGTCCTCCCTAATTCCCAGCTACCCTGACAACCATAAATCTTTCTCAATAAGCATAGGCCATAAAAGACGAGTAACAGAAAGGTGAGAAACAAAGCAACCCCTATACAAACAGTACAAACAACAGGTCAGAAGGTAAGGCCATCATAATAACTCCCCACATAAAAGATCATACTTAATAGCTTGAGTCCCTGCAGCAAGGAGGTCTTGAATAGCAAGCAACCCCCTGAGCAGGATACCTAGTGGTAAGAAGAAAGGCATAATTAATGCAGTACCCAGCTTGAACCTGGGAAGGATCAAACTGGAATTCTCCATCATTGTCCATAATCTCCAACCATCCGGGAGCAGCAGTTTGTGGCCAGGAATCCTTGTTGGTGCTACTGTCAAAAGAGGTTCGCCTGGGAGTCTCCCCCCAAAAAAACACCTAGCATTCCATCACCCTGTATCTCTGTGTGTGAGTGATCTGTAGTAGCCTTCATACCGCAGGAACTCTCCTTAGCCAAACCTCTGGGCATGCCTCATCAGGTCCTCCTGGATCAAAACCCATTGTTGTATTGGTATGGGAAGGTCCGCTAATGGCCAGAGCTAAGCAGGCTGGCACTAAAGCATCTGACTTGTTCTGTAGTCAGTGTATCTGCGGAGTGTGTGTTCAGCTCAGTTGTTGCAGTGAGAAGGAACAGTCTGTCACCTTAAAACGTGGAGAGATTGAACATGATCATGATTAACCAGCATTTCATACCACCTGATTACTCCATTCCCAAAACACCACAGGAGCAGAAGGAGGGTGATTGGTCAGAATCAAGTTCGTTAGCTGACCAACTTCTGAGTGACCATCTGAGTTTGAGGATGAACTCAACTTCCCAAACTGAGTATGGCAGTACCACAATAAAATGTTTTATATTTTTCTGGTCGAACCTCTTTCTTTGCAAAAAAAAGGAGCTGGTGGAACATTATGTTTGTGTCGGATTTATGTTTTCCCTCAATTTTTTAGTTACATATGTGGATTGGAATTCCTCTTGATCCAGAAAGATTAAAAAAGTCTGGGGTTTCGGGTCCACTACTTATACCCCTTTCTGCCTTTGAAGTAGGCCAAATTCAAAGGAAAGTCTTTGCTGTTTACAGGATCCTAGGTTGCCCAGGCCAGGCCTCAGACACACACCAGGGGGCCGGAGACTGCATTGTGTGAGGGCAGGCACAGCCCATTCAGGTATATGTAACCACTCCTCCCTTTACTCCCGCCCAGACGGCTCATCAGGATATGCAGACTACACCCCAGCTCCCTTGGTGTCACTGTCTAGAGAAGATTCACAAATAACCCAATTGTCAGTCTGACCAAGACAAGGAATCCACAAACAGGGAGTGTCACAGAATGATTTAAGCAAGAAATTTCCCGCTTTCTAAAAGTGGCATTTTCAAACAGACAATTTAAAAACCAACTTAACTAAAAGGTGTATTTTTAAATTGTGAGTTCAGAGACCTCAAACTCCAAATTTGTATCTGCTCTCACAGGGAAACTACACTTTAAGAATATTTAAAGGCAGCCCCCATGTTAACCTATGAGAGAGATAGGCCTTGAAACAGTTAAAACCAAATTTGAGAGTATTTCAATGTTAGGACATGTAAAACACATCAGTATATGTCCCACTTTTAACATACACTGCACCCCGCCCAGGGGGCTACCTAGGGCCTATCTTAGGGGTGCCTTACATGTATAAAAAGGAAAGGTTTGGGCCTGGCAAGTGGGTATACTTGTCAGGTTAAATTGGCAGTGCAAATCTGCACCCACAGACACTGCAATGGCAGGTCTGAGTCATGTTTACAGGGCTATTCATGGGGGTGGGCAATCAATGCTGCAGGCCCACTAGTAGCATTTGATTTACACACCCTAGGCACCTTAGTGCACTTTTCTAGGGACTGTCTAGTGAAACAAATATGGGAAAAGCCAATTACACATCTAATTTCATATAGGAAGCATTTGCACTTTAACACTGGTGGTGGTAAGGAGCCCAGAATAACAAAAAAAACAAAAACAGAGTCCAGCACACAGTCAACAACCAGGGAAGTAGAGGCAAAAAGTTAGGGGATACCACGCCAAGGGTGCCAGGTCTAACAGTGGCCATTGAGTCTGCATGGGAGACGTCACTGTATGGGGTACAGTGCCAGACAAGAGTGGTGAGTCATGGTGCAATAGTCCATGGTAGGGCACTCAAAGGGGTCACCTGGTGCACATGGAAGCCCCTCGGCTGGGAACAGTGGCTCCTGTTTAGGCACACTGGAGTGGTGAGCAGAGATTATGGCTACCATTGTATGCTCCAATGTATGGGACTGGAGGAGGGTGTGGTTATATGTCCCAGCACAGTGTGGACGGCATGGGGGCTGGGGCTGCAATCTGGTTCCTGAGGGAAGTCACCGGGCTCCTCAGGACTTGTTCCCTGGGTTTTGACAGCTGATTGAGACCTAAACACCACACAAGCATTGCACAGGGTGAGAGGACCTAGCAACCGCCACATTTGCATTCACATTCTGAATGAAGGTGAACCTCTGATACAATAGGTGGTTTTAAGGAGAAAATTGGCACTCACAACCATCCAAAACTTCTATATTCTTTTATATAGGCTTTGTTCCACTATTTGCAAGGCGTTGCTCTTTCAGGTAACACACCTCAAACCCTTTACATTAACAATCAATGATTGCTACGAACAACAATATAAAATAAGACACACGTCTTGTATTATTCCACACTTGTGGTGTGATCTTCTTTGTTTATTCCTCCAGGTCCAACTCCAGTTAACACATGTTTCATTTGGGATGTAACCCAATGACTTCATCAGGGCTGCAGATAGCACACATATACAGTAATTTAAAGTCAATTCCAATTTGTTCACATCCCTACCATATCCCAATCTGTTTCCTGTGTACTTAAGGTGGAAACCAAAATGATGCATAAAGTACTACCAAAAACTGACTATTCATGTGAATGGACTAGACACACCCATCTTTCTACATTGCTTCCTTGAATCACATTACTACATACCAATATCAAGTCTGTATATACCCAACCCAAATATGGTTATTTTATATCAATCTCCACCCCTTAATGTAGGTGGTATATGTCCAACTTTTCTATACAGGAATTCCATGCAACACAATATGCATGCACAAACATGTGGAGCCGATCAATTCTTAAACACCTTTGTGTGTTGTTTTTATACCCTGGGTGACAACCAAACCCAATGGAAAGTACCTGTGAAATGGAGTCCTGATATATATTGAGGTTACAAGATCTCCTGATCACTATTATTCATTTCACCCATATCACTTGTTTGCGCTGCCAAATATAATGCAATACTTTAATAAATATCCACTGTACAGTACTTCAAAATGGTTGGAAGTACAGAATATTAAAAAAGCTCAGCAGTGGGCTATTCAAACCTCTACGCAAGAAACATTGGGGTTTCACACTGTTACAGGGGATAGAAAAGATAAAGACAGGATTAGAGTAGTGATGTACTACACAGAAACCTCAGTTTGCTTCCTAAGAATTGTGAGGTAGCATTGCAGTATCTTAGTCCAGAATTCAACAGTGAAGGGCTTTTTCTCAAATAGATCCAAGATTGCCTATCGGAAAGTGAAATCTTTGAAAAGCCTTCTCTGTCCCAGTTATCCAAGGGACCAAACCCAGGCTCATTGGTTAGCTGCACACAACAAGGGTTTCTTTAAATGTGGTCAGTGTGGAGTTTGTAAATGAGCATGGCATTGTAAGAAAGATTTCGAAGTAGTTGGGAGTCAGAGATTTCTAATTCAAACTAATATTAATTGCAACACAAATTTTGTTGTGTACATCATAGTATGTAAATATGAACGTATATATATCGGAAGTACAATTCAGACCCTTAGAGTAAGGATTAGTGAGCATTGGAGGGCAGCAAGACAGGAGGACGGACATTTATCCAATTGCACAACATATGAAGGTGTGTGATACACAGGGAGTACACAAGGAGTTTAAATTCTTTGGAATTGAGCATGTGACTAAGAACCCTTGGGGAGGCAATAGCGAACTACATCCTAGGAGGAGAGAATCCATGTGGATCATGCGTCTGAAGGTGGTAGAGTGTGGACTTAATACAGACAAAGAGTTGGAATATTTTTATGGCAAGTAGTAGGATTAGTAGAATATCAAGTTAGTTAACTGGAAATTATTTTTAGTTAATGTAACAATGTAGAATGTATTATAATTCTAGCACAATGAAATGCACACACATGTCGAATGGATAATAAATACACAGGTGGTTCAGGGCTTGGGGCGAGGTAAAGATGGAGGTGGGGTTTATATTGCTGAATGAAGGAATGCTGCTCAGTCGAAGAGCCAGGCCTTGAGGTCCTTCCTGAACTGCTTTAGTGATGCGGTCTGCCTGAGCTCGGGGGGAAGTGTGTCCAATGTCCGGGCTGCTAAAATAGAAATAGAATAACAGGCCAATATGTTTCAGGACCTAGGTGGCAGTGGTGTACTAGACCCCACCTGGCAACGCCCCCTTTTATTCACTGCAGCCACAGGACCACACCAATATACCTGTGCAGCGGGTGCATACACATAAACTCCCCTCTGATTAATCCCACTGGTCCTGAGTGCAAACAAGTTACGTCAGTGATACACACCTGTAGGGCCCTGGCATTAGCAAACTGATTTGACTGGAACAAAGCGCCTCTTAATAAGTAGGGGTGCCAGATAAAGAAATCATTTGAACTCATTAATCGTCAGGTGCATGTATCTCACTCGTCTCCCCAATGCCTAGCGTAAAAAATAAAATTAAAAAAAAAACGTAAATAAAAGGCAACCTGATAGCCTGTCTTTTTTTACATGTATTAAGGGAAAATAAGAAAAGTTTACAAGCATTTTTTAAACATCTACAAAGAGCTTTTTTATTTCTTTACATACCGTGCCGTAAGTCTTAAAGGGCACCACTCAAGAAAAAAGGGAACACACAAACAAAGCTAATGCGCACAGTAGCTTACATTTTAGGTGTTATGAAAAAAAGAATATACTCAAGAGGGTCTTAGGAACACACAGCGAGCTGGCAGTCTCCTTGCTGCTTGGGCTTTAGTTCCTGGAACAGCAGATCAGCAGCGCATGTCCAGACTAACCCAACACACACGGCGTATGTTCTTTGTGCATCTGTGAGCATCCTAATGAGCTGAGACATGAATAGATAAAAAAACATTTAATCTCTCAAAGATACATTCTGCAGCACTCCTGAAGAGACGACCAACAACCCCCCTCGTAATATTGATTCACATGAATAAATAATAAATGGAATCAATGAAGAAAGATGCACCTGAAAACAAAATCAAGCATAAATACCGACCACATACAGAGGCTAATTGTAGCCTCAATGTCTCTACACTTATTAATTTACAACAAACACACTGGTAGTGCCAAACACAGACCACTGTTTTGATACCGGGAAATAATTTCTACCTGTTTTTTCATTTCTATCAACACTAATAAGTTTGTAAGAGTTCTGAGATCGGAGTCCGCCTTTGTTGCTTCCAGTAGCTGAATGCAGAGCAAGAGAGGCCCAGCGGGACGTTCATCATCTTCCTCCTTACATTCTTTACTTGGGGGTCAGCCCTGACCCCTTAAAGCACTATGCCCCCAAGCTGTTTTCCACCTCTGTTACTAAGGGGATAGCCTTCCGCACCCATATCATTATAATTCTACCCCTTCTTCATCTGTGTTTTTTGTGGCCTTGACTTGTTACATCCTTTCGATCTTCGAAAGTTTCTAAGGCACTTTGCTTGTCTGTATGTGTTTCCCCTCTTCAAATGGAGGGAGTCAAAGCATCGCTGGGTGGGGAGTATTAATTTGATGCAGGGGCTCACTGGTTTTAGCTTTAACATTTTGGTATTGAAGGAGGTAGTCGAGTGCTACTGGTTCTGCAATTCCTTCCTTTCAGACAGAAGAGTGATGACCATTTTAATTATTTCTATTTGCTTTCTAATGAGTTTGACAAAGTGGTTTATTTTGGGTTGGTGTGGGGGTCCACTACAAATAATAATGGCACCATTTTTGTCAGGCCCAGTAAATGTTTCATTAAAAACCTGAGCGCAACACCTGGTAGTTATGGCACAGAAACAGGGTTAAGAACATTTCTAAAGCATTTGGAAGTAGCAGTACAGCTAAACTTCTAAAATATAACACAATAAAAAAAAAAACTTCAATTTTTACAAAATAATCAATATTTTAATGAGCAAAATAAGCATAATGAGACCAAAATCCACTAAGGTAAACAGCCAATATTAATATTTAAGGTTTAAAATTAACACCAAAAAGTGCAAAGCGCTAACTGTGGGCAACTGGTCGCGCTAGACTGGGGCAAAGTGAAAAGTTAAGGTTGACCATAATGGCTTGAACGTCGGATACAGGAACCAGGTTCGGTTGGAAATTTACCTTCTGACTTAGAAACCTTTGTGGAGAAAAAGTGGTTGTTGATGAGTCCTTGGTTGGGCAATCTGCAAGCTGGATATGAAGTGTGGCTTAATGATTGCTGGTTAATGAAGAGCAGGGTCGCAGTAGGTCATTGACAAAGGTGAGACTGCTTCAGGTGAATGACATCTGTGCCCAGCAAGGCATCAACAGGAATAAGTTGCTGCTCGCCATTTGTCCAGTGAAGCATTACAGGTTTGGACTTGACAACATTTCTGGAAGTCATATCTCCTACAGTGGGCAACGTTGGCTAGTTGAGGCCAACTATTAATGGCTGTGGTTTCAATGGTGACCCCGATCTTCATCAGTTCTCCAGTCAGAGAGTTGAAAAAAAAAATGTGAGTCTCACTTTTCATAGTTTGGGGACATGGTGAGTGTCCAGGACCTGGGGGGCAATGAGGGTTAGCTGTCACTCCAGCAGAAGCAATCAGCATGGTGAGCTGGTATTCTTCAGGAAAGGGGGATTCGTGCAGCTTTTGTGCCCTTGTAGCCAGTGGAGAAGTGCGGTACAATGGTTAGAGTGTCAGACCCTGATGCAGAGATCTGGCTCCGGACCAGGGTTCAATTCGTGCCTCGGCAGGTGTTGGGCTCAATTCCCTTGGACCAAATAATTCTCACCACGGTGCCTGATCTAATTAATGGGTCCCACTCTGGGCAATAGATTGCTTAATCTCCACAACAACCCTGACAGCGCTTGGATGCTTGGCTTCACCCTGGCGGTGCCCAGGAGTGGGTGTCTCACAGGGAAAAACCAGGAAGGGTTCCACAGTGGTATGCATACAGCGCCTTGAGACCCTAACGGGTGAGTAGTGGGGTATACAAGTGGTAAGTTAGGAGGTCATTCAAAAAACCCATAGAATCTATTTCCTTGCCCTGGGTATAAATGGGAGCAGACCTAGCGCTTGAGGTTCTAATTTAGGTCCCAAAAGCAGATGCTGTCCTTTTTCTGTCTTCCAGAGGCCTAGTAGTGGTCTGAAAAAGATATATATGGATGCCACATTCACACGTTGCACTAGCCTGTGGGTGGTGGTTACTCCTTTCCCACTGAGATTGGAACCTGGTTGGCTAGGAAAGAAAAGCGAAGCAGGCCCAGATGTGAGCAACATCTGCAAGTGACAGGGTAGGCATCCTTTTAATCTATATAAGCAGGCAGAGGGCTTTGCCATCATGCACTCAGTATTTTCCAGTGAATTAAATTCTCAGAATGTTTCCTTCTTCCTTTTCTTCCTTGTCATCTCCTGATGAGAAAAACTGTAGATTTCAGGGGGATTTTGCCACACACAGAAGAAAATATATTCAGAAGGAGGAGTGCATGCTGAGAAGTACAAACGTATAGTAGCAGAGAGGGTTTTTTCCAGTTTCAAAGGCCTTTCATTTCCTAAGGTACCTGTCATCACATTTATCCAGAGGATTCTGAAAGGAGAATGAAATGATCATGATTGACTGTCCTCCCAACATTCATGTGTACACTGTATCCTCTTGAAAAGTGAGAAACTCGAGTTTCTCCAATCTCTCACCATCTATTCCCTCTTGATGAATCTGAAGGGCCATCACTCCCTCTTGATAGAAGGCATTGCCATTGCTGGAAATGACCTTCTTAGTGCTTGGTATTTCCCCAGATTTCGGCCTTCACCAGCCTACTTCTGATGAACCTATTTTACTTGACTTTAGGACTCTACACACTTTACTTCTGCTAACCAGTGGTGAAGTGTTTGTGCTCTCCCTTCCAAACATGCTAAAATTGGTAAACATCTGATTGGTAGCTTTAATTTTCTTATAAGTTCCTAGTACATAGTTAGAAATGGGGTCTATAGTTGGCAGGGGAATGCACGCTGTCTAAATAGGGACCACAATTCTTCTCAGCGTAAGTCAGATACACACCCTAAAGTAAGCTGTGCTCACCCTCTAGTAGCCTGTCACAGAGCACTCAGACAACTTAAGAGGCAATGTGCAAAGTGTCTGTGGAACACTTAATTATGGTAACATAATGGGAGACACCACAAAAAGAGTCTACACCAGTTTAGTAAAATAGATACTATTTATCTGAGTAAAAGAAGACCACAACAACAAAAATCCAGTCAGTAGAAGCTGACATGTGAATTTGTAAAGATTAAATGTGAAAACAGTGGTTAGAAGTTACTAGCGGTCAAAAGGTGACTTGAGGTTGTGAGGGACTGGTGCAAATTTAGGGCAACCATGATGGAGGGTAGTCTGGCAACAGAACCCACTCAGTACTGTTAATGAAACAAAGCATCAAAGTTGAGGACTTTATATGTCGGTTTTTGCAGAATTCAGCTGCAGAACGCACTTCTGAGGCCCAGGACGTGAAGGGGCACCTCAGGCAAGAGTAGGACTAGGATGGGAGAATGCAGCAGCAGCAGAGATATAGGCAGACATTCATGTCCTTCCTGCTGGAAGAGTATGGGGGCAAGCCAACAAGCCCTTGGAGAATTTTGGATTCAAGAATGTAGAGAAAAGGCCCAGTCCTTCTCACTGCAGGCAAGAAGCAGCAGGCCAACATAGCAAACAAGTAGCAAAGTGGCAGTCCCTCCTACAGCACAGCACACAGCAGGCAGTAGGCCAACACAGCAATGCACTTGCAGAGTGACAGTCCCTCCTGCCAGCACAGCAGCCCTTCTTCCTGGCAGAATGTCTTTGGTTCCAGTAGACTTCTGCTTTAGTGGGGCTTGGGGTACAGTACTTAAACCCAAATGTGCCTTTGAAGTGGGGGAGACTTCAGAAAGGTCTTTGAAGATTACCAGGTCTCTGCCCTTCTTTACTTGGCTCCAGACACCCTACAGGGGGTTATGCAGCCTTTTGTGTGGGATGAGGCACAACCCTATTCAAGTGTAAGTGCCAGCTCCTCTCTCTCATCTAGCCAAGAGAGACCTATCAGCCTGGTGAAGGGCCATCATGATGCAAATGTCACATCCAGGCTCCCTTTATGTGTGACTGTCTAGAGGGAATGTTCAAAGCCCAGCTGTCATCCACCCCAGACATGAATTCAAAGACAGGCAGTGGAATTTTCAGACTTATAATTCTGACTTCACCATAATTACTGATTATACATTTTAGGTTCAGAGACAACAAACTCCATATTTTTTTCTTTTCCCAATTGAACGTTACACTTAAAGGATGCTTCAAGGTAACTCCAAGGTTAATCTATGGGAAAGATAGGCCTTGCAGCAGTGAAAAATGAATTTAGCAGTTTTTCACTAACAGGACATGTTAAACTGAAAGTACATGTCCAACTTTTTAAATACACTGCACCCTGCTCTTGGGGCTAACTAGGGCATTCCTTAAGGGAACATGTAATAAAAAGGAAGGATTGGGTCTGGCAAGTGGGTGCACTTTCCAGGCCGTACTGGCAGTTTAAAACTGAACATGTAGGCTATGCAGTGGTAGGTCTGAGACATGTTTGAAGGGGTAATGTAGTGGGTGGCACAATCAATGCTGCAGGCTCACTAGTAGCATTTAATTTACAGGCCATACATTTTAAACACAACATATGCATACTATTGATTCTACACCCACATACAATGCAACCACAACTACCAACACAATGACACACTCATCTACACAAACACACTCACACAAAAACTGAACTACACACATCACAACAACCAACAACCACACTCACCTGAATCTTTCACATAGCAACACAATACACAACCAAAAATATGTATCAAATATAAGACCCACATGGAAGTGGCACACAAACAGTCACAACCACATCTCCCCTGCACCTCCCTCTATCTCATCTAGCCAATCCACCACCACCCCTCCCAAGTAAAAGCTTAGTAAAAGCTTAGATGTGCCTGATGTAGGAGGCTGGCCTGGTTTGTAGTTGGTACCTATGGTACTTATACCTTATATCCCTTATTGGTGCAGTGTAGGCAAAGTCTAAAAGCCAGGATCTCTAGAGGTAGCTGTGGATGAGAAGCCAAGGCTTATCTAGGAAACCTGCAAAGCTGATGCAATACCACTGTAGTCACACAGTACTCACACACATGATGGAAAATATTCAGTGTTACAAAAATGAAGGCACTTTATTCTGGTGACACAAATACCAAAAATACCATAGAGATTATACCCTCTTAGGAGGTAAGTAATCTGCAAATTATATACACTAGTATGCAGAAATAGGCATAAAAACAGTTAGAAAACTGCAATTAGTGAAAATCCCAATAGTAAGAAATGGGCTTAGGGGGAGCACAAACCATATACTAAGAAAGTGGAATGGGAAAGTTGGTCTACCACCTAGGCAAGTGTAGTGTGTAGAGGGGAGCTGGGAGTACAAGAAACCACCAAAGGTAAGTACTAGAACCCACCCCAGTGCCCAGGAAAGCAGGAGTAAAACATTAACTTTCACATAACACACACAGAAATTAAAAGAAGGGTTCTGCAAGAACCAGAAGAGACTACAAGACACCAACAGTAGATTCCTGGACCTGAGGACCTGTGAAAGAAGGGGACCAAGTTCAAGAAGCACAGAATAGTTCAAGGAGAACAGGAGCCCCTGCTAACTCAGATGAAGGTGCAAAAGAAGAACCACTGGTGAGGAAGAACAGTCAGTATTGTACCCAAGAAGATGGAGTAGGTTTCCTGGTTGGTGCAAGTGATGTCCCATGCCAGATGGAGGATTGCAGTCTGGTTTGCATTGCTGGAGTCCTCCAACAGGCCTTGGCACATGCAAAGCTCGCAGTTAGTTTAAAATGGTGCTTGCTGGGACCAGGTGAATTCTACCCAGCAGAGGGAGTCGAAGGGAGCTCTCAGCAACTCAGAGAACCCACAGAAGACCAGGCAGCCCACACAAGAGTCCCACAGCACACGGACAAAGGAAGGTACAAAAGAGGCCCATGCAGCACTACAAGAAAGGCTCCCACGCCGCCGGAGAATAACTCAGGAAGCTGTGCATCACAGAATAGAGTGCTGGGGCCGGAGCCACAAGATGCACAAAGAACTTTGTGGAAGAATGGCAACAAGCCTTGGCATCTGCAAATCACGCAGTGCACTGGGGTATTGTTTTGCGTGGGAAGGCAAGCTCTTACGTCCACCAAAGTTGGACAGTTGGACGTGAGGACTGTAGGGATCACTTCAGTCCACCACCAATGATGCAGGATCCATACAGCTCAGCAGGAGAGGAGCACCATGCAGCCGGTCTTCGTTGCAGTAGTTGCCTGTAAAGCAGGGGAGTGACTCATTCACCCCAGTGGAGATTCCTTCACTCTTCTGGTGCAGGCTGAAGACGGGCTGTCCTCAGGGGTTGCACAATGGGAAACAGTTGCAGTTGCTGGCAGGAGCTGAAGATACAATGTTGCAGAAGGCGTCTTGCAGAGAATTCCTGCTGGAGTCTTGCAATCCGAATCTGAAGAACCACCCAAAGGAGAGACCCTAAATAGCCCTGAAAGGGGGATTGGTCAGCTAACCATGTAAACACCTATCAGGGAAGTGCTCTGACTTCATTTGCTGGCACTGGCCACTCAGGATGCACAGCTGGTGAAATGTTGCAAAGCTGGCAGGAAGTCTGGGTACAATGTTGCAGAAGTGTCATCCTCGTGGATCTGAAGCTTGTAGATTCCTGGAGGATACAGTCACAGTTCTGGAGGTCAGAAGTCAAAGCAGAGGCTGCAGAGGAGTCCTGCTGGAATCTTACAAGCCGAATCTGAGGACCCACCCCAGAGGAAGACCCTACATAGCCCAGAGAGGGGGCTTGGTCACCTAACCAGGTAACTACCTATCAGAGGGTGCCTCTGAGGTCACCTGCCTCGCCTGGCCACTCAGATGCTCCCAGAGTTCCCTGCCAACCTTGGAATCAAGATGGCAGAACCCAGGGACCCTCTGGAGGAGCTTTGAGTACCACTCCTGGAGTGGTGAATGACAGGGGAGTCGTCACTCCCCTTTCCCTTGTCCAGTGTCATGCCAGAGCAGGTCTGAGGGGCCCTTAACCGGTGTGGACTGGATTATGAAAGGAGTACACCAAATGTGCCCTTCACAGACTTCGAGTCTGCAAACACGAATTACGGTTCATATTCATGAAATGGACGATGGACAGAAAACATGCAAAGACTCGCTCTTGGGAATCTCTGGTTATAACACTGCAAACATTAGAAATTCCCCTAAAACTCACAGTTCCTCATCATCAAGGCACTACATAACATTAGCCCAGAATACCTCAAAAATTGCATCTGCTCTCAGAAAGTTTCACTCTAAGCACCTCAGCTCGTGCAGATGCCTTCTTGCAAAATCCCACACATACAGAAAACCAGTTCTGACAGTTAAGCCTTCTACCACATTGCTCCTAAAATATATGACAACGTGCTGCTGCTACAAATTAAAGACTCCTTCTCACTTCTTGAATTCCGCAAGAAGCTATAGGCCTGTCTTTTTGAGTAGTCCCACTATGCTGTATATGTGGCCAGACACACACCTGCTCAGCACCAGGATACCCTCCCTGGTGGTAGTGCACTTTTCAAATCTGTCTAACATAACAGTTGAATTGGATTTACGATTGTGTGTTAAAACATAAAAAACACATCAGACATGAAAACAATAGTTGACACACCAAATCCAATACACATGATCTCGCACTTGATGTGCAGTTACAAATGTCATAAATAACCTGTGAGATATTACATTGTCATATTACCCATAATACTATGAAAAAGACAACTATGATTTTCGTGTTATTTATTGGTTTGAATATGAACTATTGTTTAAAGACATTGTGCTTTTAGGTATTGTTAGTTGTTTGCAACATTGTGAGATTATACGCATTGCATTTGGTGTTCAATGTTGTAATAATAATAGTATATCTACAAGCAAACCTTAGAAAATCACTTAAAAACCATGGTTAAGGTGCAGTTATAACTACGTAGTAATTGCTGACAAAAACACTGAACTTCAAAAGGCATGGTTACAATTCATAAGTTGCACAACAGCTATGTAAACCATAACTAGCAAACCAGATGCAATGCTCATCACCTCACTCTTAATGAAACAGATGCAATTACAACTGTTGCAAATCATCTTATACATGACAATTCATATCATGTTTTCCTTACCAAAATGACTATTAAATGTATTATCATTTAATTGGTCTGACTCTGCGTTATTCATTTTGCTTGCAGGTGTTGCTATTAATTGGTATACATAATGTGAGGTCATAATGTTTAACTGCACTTTAACTGTGGTTTTGACTGAATTTCCGAGGTTACGTTTAAATCTATATTAAGAGCATATAACTAAAACTAACACAAACTTAATTTTAACACTTGTTTTTTGAGGGAATTTCTGGAATGGTTTGATCAAGTACCACATTTTGTACCATAAGCTAAGGTCCTATTACCATACTTAATCATAAAGTCACTTAAGCATTTAGTTAGTTCAAATAATTTATGTGTATTTTGATTATATTCTAAGTTAAGCATTGTCCCAACGTATTTGGGCAACCTTTGCATAACCTCTGCAGAGTGGACAACCACTTATGCACAGCCTTTGGCCATGTGCTCTAGGACGTGGAATAGGATCTGGCCTTTGACCAGGTCTCTCACCAATCCGCCAGGAGTGGCCAAGCACTGCTGTATAAGGCCAATGGCCTGACTTGCTGCATGTTTATGACCTCAAACCCCGGGAGCAGCCAATCCCCATGGTGGGGGTTGGCTGCAGGGTCCAGCCTGTGGCCAAGCCCCATGACCAACTCAGTGCCCTTAGGATAGGGCCAACCTTTTCTGTAACAAGAGTTACTAATGTTCAATGGAAATCCTCCCTAAGCTACTAATGTTAGCTTTGTAGTAGAGACCACACATTCCAAGATTGTCAGCAGTGATCACATCAGTGCATTAGGTAGGGTTGCCAGCACTAAAGTACAAAAACATTATCAACTTGGAATGTCTCTTAATGGGTAAAACATAACAGAGTAGCTGAAATTCCCCTGGCACCAAGGTCATATTTGAAGTAATAAATCGTTCCAGCTCAAATAAGTGTTTTAAATACATTCTGAGCATTTAACCATTTTTCTCCAAACAAGCAAAAGCTCCTATCCTAGTAGACTGGGCTGCACACAGGAGTGCTACTCACAGGGTGCTGGAGAGCTACTGGTAGCTCAGTAGCTACTCATTGGAAATATCAGCCTTAGGAGAATGTAATCTACTCTACTCATTCCCTTCAGCTATCTGCAGCAGTGGTTGATCAAAGGGCCTGGCTGAATGCCAGGCCCAGCCCGAGTCCTCCTTGGGGCATCCAACCTCCACTTTGCACAGCCTAGTGCCTGCACAGCAGATGGAGAGAGAATCTGGTCTCTGACCAGACCCTTATAATTTTTCAAGGTTTTTTTGGTACAATTGTAAAAGCAATGTGGTACTAAATGGGCTGCTGTACTGGGTACCTTAATTCCAGGTACTGGTATCCTATTACTGGTGATAACAAATATACATATTTTTTAATTTGACTTAATGGAGGGTACCTTCGGGGTCCACCCCTCAAATGACCCTCCGGGTCAGGGTGTGTTCACTCTGCACCCTTCAGTGGGCTTTTTTTTTTTTTTCAGGACTTGCGGCCTGAGTCCCCGAGTCCTGTAATGGCAGTTGCATCATTTTCTTCTGTAGTCAAACTAGCCAATTAAATCATTCTGTAATTGGGTACCAGAACTGGTACTGCGGTACCAAAATGACTGCAGGGAGAAAAAGCTCCTTCAGCCAATAAGAATGGGCTCTTGTTTTCACTTTTTGATTCCATGGAAGTTGTGTGGGATTCCTTTGGGACAAACTGTTCAGATACACGTAATTGTTTCTGAAGGTTAAATCCTTTATTTCCACCAGGAGCCACTCTTTAAATGCTACTTACTTGTTGGCATCTGTTAGACCTGACAGCCTTAGGGTGGTCACCCCTAACTTTTTGCCTGCCTCCCTCCACTTTTTGGACACTGTTTTTGCTGGCTTTAGACTCTGCGCACTTTACCACTGCTAACCAGTGCTAAAGTGCATATGCTCTCTCCCTTAAAACATGGTAACCTTGAATCATACCTGATTGGACTATTAATTTACTTATAAGTCCCTAGTAATGTGCACTCTATGTGCATAGGGCCGGTAGATTAAATGCTACTAGTGGGCCTGCAGCACTGGTTGTGCCACCCACTTAAGTAGCCCCTTTTCCTTGTCTCAGGCCTGCCATTGCACGGCCTGTGTGTGCAGTTTCACTGTCACCTAGACTTGGCATCTAAAAGTACTTGCCAAGCCTAAACCTCCCCTTTCTCCACATATAAGTCACCTCTAATGTGTGCCCTAGGTAACCCCTAGAGCAGGGTGCTGTGTGGGTGAAAGGCAGGACATGTACCTGTGTAGTGTACATGTCCTGGTAGTGTAAAACTCCTAAATTCGTTTTTGCACTACTGTGAGGCCTGCTCCCTTCATAGGCTAACATTGGGGCTGCCCTCATACAGTATTGAATTGGTAGCTGCTGATCTGAAAGGAGTAGGAAGGTCATATTTAGTATGGCCAGAATGGTAATATAAAGTCCTGCTGGCTGGTGAGGTTGGATTTAATATTACTATTCTAGAAATGCCACTTTTAGAAAGTGAGCATTTCTTTGCACTTAAATCTTTCTGTGCCTTACAATCCACGTCTGGCTGGGCTTAGTTGACAGCTCCTTGTGCATTCACTCAGACACACCCCAAACACAGGGTACTCAGCCTCACTTGCATACATCTGCATTTTGAATGGGTCTTCCTGGGCTGGGAGAGTGGAGGGCCTGCTCTCACACAAAGGACTGCCACACCCCCTCCTGGGACCCTGGCAGACAGGATTGAACTGAAAGGGGACCTGGTGCACTTCTTAGCCACTCTTTGAAGTCTCCCCCACTTAAAAGGCACATTTGGGCATAAAACAGGGACTCTGCCCAACCTCATCAGACACTTGCTGGAGAAGAAACCTGAACCAGAAACTACATCCTGCCAAGAAGAACTGGCTGGCTGCTCAAAGGACTCACCTGTCTGCTTTCTACAAATGACTGCTGCCTTGCTGTTGGCCTGCTGCCTTGCTGAACTCTTGTCTGGCTGTGAAAGTGCTCTCCAAGGGCTTGGATAGAGCTTGCCTCCGGTTCCCTGAAGTCTCAGGACCAAAAAGACTTCTCTTTTTCACTTGGACGCTCCGTGCGCCGAAATTTTCGTTGCACAGCTTGTTCCGCGGCAAGAAAAACGCCGCACACTGACGCTGATCAACGCGACGCCTTCGGGACGACCGGAACTTCGACGCACGGCTTCGCAAGGACAACGCCGCCCGACCTCCAGAGGAGAAATCGACGCGACGCCTGCTGTGAGATCGAAATTTCGACGCGCAGCCCCGCAGAACGACGCGCAGCCGGAAAACAAGCAGGAAAATCCACGCACAGACCCGGGACATCTGGTAATCCCCGCGATCCACAGAAAGAGACTGTCTGCGCGCCGGAAAACCACGCACGACTTCCCCGCGTGAAAAATAACGATGCAAGTCCGTGTGTGCTGTGGAGAAATCGACGCCCACACCCTTTTTCCACGTATCTCTTCTTCTGTGGCCCTATGAGGAGATTTTCCACTCCAAACCAGGTACTTTGTGCTTGAAAGAGACTTTGTTTACTTTTTAAAGACTTAAGACACTTTATATCACTTTTCAGTAATATCTCTACAATTTCACATTGCAACTTTATGCGTTTTGACCTACAATTATCCTGATAAATATTATATATTTTTCTAAACACTGTGTGGTGTATTTTGATGGTGCTATATGGTGGTATTGTATGATTTATTGCACAAATACTTTACACATTGCCTTCTAAGTTAAGCCTGACTGCTCGTGCCAAGCTACCAGAGGGTGGGCACAGGATAATCTTGGATTGTGTGTGACTTACCCTGACTACAGTGAGGGCTTTTGCTTGGACAGGGGGTAACCTGACTGCCAACCAAAAACCCCATTTCTAACAGCAGCTAAATGGATTTACACCAGATGACAATCAAGGTCTAACTTTTTGCCAATTTGAGTGTAATTCTGTACAGCCATTTATTTTGTATCAGATCCTAACGATGTCACAGGAGCGCTATATTTACAATACAGTGCTCCATGGTGCTCCATGGTGCAAAGTGTCTAAAACACTGTTGTGGCGCTAAACCTTAACACTGCTGGACTAGCTTCAAATTGTTTTTAAACGCTAGTCCAGCAATGTTAAAGGGGCCTAATAGACAACAGCACAGCATCACCTTTAATGCCTGTCCTGAGAAGGCTTTAAAAAAATGACGCTATGCTAGCACAGCATGCGCAGTGAAATCTTGTAGATTTCAGTGGGCCATTACTGTGGGGCTTTTAACAGGGGAACGCCTACCTTGTATATAATATACCTGGTGCAGGTGTAATGTGTCCCAATGCTTTACAAACTGGCGTAATGGTGAGATTGCGCCAGTCTGTAAATATGGTGTGGGACGGGCCATTTTAGTGTAAAAAAAATAACACGAAGGCACAGCAAAATCCTTGTAAATTAGGCCCTTAGAAGCAGATTTAAGAAGGGGGCACTGAACCAAGCGCAGCACCACTTTCCTTGAGCCCTTAGCGACCTCCTACCGCAACCATGTATGCGCCATATTTAAAATATGGTGGACCATGGTGCAGGGAAGGGGGCAATAGTGTAATTTTTTTAAAGCTACTGATGTACTCTGCAGGAGTGGCATCAACATTTTGGCGCTTCTGTTGCAGAGTACATACGGGCCCATTATAAATAATAGAAGTCCCCTTTTTTTAAAGTGCCAAAAAAAATGGTGCCAGGAAATCTCTTGGGCCCCCCCTAATGTGGGAATGTCCCCTTTGCATACATTATGCCTGGCGTAGGCATAATGTGGCTCAAGGGTTTACAAAGTTGCCTAATGCATGCATATGGTGCAGAGAAAATGCTACTTTAGCGCCGTCAAAAATTAGGCTATGGCGGCGCTATGGCGGTGCTAAGGTGGCGCTAGGGACTCTTAAATCTGCCCCCTAGTTTCTATTTTGCTAAATTAAATCATGTGAACTGTCTGCTGGTAAAACCGGTACAACAAAAATGTCACGGGAAATTTTGGCTGCAGTGGAGAGGTAATTAGTTAACGTTAATGATATTGCTGTTCCTTGAAGTAAACAAATATTATTTTCACCGAACTCCAGTAGTGAAAACAATTATTAATTTCAATGTTTTTCTCATTCTTCACCACATTATTAATCACGAAGGTGCAGAATGGGCTATCAATTAATTTATCAAAATGTAGCATACCCAGAATTGTTAGCAGTGAAAATAGTGAGACATGCTGTTTATATTTTTTTGTATTGCCAGTTATGCAAAAGTCAGATTTGCATCGTGTTTTTCGCAATTATTCCCAGTGATGGGCAACTGTTTTCTTTTTCATTTTTTTTGTAAGGAAATTGTGTATAGCATATCTGGAAAACATGTCGTGTCGGGCATTGATCTATTTACTATTGTAAATTAATGTCTAAATCCAATAACACTAACCGAGGAATTATTGCAGCAAAAGCACTGTAAATAAAATCCATCACAGCGCTTTATGCTATCCTTATTTTTTTTCTTCCAATTTCAAGGACTGTAAAAACAGATCTCAGTGTGATAAATGTCAAGGAGAAATACGTTATATGACAGCTGACTAATTACTGTCTGCCGCAAATTCCCATGCTAGAACTATAATGCTCTCGAGGGGCGGCCCTTCAGTTCATATTCTCACAAAAGGAAGTGTGTCATAAGAATATTATATTCCCAGTGCATTCGCTAAAAACTGCCTCCTCAAATGTGAGAGACTGACTGTACATTGAAAATTTAAGAAAGCCCCGTTTTCATTGGATTACCTTCTGAATAATGATAGACAGTTCTGAAGGACTCACTCAATTTGAAAAATGAAAGAAAATTATTTTAGGGAGGATAGGTGGGCCGACGATAGTGTTGTGAATATTATGTAAAAAATCATGGCATGAAAAGAAGTGCTAGAGAGAATAAATGAATCCATTTTAAATTGTGTTGGTATTTCATAATACTTGCTCATTGAATGATATCTTGGCATGGTTGTACTTGTTTGTGTTGTTTTACAGTGGATAGTGGAGGGGTGTCATCAATTATAAAGTTTCATAATCAATTAGGGGCATATTTATAAGCCCCTAGCGCCACCTTGCTTCACATTTGCGCCATTTATTTTGACGTAAATGTGGCGATAAAGTGGCAATTCCCACACGCCATATTTACAAAGTGGTGCAAGGCAGTGCTTAATTTATAAATAAAGAGGTGCCAGTGCTCAAAGCCCTTCTCTTTAACTCGAGGCTGCTGTAATTAAATCTGCCAGCACTGAATACTGAGGTTGCGTAATCCTGAAGCCATCTCGGGCCTCTTCAATCCATATAAAGCCACTCCCTGCCCCTTCAGCCCACTCTTGCAGCTTTCTACTTTCTCCCTTTATGACGCTTTTTAGTTTTTCCTTCTTCTGTCTTTCCCATATGCGTCTTTTGCTCGCAGCAAATGCTTGAGGCATAAGAATAAGCCCCGGCCCTCACAAATAAGTGCTGGTGCTCCGCACCGGAAATAACAAGCACAAATTAAGCACTGGTGCAAGGCCTACATTGCAGCAGTTTGTAAACCCTGCACCGGGCATAATGTATACAAGGGGACATTGCCCTATTAGGGGGGCTGAAATAATTGTGCAAGAAAATCTATGAAATTTCCTTGCGACCCCCCCCCATAGAGCTAAAGGTATGCCCACACAAATAATTTTCAGCTTTTAATCCGTAGAGCTGAGGGCCCTCTTTTCTTGTCCCTCAGCCATTTTGGGTGTTTCGATGAGCAAATGAGCAGCAAAATGGTGAGGACTGCTGCTGTAGTTAAAGGGTGGATCAAGGTGGGTAAGAAAATGACAGATGTTTTTTCCTGTATGTCAATTTCTATTTGCAGTTGAGAGCTCTGTTTCAATAACACAGGTCTCTGCCTAGGTGCTGTGGTCTCAGCCTCACATTCAGGAGCTCTATAATTTTCAGAGAGAAGATTACATTGCTTTTAATTTTGGGGAACAACCTTTAAAGGCTAAAACAAGTATGTATAAATACTTATATAAACTATGTAAATCATTTCAGCTTTGTGAAAACATGTATGTCATAGAATTAGTAGAAAGGTGAAGTGTAAGTGTATTAATAAATGTGTGCTTGTGACATTCTGAGAGCACAACAGTATTGTCTAAAGATGGTGCATTTTGAGGGTGAACAGAGAAGATGGGGAGAAAGGGCACACCTGACATCACCTGTAAAAAAGATCATTTTGGGGTTTGTTGTGGAACTATTCTTTGACTTCAGTGGGTAATATAGAGGAGGAGAAGCAACCAGCAAGCCTTGAGGAATGTGTGACTACTGGGAACTGCCACTTTACTGTATACCAGGGAATATTTAGCTTTCAAGTCTAGGGATTACGAATTCACTTCAGGAACAAGTGAGTTTTTTGTATGTTCGACCTCAGTGAATGTGAAATAGGTTTTTGCTCCCTTAAAGTTGCTATTAGGTTTGGGAATAGCATATAAATGAATAGGGATTCACGACCTAACAAAGCCACAGATCTACACAGCACATTAATTTGTCAATTTGTAAAGTTCTGATAAATCTATGATACTTCTTTTCATCTTGTCCAAGGAGTCCCAAGCAAATAATTATACTTAATAATCTATGCCCTTTTAACCTCCTTTTTTTCAGCATACATTCTTAAGCGCTCCCTCATTAAGGGTTGAGCTCACCTTGATCGAACATTATCAGATTACGACCTGATGATCAAGCATACCATACAAGTTTTTCTTTTCCCTCTCACTACATAAAACCCCATATTTAGAATGGTTTTGTTGGGTCTGGTTGAATTTATTGTGTGATAATTTTGTTTGAGATGCCCCCCTTTGCAAGTTGTGAGAAAGTGGGTTGTTGGTTGACTGGGGTGTGAGCCCTGGTCAAACAACACCCATAAACCCTTGCAGGGTTAACCTGAAAAAGTCACTAAATTACCCTGTGTTTAGCTCTGGGTATCTTGGCACAAAAAGCAGTCAGGCTTAACTTAGAGGTGATGTGTAACATAATTATGCAGCACACAAACAGTAATAAAGTGAAAACACAACAAAAGAAAAATCCCAAACCAATTTAGAAAACTATAGTACATTTTAATAAATTATTTGACACCAAACAACAAACATCCAGTGAGTAGAACTGGAGTTATGAGTTTTTAAAGTTTAAGGTTAAAAAGAATGCCTAAAAAGAGAAAGGCTTTAACCACGGACATCTGGTCTAGACTGGGGTAAAGTCAAAAGTTAAAGCCAAACACAATGGAGTGTTGTTTGGATACATGAAGTGGATTTGGTCCAGTCAGCGCTTACCTTCGGACTTAAAACATTTTTGAAGAAAAAGTATCTGAGAAGATAGAAGTTCAGCGGGGCAAGAATGCAGAAGTGTCCGAGGAGGGAGTGATGTTGTCAGAGAGCCATGGAGTGAAGCTGCAGTGAAGCTTTCTTAATTTTGGGCTGAGACATCAGGATTGAAGTCTAAAATCTCCAGCTGGATGAAGCAGAAGGCTGTATCAGGAGACAGTTCAATGTGGTCAGATACCCCTTTGTCAAAGGACTGCTGAAACAGATTTAATGCTGCAGAGAACAAACAAAGCGGGAGAAGCCACAAAGTCAATCTGACCAGCAAGGCACCTCAGGCAGATAGGCTATTACTTTGGTCCTGGTCTCCTCCTGGTTCTCAGAGCATTTTTTGGCCACATTTTGCATAAGTCCTATGTTTTGAAAAATGGCCATCTGGGCACATTGATCTCTACAACCAAGGGTCCAAGAGTGACTCTTGACCTCTTGGGGTGTTGGGACTCACTCAGTCTGGGTCCAGGTGCAGGTTCAAGATAGTGGGAGCATGCCTTGTGCCTGTGACTCTGAACAGGAAGGCAGCAAACCAGTCCTTGGAGTCACTTCTGGAAGTCCTGGGTGCAGGTGAAGGTGCAGGGCTCCACATCAGGGCTGGCCTCTGAGGGTTCAAGGCAGACTCCAGTCAGCAAAGCAGTCCTTTAACACCCAGAAGCAGTCTGGCAGAGTGCACAGCAGGTCATAGCAGCAGGCGGTCCTCTGAGAGTCATTCTGCAGGTCCAGATGCCCTGCTCCTTGAAGGTGGGAGACATTTCAGGAAAGGTCCTTTGAAGTTCTGGGAGTTTCTTGCCTCTTTTGCCATGGCTGCAAGCTGGCTACAGTGACAAAACAAGGTTGTTAGGCCTATTGTGAAGAGACAGAGCACAACCTATTAAGTTGCAAGTGGGTCTGTGCTAGGCTCTGCCCCTTCAAGCCAGTAAATTCCACATTCAGGCCCTGCTTATCCCACTATTGTGTGAATGTCTGGGAGAAATTAACAGAGCCCTAACTGTCAACTACACCTAGTCATGTGATCTAAGACAAGTGGCAGGCACAGAGGACTAAACGCAGGAAAATGCTAACTGTCTAAAAGTGGCATTTTCAAACTTGCAATGATAAATTTGACTTTACCATTAAAAATGGTTTGTTATTACAGCTTCATAGGTACCACAATTGACACATTTACCTCCTCTCATTTAGGAATTACAGCTTATTACATGTAACTAGGAATCCCCCATGTTATCCTGTGGGAGAGGTAGGACTCCCAGTCGTGAAAAATGAATTACCAGGACATGTATAACTTGAAAGTATGTGTCCTGCTTTTTAATTATATAGCACCCTAACCTATGGGCTATCTAGGGCCCATCTGAGGGGTGACTTATATGTAATAAAAAGGGAGTTTAAAGCTTGGCATGGGGTTTTAAATGCCAAGTCAACATGGCAATGTGACATTATATTCAGGCTGCAATGGCAGTTCTGGGACATAGTTTAGAGTCCTACTTAGGTGTGTGGCACAATAAGTGCTGTAGCTCCACTGGTAGCATTTAATTTACAGGCCCTGGGCATAAGGTATACCACTCCACAAGGAACTTACAAGTAAATAAAACGTGCCAGTTGGGCATAAACCAATTAAACCATGTTTTAGGGAGAGCAAAACACTTTAGCAGTGGTTAGCAGTGGTAAAGTGCACAGAGTCCTAAGGCCAACAGAATAAACAATCCAGCAAAAGTAGTAGTAGGAAAGCAAAAAGATGGGGGGCTGACCCTGTCAAGAGGGCCATTTCCAACAGACAGACAGACTCAGTGTGACTTATTATATGTTACAAATAAGCCACATGTTATCACAACAACCAGATGACTTGCTAGTGGTGACCATCAGAAGATGTAGCTGTTGTGTGTTGTCCCAGGAAATGTGCTGCACACATCAAGAAATGTGCCACTGGCATCACAGACAACTTGCGTATTTATGTAGTATCAGATCTGTTGTGAAATTGTAGTATCAGATCTGTTGTGAAATTGGTGTACTCTGTGCTGGAGTGGCTGAGGTTCCATGTGAGTGTAAACAATAGCACTTAATGCACAAGGGAACCAGGCAATATTATAAAATTGCCTTATCAACCATTTGCTTTCCACCAGTGATTGCGGCATGATGATAGACTGGTGGACCCAGCTGGTGATGTCACCAGCAGAAAGACTAGCTTGCCTGTGGAAGTGTTCCTGTGATTAGTTGGAAAGATCCAGTGGCCAGTGAGATTGAGTGCAGCTAGTATTTTTTTATGGTCGGGGATAGCCAGTGAGTGTGCGATAGGTGAAACAAGCTTTTACTCCCAGTCTGCAACCATGTCAAAAATCACTTCAGGTGAGAACTGGAGACTGGATTCCTGTACGTGATACTTTCCCTGTGAACTTTCTCTCTCCTCCTCAAATAATACGTCGGGAAATTTTCAGGGTTATTCAGACACAAAATGTATTTTGGTGCAGGAGTTCATTTCTTAAGTGTTTGGCCTATATGTGGTTCATTGCTGTTTTGATACTGTTGTTACATAGGGACATGTGGTGGAGCCCTGACTTTCCACTCCCTCCCTCTTGGATTAGCAGGTGTCTTACATGTCACGTGACTTGTGTTGCATTTTTTATAAGTTCAATATGAATTAAAGTTATGCTAAATATTTATCTTTAACTATATTTAACATTTAGAAATTACCTAATATATTGACAAACTAGTAAAAGTATTTAAAATACTCTACTTTTATTTTTCGTTAGTGTTTCTATTGGTATTCATTGGCTCCCTTGATTTCTAGTGAGTGTGTTGCAGTACCAGTGATTGGCCATGTGTAGTGCATGACTGACTCCGGTGCTTGGATAGCTTACATTTTAGAATGTTTTTTCTGTTGTGGAGCTGTAGTAGAAATAGAAGTGAACAGCAATGGTTTTACTTTTTTGTGGGTGTGTTTTTGTATTTGCATGTGTGTCCCTAAGTCACTTCTTTAATTTCCCTAAACCTCAACCATTCTCTAGTAATTATTCCCAATGTTCCTACCGCTCTCCCTTGCTCTGCCCACGTTTTCTACTACTATCAATACCTACACATGCCACTGAGCGCAGAAGGCCATACTGAAAAGGTAGAAGATGCATAGGTGGTAGGCGTTCCCATCTAAAAAATGGGGCCCCCTGCATGGCACAGGGTGCAATGACCAGACCCAGGGGACACTGATCCTCTGTGCTTGCCATTGAGGTGGTGGGCATGAATCCTGTCCTTTCTAAGACAGGAGCCATGTGGTATGGATGTTTTTGCTTCAGAAAATGACTCTAGGCTGGTTAGAGGCATTTTTGTGCCTCTAACCAGCCTAATGTCGTTTTTTGGTGCAAACCCCCCTTCTCCCATACTGCCACCCTCACTCAGCTAACGTCATTTTTTCTTTACGCTAACCCACCCTTTGCGCCGGCTTGCGCCATTCCATAAATATGGTGCTCGGCTGGCGCTCAGGAATGGCGCAAGCCGGTGCTAAACCTTTTGATGCCAAACTGTGTTAGTGCAGTTTTGCATCAAAAAATATAAATATGCCCCTACGTTTTTATATGTGTATGGCATGTGATGTCAACTACTGTGCGACAAATGAAGATACACATTTAAAAAGTAGAAATGTTTTATTAAATGTTCTCTATTTTCGAAAGTTCACTTAGTCCTTGTCTTGTATCAAATCATAATCATATCACACCTTTTATGGAGAGCAAATCACCTATGGGCCCTCCTTTCCTTTCAGAGGAGGTTAAAATACAGGGGGCAGATTCAGCTAATGTCATTTAGATAAAGATGTGTCGCTAACAAGTGGTGCTAGAATCACTTTGCAGCTAATTGACTATTTTTTGTTTGTAAATATGATTTAAACAGTTTGACAAGTGTTTTCAACGTAGAATATATACAGACACTTTGGGCCTGGTTACGACCTTGGTGGATGGGATACTCCATCACAAACATGCATGCACATTACAAGTTCCATGGTGCCTGCTATATTACAAGTTCCGTTGTAGGCTATGGAACTTGTAAATTGGTGGACTGGATATCCGTCACGTTTGTGATGGAGTATCCCATCCGCCAAGGTTGTAATCAGGCCCTTTATGCTGTAAAAACATAGTTTTGTTTTTATAGAATAAAAACTGGTGAGAGATACTATCACATTGTTGTATGTGAATATTTCTGTGCTCGATGTCAGATGACAGACTGAACAATTTTCACATTTGTGGGGGAGTTTAATACCCCTCTCGTATAGTCAAGAAGGAGACAAAGTCTCACTGGTTTAGAGTTCTGGTAGAGGCTTCTCTAGAATCATGCCACAAAAGCCTGCTGGGGATTGTCCAGTCAGTCTCTCTTTAATAAAAACATCTCTGTATCAAACACCATCACATTTATTACCAACAAGATCGAAACCATGTATAACAGCAAATGAGCTCTCCAAGACCTTGTGTGAAGAAGTGCAAGGCTCCTCCACCCAAATACCTGTGGGATCTATTCCTGGAGCTCCAATGAACAATTTTCTAGCATTGATCTTACAACATTCTCCACTCCCTAAAAAAACTACTTATTATGAAAAGAGATTTCAATACAAAGATACCAGGGCACTCCGGAAAGTAGTCCACAACAAATGCGAGTCCGACGTTCCAGAACATAGATTTCACACAGCAATATACTTTAATTCCTTATGTACAAACATAAAACATATTTATGCAGAATGCAGCCAACACGTGTTTCGTCCAACAGTACTTTTTCAAGGCAAGATTGTAAAAAATGGTGCGTATCTGAGTATAACCAAGAAGATGAATGAATTCCAGAAGTAAACGGTAGTGTTTCCTAATCGTAGGATTCTTGATCAGAAGGATCACAGTGCACACATGTCGACATCGGTCACCGACTCTCAGGGACCTCGAGAGTATGGGTCAATGGGCTTATCAGGGCCCCTCACTGCCCACTATACCTAGATCCATCGAGTGCTGCCTCCAAGGCCTTAACGTCTTTCCAAACTCAAGAATCCTAGAAAACTATCTTCTGGAACGTCGGACTCGCATTTGTTGTGGACTTGCTCTGCCCACGTTTTCTACTACTATCAATACCTACACATGCCACTGAGCGCAGAAGGCCATACTGAAAAGGTAGAAGATGCATAGGTGGTAGGCGTTCCCATCTAAAAAATGGGGCCCCCTGCATGGCACAGGGTGCAATGGCCAGACCCAGGGGACACTGATCCTCTGTGCTTGCCATTGAGGTGGTGGGCATGAATCCTGTCCTTTCTAAGACAGGAGCCATGTGGTATGGATGTTTTTGCTTCAGAAAATGACTCTAGGCTGGTTAGAGGCATTTTTGTGCCTCTAACCAGCCTAATGTCGTTTTTTGGTGCAAACCCCCCTTCTCCCATACTGCCACCCTCACTCAGCTAACGTCATTTTTTCTTTACGCTAACCCACCCTTTGCGCCGGCTTGCACCATTCCATAAATATGGTGCTCGGCTGGAGCTCAGGAATGGCGCAAGCCGGTGCTAAACCTTTTGATGCCAAACTGTGTTAGTGCAGTTTTGCATCAAAAAATATAAATATGCCCCTACGTTTTTATATGTGTATGGCATGTGATGTCAACTACTGTGCGACAAATGAAGATACACATTTAAAAAGTAGAAATGTTTTATTAAATGTTCTCTATTTTCGAAAGTTCACTTAGTCCTTGTCTTGTATCAAATCATAATCATATCACACCTTTTATGGAGAGCAAATCACCTATGGGCCCTCCTTTCCTTTCAGAGGAGGTTAAAATACAGGGGGCAGATTCAGCTAATGTCATTTAGATAAAGATGTGTCGCTAACAAGTGGTGCTAGAATCACTTTGCAGCTAATTGACTATTTTTTGTTTGTAAATATGATTTAAACAGTTTGACAAGTGTTTTCAACGTAGAATATATACAGACACTTTGGGCCTGGTTACGACCTTGGTGGATGGGATACTCCATCACAAACATGCATGCACATTACAAGTTCCATGGTGCCTGCTATATTACAAGTCCCGTTGTAGGCTATGGAACTTGTAAATTGGTGGACTGGATATCCGTCACGTTTGTGATGGAGTATCCCATCCGCCAAGGTTGTAATCAGGCCCTTTATGCTGTAAAAACATAGTTTTGTTTTTATAGAATAAAAACTGGTGAGAGATACTATCACATTGTTGTATGTGAATATTTCTGTGCTCGATGTCAGATGACAGACTGAACAATTTTCACATTTGTGGGGGAGTTTAATACCCCTCTCGTATAGTCAAGAAGGAGACAAAGTCTCACTGGTTTAGAGTTCTGGTAGAGGCTTCTCTAGAATCATGCCACAAAAGCCTGCTGGGGATTGTCCAGTCAGTCTCTCTTTAATAAAAACATCTCTGTATCAAACACCATCACCTTTATTACCAACAAGATCGAAACCATGTATAACAGCAAATGAGCTCTCCAAGACCTTGTGTGAAGAAGTGCAAGGCTCCTCCACCCAAATACCTGTGGGATCTATTCCTGGAGCTCCAATGAACAATTTTCTAGCATTGATCTTACAACATTCTCCACTCCCTAAAAAAACTACTTATTATGAAAAGAGATTTCAATACAAAGATACCAGGGCACTCCGGAAAGTAGTCCACAACAAATGCGAGTCCGACGTTCCAGAACATAGATTTCACACAGCAATATACTTTAATTCCTTATGTACAAACATAAAACATATTTATGCAGAATGCAGCCAACACGTGTTTCGTCCAACAGGACTTTTTCAAGGCAAGATTGTAAAAAATGGTGCGTATCTGAGTATAACCAAGAAGATGAATGAATTCCAGAAGTAAACGGTAGTGTTTCCTAATCGTAGGATTCTTGATCAGAAGGATCACAGTGCACACATGTCGACATCGGTCACCGACTCTCAGGGACCTCGAGAGTATGGGTCAATGGGCTTATCAGGGCCCCTCACTGCCCACTATACCTAGATCCATCGAGTGCTGCCTCCAAGGCCTTAACGTCTTTCCAAACTCAAGAATCCTAGAAAACTATCTTCTGGAACGTCGGACTCGCATTTGTTGTGGACTACTTTCCAGAGTGCCCTGGTATCTTTGTATTGAAATTTACTTTCCAGCACGCCTCAAAAGAAGTTCCTCTTCCTTTGATCTGGTGCAAGTTATACCCTTGGTAGTTGGGTATTTCTACCAGGTTGGCACCCACTCAAGGACTCACTGTATTCCCTATTGGACATTTTTCTTTGTGTTCAGATGTGCGAATACTAAGCACCAACCACCACTTCTTGTAGTACTATTATGAAAAGAGCATTGCATTGCACCACCCTCGGTCATCAGGTAACTCCTTTGTTCTGCTAAGTACTTTAATGTGAACATTTTTAACAGCTGTTCTACACTAGTACCTTGAACCCTGCCTTAAACGTTGCCAACTTATTTCTCTGCTAAACAAATTGAAACTGGAACCATCCCTTCCTTTTAAAATCCTTGAGCAGCTGCTTTACATTAAAAAATCTGCATAAAGGACTGCATTCATCCTTCCTTTTGATATGGCTTCCACCCACAGTCCTATGCACCAAGTTTTGAGTGGCATAGTTCAATAGACCAGCAAAGGTGACAATGTCTTCTTGACATCCTAGAACCCTCAGGAATATTTGATATGATTGTTCAAACACTTTTACCTCTCACATGAGAACCCAAACATTTACAGGGCTCCATTGGTTCACTTGCTTCCTGTCCAATCAAACAATATTTCCAACTAGAATGCCCCAGAACACATCTTCTTAGTGTTGTTGTTCCTCACCAATGATCCCTGGTGTCTACAATAAGCAGGGCCGGACTGGGAACGCAAAGCAGCCTTGGACATTTTGTCAGACCAGCCCCCGATCGGGGGGTGGGGAGGGTGGGAGTTGTGCAAGTGCGAGCTTGCTGCTGCTTTTGTTATTAGGGTCTGATATTGCAGCATCTCTGCAAAATCATCCCACAGTCACAAAACCAGCCCCCACCACTGCAAAACCAGCCCCCACTCTTCTGGCCTCCCAGGAAAATGCCCGCTATGGCAAGTCCAGCTCTGACACTAAGCTACTTGACAAATTCCCACATTACGCACAAAGTGTGATGGTGACACACAATTGTATCTCTAAGTGTCACCCACAGAGAATAGCCAAAGTTTAAAAACTGGTTTGCAAATTATTCAGTTATTCACTTATAGATGATCACTATCTGTCGCAAACATGGAAGAAACTAAAGGCCACATGTACAAAGCTTTTTTTTCTCGTAGCAAAAGGCCCCATTCACAGAATCGGGCCGTTTGTGATGAGAAACAACCTTTTTTCAGTGCACAAAAACAATTTTGTGAATCAGTAATCACATTACCGAATTGCAAAAAGGGTTTTCAAGTCGCATTTTTTGTGACTGCGAATGCGGTCACAAAACAATCGCAGTTAGCACCAGTTTCAAATTGGTGCTAACCCATTCGCCAGAGGTAAGGGGTCCCTATGAGACCCCTTCCTCTTTATGAAGGCATGCAAAAACATTTTTTTCAGAGAAGGCAATGGTCCCACGGACCACTGCCTGATCTGGAAAAATTAAAAGAAATGTTTTCATTTTTGTTTTCGAAATGCATTCTGTTTTCCTTTAAGGAAAACGGGCTGCATTTAAAAATAAAATACTGCTTTATTTAAAAGCAGTCACAGACATGGTGGTCTGCTGACCACAGCAGGCCACTATCCCTGTGAGTGCCGCCATTCCCAATGGGGGAGCAAATTGCGAACTACTTCATGAATATTCATGAGTAAGGTCATTTGTGACCCCATTGGGAATTGCAAACAGTGTCATTGACACTGTTGTACATCAGGTTTTGCAAGTCACAAATTGCGAGTCGCAAAACCTGATCTTCGTACATGTGGCCCTAAATCCACTTTAAGTAAAAGTAGCAAAATGCATCAAGAGACTGAACCCTGGGTAAGCTCAATTAAACTAGATTCCTCACTTCGATTCTTCGAAGAAAAGAATCTCTGCTTTTACTGGGTGTGTGCATAATCTTTATTGTGCAAGTGTAATATTCAATTTGTGCATTATTTTTATAGTGAACAATTTTCCTATTCTCCTGTTATACCATAATGCTGATTACAATAATGTGAGACATGATTAAGAAGGAAAAGTGTCACTGGGAAAAAATGGACATGTACACAAAGTAGCAGCTATGTCTCCCAGTTCTCCAGAAGCTTCTCTGTATCATTTGTTGATTCCTTGGTCAATTAGGATTTGTGTGTTAGAGGGAAAGCAACAGTTATCATTTGTCTGCAAACTGCGACCCATCCTTTGCAAGTTTCTGGAATGTAATTGTTCGTATGATAGTCCACGGAATGTCCTACCCACTTTCTTTCTCTTTTGAAATTTTCTTTTGTTTTTGCTGTTGTTGTGGGGAATGCCTTTTGACGCAGTTCCATGTGCAAAGTAAGTGAAAACAGTTTCTGGTGCATGATAGGAGCAATGGATTTTGTATCTAGATTTACTTAATGTCCTCGGGGGTTTTAGTATCTCAGTATTAATCAATGTTTACTCAAGCTCGCTGCTACTGTGCTAGCAGCCTTAGGGGCCTCTGGATGGGATTAAGGGGTTCATATATAACATTTTGATGGAGGGCAGTGCCACAAGGCTTCTTGCTGTGCTGCCCTGTGTCAAAAGAAAAGGGCAGGACTGTGCTGACTCTGTGAGATGCAGTGCATATCTGTCCTCTTCCACAGCTCTGGCACACAATTGGCTGCCTTGTGCACCATGGTGCAAGGGTGTCTGCATTTTAAGACTTATTGTTTTTTTGCAGGAAGTGATATCTTCTAGCGCAAAAACAATCAATTGAGGCGTTTTCCTCCCATGTGTCTATCCTCTGCTCTATCAGATTGATTAATATCTATTTTTGCCACTTTTAAAAGCATTCTACATGGATTAAAACTTTAGTGTGATTTTTGTTTCGAAATGTATAGCTCTTGCTTTTTTGCATGATGGTTATTTGAATTCATGGTTATAATTTCCATTTTTTAACAATTTCTGCTAACCTTCCTGATTTTCGTCTTTAGGCATCAGAAGCTTAGTATGGCTCCATGCATGTTTGCTCATGGTTAGATTATTCTCTAATGTCTTTGGGGCTTGGTTGTATTCTGTAGGCCATTGTTTTATGTTTAATTTAGATTGTTTTTGTAGCATATCTGTAGTGCATTTCTATGGGTATTTATAACTCTGGATGGCCTTCAGATAGAATTGATCATTTTCTGACAATTTGGGAGAAGTTTTTGTTTTATAAGGTATGCATGTCCTATGGACCTTGTGTGCACTCCAGAAAAGTCTGTTATTTTGACAGTATTCACAAGGTTTAATGTGGTACTTACCTATTGTTGGACTTGGCCCTCTCAGCAGGGTCGTCCCCAAACTTTTTAACCTCTTCCCTTCTCTTTTCTGAATGTTGTTTTTGCTTCATTAAATGTGTGTTACCACTTCTGACCAGTGCTAAAGTACTTGTGCTCACTCCTTTAAACATGGTAACATTGGCATACACCTCATTGGCACATAAAATGTACCTGTAAGTCCCTAGCAAAGTTGTACTACATGTATCCAGGGCATGTAAGTCATATGCTGCTAATGAGCCTTCAGCTATCATTGTGCCACCTAATAAAGCAGCCCTTTAAAACGTGTCTCAGGCCTACCATAGTTCAGTTTTAAACTGACATTTAAACCTGACAAAATAAACCTTTTAGTTTTGAAAGTGTCATTTGAATCTGGCAAATAAATATTTTGCCAGGTCTAAACCTTCCTTTTTCATACACATATGTCACCCCTAAGGGTGCACTAAACAGCCCATGTACGAGGGTGCACTGTATTTAAAATATAGAACATGTGTTTTTAAGTTTTACATGTACTGGTAGTAAAATACATCCAAATTTGTTTTTCGCTGCTGTAAGTCCTGTCTCTCACATAAGATAGTATTATAATAAGTGTTAACTTTTGATTGAGAGCAGAGCTAGATGTGATGTTTGGACTCAAATGAATTAAGATTTAAAATTAGGTCAAGGTTGAATAATTAATTACGCTGTGAGAAATGGAGGAGTTTGGTAATGCCATGCTACTTCTGTAATGCAGAATTACTGAAGCCAGTCAGTCTGGCCGGGTAAACATGTATTTACATAGGGGACATCTGAAAGTCCTCTGACTAATCAGGTCCTCTATAATTCAAGTACTGAACCTCCTTGGTTGAAGAAGCTCCAAAAGTTGCATTTGGGAGTAGCTTACTGGGGAGGAGAGAGAACAATCTGACACAAAACCAGCAGCATTCCAGGCCTGTGGCTTTGACCAAGCATGGACAGATGCAGACGGGCATGTCTTTGGTGTGCCTTTTGGGTGGCAGTGTCGCATCTGATGCGTGCGCCCGCTGCTTGGTTGCACTGACATCGTCTTTAGTTAGGCAACTCTTATAAAGGAGGAGTGCCTATACTGCTAACCTTACCCAAAACAGCTGTTGAAAAAATCAACCAGGAAGTGAGGCAGCAACGAAAACTATTTCCATACAAATGGTGAAACCGCAGCAGACTGGAGAGTCAATGCCCAAAAAGAAATCAAAATGCCCTGAGTGAAATATAAGCCAAGGCAAAGCAAATAAAAACAATAAGACACAAAGAACATTAAAGACAGTAAAATATGCTTCCTTCAATTGAATGGCGAAGATATCAAAATCCTGCCTGCTATCGGCTTGCTGAACGACACTTTAAAAGATGTGATGCTCCATGCTTCAGAGATAACAAAGGTGGCCTTTTTAAGATTGAATCTCGCATCTGAACCTGTATTATTGGGATTTTTGGGTTAAAGTCCCCCTGGCCCATGCTCTGATTTTCTCGATTTTGTTGGCCTATCAAACATTCACCAATCTTAGTGATTTAAATTTTCACCTATAAGACCTTTCTCATAGTGGCACTGCAGCCTTAACAGAATCTATGCTGAATTTTGGCTTCTCCATCCACATGGCCGGCACACTCTGGATGGTATCGTCTTAATTAGAGTGGTCTCACTTTTAATGAAGCCACGATGCTTAGTTGGGTGATCATCATGTTATTACTTTTAAAGTGAGCCGTCCATCTTTGATATCTAAGGTGAGGGACCTGGCATCTTCTGGGTCTAAGGTAAATTGTGGGAGAAATTGGAATAAAGTCACCTCTTATTGTGTGGAACAGACACTTAATAAGAGTCTTACTAAAACTAGCACCCCCACCTGGCCTCTCAGCTGAAGATCTTAAGAACTGGATAGGGGCTGCGCTGGATGTTGTTGCTCCCGTGAGTGCCAAATGTGGTGTCAGGTCTAAACCCTGGGCACCCTGGTTCACTGATGAACTGAAAAAAGTGTGCCAGTCTTGTTGCCAACAAGAACGGAAATGGCACCTAAATCCTGATTCCACTGTGAAAGCGGGGCATAACGCGATCTTGTATCAATACAAAGTTGACATTCGTCAGGCTAAATCCACTTTTTACACAGAAAAAATCAAAGCAGCAGGTAACTTCTCTGAGGAGCTTTTCAGAGTAGTTAGAGAGCTCTTGCAGGCACGTACTCCTGGCTCCACTAATCTTTAACAAGAATTTAGTTATAGATTGGGCACTTATTTTAGAGGTAAAATTCTGAATATTTATAATGATTTTCCTTCTGTCAAATCTTTTGTTGGAAGCACCCTTAACTGGGTCCTGTAGGTTGACTGCCTTCCCTCCAATTTCTGAACAGAACACCAAGGAGCTCTTCATGAACCTCAACTCAGGGCCTCCCTCTTACCCTTGTCTTCCTAAAATTTTGTAGTTAGCCACTGATTGTATCTCAGTCATGTTACTGATTCAGGGATGTTCCTGCAGCTGTGGAAGGAAGCTACTGTTATCCTGCTCCAAAAAAAAAAAAAATTCTGATCCTGGTGACATGAAATACTTCCGCCCTGTCTCTCTGCTGCCCACCCCAACCAGGATACTGGAGAAATATCTTAATCAAGAACTTGAGAAGTTAGTTCATAATTCTGATGTAATTCTGGGTAATATAATTGACCCTTCACAGCATGGCTTTAGAAGTGGTCAGACTACCAAGACTGCTCTAATTGAATCCACTGATTGCATTAAATGCCAGGTAGACCAGTGTGGGGCAGCTATCCTAGTGCTGCGTGACTTGTGAGCAGCCTTTGATACTGTCACACCCATTCGCCTAGTACAACAACTTCAAAACTGGTGGGTGTCAGTGGGAAGGCCCCAGACATTCTCCCCTCTTTTCTTACCGACAAGGTACGAGTTGTGAGCAGTGGTGGGTTCAGAGCCAAGGCTTTCAGTCGCCCTTGCAGGGTCCTTCAGGAGTCCTAGGTTAGCCTGTTTAATCTGAATCCTTTTGCAATGGTCTTTTGGCTTTCAAGCATTATCATATGTTGATGACACACAGATTAATGTTTCTATTTCTGATAATATTCAATCTCTACATGACCAAGGCATACACTTGGATGAAAGAACATTTCTTAAAGCTTAACACTGATGAAACTGAGGTCCTGGTACTTGGTAATCAAGTCTCTATTTGGACTAACAGAAGAATGTGTTTCTTTACCTGTTCCGATGAAAGCACTAAAAATCTTGGGGTCATCTATCTATTTGACTTTTGAGGCACAGGTTAATTGTACTACAAGTACTTGCTTTCATTTCATCAGGACACTCAGGAAAATCTTCCCTTTTATTCCCATTGAAATGCGTCACTCAGTGGACATTGCTTTAATTTTATCCAGGTTGGATTATTGCAATGCCATGTATTTGAACATCAATGACTCCCTATTGAATAGACTGCAAGTGGTGCAGAATGCGGCTCCTCACCAGATTCTCATTATAATTAAATGTGCTTCTGCAAGAGACAGTACTTGTCCATTGCATTGACTCCCTGTCGGTACGTGGGTTGTGTTTAAGGCTTTATGCCTGGTCTTTCTAGCCCTCCATAATAAAGGTTCCAAACATATTTCTGCACTTATTAATTGTATGTTACATGCAGGTTACACAGATCTTCTTCAGGCAGGAAAGCCATCATTCCTAAGTTCCGCAAGGTCAGATGTAAGGGCACTGAGGGGTATGCATTGAAGTGGATATGAGTCAGTGCCCTTGCATACTTTACTGCACTGCAGTGCATAACCCTTGATGCCCCTACATACTTATGTAAGGGCACCAAGGGTCATGCAGTGCAAATTTCAGAATTCTGCAGAATTTCAATATACTTTCAAAGAATTCCATGAAATTAAACTCCAACAATTCCGCCCACCTCTCTATAAAATCCACTTTAATGGCAAAGTTGAATTTTGGATTACAATTTTGAAAATTACACTTTTAGCCTTTTCCTGCCCAAAGGCTTCTAAGGCTTTCTAGAAGTTTTCAACTGCCTGGGACTGTTATGGGTCCCCAATTAAGAATGCATATTGGGCCTAAACAGTGAACAATATGGAACTAGTTGTGGGCAAAATGGGCCATCCTGCCAGAATGATTAGGGGCAGAACTGTTCCCTGCCCCAGGTGCACTTCAAAGGGCATGTCTCAAGCACACACAAATAAACCTAAACACTAGTTGTTTGTGACCCTAGACTTATTTGAGCCTTAATAGGGAGAGCGAAGACCTTTCCAGAACCAGATGTGCGGATAGCCTAGAATATTCCACCACTTCAAGGAATGCCACCAGGTATGATTACCGGACCTTATGATCCACTCTTTAGTACACCTGGACCGGTGGACAAAACAGAGGAAGGACTGCCGTGCTCCCCGGAGGACTACCCTACTGCTCCAGGCCTCCCTTGTTCCCCAGAGAACTGCTTTGCTGCTTAAGATTTGCCTTGTTTTTCAGATAATTACCATGCAGCCTGAGGCTTCCCTTATTCGATAAAGGATTGCCTTGCTGCTTGAGGCCTTCCCTGCACTCTGCAAAGGTAAACTGGACCTGTACTTGGCTAATCTAAGCAACTCCAAGGGTCAGTTTGCTGATCTCCTGTTCTGAGCCACAGGGACTAAACAAGCTCCAGAGGACTCCCTGCAACTGCCCAGCTGACCTGCAACTGAACCTGCCTGAGCCATGCTGGCCTCTGCTAGAGTAAGTCCAGTGTTCTCCAAGAGGTGCCTCCTCTGGTCCTGGATTAATGGCTTGCATCAGAGTTAACGTTTTGATTACAAAAGCAGAAATACTGAAGTTTTAGGTTCTTTGTGACCAGGAAGGAGCCTGCTCACATTGAGACTCTGCCTTGTGGGATGATTTCCATTGTGAAGCTCTGGTGAACCTGACTCTTCATGCTGCAGTGATTGCCAGGGACGACAAGCAAAGCTTGATCTGTACTTTGCGCTAGAGCAACAACAGCCCACAATGACCTGCAATGCAAAGCTTCAGCAATGACCATCTGGGACCCCCAACCAGATCGTTGCTTTACAACGATGACTGTTCACGACACTAGGCCTGATATTTGTGCTACAGCTATGAACTTCAGCAGAACTAACCTAGCCTCTGTGCCTGGCCCATACTCCATTGTGGTCATCCTGAACTTGTAACTTTCAGCTGTCCTACCCAACCAGATGACCACAAGTGGTGCCTTATGCTTTTAGGTGCTCTACTTACCTAAAAAAATAACTTTTTATAACTCTGGTTCTACTATTTGAATTTGTGTTGTTCTGGTGTCATTTTATTTATTAAAACTTGCCAACATTTTCTGAATTGGTTCAGATCGTTTGTGCTGTGCATGCACTTTACTACTGTTTGTGAGCTGCATAAATGTTTACATGTCCCCTATAAGATCAACTTTCTTTGTGCCAAGCAACCAGAGGTTAATTTAGTGACTTTTGTGTCTCAACCTGTCAAGGATTATGGTTGTTGCTTGATTAGTGTTCCTACCCCCCTCAACCAATAATCCATTTTCTCACACCTGTTACTTTCCTTTTCATTTATTACTGAGATATTTCTTCTCTTTCTTTTCCACTTTTTTGCCAAAGACCTGGACTGGTGTCGTCGAGAGTGTTCATCATAAACTATCAAGGCAATAGTTAGTATTGAAAAAAAAACATTTTTAAAATATGTCTGTGATATTGACTTATCATGGAGGGTTTGAATTTAACTTAGGGTCTGTGGTCTTCGATGAAACTTGCCGGTCAGACATTATATCATTCCTGTAAGTGGAACAAGAAGAAAAGTCCACTGCAGCTGAGAAAAGAGCAGAATAGGATGTTCTACTTGTTGGTTCGACATCAACACCATCATCCTTCTTAGTATCTTCTACACCAAGAAGAAAAGACCAGCTCCACCAACTTCTCCAAGCCACCTTTAGATGTAGATTTTAAGAAGCAAACCCTTGAAACACTATTATGAGGGATACTGCAATGGCAGGCTTTTAGAAAGCAGGGTGTGCTATGAACACTGTGAGCTAGATAAACCTGCAAATGTCAGTGGAGAAAGCAACACTAAAGAAGTGTAAAGCGCCTCTTTTCCAACTGCTATAGCACCACTATATGCCTCCCTCTATCGATAGTGTTATACAAGGCCGCACAGCTGCAGATGTCTGGACAAGAAGCCTGTGGCTCAGAGCTTGTGTTAAGCATCAATATTCTCTGCTTGTCTCAAGGGAGATGACATCAGTAATCAGGAGCATAAAATAACAGTAGAAAGCACTTTCATGAATTTGTTCAGTAAGGAAGCACTAGACCAGAAAAAACATACATTGGAGATTTTAGAGGATGGGAAACTGTAAGAAATTGTGAAACCTGAAGAAAAGTCAACTATTCCCAGTAATCACGGTATACTTAACTTACACACGAACGGGTCAGGTGTCTGCTTAAAAGGACCCTAGTTAAGAGGAAACATGCCTCAAAGTACAGAGAAACCTCCTTGGAAATATGAATAGTTATGCCACCTGTTCTCTTTCTACGATATTCAGAGAGAACTGCTGTAGTCTTTTACAAATGTGCCAGGAAATTCACATTTTACTATTCACAAATTACATTACAAATCACAAGGCTCATTTTTTTCCCATAATAATTTTGAGTTATAATATATAAAGTATGAGTCAGCGCTCTCGGCAGGAGTGAAGCTACATGCATTCCAGTAGGGCATCTATCCATAACAGCTAGCTGGCTACGTCTTGAAAGAATAGCAACATAATATACTCAATAGTGGCCTTGCTTATCTGAGCAGGCTATAGATCGGAAAAATTCGGAGCCATTTACATAGCTCATATTTTTAGCACGATTTTCTATTATATTACAGCGTTTCCAATTTTTGTTGTATTTACATGTATTGTCGTTAAGTTCTTTATCATAATTAAAATATTAAGAAAGTCTTTTTGTGTTTGTGCATCCTTTGTGAAAAGTTATTCAAGATCTAACTAAATCACATCTAAACAAAATGTATTCCTGACAATCTCTGGCAGGATTAATCATTACCTGGTATAGACTGATCGTTATCAGATACACATTATCTACTGGTAAGTAATGGTACATGCCTGCCTGTTTCCCCTGCTTTAGCTGGTAAATTCACATCTGTGTTTGGCTAGGGGCCTCGGAGAATCTTCTGGGCCATATCTACAGGCAGATGTGTAAAAACATAAAAGGCTTTAATGCACAGCATATAACAAGAGGTAATAAACCACTGTACTCAGCCATATGTCTGCTCATATGTACATTGCCACCTATTCCCCACAGGCCACTTGTCTTCAGTTTGTCCCAAGTGATGGTGCCTCACAACTGTTTGTCATTTGAAGGTGGCCATCATACATATGACAGAGCATTCGTTGCCCTTTAGGTGCAGTAACAGACAAATACTTTCCCTTGGTAAGTAGTGAATGTCAATTGATATAATTTTGGTAACATCACTGTTGCCATCATTCCTTGTGCCTACATGTTAGCATGTGTACCTTTCATTTTTGCTATACAATTTTCACTGCTATTTCATTCATGGTCCACCTGTCTTCATGGGATGAAGTCTGATTCCCTCACATTTGTGTGCATGCCAACCTATGTTAGGAATTGGACATATGTGAGGGGCCTACAGTTCATTTGATGCCACAGACAGGAGTGTGTCACCTTTGCTTGGTTGTTTAAACGTACCCTCACCCATCACTCCATGTCATTTGGCATTATACAATTGCAGAAGCAATGAAGTGAATGACAGGTAGGACTACAGTTTTTACTCATGCCATTGTTGTAAAATCACTTGGTGAAGTGCTCAACACATGTTAAATGATGATAGTTCATTACCTAACTGTTGACATGCATCAGAAAGTGACTTGCAGGAATGTGGGAATCATATGTGGCTGTGTACAATCATTTATCCAAGGGAATCTGTGTTAGCATGACAAAAGTGACAGTGCTGTGCCTTTCCATTAAGCAACATGTTAAATGCCTTCTACAGGTACTGAAGAAACCCTGAGCCTCTACAACATTCAATGGACTATGGGCTTTTACTTATGCATTCTGAGTAGGGTATTCCCAGCAGTACCAATCAAGACAGGGGATTTCCCTGGGGATAGCTGATTCATTGTGGCATGGATGTTTGGGGAAAACATTTTTTTCCCAAATTGTCTCCAGTGTACTTTTCTGTCCATCTACAACAGCTTCCTCCCGGAAAATCCTGGCACCAGAACTTGTGACCGACCCATCCCCCCAGAACCCACCCAGACCATCCACGGCTGGTCCACTCTCACAACTCACAAAATGGTCAACATCATGAACAGCACCCACCCCAGAGCCCCCTCAGACCCCTGCCCGCACCATATATACATCAGAGCCAGCGCATCCATCGCTCCCGAGCTCCGTAACACAATCAATTGGTCCATCAGCACGGGCACCTTCCCCGAGGACTGGAAACATTCTGAAATATGCCCTCTCATTAAGAATCCTTCAGCTGACCCATCAGAACTAAATAACTTCTGCCCCATCTCGCTGCTACCCTACTCCACCACAGTAGTAGAGAAAGCAATCACCGCACAACTATGGAATTTCATCGAGGCCAACAACTCTCTGGACAGATCCTAGTTCGGCTTCTGCAGCAATCACAGCACAGAGACAGCACTCCTGGCAGCCACCGACGACATCTGATTACTCCTAGACCACAGCCACACTGCAGCACTCATACTCCTCGACCTCTCTTCAGAATTCCACACGTTCTCCCACAGCACTCTGCGCACCAGACTCCACGACATAGGAATCTGTGGAAGAGCCCTAGAATGGTTCCACTCCTTCTTCTCTGGAAGGACGCAGAGGGTCAGACTCCCACCCTACACTTCCAGACCAACAGGAGTCTACTGCGGAGTCCCCCAAGGATCCTCATTGAGTCCCACACTGTTCAACGCATACATGGCCCCTCTTGCTGCCATCGTTAGAAACCATGGTATGAACATCGTGTCATATGCCGATAACATACAACTCATCATTTCCCTCACTGAAGACGTGGACATGGCCAAATAGAACTTTCACTCAGGAATGGAAGCCGTCGCCACCTGGGAGAGAGAAAGCTGCCTCAAACTCAACTCCGACAAGAGGGAGCTCATAATCTTCAGAAACACCACCTCAGATTGGGACGACTCCTGGTGGCTCACATTCCTCAGCGCTCCCCCTGCACCGACGGAGCATGTCTGCAACTTAGGAATCATTCTCGACTCCTCCCTATCCATGACCCGCAAGGTAAACTCTGTTGCCTCCTCCTGCTGGCACACACTCCGCAAACTTCAGAAGATCTTCAGATGGATCCCAGCAGACTGTCGCAGGACAGTCACCCATGCCTTTGTCACTAGCGAGCTTGACTATTGCAAGGCCCTCTACGCCGGCACCTCAACTAGGAACATCAAAAAACTTCAACTCATCCAGAACGCCACCGCCCCCAGACTCATTCTAGACCTACATCGCCAAGAACACATCTTGCAACACCTGAGGATCCTCCGCTGGCTACCGGTCGAGAAGCGAATCACCTTCAAGCTTCTCACCCACATGTACAAGGCCATACGCAACGCAGAACCAGTCTATTAGAACCACCGCATCTCCTTCCACACCTCTGACAGATCCCTTCGCTCCACCCAGATGGCAGTTGGCACCATCCCTTGTATCCGCAAAACCACCCCCGGAGGACGATCTTACACCTACACTGCAGCAAAGAGCTGGAACAACCTCTCCCTGCACCTCAGACAAAGCCCGCCGCTCACCATCTTCAGGAAGAACCTCAAGATGTGGCTCTTCGGATGAGGCCTCTCCCATCCCTCCCAGCACCTTGAGACCCTCATGGGTGAGTAGCCGTGCTTTACAAATATTGATTGATTACAAATATTGATTGATTGAGCCATCTGAGCAACAAAGGTACAACTTCCATGTGTCTATTTAGACAATGTACATATTGTGAAGTTACCATTGGGCATTTCTGACAATGTGCCTTAGGTGTTTCCATGTCACCTTCTTCAGGCTACTGAACTTGTTGCTGCAACATGGCTGGATTACTTGGCCATCATTTCATCATAATGTGGTATTAGGTATATGAAGATTAGCTGGATGCATGATCTTGTGTGGGATCTGTGAGACTGAACTTGGCATTGCCTTTCTATTTTATACCAACCAATCCTTGAGGGATGCTACATAAGCCAAACCGTTCAAGTTGATAAGGTCTTGGTATTGTGATTGCATAACTTCATTCATGTACTTGGAGTTGTCTGTGAATCTGATTTGCCTGTGGGCAACTGTTCACATTAATGCAGCATGCATGCATATGGTCATGCAAATGTTGAGGCCACTTTGCTGAAGCTCGTGGCTGAGGGCTACCGTACGTCATGGTAATGTTTGGCAATCAAAGCAGTTGTTCAAGTGTGTTCAGGCACATGTGATGACAGTGGGGAAGTAGCTGGCCACAGTACCTCCAGTCAAAAGACATCAGACACAGAGGGTCTCAAATGGCCCGGAGGGTGGGGGGAGTGCCACGGAGGGCACAGGATCAACATCTTCATCTTTAGATTCTTCATCCAGTGGCTACGCCCTAGTGGTGGTAGACTATTCAGGGCCTGTACCTGTTCCATTCTTGTCTGCCACCCCCAGTTCCATGCCCACCCTCACTGTTGATCCCCACCCAGGAGGCCTTGCCGTCTCACACAAGAGGGTGGGTGTCTTTCTCACACCAGGCACCTCATCCATGCCCATGTTTCCCCTGCTGCCCTGAGTGAGGAGGCTATTGACCTCTTGAGGAGGTCTGTGGGTCGGACTGCTATTTTGAATTTCATCGAGGTGCTGGGCACCCAGCTTCAGCAGGTGGTTGCATACCTGGAAGGCATTCATAGTGCCATGTCTGGCCTATAGAGTTCTCTTCAGGCTCTGGCATCCTCACTGACGGAAGCCTTCCACCCCCCACAATCCTACCCTCACTGCCTACCTCTTACCCCTCCAATATCCCCCTTCCCCTACCTGTCCAAAGCACACGCACACCTGCATGCACCCACCTCAACACACAAAAGCAGCAGACATATGCACAGGCACCAAAAGACACACTGGCATGCAAGCACTCAATTGTCCCGAACACAGACCACCATGCAAACGGTTCCCACAGGCACCACTCCCGACCCCACTGACCCACACACAACCACCAGACCTACAGACACCAGCCCAACACTAACGGACACACACACCACACCCACCATACCCCCAGATCCCACCCACAGATCCACACATCACATACACCATACACCTAGACACCACCCTAACAGCCACAGACCCACACAACACACACATCGTACCACCGGACACCACCCCAACACCCACAGACCCACACACCACACAAACCATTCCCCCAAACACCATTCCAACACCCACTCACACAGCCACCACTCCCCCATTAGCCATCCCCTCCACCTCACAGCCTCTAAGAAACACAAATGCCCACACTCGCACATGCAACAGACACCACCCAAATGCAAGCATACCTCAGACACACACACACCAGCAGCAACACCTACAGCCAAGACAAGCCCTTCCTCTACCTCCCAACCCCTAATCCCTTCTGCAGACCCTCCCTGTTTTCCCAAAGAAAGTTTCCTGTTTGATCTTGCCCTTGTGAAAACCTTCTCCCGAATCCAAAAAGACCCTGCCCGCATACCAACCCATCCCTTCCATGTCCAAATCCTCCCTATCCACACCAGATCCCACCCACCCTAAAAAACAGCCATACCCCTCACACCCCCAAGAAAAGGCCCACCCCTCCCAAAGTCAAGCCAACCCTCCCAAAGTTAAGCCCAGCCCTCCCACAACCAAACCCACCGACACTAAATCTGACCCCATCCCACCCAAGGAGGATCATTGAGGTACTTGGCATGCCCAATTGATTCCCCTTCCTGTGGACGGTCTTATGCCAGTGGTCAGTGAGTCACATTGTGGTGCACAACAGTGCTCACGGACTTCTATTTGTGGACTGGTCACTGACCTTAACACATATTTAAAGTTCTGATAATACACCCAAGCTGGATTTTAGTACCCAGTTTTCCTGCCTTTACTTTTCTACCTTTTCGCTGTTCGTGAGTAATTTGTGATGTATGCCACAGTGGTGTTTGATTTACCCTGATTGCTGATCCATTTGGTGTGGTTGGCAAGATCTGACTTTGGGAGTAGTGCTGGTGTCACCTAGGATGAGGGGAGATGTTTCATGGATAGATATATGGGTGGGAATCCAATTGGGGTGTCATTGCATTGTGTGTTGTTTTATATGGTAAGTATCTCATCTTGGCTTGGCCAAAGTCAACATGTATTGGATTAGATTTGCCCCCCTGATGTCGTTTGGACATTTGTATCATCCATGCATGCTAGAGTTTTGTTTATCCACACATGGAGGGTGTTCAATTGTGCTATATTCCTATATATTTGACTGATCATGTGACCATTTTCATTTGTGTACCTTCCAGCTACTTCATCTACATGTGTGACACATGCTGTTGTATTTGCTTTCTTGACTTGCACTTACTCATTTGGCACACAGGCATGTCACTTGGTTATACTATTGGTTGTCCCTGAGATTCATGAATGCCCAGTTCTTGTGCAAATAGTGTTTTAGGGGCATGTGCAAAGTGAAATGTGTCTCAGGGCAGCATCCTCCCTGGGATCCACCCCTGATGCAGCCATCCCTATTCTGCAGGTATTGTTTATATTGTGAGCTTTGTATATTTGTCTCTTAAATATTGTGCATCCTATTTACTTTCCATTGGCTTGCAATGTGGTTGAGATTTGAGGGTGCATTAGAGGGATGTTGCATAGAAGGGGTGTTTGGGTTAAATGACACATCCATACATGTGTGTCTTCAATATCATGACAGACCATGACATTTAAGCAATGTGAGGGTGTAAGTTCAATTAGTAGGTGTGATATTAATGTGGTTGCTGTTGTGTGACACAGTGTTATTGTACACTTCTCTGACCCTGAAACTGGGATTTGCAGACATGTGTGGCTTTGAGTAGTGTGGTTGTGCAGTGTAAGTGACCTGCCTATAGAAGCATCATAGGGCAGCGATTGGGTCATACGTTGTGTACATTTTGGACCCAGGACACACAGGTTTATACCTGGTCCATGGACCATAGCCTCCATAGCTGGTTGATGGTGGCAGGTGGATTTGTTATGGTGTTTGTGGACATGGGTATGTGGTTCGTCTTACCGTCCGTTGTGTGATTTTGGGCTCCATCTATCAGCACTTGCAGTGGCAAAACTTCTTTGCTATATACTTGTTGTTTGAGGAAGAGCTATAACCATAAGATCTATTCTTTTTTTTACGTTATGCTTCTTTGTTGTTAGGCAGTCTGGAATTTGGAGTAAGGGCCTGTGGGATGTTTTCACATTATTTGGGTAATGGAAGTCTGGGGTTCCAATATACATTTTCTTCATTTCCTTGTGTCTTTTGTGAATATTTTACACACTTTTTAGTAATTGTATTGCCTTGTTGCTTTAGCGTTTGGGGCTTGATCTGTCCTTCAGTAGGCCTTGGGTGAATTATTCAGATATTTTTCACATTCTCACGGTTGCTGTGCAATAATAAGTTTTTAAATGTACGGCCTTTGGATGGTCTTATATGCAAGAAAAATGTTGCATGTTCTTGCCTCTCCTTGCTCTCTAAAGGCAATTATAATACATTTATTGTTATACATTTTTGACTGCTACCTCCTACCTCCGAAAGGGGTATTTGGGCTCTTGAAGGACACAACCTAGTATCTATTTATTTATTCATATTTTCATGCCTCCCGTAGGGTCCAAGGAGGGCTGGAAGAACACTAGCTATTTCTTACTTAACTTATTCAATTTCTTCTTTACCTTCCGTAGGGTCCCATTAACACTGGAAGGACACAAGCTCATCTTTTCCTGTGTAATGTCTAGCACAAAATAAAGTTAGCTTTGGCATTAGTAAACTATTATAAAGCATTTTTGATGACTGATGATACATTGTATTACGTTGACTAAATTGCTTAAGTCTCACAGACTTCTTGCTTCATTTCTCTCACCTGCAGGTAAACAAGAGATCATGCATGATACTGAAATGGAGAGAAGTCTACAATTCATCTGACAGCAACACTAGAGTCCTCTGCTATTTGTTTCTGTTTGTGTTAAGTGCTAAATGATATATAAAGTAAAGAGGATGGTTCAACATAAGGTAGCTCCTGCTAACAAAATGTCCACTTAAGAGAAGAAGCCTGTTACCAGTGCTACCACTTTCTTCAAACCCTCCTCTTTTCTCTAGAAGGGCCACATACCTGCTTCACTCTCTTCTGGGAAGGAAGAGGCTGAGAGGGGAATCATCACTGGCTCAGTGGCACCCCCACCAAAACAAAAATTCATGTCTCTCAGCACTCCAGTGACTGCAGTCATGGAGATCAATGAACATTAAATTGATTTGTTCTAGTAGCAAACAAAATCTTCACAGGAAAAGCAACAACAGGAACCACAGCCTGCAACAACAACAACAACAACTGATCTTCTAGAAGAAGGAGCACTGCAAGGAAGTTCAGCATCCTGCAGAGTAGGATTTTGCTGTGACTACTATCCCATTGGACAAATTAATTTCACAATCTGTGGTAAGGAAAGAACCGGGGCAATCCCTCATCCTCTCCAACCCCCCTTTCGGATTATAGTGACATAGATTGGACCCAGGCTGAGACCCACCATGAGAGATGATGGAACCAGGAGGTTCCTGAAAGGCTTTGAAGGGAGGGAGATGATTATGAGCCAGTGGTTATTATTGTGGAGAGTGGCACAAGGAAGTTCAGATCATCTCTATTCAATCAACTCTGAGTCATGTTGTTCCACCAACACTGCATGCTTCCATCTTTTCAAAACCCCAAAAACCCTCAGCCTCAGCAACTACCACCCTCATTGCAGTCACAGCCTGCCCTAGTGAAAGGCAAACAAAAGAGCCTAGCTCCACCTCAACAAGTTCTTCAGCTGTTCGCATTTTAGAGTCAGGCCACATGAAAAGCACTGCGCAGAATACTTAATTTACTGCTAAAAGTTTGTTGTTGGTAGCCAGATGGACATTACCGTAACAATCACTCATCTGAAAAATCAACATGGAATTTTGTGGGAAGATTACCTCAAAAAGATAGCTGTTACTGGTGATTAAATAGAAATTAAATTGATAGAAGGAGGTGTTGGTGAGGAAGAAGAAGAAAATGTCAGTGTTGAGGAAAGCAGCCCTTTGACTATTCCCCATAATGTGCAGTCCTCGCATACTGCAACTTTAGAATGGCACAAGGGATGGAGGGATACAGTAACCACAAAGAGCTCAAGCAGACTTCCTACTTCTTGTAGGCCACTAGTAGAGGTACCACAAAAAAGTCACAACAACCAACTCCCAAGGATATGTTCACCAAGGAGTTGCCATACCACCAAATGCATGTTAAATTCTATTTATGCAATGGGAAGCTGGCCAAAATTGTTGTGCTTGACTCCACTCTTTTACTTTCATGAAGTGAGAATGGAGACTCTCTGCTCAAAATTGAAGGTTCCAAGTATGACCTATGTTTTCACTGTTGTAGTGCAAGTACTATACCATCAGGTAGTTGGCAAAGGTATGTAAGAGAGTGCTGATCAGTTCATCCTCCTAATGATAAACATGTGCAGTAGTTGTCAAGGAACAGATTAAATGTGCATTACAGCACATGGAATCATCTTCAAGGGAGTGAAGCAAAGGTCTCCCTGCCGATGATGCAATTCGGTGGTATGCAACAGTTCCAGTGTTTGTCGTTGTTAGAAATGGGGTCTTTGGTTGGCAGTCAGGTTACCCTCTGACCAAGCAAGGACCCTCACTCTATTCAGGGTAAAGGAGAATCACCCTCAGCTAGCCCTCTCTCACCCCCTTGGTAGACTGGCATGAGCAGGCAGATTTAATTTCAGAGTATAGGTGCAAAATATTTGTACCAACACACACAGTAACTCACTGAGAATAATATAAAATGGCAAAACACAGGTTTAGAAAAAATATGAAATATTTATCTAAACAAAACAAGACCAAAATGACAAAACTCCAACATACACAAGTCGAGTTATTAATTTTAAAGCAAAAGAGTCTTAAATCCTTTTGTAAACAGTAATAACACTGTTAGCGTTGAAAAGTACCTAGGAAGCATCAAAATAACATGTTATTGTGCATCGGGAGAGTGTGCATCGAAAATGAGAGTGATGCGTCGATCCAGGTAAGCACTCGGGTCCAGGCAGGTGTTGCGTTGATTTTTCCGTCCGATCAAGGTTTGCGTCGAAAATCCTGCCGCACGGTATCAGCAAAACCGCGCTGTGTGGGTTGCGATCTCCATTTGTCACAATGTGAATGATTCTTACAGCCGTTATCTGTCAATCTCGAGGCACCACCTAGTCTATTCTGGTGCTGGACTGACCAAGGTAAGGGCGACCCTTTCCAGTAGCCACAGTGCTGCTGATAGAGTAATACCAGGCAGACCGTAACCTCCGGAAGGAGTCCCAGAGGAAAAAAAAACAATCCTGAGAAAAACCTCAGAAGCAAGGAAGTCCTGAAAAAGAGTTAAGAAAAAAGAAGTGTAATACAGGGGCGAGGAGCACCACCATAACGGAAGTGTTTACAACGCAAAGAACAGAAGACCAACTGTGCTTATATACTGACAAATGGGAAGTAACCTGCAGGAAGTTACGAAGACACCATCTTGAATTGGGAAAAGCCACATTAGATTGAATGGAAAAATAGTCATGGCGTGAAAGAGGAAGCAAAGCATGCAGGGAAGGAAACACAGACTCTTGGGAAGAAGAAGAAGAAATGGCTAAGATGGAAACCACAAAGAAAGAGAAAACAAGAAGTAAGAAAAAAGGCAGAAAAATAGGTAATGAAAATAATAAGGGCAAAAGGCGGGCGCAGCGCCCAAAGAAAGATGTACAGATCACACTGCGGACTGAAAAATAGGCAGTGGCCTGAAACTTGGCCCAGAATGTGGCCCGTGGCTGAAACGGCCATCCCGGACATGCAAGTGGGGTGCTGCAGGCGTCACACTGTAACCGGTGTTGCCCGTCGTTTCTCCAGCCACGTGTGTCGATCTTCCAGCCGTGCTGCAGGCGGAGCGCCGATTTCACCTGCAAAGCCAGCGGCACATTGCTTTTTTAGCTGCGTCTCGGAGGTTGCGTCGGACACGGTGGTCTGTGCGTGGATTTTCAATCTTGGTCTGCCAGCTTCACCTGTCAAGGCCCCAGGAACTGGCAGGGCAGGGGTCTCAGCAGAGAGTCCAGGTGCTGACAGGGGAAGTCTTTGATGGCCCTGAGACTTCAACAACAGGAGGTAAGCTCAGGACAAGCCCTTGGAGATTTCTTCATAAGCAGGAATGCACAACAAAGTCCAGTCTTTGTCCCCTTTCACCAGGCAGAACAACAACTGCAGGATAGCTCCACAAAGCACAGTCACAGGCGGGGCAGCACTTCTCCTCAGCTCTTCAGATCTTCTCCAGGCAGAGGTTCCTCTTGATGTCCAGAAGTGATCTAAAGTCTTTGGTTTTGGGTGCTCTTCTTATACCCATTTTGGAATTTGAAGTAGGCTTATTTCAAAGGAAAGTCTCTCTTGTTTGCGAAATCCTGCCTTGCCCAGGCCTGGCCCCAGACACACACCAAGGGGTTGGAGACTGCATTGTGTGAGGGCAGGCACAGCCCTTTCAGGTGTGAGTGACCACTCCTTCCCTCCCTCCTAGCACAGATAGCTCATCAGGAGATGCAGGCTACACCCCAGCTCCCTTTGTGATACTGTCTAGAGAGAGGTGCAAACAGCCCAACTGTCAAACTGACCCAGACAGGGAATCCAAAAACCGGCAGAGTCACAGTTGTTCAAGCAAGAAAATGCCCACTTTCTAAAAGTGTTTTTTTTAAACACACAATCTTAAAAACAACTTTACTAAAAGATGTATTTTTAAATTGTGAGTTCAGAGACCCCAAACTCCACATGTCCAACCACTCCCAAAGGGAATGTACACTTTAATCAGATTTAAAGGTAGCCCCCATGTTAACCTATGAGAGGGACAGGCCTTGCAACAGTGAAAAACAAATTTAGCAATATTTCTCTGTCAGGACATATAAAACACATTACTATATGTCCGACATTAACCATATACTGAGTAGAGTGAGGGTCCTTGCTTGAACAGGGGGTAACCTGACTGTCAACCAAAAAACCCATTTCTAACAAGCTGTATTTAATATATGACAGACAGATGATGGTAGTTAGGAAACTAGGGTCAACATTTTTGTCGCTAATTCAGAGCTTTGCAGGAATAGGATAAAAAATGTAGACGCTAATCCTGCAAAGCCCATTATAAACAATGGTGTGGCTCCTTTTTAATGCTTACTCTTATCAGTCATTAACCGTGCAGAAAAATATGATGCAGAGAAATATTTTAGATTTCTTTGCGCCATTTGTTCGGCCCCCTTAACAGGGACAGCCCCTTTGTATACATTATGCCTGGCGCAGGTACACAAAGCTTTACAAAGTGGTGCAATGCATGCATTCTACAACTTTGTAAATTTGGCACAGGGAGTTTGACCTCGTTGGGTTATATTAAGATAAAAAATTACACTAATGTGGCACAAGAAGTTGCTAGGGGCTCTTAAATCTGCCCTCAAATGTATTCTATGAAAATGAATGAGTTGTCATTTGCCATTGAAAAATATGACCCATTAAGTTTGTGCTGCATAATTTATATGACTATACATATATACTACAACAATAATAAAGACAACTTGGTGCAGCAGCATGTATTCGGGACAACTAATGACATGTCATAAATACCAATGGCCCTGCCATTACCCTACCCCCTCTTGATCCTTTCCCTGAGTCTAGTCTAAGTCCCATGCTACATCCTTCACCCCAGATTAATTACCTATTTAACAAATATGTTATGCTTGGGCTAGTGATCAAATGAGTGTGGGGTAAGGTAAGGTCTAATAACACCTCAGGGCTCGGACTCTGTTTAGGTTTGGCTATGGACAGGTTGGGTCATATCCTTTGCAGTAGACTTAATTGCATTGTAATGGAAGAGAGAAGCCGGAACAGTGTAATGGATGTTAAGAGAAGTAGGCACTTAGGAAGAAACTGTAGGAGAAATGTGGAATGTGCTGACACAAAATTGTGGTCTGGCTGGGACAGAATGTGAGAGGTGGCAAGTATAAGTTGGCACTGGAAAACGCACATTTCCCTCTACTAATTACTTTCAAGAGTAGACAGGCTGAGACACCGTTGCTCGAATGAGAACTTACCTTAAACAGGCAAGAGGTGTCTGGCAAAACAGGAAATGGTTTGTTTAATTAAATATTACGGCCTGCAGAACAGTTACAGCACTGAGGTCTGAGGATTGTCTCCCATAGAGCATCAAAATGATCCACATTTTATACATTTTCATTGGAGCAATAAACACATAAAACAATCTTTCCCTGGTGAAATGTGCAAACTGTTGACAAGGAATCATAGATAGATTTTCCAGACAGAGAATGCAGGTGGGTATCGACCTCTCACAGTCACTATATGGGCCAACAAGTATCTGTTCCAGATGTCCGGTTTGAGGGGGGCATGGTCACTACATGTGCTGTGACCTAATTGGCTAAGTGTACCTAACTACATGTGGCATCTAACTTTATGGTGTTTTGGGAATGCATGCGTACCTTTGGCTGTTTGAGCTTTATTGGGGCCAATCTCCAGGGACCATTGTAGTGTTGCTGCCTGTTTGACCTGACAGCCTTAGGGTGGTCAACCCTAACTTTTTGCCTGCCTCTCTCCACTTTTGAAATACTGTTTTTGCTGGTTTTTAGACTCTGCGCACTTTACCACTGCTAACCAGTGCTAAAGTGCATATGCTCTCTCCCTTTAAACATTAGATCTTACCCAATTGGACTGTTTAATTTACCTATAAGTCCCTAGTAGAGTGCACTACGTGTGCCCAGGTCCTGTAGACTAAATGCTACTAGTGGGCCTACAGCACTGATTGTGCCACCCACCTCAGTAGCCCCGTAACCTTGTCTCAGGCCTGCCATTGCAAGGCCTGGGTGTGCAGTTTCACTGCCAATTCGACTCGGCATTTAAAAGTACTTGCCAAGCCTAAAACTCCCATTTTTCTACATATAAGTCACCCCTAAGGTGTGCCCTAGGTAACCTCTAGGGCAGGGTGCTGTGTAGGTAAATGGCAGGACATGTACCTGTGTAGTTTGCATGTCCTGGTAGTGTAAAACACCTAAATTCGTTTTAACACTACTGTGAGGCCTGCTCCCTTCATAGGCTAACATTGGGGCTGCCCTCATACATTGTTTGAGTGGTAGCTGCTGATCTGAAAGGAGTAGGAAGGTCATATTTAGTATGATCAGAATAGTAATACAAAAGCCTGCTGACTGTTGAAGTTTGATTTAATATTACTATTTTAGAAATGCCACTTTTAGAAAGTTAGCATTTCTCTGCACTTAAATCTTTCTGTGCCTTACAATCCACGTTTGGCTGGGTTTAGTTAGTAGCTCCTTGAGCATTCACTTAGACACACCCCAAACACAGGATACTCAGCCTCACTTGCATACATCTGCATTTTAAATGGGTCTTCCTGGGCTGGGAGGGTGGAGGGTCTGCTCTCACACAAAGGACTGCCACACCCCCTACTGGGTCCCTGGCAGACAGGATTGAACTGAAAGGGGACCTGTTGCACTTCTAAGTCTCCCCCACTTCAAAGGCACATTTGGGTATAAAAACAGGGCATCTGCCCTACCACCTTAGGCACTTCCTGGAGAAGAAACCTGGACCACACCTGCACCCTGACCAGAAGAACTGCCTGGCTGCCTAAAGAACTCACCTGACTGCTTTCTGAAGAGGACTGCTGCCTTGCTGTTGCCCTGATGTCTTGCTGCTCTCCTGCTGTGCTGCAGAAGTGCTCTCCAAGGGCTTGGATAGAGCTTGCCTCCTGTTCCCTGAAGTCTCAGGACCAAAAAGACTTCCCTACCGCAGCTGACATCCCCATGTGGCAAAAATTCGATGCACCGCCTGCCAAGCACAATGCACAGCCTGCTCGCGGTGAAAAATTCACCACACACTGAGTCCGGAACGACGCAGCCTGACTTCGCGACAGAAGATCGACGCAGCAACACGACCGGAACTTCAACGCACGGCCCAACTGGATAGACGCAAGCCGACTCAGAACAACGCCGACCGACTTCACAAGAGGAATCAACGCAGCGTCTGCCGTGCGGAAAATAATTTCACTCATCGCCTTCCGGAATCAACGCAGCCCCTGTGACTTAACTCTGCACGCCCAGGATTCCACGCATCGTCCCCGGGGCATCTGAAAACCCTGCAACCCGAAGAGGAGCCAAGTCCGCGTGCTGGAAATTGATAAAACGTCCTCCCCGCGTGGAAAATAACAACGCAAGTCTGTGTGCAAAGGGGCGAAACCGACGCACACTCACCATTTTCCACGCATTTCCTCCTCTGCGGTCCCTTGCGAGGAAGACACTTTTTATTGCTTTTACAATAATATTTCAACTCCAAGACATTTGATATCACTTTCAGTGATATTCCTACATTTGCTTATTTCATGTTTAATCGTTTTGACCTGCATTTATCCAGATAAATATTATATATTTTTCTAAACACTGTTTGGTGTATTTTTTGTGGTGTTATATTGTGGTATTGTATGATTTATTGCACAAATACTTTACACATTGCCTTCTAAGTTAAGCCTGACTGCTCAGTGCCAAGCTACCAGAGGTTGAGCACAGGATAATTTGGATTGTGTGTGACTTACCCTGACAAGAGTGAGGATACTTGCTTGGACAGGGGGAACCTGACTGCCAACCAAAGACCCCATTTCTAGCACTGCCTATCTGTGCGATCTGATCTAAGCTTGCATGTTTGGCTGTCGGCAAAGTGTTACCCCACCTATGACCTGACAGTCATTAACCTTCAGGTCTGGGCCACAGAGCTTGCTTCACCACGTACCTACATGCTGTGGTGGACAGAGTTCGTGATAGGGTAATCCAATAGGGGTAATGTGACTTTGTTTGTGCATGAAAATATATCTTTTGTGTTCAAAGGTGTCTTGTTGTTGATATTATCAACAGACAGATAGTAGGCTGGAAGGATTAGTATCCAGGCTTGAAAGCAAGGAAGGAATACCTTAACAATTGCAACCGCTATCATTGAGAAAGGAAAGTGACTTACGTTCCTTTGTTGTAATTGAGAAAGGAAAGTGACTAACCGCTCATCTTAGAAGCAGCTTCATCTCACTCAACATGATGGCCCATTCCCATTTCCACACCCTAGAGTACTTGAGGCTCTATTCAAAATCCTAATTGACACATTTATAATATATGTACCAGCCACAGTATTTGCACAAGTGAAAAACAATAGCTAATGAATGCAAAGTTATAGCTATACAAAGTTTCAATTTGAATGTTTTACTTGTCATTTTAAAAATCCAGTAGCCAAAATGTGATTTTATTAACCCAGTTTTAACAATGGAGCAAAATGGCTAGGCGAGGGTCAGAAAAAACAATAAATAAAGGAAGGGAGTGGGAATGAGATATGTGGTATAGTATTCTGTCATGCTGTTCTTTCATGACTTCATAAGATTCACTTGCCATCCACTCCACTTCTCCCTAATTCTCCAGTTCTTCATCTCCCGTCAGTCTCAAATGCCCCATGACTCTCGCAACAGCAAACATTCACCAAAGTGTATATAGAAACCCTACCATCATACATGACTGCTCCTTTGAAACACAGATAGTGCATGCAGGCACTCCTGTGCAAAAACATCATTTTTTGTGTGACTGCCACTAACATGTTACAGCTCTGATATAAGCCCTGTTCACTGTGGTCATGGTGCCACTCACATTAATAAATTAACTTTTTGCACAAAGGAGCAGACAAATACACATATATATATATATATATATATATATATATATATACATATATATCTCACAAGGGACACAAGAAAATAACAGCCAGTCAGGGAAAAAATCAGATCCCAAAGGAAACAGTGAGTCTCAATGGAATGTAGTATATAAGAAATAAATGACTTTAACAAAAGGACTCACCAAAGAACAAACATATATCTTCAATACAATGTTTCAGCTTCCATCTTCCTCAGGTAGAACAAGTTTGTTTGCTCAGACGCCTGGTGGAGCCCATGCCTTCTAGGGGCACCATCAGGATCCAAAAACACAAATAAAACATTCTTGCAATGCATTAATGGGCACACCTTGCTTGGAACACTGAATATTAAATGAGTGGCTACCCTTAAACAGAGTGGACCACTGAGGGCACCGCATGCTGCCTCCCTCTGCCATAGCTATTTTTGTGAGCATAATTAAAGGAAAACATAAGTCAGATGAAAATAGAAAAACTGGTGATAAAAAAATGAATAAATGCACAGAAGCAGTCAAAAAGAGAAAATAAGGGGAAAGGGGACAAAAATCCCGCCTGCTCAGACTTCACCACCGCTGGCAGAAGCGGAGCAGTCTGTTCGCTAGGATTTTAGTATACATTTTGCTATCAACATTAAGAAAGAAAGGAGTCTACAGGAGGATCACCATTGCAGAGGTTTGGTAGGCTTAAACATTGTAATAATTAACACCTCTCTCATAGATGGTGGCATTTCTTTATCCGCAGCCACTTCTTCATACAGTGTCATCAGGTGTGGTGTTAAAAAGTCCAGAAATGCCTTGTAGAAGGCTACAAAAAACCCATAAGGGCACGGGGTTTTCCCCATCACCATTCCTCTGAGGGCCTGGCGTATCTCCCCTAGTTGCAGAAGTGCCATTAAGTGTTCTCTTTTTTTGTTAGTCAGCCAGGGCATGGTTATGTGCTCGAGATAATGTAATATTGAAGCTGGTTCAGAAGTTATCCAGCCTTCTGATCGGCTCAGTCACAAACAAGATCGCTCTCTGTGGTATCAATCAATTGCTTACTCCTGTTGCCATTGCTCAATAATTTATTGCAAACGTCAGAGCTTGCCAATGCATTTTGGCACACCGCCTTTCTCACAACCATTTCTAGCAACATTTTAGGTTTACTCCCTTTTTGGAATCAGAACAATTATCTCTTCTCTTCACAAACTAGACATTAATCACACTCGTAATGATCATCATATTTGTCACATAGAAATGTTCTCTGTTAGTATTTAATAAATTAATTAGAAAGTTGCTCATTCCTTGATGGCAATATTCCTGGTAATATATAATATATACAGAACAATTTCTTCACAAGCATATTCACTGAGTCAGTTATAAAAGGTTTTGCTGACATGAGACAGATCCAGTGGTGGTGGAAGGGTACCATGGGCCCTAATTCAAGCCATAATAAAAAAAAAGTGCCAATCCTGAGCTCTGGTGGCAAAAACATGGTGCTGAGGGCCTCTTAAATCTATGATCCCGGCTGCCACTGCATCTGATGCACTATTGATAGCTATGTCCTTAGTCAAATCACAGAAATGCCTTGGTCAACGGTGTTTGAGTTTCTCAGTGGAAAATTGCCTATTGCACAATATTAACACCTAAATATGCCATGTTATCTACTATTGGTTGTTTCTAATCAATGAACATCCCTGTAACAAAATACGATATAAAAAAACACAAACAATGCATCCCACTTCCAATTAAAAAAATGGCCACGGTTCATTCCAAGTCTCAAACCAATACCCCTTCAAAATGTGCACAAGATGTGAGCATGGCCTTGGAAAAGAGAAGATACAAAAATAAACTTAAAAAGTGCAGGGCAAACTCACTAAACCAGTCATGAGGACGGGAAGTAGTACTACAGGGGGACTCTGTTATGTACTCATATGGATCTTTGTGAATTGGAGCCGAAACGCCCATCTCACTATTACTAAAAGTGGAAAAGGAGCACAGTCCTTTCCATTTGTCCTAACTGTACACGAACATTGTCTGAATATTGATATTTGATTCCCATTTTTAATGTTTTGGGGCAAAAATCACAAAGACATACAGGGAGTGCAGAATTATTAGGCAAGTTGTATTTTTGAGGATTAATTTTATTATTGAACAACAACCATGTTCTCAATGAACCCAAAAAACTCATTAATATCAAAACTGAATATTTTTGGAAGTAGTTTTTAGTTTGTTTTTAGTTTTAGCTATGTTAGCGGGATATCTGTGTGTGCAGGTGACTATCACTGTGCATAATTATTAGGCAACTTAACAAAAAAAAATATATACCCATTTCAATTATTTATCATTACCAGTGAAACCAATATAACATCTCAACATTCACAAATATACATTTCTGACATTCAAAAACAAAACAAAAACAAATCAGTGACCAATATAGCCACCTTTCTTTGCAAGGACACTCAAAAGCCTGCCATCCATGGATTCTGTCAGTGTTTTGATCTGTTCACCATCAACATTGCGTGCAGCAGCAACCACAGCCTCCCAGACACTGTTCAGAGAGGTGTACTGTTTTCCCTCCTTGTAAATCTCACATTTGATGATGGACCACAGGTTCTCAATGGGGTTCAGATCAGGTGAACAAGGAGGCCATGTCATTAGATTTCCTTCTTTTATACCCTTTCTTGCCAGCCACGCTGTGGAGTACTTGGACGCGTGTGATGGAGCATTGTCCTGCATGAAAATCATGTTTTTCTTGAAGGATGCAGACTTCTTCCTGTATCACTGCTTGAAGAAGGTGTCTTCCAGGAACTGGCAGTAGGACTGGGAGTTGAGCTTGACTCCATCCTCAACCCGAAAAGGCCCCACAAGCTCATCTTTGATGATACCAGCCCAAACCAGTACTCCACCTCCACCTTGCTGGCGTCTGAGTCGGACTGGAGCTCTCTGCCCTTTACCAATCCAGCCACGGGCCCATCCATCTGGCCCATCAAGACTCACTCTCATTTCATCAGTCCATAAAACCTTAGAAAAATCAGTCTTGAGATATTTCTTGGCCCAGTCTTGACGTTTCAGCTTGTGTGTCTTGTTCAGTGGTGGTCGTCTTTCAGCCTTTCTTACCTTGGCCATGTCTCTGAGTATTGCACACCTTGTGCTTTTGGGCACTCCAGTGATGTTGCAGCTCTGAAATATGGCCAAACTGGTGACAAGTGGCATCGTGGCAGCTGCACGCTTGACTTTTCTCAGTTCATGGGCAGTTATTTTGCGCCTTGGTTTTTCCACACGCTTCTTGCGACCCTGTTGACTATTTTGAATGAAACGCTTGATTGTTCGATGATCACGCTTCAGAAGCTTTGCAATTTTAAGAGTGCTGCATCCCTCTGCAAGATATCTCACTATTTTTGACTTTTCTGAGCCTGTCAAGTCCTTCTTTTGACCCATTTTGCCAAAGGAAAGGAAGTTGCCTAATAATTATGCACACCTGATATAGGGTGTTGATGTCATTAGACCACACCCCTTCTCATTACAGAGATGCACATCACCTAATATGCTTAATTGGTAGTAGGCTTTCGAGCCTATACAGCTTGGAGTAAGACAACATGCATAAAGAGGATGATGTGGTCAAAATACTCATTTGCCTAATAATTCTGCACTCCCTGTATATGAATATAGAAACACCACTTTATGTGCACCATAACTATTTTTCAATATGCCCCATGATTAATAAAACAAGATTCTTGGTCCCAAATTTATATGCAGCGCCAATTTTCTTGCGCCCTTAGCGTCCCCCTAACGTCACCATGTGTGCGCCATATTAAACATAAGGCGCACCATGGCGCAGGTTAGGGGCAATAGCGCTAATTTTGGCACTAATCCTGCAAGGTACATAGGCCTCATTAAGAATAATGGTGTGCCCCCTTTTAACGCCTGATCGTACAAATAGCTGCTAAAAATGGTGCAGTGGAATCTCCTAGATTCCACTGCACCATTTTTGCAGTCCGACTAACAGGGGAACGCCCCCTTGCATACATTATGCCTGGCACTGGCATAATGTGGCGCAAGGAGTTACAATGCATGCATTGTGCCACTTTGTAAACCTGGCGCGACAAATTTGGCCTAGTTGAGCCACATTAGCGTCATAAAAATTGCACTGATATGGCGCAACGAGGAGCTAGGCCTTGGACTTCTAACTGGTGCTGTAGTGAACAATTTGATCATTAGGAATATACAGCTCGAAGCAAGGCAGGCTCAGACATGGGGATGGAAAAGCAAAAGGGCTACCCGAATTTCGACTAAAAATTTCAAAACCGGTTCATCAACTTCACAGAAATTAAAGGCATATATAACAAACACATTTTTATTTATGCTTCACATTCCACACATTATAGTACAGGAAAATAGGCCGTGGTAACGCTTCCTCAGATTTAAATCGGTGCCAAATCAAGATTGCGTAATGCGTCAAAACATTTAACAAATACACAATATGTTATCCGGGAATATCCGTTTATTGCTCAAGCACCTTCTTTGAAAATAATAGACATGTATCTTGAAACCAAGTTCTTTTTTATCATGAATTTCCACAAGCACAGCAGCTGGTTAACGTCAGATTTTCCTGAGTAGGCATCAATTCGGATCGGGCATAGTTGCGGGATTATTTTGATCTGTATAAATATTTGTTGACACGTTCTAAGCCTTACTGTGTGTTCTGTTGACAAACCGAATCCAAAAATCTTGACACATCTTGCAAATATTATTTTGACAGGATTTACTGTACCAGAATCTTTCATATGTTGCCATAGAAACTGCGCACTTTAGCTTCGTCAGAAGTAACTATTGAAGCAATGAAAAAGGCTCCTGAGGAGAGATCCACGCTGGGTGAATCCGGGGGGCCGTCACTACTTTAGCTTGACGGAGTAGGCATCCTCTCAGAAGAAGAAAGAGTGTCTGACCCGCGAGCAGATGAGGGGAAAAGGAGGATGCTGAGAGGCTGAATATGAGATCCGCTGCAGGAAAAATGCACGCTCAAAGGAACGACTTAGAGACAAGGTTTGAGATCGTTGGTGTTAAGAATAAAATTCACAAAAAAAAGTGAAAAACAATGCACCAGAAAAGAAGACTGACATAAAATGTTTGGACGATTATCCATGTTATTAAAAAAAAAAAATCGTATTAGTACCAGGCCCTCATTGCAGTTCCTGGTAAGGCACAGGTGTTTGACATGAATCGGATCTGAGTGTTCACAAAGAGCACACATTCGAAACTGCACAGAGAGAAATCTGGCATAATCTCAAAGGGAAAAAGCTGCTCAGAAAGCTGCAAAAGATGCCTCTTCTCGAGCATGAAAGCTCCTAATGTGGACAACGGGTGCCACTGTTGGATACAACATTCGCTGGGTAGAAAATGCCCGGCATTATCCTGGACTTTAATGAAACCCAAAGTTACTTTCAGAGATAAATGCAAAAAGAAGAAAACTTTCGTTGAAGGAATCCTCTCAGACGCTGAACAGTATTAAGCTGTGTGGCAATATATTTGATTGGGGCATCAGTCACTGAGATGTCAGGAAAAGGGATCACAGAACTAAGCTAATGTCGCTATGAATAGAAGACAGCTGTATTTGCTTGCATCTCTGTTGCTGTTATTAGACACTATAGGCCAGATGTAGCAAAGGGTTTTTCCCATTCTGTGTCAATGGGAAAATGTGTTCGTACATATGGCCCTATATTTCCATGGAAAGATTCCAGAAAACAGCATACTATTACTGCTAGCACTGCTAAAAGGGTATCACCATTAGGAGTAAATAATTGAAAAGTGCTGTACATTTACAACCAATGTGAGGCCTAAGTGAACTAGTTTATCCATTGTTCAGAAGTTAGTGTGTTACAAGACTGTGAGGAGTACTTTATGATAATCAAGAGTGCGGCTTTGTGCTATCACAAATATTAAGGAGCTTTATTGTCAACAAGCGGGTGGCCCACCTCATGCTCTCAAATGACCTGAGAGGCTATTCAGCATAAGAAGCGACCTCTCGTGGTTGCCAGCCAGCATGCATCGGATCTTTGTAGAGACAAGAGGAAGCTCCAGTGTGTGCGTATGCTCTCACGCGCATGCCACCAGCTCTCTAAGCAAGCCTCTATGTGGCATCATCATCATGCAGGAGTCACAAGTGGTGTTGCAACTGCACATTGAACGTGGAGGCCATATGTGTTGGGGTGATTTATATGTTACACAGTGTCAAAGCCTCAGAACTACAATCAATGCACTAGTCATATTTGTTGGGACAATTTGTACATTATGGAGTATCAAAGTCTCCGAATTGCATTTTCCATCATCCTGAATGTGTCAGCCATACTTGTTTGGGCAATAATTACCACAACGGAGTTTATAGCCTCAAAAAGTACATTTTTGTGGATTATTTTTTGTTTGGTCTGGCAACAATTCAAAGGTTATTCAAGTCCCACATTTACAGAATCCTTCTGAGTATCCTTAATTCAGCTTAATTTCGTCAGTAAACTATTTTACATTTCTGATCTTGCTACTGTAATGTCATCAAACGAAGTATAATTACTGTGGAAAAGGTATTTTACATAGTAAGTAACATTATTGTTCCTGGACATAGGCACCATGCAGTTTGATCCTCCAGCAACGTTTCTACATAGGGGAACCTCCTATTCCATGCATGAGTTGAAAGGAGGAGTTCATTACATACATGAAGGCCATTGATGCGAACACATAATGGTAGAGTGGAAAAATAACTTATTTTAGCATTCCCTTGGTTTTAAAGGCCAAGTTGTGTTTAGGACATTACCCCAAGTTATGCCTTCCGAAGCCCAATGAGAAATTGATGTTTATTAAGAGACACTTCTGAGGATGGAGCTAAGGATTAAACTCAATACAAATATTGCCCTAATAGATTTAAGGTCTACACCAGAGCACAAAAGGAGGGACACTCTTTCAACAATTTTTACAGCTTTAAGAGCATTGTCTATGACTTGTCATTTTGGTTCTATCATGGACGAGACGATCGGAGATCAAACCATAGTACATGTGAGAAAGAAGACCCAAGAGCAGTTGTCGGTTATGGGGGAATCCCAAGTTACAGGATGCTATATCCAAAGCAAAGCCAATAGAGCAATTTGAAAAGTGGATGTCAACACTGAAGGGCACTAGCATTCATGTGAGGTATGTTGAGGGTGTGTGTAATGTAAAACGTCCAGATGAATATCGTGCCAGTGGATTTAATGTGGTTGGATCACGTGCAACCAGTGCCATAGGTTTTAGGAAATCAGGAAAAACCAGAGAAGCGTGGTACTTGCTATAGATGTGGTAGTAGTGCACGTATTGCTTCATATGCTTGGTGTCGCGCTATCAACAAAGAATGCAAAAAGTGTTTTTGAATGGGGCATTTTGCATGTTTTTGCAAGGACCTCAAAAAGAATCCTGGTCAAGCATGTGGTACAGTGTAATACACAGCTGGAATTATACATTCTAAACCGTTGAGTGAATGTGGAAGGGCTACTGATAGCAGTAAGGGAATTGTGTTATCTATCCAAGAAGGTGGGGAGATGCTGACTGAACAATCTGTGAAGGATCTGCCTAGATGCATAGTTTGTATTTCAGGGGTTGAACTAGATATAATGGTGCATTCAGGTTCTCCTTGGACCATAATCACAAAGAAGTATTTCAAGGAGAGATTTGACAGCATATTAGGCATGGAGAAATTAATACCTTCAGACATTATTGCTGGGGGTTTTGTTGGTTCTACTGTTGACGTGGGTGGATATGTGAATGTGAAGCTGGAAGTTAAGGGTAGCAGCCCACAAATTAAGCTCTATGTGGCTGTGAAAGGAGTGAATGTGTTGAAGAGGTCAGTGGAAGTTGGGAAAAATATTAAATCTCAGTTGCAGAGAGCTGGTGTTACTGTATGGTAAAATAAATGAAGAACAAGTTCTATCCGTTGACCGGACCAATGGTGAGGAGTTGATTAAAAACACATTTTCCAAAAGTTTCCATAAGAAATTAGGAAAATTAAAAGATTTTGTGCGCAAAATCAGGATAAAAAGTAATGTTGTGCCTATTAAGCAGAAGGTGAGGGGTGTACCTATATATGTCAGGGACAAACTTATTGAAATGCTGAATACATTGCTCAAATATTGAATAATTAAGGAAAGTGAGTCAGCAGAGTGGGGTTCTCCCTTTGTTTTAGCTCGTAAGGCTCATAAAAAATTGAGATTGTGTGTTGTCTTGAAGGCACTGAATTCCAGCATAATAGTTGATTGTCACCCTTTGCCCAATATCGGTGAAGTGGTGTCAATGCTTGAAGGTGCAAAAGTATTTTCTACCCTAGATCTGAAGTTGGCTTACAAACAAATTGAACTGCCTGAAGGCTCTAAACAAGTAACAGCTTGTATCACACCTCAAGGACTTTATCAGTTTAACAGAATGCCTTTTGGTTTAGCATCTGCGGCTTCTGTGTTTCAGAGAGCTACGATTCACATATTCATAAATGCTGGTAAGTATGTGAAATGTTTTCAAGAAAGAACATCTGCAACATATCTTGAAGTGTGCAACAGATTAGAAAAAACTGGCTAATTCTAAAGGGACATAAATGCAAAAGGTTTTAAAAAGTTGATGAATATTTAGGTCACACTCTGTTGGGTGATGGGGTTGTGCCCAAGAAATCGAATGTGAAAGCTATAATTGAGGCACCTGCACCAGCCAACAAAGAACAATTGTTTTCCTTTGCTGGTATGTGTGACTTTTACTGCAAATTTATAGAAAACTTTACCACCAAAATGGAGCCATAGAGAGAGCTAAGACAAAATGTTGCATATGTGGGCTTCGAAAGACAACACTCAGTATATGAGAATATAAAAAAAGAAATTTTGAAAGCTCGTATGCTATTACCATTCTGTATGAGGAAAGAATGTGTAATCATGGTAGATGGGAGTATGTATGGGGCAGTTGGAATACTGTCTTAAAGAAATAGCAAAGAACTGTGGAAAGTTTTGTTTGCATCTCAAACTTTGAGTGAGACTGAATGTAGATATGTTGTTATTGAAAAAGTACTAGTAGCATCTGTGTGCGCAATACAGTAGAACAATTCAGAAATTATGTATGGGTTAACAGGTTTGTACTAACGGCCACCCACAAGCCAAGGGTCAATATTGCCAGCGTTTGTGGTCCCTGGTTGGACAGGGTGCACAAGAGGCCCAATTTCTAGCAGAAAGAATGGCCTAAATGAGGAGATGTCAAACCAGAGTGGTTATCGATGTACAAGGTAGAAGATGAGTTGGAAATAGAAAGAGATTTGTTGTTTAAAAAAGGGAAATATGTTGAGTGGCCAGAGTTCCAAGGGCACATAGCAGCTTTTGATATATCTAGTCAATTTACATGGACACTTGATGGGCATTAGTTTTGATAGACTATCATTCCAAGTGGCCAGAAGTGAAAATTGTATTACAAGCCAAGACAAGCAAGGTGATTTAATTCTTTAAGGAAGGGATTGTGAAGAAAGGTTTTTCCTTCGTTTTGGTGATGGACAAGGGTGTCCAATTAACATCTATGGAAATTGAATATTTCATTAAGCATTGTAACATCAAACATGTAATTACAGCATTATACAAACCTCATTAAAACAGTCAAGTGGAGAGGTTCAACCGTATGTTGAAGGGTTATGTTGTTGAGGCACATGGCCAAGTAGGAGATTGGAAAAATGCTCTGAGAGAAAGGTTACGAATGTACTGTATAACTTCCCACACCATCACAAAAGTTAGTGCCTTTAAGTTATTAAAGGCAGGGATCCATCTTCCGGTTTATGTCCCTAGTGGTTCAAGGAAAAGTGTGGTAGAGGTGAAGGGAAGTGTGATGCAAAAGAAGTAGTGGAAAGAGTGAGATCGACCCAAAATAAATCTAAGGTATGGTTTGATTCTAAGTGGAAGACGAAGACACATGATATCAAGGTTGGATATTGGGTAAGAGTTCTTAAACCAGGTATCATAAACAAAGGACTCTCAAAATTTGGCAAAGTCACAAAGGTACTGAAAGGTTTTACTAATTGTGTGATTAACCAAGATGGTAAAGTATGGAATGTGAAAAGAGTAGCAAAATATGCAGGAGCGAGATTTCGTGGCAGTAGAAGGAATGAATAGGAGGACACTGAGGAGGGCGACAAAGGTTTTTTTTTTTTTAGATTTGATGACAACTTGTATACAAGGAACCAGAGTGATGGGCACAATGGGCAAACGGTACTATCTGACAATGTGGCTGTTAATGGAGGTTCAGTTGCCTCTACGGTTAAAGGAACAAGCAGGATCAGACAGCCACCCGAAAAGTTAGCTGATTTTGTCAAATAGGAATGTTATTAGCTAAGTAATATTTTTTATGATGAGTGTCGGTTTGAAACTTCAGTTTTCTATTTTGTTTTTGTTGTTTTTGGTTATTTACATATGTTTATATTTATATGCTTCATCTTTTTTCAAACGAGGGAGATGCATTGTAATTGTTACTCTAACAACCTCATGCACATGCCAATATACTGATCTGGATTGCATTCTGAATTCCATTAGAATGTTTAGTCATGGAATGCTGAAGGCACTCCAGCTAATCTTGTGATGACTTGTTGGAGGTCACTTTGCTGTGCTGCTGCAATAAACGTATATCTTTCTTTTGAATTGAACTTTGTTACAGAGTCCTAATTTGTTAAAACTCGACCCAAATTCACTAAATGCATCACAGTGCATTTACTGGCATTTATGAGTATTTGAAAATAAGGCAAGACCCAGCTGAGCAGTTTTGATACATTTTAAAAGCCCTTCTAAAAAGAGTACAAAGGCGATTGTCTCAATAGTCAAAATGAGTCGGGTGCTCCGGCACATCTCCTGTGGCTAGGGCTTGGTGAGTTCAGAATCACAAATCAAGGTCTATCTAAAATTAAGGTGCCCCCCCCACCTCAGACCCACTAACAATGCAACATCTTAGACCACTAAGTCAATTAGTTCCAGGCTGTTGAATGCTGCATTTGAAACTAGCATCTAATCTTAATAGTGTGTTGTACTAGGCACTGTTGGATCCTTTTATAAATTCAAATGTTGCTAGGAAAGTAGGATCGCAGCGGAGCTCATCAGAAGTGACTGATTCCACTGCCTTACATGGGCCAGAGACAATGCCATGACACCTGATATAATGGTCACTTGCCCTGGGGGCCTTTTAGAGACACCTATTTACAGTTTTGTCATTGATACAAAAAAGGATAACTTCTTAGAGACACTTGTAATGACTCGCAACCACACCATCCTCTCAGAGCTGAAGCTACTTCTTCTAGTCTTTTGGGAGTAAGGGTTCCAGCAAGTAGATTTTACACTGAATACTAGATAAATAATGTATGCAAGGGGGCGTTGCCCCACCGGGAGGCCCAAAAGAATGGCGCAGTGAAATTTACAAGATTTCACTGTATCCCTTTTAACTGCCCGCCCAGGGCAGGCGTCAAAGTGATGCTAGGCTATTTCCTTTGGGCCTCCCCCGGCTTTGCTGGACTAGCTTCAAACTTTTGAGTGCTAGTCCAGGAAAGCGCCACAATAGCGTAAAAAATGTTGGCGCTATTGTGCTAGCATGCGCCATGGTGCACTTTTTTGTAAATACAGCGGTAGCATGGTGTTGTTAGGCTGCGCAGGGCGACGCAAGGAAACTGATGCATCAGAGCCGATGCGCCAGTTCCTTGTAAATATGCCCCTATGACTCCCTATGACTCCCTCGTCATTTCCTCTTTCCACGTGTGCTGTATTCTGCAGCACACATAGAAAGAGGAATATGCCTCCAAGGGTTGTTTTTGTGCCAAATGGAATTCTTTCATATACAAATAAAATCCTGTCTGTAATGCAGACACCCTTGTACCACAGTGCAAGGGTGCCTGCTTTGGCGCTAGGCAGCCTCAAGTGTGACAGAGCAGGGAGAGAGCTAAAGATTGTTGCATCTCAGTCAATATGGTTCCTTTCAACTCTCTCCAATTTACGCAAGGCCGTACAGCGACATGCCATGCTGCAAAACACTGAGTAAATTCTAAGCAAATTTGTTCCTAGATGTACAAGGAATATTTTCAGTTGCAGAGCTTGGGATTCATTGAATTTGCAACACAATATGATTTTTGAAAATGTACTTAACATCTTTTACAAGCCTTTGCGACTTTTTCCAAATTACCATTGGAGGGGGCATGAAAGTGGCATCGTCCTCTAATATGCCATTTATAAAGTGATGTAACAAAGGTTTGTCACCATAATTGCTGTTACAAACCATTGATCAGTTACTGCTCCATTTCACAAAGAAGATCTTTCCTTTTGTGACAGCTTTTCCTTTGGGAATATTGATGGTTGAGGGTGGGGGGAGGGGAGTGGGAGGAGAGAGGGGTGATTGGGGGTTAGAGGACATTCTGCCCCTGCCCGGTTGTTTCTTTTGAAATACACAACACCTTTTCCTTTAATGGACATGGGGTGCTTTTAAAAGAAGATATTTCCAGTTTGATAAAGTCAAGACAGGACCAGAGGTCTGCTGACTCGTGTGCGCCTCCATCCGCATTTGAAGCCAGTTTCTAGGGGGTGCACAGTGTCTAAATAATATTCACCTAGATCGTTTTGTGGCTCACTGGGAATGAACAATTTACAATGTGACTTACTATTTTCACATAATATTGCAAATCGCATTCTCATTCACAAACAAGTCTGTGTTCAAACTACAATCGCCGGTTTGCGACTGGAAATAATATATCGGTCCCATTGTCTCCAGCGTGTTTGAATGGTCCGGAACTAAAGAAACGTTGGCATCATAATTTTTACAGGTGCAATAACGTATTTGACTATACAAATGAGCCACTAAAACTGTGTAGCTTTACTCAGTGTGGAGAACGACATTCGAATGATAAGTTTGGTGAATTTGTCTTTTTTGGTCTCATTGCTTGTTGCAACAATGGCTTTGCGAAAGTGCTGGAGAGAACAGAAACCATAGCGACAAAAGAAATCTTACAGTCTAAATTGCAGATAATTCTGAATTTAGCAAGTACATTACTTTTAAATTGTACTGATGCAAATAAACGTTTGAAGGCGTCAGTCAGGGCCTCTGGCAATTTAGGAGAGGTTACACTTGGAGATGGAAAATTATAATAGACTGTAAAAAAAAAACAGAATATGCCACGTCGAAAAAAATAAAAAGCACTTTGGCTCTAGGAAAAACACTTACATGGTTCAAAATTAGATTTTGTTTCCATTGTTTAAAATTGTATATTATAATTTTCTCATTCTCTATTTACAGTTGCATTTTATTCTATACGGGGAAATAAATTGCATATATACATCTAAACAACACACATGATTCTGAGACAAATTAAAGTAAACATAAATGGTGGATCATTTGACATAAACAGCACTTTGTTATCAGACAGACAGTCATTTAAAATTAATGCATGCTATAAATGGTTACAAATGCGTTATTGCTTCATAGAAAACTAATAAACCCACAAGCTAGACGTCTATGTGAGGAGACATTAAGGAAGTTTTATTTAAAATTCGTGTGCAGGTGCCGGCAGCGTCTTGAATTAATCAGCAAAGTTCAATATCATAGCACAGGATGGAGACAGAAGGCCAGTATCATGAACTAATATGCAGAACTATGCTAATTAACGGCAAACGGCAGCTGACCCTTCACCAGGAACAAAGGCTTCATCACCATTGCATTTTAAAATTGCAAAATAAATGTTTTAAGTGTAATAAACCAAAATACTTTACAGTTTTTAAGCTAAAAAAAAAGTTAAGGCTTCTGGTGAGTTAATCTATATCATGTAAGGTTTCTCTCTAATTAGTATACAATTTTGCATTTAGTAATTGAATTATGTGATGTGATTGAAGTGTAACACTGATTAGTCCAATACTTTTTCACTGTCAAAAATGTTATTTGATTAGATTGTACATGATACTTAAATTAAATTAGACTAGGGCTAATTGCAATATCGCATGCAGGAGGGGCTGGGACATTTTATTTAACCCTAAGAGGGTGCAGAAAGATATAATGATCATGAAAAGTTCATTAAATACAAACCATGCTGTGCAAGAGCTGGACATTTAAAAGGATTACTGTACTTTTTCAAGCATCGGGACTGCCTTCACAATTAAAACTCAGGAGGGCTCAGAATGATCCCCTTAAAGTCTCTTCCACAAATGTTGGCAGGCTTGTGATTCAGTGCAATGAAATACATGACTTTTGTGGTTACTTGTCAGCATTCTTCGGCAATATCCCTGACTGTGTAGGTATGTCTGCATGATTATTTATTAAATGTCACAAGAGATCACTATAAGAATCTGGGGCTAGTAGTTGATGGGGTTAAGTACTCACCTCATAAAATAATCCTTGTCAAGTTGAACCCTTTAAGTCACCAATTTAACCTGAGCTCAACATCAGGTAGCTATGGCACACGGTAGGTGGGCTTAATTCAGAGGCAATATGTAAAAAATATTTGGGAAACTCAAAAAGTAATAAAGTAAAAACACAACACAAGAAAAATCCCAAACCCATTTTAGAATACACCAAAATTTAATGAAGAAAATGATATTCAAATGATAAAAATCCAACAAGGGAAATTGGAGTTATGAGATTTAAATTTTAAAGTTCAAAATAGTGCCAATAAAGGATTATGCACCAACTGCAGTCATTTGGTTGTGCTTGTCCAGTATCCAATACTCAACAGGGCAAAGTAGCAGGCTATGACCAAAGAGGGCTCCACGTCATTAGATAGCAACTGGATGACCTCTCGATGAAGCTGCTTACTTCTGGTGGGAAAGCACTGAGCAGGAGAAATTTGAATTTCATGCTTAGAGAAGGTCCCTCACCAGCTCGATATTTGTTGTGCCTTCGCACAGTGAATATTTCTACTTTTGGACTTACGGCTGATTTAGAGTTCAAAGCAGGGGCTGCCATTCCTCTGTCACAGAAAAGATTATCAATCTGCCATGCTAACAATATACTCATCTCTGTATTTACATTATGAACATAATGCTCATCAACCATCATGACAAAGTTGTCTCCTTCAGGTAAACAAAAAACCTCAGTAGTCAGTTACAAGTGCATCTACAGTGGTCAAAGGGGGGCTGATGGGCTGACCAGCAAGGTACAGAATGTTAATGTCTGACAAATTTACATTTGGCGATTTCTTTGCACGCTTCCATCAAATTGGGGAACACATCTATCACACATACCTATACAAAAATCAATATGTCATACCCCTAGGTCCTTAGACATACAAATCTGAATTCCATCATCTGAAACAAATAACCAGCTTCTAGAAATATAAAAGGTAATCTTGTACTGAGAGAGCCCTATTCTTTCCACTCACATGGGAGTTAGGTATTGCAGCAGGATTCTTTTGCTGGATTTAATCTTTTCTTGTAATTAATATATTCTGGAATATTTTTAAGTACAAATGGTAAGAAGAAAAACCCCTAGGTTTTCAGAGAATGAGCTGACTGTTATGGTTGATGAAATAGTGAAGGTGGAGTCACAATTATTTGAAGTCCTAGTGTAAACCCTGAATCATGAGTCAGTGAAGGTAAATGTGGGACAGAAGTGTGGCTAAAGTAAATCCAATGTAATGCCCTACCTGCATTTAAAACATGTCTTAGGCTTGCCCAAACCTTTAGCCAGGCCAAACCTTCTTTATTAATATATATGTCACCCCTAACGTAAGCCCTAAAAGCTCATTGGGCAGGGAGCAATACATTTAAAATGTGGGACATGTGGATTTAGGTTCAACATGTTTTGGTAGTCAGAAACATCTAAAGATGTATTTCATTGCTTTAAGGCCTACCTTGGTTTTTCTCATTACATTTAATACGTGCTAACTTTGGATTGAGAGCAGGTAGAGATCTCATGTTCACACTGAAATGAATTGTAATGTAAAATCCTCTTTAATTTTGTCATTATTCTGAAAATTCTACAGTTCGAAAGTTGGCTTTTTTCTATCCTAACCACTTTTTACCTCTCTCAGTCCCTTGTGTTACATGGCTGTGAATGGCTCTGCTGTTGGCCTTTATGCATTCTTCCCAGACAGTGACACAAACAAAGGGAACTAGCTGTGGGCTGGATGGGCTATCTTTCCGGGGTGGCTGAGGACACAAACAAACCTAAACTAGCAGATCCTCACCCCAGGCTTCTTGGAACCTTGACAGGGGAAGGAAAACACTTTCCAGAACCAGATATTTGGGTAAGACAGGGTGTTCCCCCAAATCCAAAGCCTAGCACCAGGTATAAATATTGGACCCTCTGAGAAACATTTCAGTACCCTCCTGGACCTGTGAAAGACTTCAGAATGACTGCCCTGCCGACAAAGGACAGCCCTGCCGCTACCAATAGGAATAGCCTGCTACTTAATGGTCTGGTTTCTACTTGAGGGAGACCTGGACCACCTCCTTGAACTCAGGACCACCTGAAGTGACTCCAGGGGCTAGCTGACTGGTCTCCTGTGTGAGCTGCATGGATATAACAAGCTTTTGAGACTTTAAACCCTGATGCTGGCCTCTGCTGTAAGGAGTCCTAGTTTCTCACTGGTATCCCTCAGGTCCTGGACATTTGGTAGTGGTGTTAATAGTAGTTTCACAAAAGCTGGGACTTGGAAACATTTTCAACAAAAACATCCTGGAGAACTGCTAGCCGATCTGCCCAAGATGCATTGTCAGTCAGTCTGACCTCATGGTAGCTCTTGGTACGTTCTTCTCCGCAGCAGAACATTCTGTTCAGTGAGATGGCTTGGCAATGCAATCCAGCTCATGAAGCCCTCGTCAGCTTCATCCTGCAGCTTTGTCCCCTTGAGATTTGCGACTTCCAAAAAGTTTTCTAAGTCTGTGGATAAAAATATTCACAAGTCTCTATGGTGATTTGCTCCATATTGATGATGTCTCCAGCCTAGAAACCCAGCATCTCCTGCTCTGACCTCCCCTCCTCATTGTTTTTGGCTTCAATGAGACTTTATCCAGTGGCTCTTTGGCATTGACAACTCCTCTTTGGACACAGCCTGCTGTCTTCACACAATTAACTCGAAGTTCGCAAGTAAGCTGAGACCAGATGTAATCCATCCCTTGTATCCCACCCTGCTCCATTGGGGTAGGCCTAAAGTTTTGACTTTGACCTGGTCTTGCACAACCAGGTACCTCCAGTTGGATAGCTCTTTGATCTTTTAGGCACTATATTGTACTAAAAATATATATAATTTAGTAAATATCCTCTATTTTCGATACTAGTTTTGGACTTTTTTTTGTGGATGTTACACTTTTCATCCTTGGTGTGGTCTCCCTTAACTTTTTGCCTCTGTTTCCCAGGTAGTTGATGTATGCTGACTCTGATTTTTCTGTTTTTGTTACTCTGTGCACTTTACCTCTGCTAACCAGTGCTAAAGTGCAAGTGCTCCTTTAGAAAATGTTTATGTAGTTGGTTTATCCTTGATTGGCATATTTGATTTATTAGTAAGTCCCTAGTACAGTGCACTAGAGGTGCCCGGGGCCTGTAAATCAAATGCTACTAGTTGGTCTGCAGCACTGGTTGTGCCACCCACATAAGTAGCTCTGTAATCACGTCTCAGACCTGCCACTGCAGCGTCTGAGTGTGCAGTTTTAACTGTAAATTCGACTTGGCAAGTGTACCCACTTGCCAGGCCTAAACCTTCCCTTTTCTTACATGTAAAGCACCCCAAAGGTAGACGCGAGGTAGCCCAAGGGCAGGGTGCAGTGTATGGTTAAGTAGGTCATTTAGTAATGTGTTTTATATGTCCTAACAGTGAAATATTGCTAAATTCCTTTTACACTGTTGCAAGGCCTGTCCCTCTCATAGGTTAACATGGGGGCTACCTTTAAATATAATTAAAGTGTAGATTCCCTTTGGGAGTGGATGGACATGTGGAATTTGGGGTCTCTGAACTCACAATTTAAAAATACATCTTTTAGTAAAATTGATTTTGAGATTGTGCGTTTGAAAATGCCACTTTTAGAAAGTGAGCATTTTCTTGCTTGTACTATTTCTGTGACTCTGCCTGTTTCTGAATTCCCTGTCTGGGTCAGTTTGACAGTTGGGCTGGTTGCACCTCACACTAGACAGTGACACAAAGGGAGTTGGGGAGTAGTCTGCATTTCCTGATGAGCCATCTGTGCTAGGAGGGAGGAGAGGAGTGGTCCCTCACACCTGAAAGGGCTGTGCCTGCCCTCACCCAATGCAGTCTCCAACCCCCTGGTGAGTGTCTGGGGCCTGGCCTTGGCAAGGCAGGATTTCACATTCAAGAGAGACTTTACTTTGAAGTAGGCCTACTTCAAAGTAGAAATTGGGAATAAGAAGGGCACCCAAAAACCACAGACTTTAGAACACTTCTGGAAACCAAAAGGAACCTTTGCCTGGAGAAGGGCTGAAGAGCTGAGGAAGAAGAGCTGCCCTGCCTGTGACAGTGCTTTGTGGAGCTATCCTGCAGTTGCTGCTTCTTCCAGAGTAAGACAGCAAAGACTGGACTTTGTGTGCCTTCCACCATGTGAAGATCTCCAAGGGCTTCATTTAGAGCTTGCCTCCTGCTGTTTGAAGTCTCAGGGACAGCAACAGCTTCTCTCTGCCAGCACCTGGAGTCTCTGGAAAGACTCCTACTCTGCCCTGTGGTACCCATCTAGTTCCTGGGACCCTGAAAGGAGAAGCTGGCAGCTAAGAGAAACAAATCTACGCACAGAATGCCATGCGGGGAAAAGATCGACGCAACTCCGATTTGCGGCTGGGAAATCAACACACCGCTGGCTTCATGGCTGAAAATCGATGCTCGCCTGCAATGCGACCGGAGAATCAAAGCATGGAGCTGGAGAAATGACATGCAGCATCGCTGACGGAGGCTGAGAGATCACAACCCACTCTACGTGGTTTTCAGGTCATCGTACGGTCCGATTTCCGACGCAAGCACCGCTGAGTGTGTTAAAACAACGCAAGGCCTGCCTGGACCAGAGAGTGCTGACTGGATAGATGAATTGCTCTCCTGCGGAGATAAGAAACAACGCACCCGACTGAACGAAAGGAGAAACAACGCAAAGTCTCACTTGTGAGTGACATCAACGCACCACAAGCCCTTTTTAACGCACAATCAACGGTTCGGGGTTATTTTTGACACACCCAAGGTACATTTTCACGGTAACAGTGTTAGTGTGTTTTTAAAACTGCATGAAGACTCTTTTTGCTTTTTAATTGATAACTTGACTTGTGTATTGTGGATTTTTGTCGTTTTGGTCTTGTTTTGTTTCAATAAATATTCTCTATTTTTCTAAACCTGTGTTGTGTCATTTTGTAGTGTTTTCATTAAGTTACTGTGTGTGTTGGTAAAAATACTTTGCACCTAGCACTCTGAAGTTATGCCACTGCTCGTGTCAAGCTACCAAGGGGGTAAGCAGGGGTTAGCTGAGGGTGATTCTATTTTACCCTGACTAAAGTGAGGTTCCTTGCTTGGACAGGGGATGACCTGACTGCCAACCAAAGACCCCATTTCTAACAGTGGTTCACTCTGGCATGGATTGTAGTTGTTGTTTGAGTGTGGCTCCCACCATCTTAACCAATAACCCAATTTCTAACAGATAGTTTGAAATCACACAACACTAAATATAAGTATGACAAAAACTTTACAAAAACTTTCAAGTTGTTTTCCTATCATATATTGTATTGTGTTTAACGAATTGTATCTCATTGTAGATAGATCATAACATATCCTTTATTTTAAGATGGCATAAGACAAGAAAGACAAGAAAGTTACATACACTAATTAATTTGGTTGTCATGCAAACACAAATACATCATACTTCAAAGCAGTAGCCAATATTTGACTGCATTTCCTAACCATCCTCCTATTATTCAAAATATGGAATCTCTATAACTCTATAAGTCAGACATCTTTACCTTAGGATAGCAAACACGTGTGCCAGAAACATATTATGCCTCTCCATAGCATTAATATCAAGCCATCAGCTCAAACAATGTCAAAGATGGCGTGGCTTTTCACAATACATCAGTTTTCTAGGTGGTTACTTACCTGATCAAGTGGTGGCAGTCTTCTATGTACAAAACTATGTATTGCCAGTACTTCAACAAATGACTGGATGACATAAACTGATATAAAAAAATACAAATATCATTATATAAACTATGGATAGACATACAACAGATTGCCATATTTTCCAACCTATGCATTCCATATTTTTGCAACTCAGTGATCACAGAGCCTAGAATTCAAAATGTCACTATTGTTATGCACCACCAGTTGTGCCACATAGTGGAATGACCCAACAAACCTGTATACATGCCTGTCATTTTACCCTGTCAGTGCACAGAAATATGAGCATGTAAAATTAATCTCTTCTTGTCAGGTGCATATGTTCATTTAAGATAAGAAATAATGGCTTGCATAAATGTGCCATATGTAGTCACACAGTTGATGGAGCTGTGCAACAATATTAAGGGTACAGAACCTGCTGTCTATAACCGGTGAAAAGGACATAAAGAATCACACCTATTTGCCTTGTAAATTTGGTCAAAAAGTGACCTCCAGGATCCTTTATTGACTTCCTGTTCTATGCTACAGGGATAGTACAAGCTACACAAATATTTTCCTCTGACTGCACAGCTTTTAACACATTGGTTGCATGTGGAACATAGCAGTCAGGGGATTGAGCTCAGGTGCACGTAGTTACTTTAGTGCTACTGCCTGACAAGGAGTGTCATCATTATTTTGGGCCGTGACCCTACCCACTCAAGGGATGCTCCAATTGTGTACATTTACATTACTATACATCATACCAGACATCATACTGGTATATACATATCTATATTGATTATGTTAATAATCAGGATAGTGACCAAATATTATTACCTACTCAGACATCTCTAAGGCAATTTCTGAAAAAAGAAAATGCATTTCATTATCAGCTGCATACTTTCCTTAAAACTGGAATTTACATTTGGGGCCAGATGTAGCAAAGGGTTTTACCCATTCTGTGTCTAGGGGAAAATGTGTTCGTACATATGGCCCTTGGTTACATACAAGCTATCTACCATCTTTCACGCTACCCAGAATAGATTAAATAACATTGCATAAATACCATTAGGCAAACATGTTATCAATTAGTTTGCATCAGAATGCATTAAAGGGCACAGCCATCATCATCATTATCATTCTGCTGATGAATGCCCACAACATCACCCTGTGGTTCTTCTGGATTTTGCATATGCAGGGTATTGTTATGCAACATCAGCGCCACAATTTTGCAGACATTCTCCGGAGAGTAGAGGAGGGCTCCACCATTCTTATCAAGACAACAGAACCATGCCTTCAGAAGCCTAAATGTACCCTCCACTTGCCCTCAAGTTCTTACATGTGCCTCCTTGAAGTGGACTTCCTTAGACGTTGCTGGGTTCTGAAGAGCTGTTAGAAGCCATGTATGATTTGGATATGCAAAATAACGTCTAAAAGAGTACAGAAAAAAGGCAAAACACAATAATTGCCCGGTTTTGGATTTCACTAAACGTTTTTCATTGAAAGGTGTACAAGGTCTACCATTTTCTGTGTGCTGTTATGTGACATTGGTGAGTCATGGGTAGATATACATGCTTGAGATTTATAGATTAATATTTTAGCGAAGATATTGTCAAAGAGCTAGAAAAAAATAACCAATATAGATGAAATGGAAAATAAAAATGCAAGAATGGTTGAAGGAGGTAGTGTAGAAGAGAGTGAAGAGGCATCAAGCCACAGCAGCCTGTCTGTGATAGAGCAGGGCATTGTAAACTCCATATGTGCATGCAACTTCTACACCTACATCTTGTAACAGAGTGACTGAAATGAAAGGTAAAAAAAAAGATTTAGAGAGTGAGGAGCTTGTACTGGCATCTCTTCTGAACAGGGAGCCAGTGGAGCTTTTTAAGGTGAGGGGTGATGTGAATGTGATTTGGGAGATCCAGGATGAGTCTTGCTATGGCATTCTGGATGGTCAGTAGTCTTTGAAGTAGGTGTACCTCGATTCCCATGTATAAGGTGTTTCCGTAGTCCATTTAACTGGCGAGGAAGGCCTGGGTGATGGTGCGACTTGCGTTTCAGCGAAGACACTTGAAAATCTTATGTAACATTTGCAGGATGAAGAAGTAGGAGGATAACCCTACTTTGACTTGGGACCTCATGGTGAGCTTGTTGTACAGGATGATACAGAGCTTCCCGGAGTGCTTAGCTGTGGTTGGAGTTAGCCTCAGTTCTGTGGGCCACCAGGAGGTCACTGCCGAAGATCAAGACTTCCGTCTTGTCTGTGTTGAACTCAAGGCGGTTATTCCTCATTGAGTTGGCAACACTGATTATGCATCAGTGAAAGTTATTTCTGGCTGAGGTTGAGTTTTTGGAGAAGGAGTGAATGGGTTGTGTGTCATCAGCTTAGGATGTAATATTGAGTCCGTGGGATCTAACTAAATTGGCAAGGGGTGACATGTAGATGTTGAAGGGTATGGGGTTGACTGATGAGCCTTGAGGGACTCTGCAGATGACTAGTTTGGGTTCAAAGGTAAAGGGTTGAAAGTGGACTTATTGTGTTCTGTTGGTGAGGAAGGAGGTGATCCATCTGAGGGCAGCTCCTTTGATGCCTAAAACATGAACTCTGACGAGGAGCCTGTGGTGGGACATGGTATCAAAGCCTGCTGAAAAATCGAGGAGAATAGGGGCGGCTGCCTCTCCTGTGTTTCGAAGGGCCCAGATTTCATCTTTGGCTGCCATCAGGGCTGGTTTGGTGTGGTGTCTGCTGCACAATCCAGCTTGGGAGTTGTCCAGGGGGTGATTGTGTTCCAAGTAGGTGGTGAGTTGTTGGTTGATGGCTTTTTCAATGGAAAGGGAGCAGGGATATGAGCCTGTAGTTACGGAGTTAATTGGGGCCCTCTGAAGGTTTCTTCTGCAGGGGTTTGATTTCTGCATGCTTTCGCTCATCTGGGAAGGTGTCAGAATCCAGTGATATATTGAGCAAGGTGGAAAGTTTGAGGCTGATCCTGGATACTCCTAGTTTGGATCGAAGGGGGTCCCTGAGTAGATGAATTTCATGATGGGGACTGTGTCCTGATTGGTGAGTGATTTGTTGTGTGATAGTTCTGTGTAGCTTGACTGTGTAACTTTGTTGTGGAAGAAATCTGGTAGCTTTGCACAAAAGCAGTCAGTCTTAATTTGCAGGCAATGTGAGTAGTATTTGTAGTCCTTTAAACTTAAACAGCGATAAAGTGAAAAAAACTAAACAAAAAAATCCACACCAAGTTAGAAAAAGAGAGAGAAATGTAATAGATTATTTGGTACCAAAATAACAGAAATCAAAATAGTAGTACTAGAAATATGTAATTTCAAAGATTTAAGGAAAGTATGAGTATTAAAGGCAGAAAGCTCCACTTGCAGTCATCTGTGAAACTGGTTAAAAGTCACAAGTTCAGGCTGACCACAATGGAGCATGGACAAGGTAAAAGAATTCCTGAAAGAATGACCTTGTCAAAGTGCAGCACAAAAAGTCCAGATCTCAGTGGAAGGTGTGTGGCTGTCTGGGAGGAATACACAAAAGCCACCTGCAGCTACACCTTGTCTTGTGACCCAGGAAACAGGAGACATTAAATGGTTAGGACAAGAAAATGCCAACTTCTCATAGGTGGCATGTCCAAGAATTGTGACTTAGAATCCAACTATAGTGGTAAATTAATGTGTGAGTTTTTTCACTACCAAGCCATTTACAAATTAAAAGTATGTGTCTAACTTTTTTAATGCAATACACAATGCCCTATAAACTGTTTAGTGCCTACCTTAAGGGTGGTGTGTATGTAACAAAACAAGAGTTTAACCTCTGGCAAGGAGTTTATTTCTACAGGTTGAAATGACAGGTTAAGGTGCACACAGGCTTCAGTAGGAGACTTGAGACTTGTTCAAAGAGGTTACTTAAGCTGGTGGCAAAACTGGTGCTGCAGGCCCATTAGTAGCATTTCATTTACAGACCCTTGCTACCTGTAGTAACAATTTACTAGGGACTTATAAGTAAATTGAATGTGCCAACTTTGTGGAAACCACACAAAAAAATTGCAGCCAATAGTGGACCCATTCTTTGTTTGTTTTTCCAATTGGTTTGAATGGAATTACATGTTTTTTAATGTAACAGAGAAAATATGAATCCATATTTTTGTTTCACGTCATTTGGCTCAATCAATCAATCGGTTTTTGTAAAGCACAGCTACTCACCCGTGAGGGTCTCAAGGCGTTGGGGGGGAGGATGGAGCCTCATCTGAAGAGCCGCGTCTTGAGGTTCTTCCTGAAGATGCTGGGCAATGGGCTTTGTCTGAGGTATAATGGCAGGTTGTTCCAGCCCTTTGCTGCAATGTAGGTGAAAGATCTTCCTCCGGTGGTGGTTTTTCGAATGCGAGGGATAGTGGCCAGAGCCAGTTGAGCAGAGCAGAGGGATCTGGTGGGGGTGTGGAAAGAGACGCAGTGGTTCAGGTAGGCTGGTCCGACATTGTGTATGGCTTTGTACGTGTGGTTGAGTAGCTTGAAGGAGATTCATTTTTCAATCGGGAGCCAGTGGAGGGTCCTCAGGTGCTGGGAGATATGTTCTTGGCATCGGAGGTGAAGGACAAGTCTGGCAGTTGTGTTCTGGATGAGTTGCAGCTTTTTGATGTTTCTCATCGTGGTGCTGGCGTAGAGAGCATTGCCTTAGTCCTGTGGCAGTCAGCTGGGATCCATTTGAAAATGTTCCTGAGTTTGCAGATGGTGTGCCAGCAGGAGGAGGTGACTGAGTTGATATGTTGGGTCATAGACAGGGAGTTGTTGAGGATGATGCCTAGGTTGCGGGTATGCTCAGTCGGTAAAGGTGGGGTGCTGAGAGATGTGGTCCACCAGGGTCATCCCATGCTGAGGTGGTGTTTCCAAAAATGATGAGCTCCGTCTTGTCAGAGTTGAGCTTGAGGCAACTTTCTCTTATCCAGGTGGCAACGACTTCCATTTCCAAGTGAAAGTTCCTTTTGGCCGTGTCCGGGTTTTCAGTGAGGGAAATGATGAGTTGTGTGTCATCTGCGTATGACATGATGTTCATTCCATGACTTCTGACGATGGCTGAGAATGGGGCTATGTATAAGTTGAAAAGAGATTGACTCAGAGAGGATCCTTGGGGAACTCCGTAGCTGACTCCTGTGGGTTTAGATGTGTAAGGATGGAGCCTGACCCTTTAAGTCCTTCCAGAGAGGAAGAAGTGGATCCATTTGAGGGCTATTCCATGGATTCCTATGTCATGGAGTCTGCTGCATAGTGTGCTGTGGGAGACCGTGTCAAGGCTGCTGAGAGTTTGAGGAGCATGAGTGCTGCGGTGTGGCCATGGTCCAAAAGTGATCGGGTGTCGTCGGTGGCTGCAAAAAGAGCTGTCTCCGTGCTGGGGTTGCTGCGGAACCTGGACTGGGAGCTGTCCAGAGAATTGTTGACCTCGATGGAATTTCATGTTGTCTCCCTACCTCTACCTCTCTGTGTCTTTTTAATTTTTAAGGATTTTTGGGTCCTGAGCAAGGCATATTTCAACTGTTTTTGTGTGACCCTGTTAAAGTTTAACATATAATTGGTTGCGAGGAAGTTCCCTCTTCAAGAGTTGTACCATAACTGTGATCAAACTTCACTTTTCTATTTGTACAATTTACAAGCCTTTCCAAACACTAGTTGCAAATTGTGCAATTTATGCATCTGTACGGTTAAATATTTGTGAATCAACTCCACCACGTTTGCCTTAACTTGTAGGTGCTTTTGGCACTTTTTGTATTCTTAACACAAAATAAAGTATTATATGAACATGCCCCCAAATGAGTTTTAATGTGCTTACTACCTAAATTTGAAAATCCTCTGCTATTAATACAAGAAAAACTGATATGAAATTTCATGGTTAGTGTTTAAAAATATCATTTTAAGATGCATAAATTGTGCATGTATCCGAATTCCATTGGTACTGAGGGTGCAGATGCTCTCATTTACCATTCAGATCTTTAGGACTCTAATTTCAGCAGCATATTATATTTTTATTCCAATGCTGTTCTGAAATATTGATGCATCATGAGAAATAAGTGGTATTTGCAAATATTGTATATGTGAAATGACCCTGATGCATCAAACGTCTGACTGGAGGCAGTATCAACATTTCAAATAAATCAGCCTCTTATATTTGCAGCTCTTTGTTATTATTGCCATGCATGCAAGCCACCAAACAATACTTCATATCAATGATACCTCCCCACTACCATAATTGAATAGTGAAAGAGAGGTCCTGCATGGCCCACCTTGCTGATGGTCTACTACATGCTACAATTTTGAACAACTATGATTGTTAGGGGAGCCTATTCAAATGGCAAAAGCCCATTTATATGCAGATTCTTTTTTTGTTACCCACATGACTTTTTGAACTCCATTTTGTTTCTTCTTGACACATCAATTCCATCTTACAGCCAGTCAGAATGAGCTTTATGGTGTCAGGTACGGCTTAGTGACTATGATGAAAAGCGTATTGCTATTAATGTCTATACCTGCTTTTACTGCCTATTATTATTTCAGCTATGATGTTCTGGATCTTGTATTTATCGATGAATATATCATACTATATCTTTGTACGGGTGATTGCTTTCCAGTCAGAGACGTAAGAAATGGGCAGAGTGAGCAATTGCCCATGGTCTCCACCTTCCAAAGAGCTCCCTAGGAAAGTGAATGTTCTCTCTATTCGACCACTGTTCATCCTATTTCTTGATCTAAACCTCTCATCCATCTCCCTTTCTCTACCACTCTGTGTCTTTTTAAGGTTTTTCTGGGTCCTGAGCATTATACCGTAGGTGCCATTTCCTTAGATGTCTGTTTGGACGTATATCTAGGCACGCAGCCCTTTGCATGGTTCCCTTCCAGCTACTGATCTGGATGAAGACAGAATCTAGTGCCCTCCGTACGTTTAAGCGTATATACACAGCTTATTGTATACACACTGTACAACTGGATATAGTCAGAAGCAAAAGTAGGAATTGTCAACAATGCTCACTGAAATAAAATAACAAACTGTCTCAAAGTAATCTTTTTAAATCTTGCCTCGATGGTGGCCATGTCTCGTGCTTCCTTTTCAACAAAGTGGTCAAGGGAGATAAGTGGAAACATGTATTTGTCTTGAAGGAAGAAACAGCGCGGGGCGTCCCTTCAGTGGTCTCTCAGTGCTAACAAATTCGACTCTGTTTCTAACATTTTTAGGTCCATATTTATACTTTTTAGCAGTGCTTAATTTATAAGTAAAAATGTGCTGGTGCCCAAAGCCCTCCTCTTAAACACGCGGCTGCTGCAATTAAGGCCCGTATTTATACTCCGTTTGCGCCGAATTTGCGTCCTTTTTTTTTCGACGCAAATTCGGCGCAAAACTAAGGCCATATTTATACTTTGGCGTTAGACGCGTCTAGCGCCAAAGTATTGGCAAATAGCGTCATTTTTTTGCGTGAACGCCTTCTTTGCGTTAATGAGATGCAAGGAAGGCGTTCCCGTCTAAAAAAATGACGGCGACGCAAATGCGTCGTATTTATACTCCCGGGCAAAAATCACGCCCGGGAGTTGGCGGGTCAAAAAACCCCGCATTTGCGCCACTATTTAACGCCTGGGTCAGGGTAGGCGTTAAGGGGCCTGTGGGCTCAAAATGAGCCCACAGGTGCCCTCCCCTGCCCCCAGGGACCCCCCCTGCCACCCCTGCCCACCCCAGGAGGACACCCAAGGATGGAGGGACCCACCCCAGGGACATTCAGGTAAGTTCAGGTAAGTATAATTTTTTATATTTTTTAATTTTTTTGGGGTGGCATAGGGGGGCCTTATTTGTGCCCCCCTACATGCCACTATGCCCAATGACCATGCCCAGGGGACACAAGTCCCCTGGGCATGGCCATTGGGCAAGGGGGCATGACTCCTGTCTTTACTAAGACAGGAGTCATGAAATGGCGTCTGGGCGTCGTAAAAAAATGGCGCAAATCGGGTTGAGGCGATTTTTTTGCCCCAACCTGACTTGCCCCATTTTAAGACGCCCTAACGTCATTTTTTCCCAACGCCGGCGCTGCCTGGTCTACGTGGTTTTTTTCCACGCACACCAGGCAGCGCCGGTCTGCTTGCGCCGGCTAACGCCATTCCATAAATACGGCGCCCGCATGGCGCTTCAGAATGGCGTTAGACAGCGCTAAATTTTTTGACGCTAAACTGCGTTAGCGCAGTTTAGCGTCAAAAAGTATAAATATGGGCCTAAATGTGCAAGCACGGAATAGGAGGCAGCGTAATCCTGAAGCCATCTCTGGCCTCTTTGACCCATACAAAGCTAATCCCTGCTCCTTCAGCTCACTCTTGGAGCTTTCCACTTTCTCCCTTTGTGACGCTTTTTCGTTTTTCCCTTCCTCTGTCTTGCTCATATGTGTCTTGTGCTCGCAGTGAAAGCTTGAAGCAGAAGAATAAGCACCGGCCCTCAAAAGTAAGTGCCGGTGCTTAGCACCGGAAACAACAAGCACAAATTAAGCACTGCTTTTTAGCGCCGCATTTGCTTCATTTTTTTACCCAAAAGAAGTGCGAACTTACAAAATACAAATGTATTTTGTAGTTTGCGCCGCTTTTGCGTCAAAAAGCGGCGCAAATGCGGCGCTAAAAAGTATAAATATGGGCCTTAATATTCAATGTATCCTCTCAAATATTTTGGATGTCGCATTGACAGCAGGCTTCCTAGAATCAAGGAACCTTCCAATCTTTGTCCCTCGCCCCCCAATACTGATGTCCGTGTGACCTTAATTTGCAATTTGCTTCTGTCAGTGAGTACATAGTCTGACTTTCCTACATGCCGACCCAAGCCTCGAAATAGCTATCGGCGTGCGGGCCACTTGGGAGGCAGAAATGTGTTAACTGTTATCTCCTTATTGTTTTCTAGACAATATATCGCGATTGAAGAACGAGGAAAGATGGTGTAGCTACAAAAAATCTCAATATACGTTGAACCAATGTCATCGGATTTTGTCTGTATTACCGCGTGGCTGCAGTTCATCTCGGAACACACTGACACGAGGATGATGCTTTGATATTCCGGAAACACACGTCACCTTAACAAGTTAATGCATGTTGAGAAATTGAAGCAAAATGCTGCATGGAAGGAATGACTGAAAGGCCTGTTTAACTTATAAACGGATGTGAAAGTCACCCCAATGACTGTTTGCAGGTATCTATACTATATCTACCACCTTCGTTGTAATATTCACTTGAACCACGAACAAACATGCATCATGGCTGGGGTGGCATCCATAGATGTCATTTAGGGGTCACCAGCTGTCACAGATACGACCCCTTCCTTGCCCTTTGCGACCCCTGGCACTGTCTTTGCGACCCATGGCCTCAGAAGTGACAAATTCAGTGCCAGGAGCGCAAAGGCAGCTGTCCTTATGGACCTCAGTTGGGACTTCACTCTCTTTGTTTTTGTCATAGATAGGGAGGAGTCGAGGATGATGCCTAGGTTGCAGGTGTGCTCAGTCGGTGAAGGCGGGGTGCTGAGAGATGTGGGCCACCAGGAGTTGTCCCATGCTGAAGTGGCGTTTCCTTTTTCCCCTGTCTGGGTCTTTGGTGAGGGAAATGATGAGTTGTGTGCTATGGGCGTATATTATTACTCACTATTGGTGTAATACACATGAGATACAATTAGCTGGAATATGCCCGTCCCTGGCAGCTAAGGTAAGTTAAAATGATTTTCAATGTATGTTGGGTGCGTGCTTGCGGGTGAGAATGTGTTTATGTGAGAGAGTGTATTTGTAATAATGTGTGTGTGTGTGTGAAAGTGGAAGTCTAAGGGGCGTGGTGTCACTTCTGCTACCCCAGGCAATTTGGTGAATTGACGTCCATGGTGGCATCACTCCCCCTTTGGCCTTTCTCCATGGATTCATTGGAGGAGACATTAGGCGGTCTTTAACCACATTCCATCACAGAAAGAGCCTCAATGTGGCCATCTTGATGGCAGGCAATATATTGTCAAAGTTATAAAGGCTGCAACTTTCAGGGTAGGATTGTTGAAATAATACAAACGTTGTTTAAGTAGAAAATATGGAACATTAATTACCAAAAACATAATAACCAGGGAATTTCTGTGGCATACCAGTGGTGCAGCCAGCAATTCCAGGGATAAGTGTGTTAGGGTGCACTTGTCAGCCAACATATTCCAAGTGCAGCTTTATGTGTGCCATCCTCCAGACCCAGACTCAAGTGCCAAGATGTAATAATCGTATGCCTGGGTAAAGCTATGTGTTCATGAGAAAGGTTGCATTTGCAAATGCACCTATCATATTTTGCAGTGAAGAATCTTACGTCATGTACAGAATCCAGGTGCATCATTATTTGGCCTGGGAGCAGAGCATGAAGTTTTTCTCAGCGGAATTCTGTGGAGTTACCAAAAAACTCTGCCAAATTCCATGTAGTTTCACGAGCTGGCAGAGTGTAACTCACTTACTGGTACCATTCTCCACAGGCAAAGAATGCAGAGAGAGGTTACTTGTCAGCCCTAGTTATGGGCAATTATTGTGGATTACTGCGCTAACAAAGGAAAATATAAATAGACGTACAACGCTTTGTTGTCAACAAAATAACAAAATGAGCGGCAGCTAGAAAGCAGCAGACATTCAGATGTGGTAACGTTTACATGCAGGCGAAATGGTAAAGTGTTTTTACACAACCTAATTGAACAGCTGACTACACACTAAGGGGGCTATGTATAGGCCCCTGGAGCCACATTAGCGTCATTTTTTATGCTAATGTGGCCCAACGAGGCCAAATTCCTTGCGCCATATTTACAAAGTGGCGCAATGCATGCATTGCACCACTTTGTAACCCTTTGTGCTACATTATGCCTGCGCCAACCATATGTATGAAAAGGGGGCGTTTCCTCATTGGGGGTGAAACAATGGCACAAGGAAATCTAACGAATTTCCTTGTGTCATTTTTTTTTGCTCAGAGCAGGCGTTAAAAGGGGGCTTCCATTATTTATAATGGGCCCCTATGTTCTCTGCAGGAGTAGTGTCAATATTTTGGCACTATTCCTGCAGAGTACATCAATAGCATCAATAAAAAGTACGCTAATGCCTCCCAACCTGCTCACTGAATGAATGGAGGATAAATCCCTGCTGCTAGATATATCCACTGAGATATCCACCGCTACCCAGTGCTCTGACTTGCTCCTTCAGGTCCCGTCAGTCACCTCCACCAGTGCCAGCAGTCTCTCTATGCCTTGGGCAGTGGGAGCTGTTAGTCACACTGGGCCTCTCCCTCCTCCTGATTGTCTATCCCTTCATCCACTATGGCCTAGGCTCCCTCACATCGGGAGACTCCCCTGGCCCTCCACCGCCCTCTCCCTGAAGCAAGACTGTGGCCAGGTCAACCTTGGGGAGGTGAGGTCTAATGCAGACTTGCGACACCCCTCGCCACCACAGTCCACGGCCAACCCTCCCTCCTCCCAAACACATGCACTCAGGGTCCACACTCATGCCAGCATTTGATTGTGAGTGTTCCAGTAAACTGTGCTCCACAAGTGAATGGCGGAGTATTTTGCCAAACTCCGCTCTTCAAGTGTAGCACAGAATGGCAAAACTCTGCAAACTCCACTGGTGGAGCGGAGTTTTCCACCCACTCCTACTTATTATGTGTACGGCTTTTTGCCTTGGTCTGTGTGGCAATGCACCTTTATCAGACTGCACCGGGTGCAAACTGGCCACTGCATCCCGTTACTGATAATATGCTGACCCCAGGACAGATACAAACTAGCACCAGCCCTTGGGCCAGCCCCTTAGTGAAAGGCAGACCAAATATTTGAAGCAGCTGGCCAATATTTCACTTAACAAGTGACATCACCCGTAGAGGGATGTCCGGGGATGATTATTCCCCTTTTCACAGGTTGCTCTAAAAAATCGCCATATCTACAAAGTGGTCCAATGCATGCATTGTGCCACTTTGTAACCCTTTGCTCCACATTATGCATGCACCATGCATAATGTATGCAAAGGGGACGTTCCCCTGTTAGGGGGACCACAAAATGGTGCAGTGGAATATAAGAGATTCCACTGCATCATTTTTTGTGGCTACTTTTAACCCCTGCTGAGAGCAGTCGTTAAAAGGTGGCATGCCATTGGTTACAATGGCCCATGTAAAATTTTGGTGCTAACACTGAAGAGCAAGTCAAAAATTTCAAACATTTTGATGCTATTGCCCCCTAACCTGTGCCATGGTGTGCAGTATTTTATATACGGTGTACACATGGTGGCGGTAGGAGGGGCGCTAAGGGACCCAGGTACCTAAGATTCTGTCTCATATACATTCCAATTCCTCAGTCCAGATGCTTATGAAATGCACAGATCTTACCCTTGAAAACATTTTGCCTCTGTGGTTACAACGATGAAATCCACAGATCACATTATGCACCTGTGTTCATCTCTACTGTACCTGAATTCCAATTTCTCAATTCAAAGGCTTATGGAATAAACTAGATTCAAGCTAGCCGGGCTGAAGAGGAGTGATACTTTGAAACCAGTCCCAGGATTCTTGTCTCTTGTCCAGGGAGGACCTGGCTTGGAAGTTCAGGCTGGACTGATCCCATGGGGAACAGGGTCAAGACTGATTTGCATATGGCTGGGTCAAAACTGGGGTGGCACGTTGAGCAGAAGAATGATGGATTTAACCCGCATCTGTCACTGGGGTGAGTGTTAGAAACATTTCAGCACTCTGTGCACCATTCTTTTGTAAGGCAAGGCAGCCCAAGTCACTGAATTGCCTTAGGAGGAATTGCCAGGGAGGTATTCCATGGGCGCTGCAGTGGGTTTTCATACACAACACCCATGGATTTTGGCACTGATCCAGATTGACAAAATCGGGTAAAGCTGGGGAAATGCCAGAACCATACGCCTCCCAAGATGAGGCATAATAGGAGAAATATTTTTATTTCTCTTCATTTTTTCCTCTTTCCATCTGTGCTGCATTCTGCAGCACACATAGAATAAGGAAAACGCCCCTCAGGATTGTTTTTTGTGTAGGAAGGTGCCCCTTCCTCAACAAACACAATCCTGCATGCAATAAAGACACCCTTGCACTATGAAGCACAGTTGCTTGCATTTGGACTTGGCTGCAAAAAAGATGCTACAGCAGAGGAAAGGGACAGTAATGCACCGTATTGCATAAATACAGTGCATTCCTGCCCTTTCACGTTGACGTAGGGCAGTGCAGCAAGATGACTTGCTGCACTGTCATATGCCAAATCACCATTAAATTGCCCCGAAATGTCTAAAGACTGTAGTCATCATTGCCCATAGTAAGAACATGGAGACATGTACCAATTACTTTTATTTTTCTGTTATTTAAATACTACACTCAAACATAATTAGAATGAGCCGGTGCAATGAAAAGGTACGTGGTATCTACATCAATACAAGGGATAAGCATAAGAAGAGTAATGTTGTATTGTCCAGGCATAAGTCAGTCGATAACCTCCATTTGGTAAGTCACATGGCAAAAAGGTAATTTAGGGCTGGATTTAGATATTGGTGGACGAGTTTCTCTGTCACAGCGGTGACCCATATCCAGTCCGTCAATATCTACATCCCATTATATCCTATGGCATTTAGTTATTGGCTGATGGGACATCCATCACCATTATCACGGAGTAACCCATCTGCCAAAACGTAGATTAGGCTCTTAGTTAGAGAAATGATTACTGGGCATGATGGGATAGATAGAGGAGTTTTATGGGAAACAGCCTTTAAAACATGGCTGGATCCACACTGGCCCTAAGCACAGAAGCGTTACCACTCTTGCCCTGAACCACGCGTGTGCCTGAACCATGCAAATGCAGGGTTAAGGCACCATGCATTTGCGTGATTCAGCCACACTGGAGGGACAGCTGGAAGAGCGACGCAGAGGCTGTGTAAGTGGGGCTGGGGCGGGTGGGGGGATTTTTAAGGACTGGGTTGGGTAGGTTTTAGAGTTCAGGGCAGGGGTGGGAGATCAGGGTAGTTTTAAGGAAAGGGTGGGATAGGTTTCAGGGTTCAGGGGGGCAGGCGTTCAGGATGGTTTTTAGGACAAGGTGGGTTAAGTTTGAGGGTTGAGGGTGGGGTTGGGGTAGATTTTAGGACAGGGTGGGGTAGGTTTCAGGGTTCTGGTTGGGAGCAGGGGGTCAGGGTAGTTTTTGCGACAGGGTAGGTTTTGGGGTTTAGGACAGAGGTGGGGGTTGGGGTAGTTTTTAGGACAGGGTGAGGTCGTTTTCAGGACAGTGTAGGTTTTAGGGTGCGATCGGGGTTGGGGTAGTTTTAAGGACAGGGTGGGGTAGGTTATAGGGTTTAGGGTGGGGGGTCTGAGTAGTTTTTAGGACAGTGTGGGGTAGTTTGTAGGGCAGGGTAGGTTTTAAGGTTTAGGGCAGAGGTACGGGTAGTTTTAAGGACAGGGTGGAATATGATTCAGGGTTCAGGGGGCAGGCGTTCAGGGTAGTTATTAGGACAGGGATTTAGGGTTCAGGGTGGGGTTGGGGAGGTTTTTAGGACAGGGCGGGATAGTTTTTAGAACAGGGTGGGGTAGGTTTCAGGGTTCAGATTGGCGGCAGGGGGTCAGGGTAGTTTTTGGGACAGGGTAGGTTTTGGGGTTTAGGACAGAGGCGGGGGTTGGGGTAGTTTTAAGGACAGGGTGAGGTAGTTTTTAGGGCAGTGTAGGTTTTAGGGTTTAGGGTGGGGGTTGGCGTAGTTTTAATGACAGGGTCGGGTAGGTTATAGGTGGGGGTTTGGGCCTGAGTAGCTTTTAAGACAGTGTGGGGTAGTTTGCAGGACAGGGTAGGTTTTAAGGTTTAGGGCAGAAAGTTAGGACAGGGTGGTGTAGTTTTTGGGACAGGGTAAGTTTTAGGGTTTAAGGTGGGGGAGGGTGGTCGGGTAGTTTTTAGGGCAGGGTAAATTTTAGGACAGGGCAGGGTAGCTTTTAGGGTTTAGGGCGGGGGATCATGTAGATTTGAGGACAGGGTGGAGTAGTTTTGAGGACAGGGTAGGGTTTAGGGCAGGGGGGTTGTGGTAGTTTTTGGGACAGGAAAGGGTAGGTTTTACGACAGGGCATGCTAGCTTGTAAGGTTCAGTGTTGGGAGGGAGTTGGGGTATTTTTAGGACAGGGCAGGGTAGGTTTTAGGGTTTAGGGCATGAGTTCGGGGTAGTTTTGAGGACAGGGTGGGGTAGTTTTTAGGACAGGATTGGTTTTAGGGCGATTGGGTTGGGGTAGTTTTTAGGACAGGACAGGGTAGGTTTTAGGACAGGGCAGTGTAGCTTTTAGAGTTTAGGGTGGGGTAGGTTTTAGGACAGGGCAGGAAGGTTTTAAGGTTCATGACGAGGTGGGGTGGGTAGTTTTTAGGACAGGGCGGGGTAGGTTTTAGGGTTTAGGGTGGGGTGATAGGGGTACTTTTTAGGACAGGGCGGGGTAGGCTTTAGGGTTCAGGGCAGGGACAGGGTATTGGGGTAGGTTTTAGGACAAGGTGGGGGAGTTTTTAGGACAGGGTAGGATTTTAAGGCAGAGTGGGGGTGGGGGTAGTTTTTACGACAGGGCAGGGTAGGTTTTAGGATTCAGTGCAGGGGGTTGGGGTCATTTTTAGGACAGGGTGGTGTCGTTTTTAGGACAGGGTAGGTTTTATGGTTTAGGGTGGAGGTTGGGGAGTTGGCTTAGTTTTTAGGATAGGGCGGGATAGGTTTCAGGACAGGGCAGGGTAGCTTTTACGGTTTAGGGTGGGGTCGTTTTTAGGACAGAGCAGGGTAGCTTTTAGGATTTAGGGTTGGGTAGGGAGGTTGGGGTCGTTTTTAGGACAGTGGGGGTTAGGTTTTAGGTTCCAGGGCTGGAGCGGGAGGGTCGGGGTAGTTTTGAGGACAGGGTGGGGTAGTTTTGAGGACAGGGTAAGGTTTAGGGCAGTGGCAAGGGGTTGCACTAGTTTTTGGGACAGGGCAGGGTAGGTTTTAGGAAAGGGCATGCTAGCTTTCAAGGTTTAGGGTGGGGAGGGGTTGGGGTATTTTTTAGGACAGGGCAGGGTAGGTTTTAGGGTTTAGGGATCGGGGGTGATAGTTTGGGGTAGTTTTTAGGACAGGGTAGGGTAGTTTTTAGGACAGGGTAGGTTTTAGGGTTTAGGGCGAGGGGGATGGGGGGTTTGTATCTCACTGTGGAAACTGGCTAATGAATCCATTTTATTAATTCTCCAGGCCTGACTTCATCCTGTGATATTCAATGCTGAACAGGCCTGAAAAACATATGCAAAAGGTTGGATGGCCTTTGCTAACTTAACCCTAACAGAAAGCTTGTAATACAAGGCTTGCTTCAAAGAGACACCTCATGCAACATTCATTGCTTCATTCACCCAGCCACAGACAGCCATATGGTTGTCCACATAGGTCTGAGGAAAGGTTATGAAGAAACTGGTTTGGTGACGCTTGGAAAGTCACAGCCGTCTGAGAAGTGTGCAAGCGTGTGGGAATGGGGGTTGGGTACTTTGCAGGACAGGACATGGTAGTTCTTAGGGTTTACGTCAGGGGTTCGGGGTAGTTTTTAGGACAGGGTGGGGTAGTTTTTAAGACAGGATTTGTTTTAGTGTTTAGGGCGATTGGGTTGGGGTAGTTTTTACGACAGGATGGGGTAGGCTTTAGGACAGGGCAGGGAAGCTTTTAAGGTTTAACGTGTTGTAGTTTTTAGGACAAGGCAGGTTAGGATTTAGGGTTTAGAGTGGGGGTCAGGTAGTTTTTAGGACAGGGCGGGGTAGGTTTTAAGGTTCATGGCGAGGCGGGCGGGTAGTTTTTAGGACAGGGCGGGGTAGGTTTTTGGGTTCAGGGCGGGGACAGGGGGTTGGGGTAGTTTTTAGGCCAAGGTGGGGGAGTTTTTAGGACAGGGTAGGTTTTAAGGTGGAGTGAGGGTGGGGGTAGTTTTTAGGACAGGGCAGGGTAGGTTTTAGGGTTCAGGGCGGGGGTGTGGTCGTTTTTAGGACGGGGTAGGGTCGTTTTTAGGATAGGGTAGGTTTTAGGGTTTAGGGCAGGGGTTTGGGGAGTCGGCTTAGTTTTTAGAATAAGGGCGGGGTAGGTTGTAGGAGAGGGCAGGGTAGCTTTTAAGGTTTAGGGCAGGGTCATTTTTAGGACAGTGTGGGATAGGTTTTAGGTTTCAAGGTGGGAGCGGGGGGTCGGGGTAGTTTTGAGGACATGGTTAGGTAGTTTTGAGGACAGGGTAAGGTTTAAGACAGGGGCAAGGTGTTGCGCTCGTTTTTGGGACGGGCAGGGTAGGTTTTATGATAGGGCATGCTAGCTTTTAAGGTTTACGGTGGGGAGGTGGTGGGGGGATTTTTTAGTACAGGGCAGAGTAGGATTTAGGGCGTGGGTGGGAGTTTGGGGTCGTTTTTAGGACAGGGTAGGGTCGTTTTTAGGACATGGTAGGTTTTAGGGTTTAGGGCGAAGCAGTGGGGGGTTTGTTTCACACAACCACGCATGGCGTTACCAAATATACCTTTACTAAGCATGCTTTTACAATGAAATTGGTTGTAAAGGCATGCATGGTTAAGACAAGGTCGCTGTTCCGACTGCGTTGTTCAGCCATGGGTGGTTCTGTCATACAACCGTCTTTTAAACTTCAAATGAGGCTCATCCGAAACCAGCAAGCACCCAGAACATGGGCAGCACTGGAGATTCTGGACGTGCAACAGCATCTGGAAGCAGCAAGGTATTCTAACATCTAGCAAGATCTTATGTTACTTCTTGTGATGCCACTTCCTACTAGGTCATGGACTGTGATTCTACTTCCTGTGATGCCATGTGCGGTGTCACGCCATCGTGATGTCACGCACTGTGATGTCATGTGCCATGACTTCACTTGCATACTGCCTAACTTGGTTCGTCCCCGCACTTGTTTTTTCAGCACTTGTGCACTGCATCTTGGTAGTTTGCCACCCGCCTGTTGCAAACAGGAAGTTATTGTATCAGAATGGCTCACAGTTTTCTGACCTGGCGTTTCTTAGTTGTGTGGTGCTCAGGAGTGAGTGTGCAGCTGCACCAGGTAGGCATCAGTTCAACTTCCGCAATTTGTCTGTGTGTAGATATAACACACTCTCCCGGCACTCGGATGAAACACATGAAACTTCCGCCTGACCCAGTAGTTTTCCTGTTCCCCAAGAAAGGGTACATTTGGCATTTTACGATTGTGAAACACTACGATGGTTAGAGCTTTGTTTAGTGAACCATATATACTTCGTTGGACTTTACTTTTAATGCAAGGCTCTTCCTTTTATGTCTGGCTACTACAGCTTTACATGTGTACTAAAGCTCATGTTAACGCAACAATGGATAACATACCAACAAACAGAGAGGAACTTTGGGCCAGGCCTATTTACCTACCGGTTGCCTTTAGTCAGCCCTCTTTAGCCATCCGTTGTGTGGAGTGTTTACTTTTCGGTAACGGAGGATGTCCATACATTTACTTTTTATATTGGTGATTAGGCATTGAATTGACGGAGCACATCCTCCACCCTTCAGTGCCCTAACTCCCCAAAATGGTCTATGAATTGTAGGGAGCTTCCTGTGAGCATCCGCCCATAGTCCACCGGCTCTGCCGCCAGTGATGGATTGTCTTTCTCTGTGATGCGAGCTTTCTGTTACAGTGATAAATGACACACTAAAATGGTGAGTTACAATGAAGGTAAATAATGCCCCATTGTTAGGTGGCTGTCCCCTTCAATGTAACGTAAGAGGATGTTTAAAGGAGCTGGTTCCACTCAGTGCTTAATATGGAAATAAAAACGTGCCGGTGCTCAAAGCCCTCCTTTGAAACACGCGGCTGCTGCAATTCAAAGTGCGAACACGGAATACTGAGGCAGCGTAATCCCGATGCCATCTCTGACCTCTTCAATCCATTTAAAATCACTTCCTGCCCCTTCGGCTCACACCTGCAGTTTTTCTGCTTTCTCTCATCGTGACGCTTTTCGTTTTTCTCTTTCTCCGTCTTTCCCAAACGTGTCTTTTGCTCACAGCAAATCCTTGAGGCAGAAGGCTGAGCGCCGGCCCTCAAAAATAAGTGCCAGTGCTCAGTACCGGAAACAACAAGCACACATTAAGCACTGGTTCCACTTTATTTCTAAGTTCTCGAGCAACCATCCGATGGCATCTATATCTGCCACTGTGGCCCTGCCAGCCGAAACAGAGGAGGACAGGCAAAGCATTCACAGCACCCACAGGACCAATGGGCTCTATGGAATGTAAGCTGCAGCATCCCTTGGTGGACCCACTTAAGAAACACAAAAACCCATGGACACGAGTGCATATGTTTAATGCATATATACATGAACAAGCTCAGCAAGCTTTACGAAAATAAAGCACCAATAAGCGACATCTGATAAGCCCAAATCTGACATGACCTTTGTCATTTTAAAAGGAAGGTGTCACCTGTCTCATGGAGATGTGTGAGACAAGGCGTGCCTTGTTTTGGAAAAACGTGTTCACGTGGTGACTGCATCAGGGCAAATCTTGTAGATTTATAAGAGTACTGGTACTGTAAACAGGCTGAGGATTTAAAGGTTGGTTGAATGAATTAACTGAGAAAGACATAGCTCGTTTTTTTCAAATAATGAACCAACAATTATTAAAATCCATGAACTAGTTCAGTTACTTGAATTATTATAAATGATTAGCGATTTGGCACTTCACATTCGGATTAGCACTGAGTAATGGTTGCATGGATCACATGAACGTACTTGATTTTTGTATAATGTTATTTTATATCGTTTCTATTCGTGTGTTTCTGTAGCTTTCTTTTCTTTGTGTTTTTCTTCATTTATTTGGGTTGAGCGTTTTCTATAGCCTATATTATTTTTCACTGCTAATCTCCTAAAATAGTTATAGATACAAGGAATAGAACTCGTGTTGCCTCATCCTAACTCCATTCTGATACGTTCTCTAGGGTCCCTTTAAAGACGCAGAGGTCAGATTTTTCAATATCTGACACTGAGGACTTGGTCAGTGTGCCAACCTGATTTAAAAATCTAGTTGGTCAGTGTTAGACTTTTCATCCTTGGCGTGGTCTCCCTTAACTTTTTGCCTCTGTTCCCCAGGTTGTTGATGTGTGCTGGACTCTGATTTTGCTGTTTTTGTTACTCTGGGCACTTTACCACTGCTAACCAGTGCTAAAGTGCAAGTGCTCCTGTTTAAATTGTATGTAAGTGGTTCATCCATGATTGGCATATTTGAATTACTAGTAAGTCCCTAGTAATGTGCACTAGAGGTGCCAGGGCCTGTAAATCAAATGCTACTAGTGGGCCTGCAGCACTGGTTGTGCCACCCACATAAGTAGCTCTGTAATCATGTCTCAGACCTGCCCCTGCAGTGTCTGTATGTGTATTTTTACACTGTAAATTCGACTTGGCAAGTGTACCCACTTGCCAGGCCTAAACCTTCCCTTTCCTTACATGTAAGGCACCCCTAAGGTAGGCCCTAGGTAGCCCCAAGGGCAGGGTGCAGTGTATGGATAAGGTAGGACATATAGTAATGTGGTTTATATGTCCTGACAGTGAAATACTGCCAATTTCGTTTTCACTGTTGCAAGGTCTGTCTCTCTCTCATAGGATAATATGGGGGCTACCTTTAAATATGATTAAAGTGTAGATTCCCCTAGAGAGTAGATGGACAGGTGGAGTTTGGGATCCCTGAACTCACAATTTAAAAATACATCTTTTAGTAAAGTTGATTTTAAGATTGTGCGTTTGGAAATGCCACTTTTAGAAAGTGAGCATTTTCTTGCTTAAACCATTCTGTGACTCTGCCTGGTTTGTGGATTCCCTGTCTGGGTCAGTTTGACAGTTGGGTTGTTTTTCACCTCACACCAGACAGTGACACAAAGGGAGCTGGGGTGTGATCTGCATTTCCTGATTAGCCATCTCTGCTAGGAGGGAGGGGTGGAGTGGTCACTCTCATCTGAAAGGACTGTGCCTGCCTCTGACAATGCTGTCTCCAACCCCCTGGTGTGTGTCTGAGGCCTTGCCTGGGCAAGGCAGGATTTCACAAGAAGGTGTGAGTCCCCTTTGAAGGAAGGTGACTTCAAAGACTAAAATGGGTATAAGAAGGGCACCCAAACTTACAAACTTGAGAAACACTTCTGGAACCAAGAGGAACCTCTGCCTGGAGAAGAGCTGATAGCTGAGGAAAACGTGCTGCCCTGCCTGTGACTGTGCTTTGTGGAGCTTTCCTGCAGTGCTGCTTCTGCCAGAGTAAGAGGGCAAAGACTGGACTTTGTGTGCCTTCCATCTTGAAGAAGAAATCTCCAAGGGCTTGATGTAGAGCTTGCCTCCTGTTGTTGAAGTCTCAGGGATAGCAAAGACTTCTTCCTGCCAGCACCTGGAGTCTCTGGAGAGACCCCTACTCTGCTCTGTGGTGCCCTTCCAGTCCCTGGGACCCTGAAAGGAGAGGCTGGCAGCCTAAGGACAAAAATACACGCACCGAGCGCCGTGCGGAGAAAAGATCGACGCGAATCCGATCGCGGCTGAGAAAACGACGCGACGCCGGTTCCGCAGCTGAGAAACGACGCCGCAGGAAACGCGACCGAAAAACCGACGCCCGGAGCAGGAGAAACGACGCGCAGCATCGCTGGCGGAGGCTGAGAGATCGCACCCTGCGCCGCGGGACTTTCGGATCGTCGTGTGGCTGGCTTTTTCAACACGCACCGCCGTGCCGAGTTGTTTTCGATGCACACAGCCGTGCAGGGTTACTTTCGACGCACACCGCCCGTGCAGGGTTATTTTTGACGCAAACCAGGTACATTTACACGCTAGCAGCGCTAGTGTGTTGTTACAACTACCTAAAGACTCTTTTTATTTTAAACCTTTAAAAAAATCATAACTTGACTTGTGTATGTTGGATTTTTGTCGTTTTGGTCTTGTTTTGTCTAGATAAATATTTCCTATTTTTCTAAACTCGTGTTGTGTCATTTTGTAGTGTTTTCATTAAGTTACTGTGTGTGTTGGTACAAATACTTTACGCCCAGCACTCTGAGGTTAAGCCTACTGCTCTGCCAAGCTACCAAGGGGGTAAGCAGGGGTTAGCTGAGGGTGATTCTCTTTTATCCTAACTAGAGTGAGGGTCCTCGCTTGAACAGGGGGTAACCTGACTGTCAACCAGAGACCCCATTTCTAACATTGGTGACCAGCGGTCGGGATTTGGACTTGTATTTGTACTTGACATACAGTAATTAAGTGTACACTACTGTTTTGATCTCAGACCACTACGTGACCACATACTACTAGTCTTGTGATTTTTGTTTTTTTACTTGGACTGTTTTTCTCTGCATTCAGTTTCTTTTTTTTCGCTGATCCCGTGATTGACTTTTCTGGAACTTCATTTGAGAACTTGCTTTTCTGTTTTTGGAACTGTGCATATTTTTTTAACCTCTCATCATGTCTCAGTCTGGAGATGCCCTAGCTGAAGCTGCCTTTGACTTGGAGAAATTGGAGAGCTACAAAGTGGCTCAGTTGAAGCAGTTTTGTAGTAATGTTGGCTGTCCCATTAAGAGCTCATCCAAGAAGGATGAGCTGCAAAAGGCGCTGAGGGCCTGGGTGACAGCCAAAGCAGCTGAGGGGCACACAGATGAGGAGCCAGAGGGGGAAGAGGAGTTGCAAGTCACTCACACTGATGTAGTGGGTGGGCCTGCTATGTCTCAGGGGAGAATCCCCAGGGCAGGTAGCAGTGTGTCCTCCAAGAGTCTGACACCTGGAGAGTTACAGGACAGACAGGCAGAGAGGGAGTACCAATTGGAGCTGAAAAAGCTCAGTCTAGAGGTGGAACAGAGGAAGCTGGCCCTTGAGGAAAGGAAGATAAACATGGCTCATGAGCTCAGTTTAAAAGAGATTGATCAGAGGAGTCAGTCCAGTAGGGATGGTGGCAGCAATTCTACAGTGCAGCCTGAGAGAAGGGTACACATCCCAAAAGACCTTGTGAGGGATTATAAGAGGGAGGATGATATCTACTTGTGGTTCAAGGGTTATGAGTCAGCTCTCCACATGAACCTGGTCCCTGAAGCTCATTGGGGGGCAGCCCTGTGGAAGCATTTTGAGGCAGAGGGGAGGGACACACTGACGGCCTTAGGGGATGCTCAGAGTCTCACCTACCCTGCCATGAAGGAGGCCTTACTTACCAGGTATGGTCTCACCCCTGAGCAGTACAAGGAGAAGTTTAGATCCTACAAGAGAAAGGAATCCCAAACATGGTTGGAATGTGTTGATTCTTGTTGCAGGTCACTGGATGGTTGGGTGAAGGGCAGTAAGGTAAACACGTATGAGGGGCTTTACAATTTAATTGCTTGGGAGCACTTGTACAGTTTATGTTTTCCAGAGCTGCGCCAGCACCTCATTGACAGCAAGCTGACTGACCCCAGGAAGCTTGCACAGGAAGCGGACCGCTGGGAGAGCACCAGGGTCCAAAAGAGGTATGGGGGAGACCACGCCAAGGGTGGGCAGGGTCCCTCTCAGAAGAAAGGGGGGCGTAAGGGCAAACAGGATGAGTTCTCTAAAGGGCCCCAAACTGATTCCCAGGGTAAGGATTCCCAACCCCCCAGTGAAAAGAAGCCATGGTTCTCCAAAGGGAAGCCAATGGCAGGTGGTCCCCTACGTAAGTGCTATTCATGTGACCAGGTGGGTCATGTGAGGGGGGACCCCAAATGCCCCAAAAGTACACCGGCACCCACTGGTGCACCGTCCCAGGGTTTGGCCAGTGTAGCGCTTGGGGAGGAGTTGGTTTCAGGTGGGTGGGAACCAGCAGAAATGACCCTTGTTTCACTAGGGGACAGTGAGATGGTCCAGAGAAACCTAGTGCCTGATAACACTAAGAAGTACAGGCAATGGGTGACCATCAATGGACAGAGGGTGGAGGCTCTAAGAGACACAGGAGCCAGTGTGACTACAGTGAGGAGTCACCTGGTGTCTGAAGAGCAGATTGATCCCCGGGTACTTCACCAAGTAGTTGCAGTAGACAATTCTGAGCGCCTCTGCAGAGTGGCGCAGGTTCCCTTTGAATGGGGGGGGGTCTCAGGTTCCTGGAAAGTAGCTGTGAGTCCAACCATGCCTGTTGATTGTTTGCTAGGCAACGACCTGGAAGATTCCCCTTGGAAGGAGGTGGAACACAGGTCTCACTTGGAGATGTTGGGTCTGCCTGGGTGGGTATGCGTATCCACCCGGTCTATGGCAGCCAATCAGGGTAGTCAAGAGCCCCTGGAGCCTGAAACAGTGGCCCAGGGGACCGCCAAGAAGAGGAAAGGCAGGAGGCGCGGGAAACCCGCCCCAGAAGTTCCCACGGTCCGGGAGGAGGCAGAGCCTGAGGGTGATGCCCCGGAACCTACAGGGGAACAGGTGGCTGAACTGGGGGAGGTCCCTGAGCTGTCGCAGTGGCAGCAGGAAGGGGGACCCACCAGGGAAGTATTCTGCACAGCGCAGAAGGAGTGCCCTACTCTTGAGGGACTGCGGCAGCAGGCTGCAGCCCAGGCGGCTGGCGGGGCGCCAGGTACTCACCTGATTTATTGGGAGGATGGCCTCCTGTATAGTGAGCCTAAGGTTCCTGAGCCGGGGTCAGCTCGTATGCTGGTGGTACCCCAGGGCTTCAGGACCTTCCTACTGGGTTTGGCTCATGATGTGCCTTTGGCAGGACATCTAGGGCAGGACAAGACCTATAAGAGGCTTGTCTCCCACTTTTACTGGCCCTTGATGAACAAGCAGTCAGCTGCTTATTGTAGATCTTGTCAGACTTGTCAGGCAAGTGGCAAGAGTGGGGGGAAATGCAAAGCTCCCCTCCAACCTTTACCGGTAGTCAGTACTCCCTTTGAAAGGGTAGGAATTGACATTGTGGGGCCTCTGGATCCCAAGACAGCCATGGGCAACAGGTTCATCCTGGTCTTAGTGGACCATGCCACACGGTACCCAGAAGCTATTCCTCTAAGGACGGTCACCGCCCCCGTGGTGGGACGTGCCTTGATGGGGGTTTTTACCCGCATGGGGTTCCCCAAGGAGGTAGTATCTGATAGGGGTACAAACTTCATATCCACTTATATGAAGTCTCTGTGGAAGGTGTGTGGGGTAACCTACAAGTTCACCACCCCTTACCACCCCCAAAGTAATGGTCTGGTTGAGAGATTCAACCGCACCTTGAAAGGCATGATTCAGGGCCTGTCAGAGCCCTTGAGGCGTAAGTGGGACGTCCTCTTGCCATGCCTTCTGTTCGCTTACAGGGAGGTGCCTCAAAAGGGACTTGGCTTTAGCCCCTTTGAGCTCATCTATGGCCACCCTGTGAGGGGACCGCTCAGTCTGGTGAAGGAGGCTTTGGAGAAAGCTCCTAGTAAACCACCCCAGGATGTATTTAGCTACATGCTGGCACTAAGAAACCAGACTGCCCGCTTCAGGAGTCTCGCTCAGGAGAACCTGGAAGCAAGCCAGGAGGATATGAAACGGTGGTACGACCAGAATGCCACTCTGGTTGAGTTTCAGCCTGGACAAAAAGTGTGGGTCATGGCACCAGTGGAGCCTAGGGCTCTCCAAGATAAGTGGACTGGGCCTTTTGAGGTGGTGGAAAGAAAGAGCGAGGTCACCTATCTGGTAGACTTGCAATCCCCCAGGAACCCCTTGAGGGTCCTACATGTCAACCGCCTCAAACCACACTTTGAGCGAACTGAGCTATCCATGCTCCTAGCGACAGATGACGGGGTGGAGGAAGAGAGTGAACCTCTTCCTGACCTCCTGTCTGCAGGAGAGAAAGATGGGTCTGTGGAGGGAGTGATCCTCTCCCCCTCCCTGACTGAGGAACAGCAGAGGGACTGTCGCCACGTGCTGGGACAGTTCGCCTCGCTGTTTTCCCTGATCCCAGGAGTCACACACCTGTGCACACATGATGTGGACACTGGGGACAGTACACCTGTTAAACATAAGGTTTACAGGGTGACTGACAGGGTGAGGGCTTGCATTAAGGAGGAAGTCTCCAAAATGTTAGCCCTCAGGGTTATTGAGCACTCCAGCAGTCCTTGGGCCAGCCCAGTGGTCTTGGTTCCAAAGGCTGCTGCTCCTGGTGCCACTCCAGAACTTAGGTTCTGTGTGGACTACCGGGGTCTCAATGCGGTCAGCAAGACTGACGCACACCCCATCCCCCGAGCTGATGAGCTCATTGATCGGTTAGGAGCTGCCAAGTACCTCAGTACGTTCGATTTAACATCTGGGTACTGGCAGATTGCCTTAACTGAAGGGGCAAAGGAGAGGTCAGCATTCTCTACCCCCGATGGGCACTTCCACTTCAATGTGATGCCCTTTGGGATGAAGAATGCCCCTGCCACCTTTCAGAGGTTGGTCAACCAGGTGTTGGCAGGACTGGATGAGTTCAGTGCCGCCTACCTGGATGACATTGCTGTGTTTAGTTCCACATGGGAGGAACACCTGCAACACCTCTGGAGAGTGTTAGAGGCCCTGCAGAAGGCAGGCCTCACTATTAAGGCGAGCAAGTGCCAAATAGGGCAGGGTTCTGTTGTGTACTTAGGACACCAGGTGGGGAGTGGCCAGGTGGCACCCCTACAGCCTAAGATTGACACGATTCTGGCTTGGGAGCCTCCCAAGACCCAGACTGAAGTGAGAGCCTTTTTAGGTCTCACAGGATACTATCGGAGGTTCGTTAAGGGATATGGTACCATTGTTACCCCCTTAACTGAGTTGACTTCTAAGAAGCAACCCAAGAAAGTGATCTGGACAGAGGCTTGCCAGAACGCTTTTGATGCCCTTAAGGCTGCCATGTGCACAGCACCTGTGCTGAAGGCACCTGACTACTCCACGGAGTTTGTTGTACAGACAGACGCCTCAGAGCATGGTATTGGAGCAGTACTCTCACAGCTGAATGAAGAGGGCCTAGATCAACCCGTAGCCTTCATTAGCAGGAGGTTACTACCCAGGGAACGTAGGTGGAGTGCCATAGAACGTGAAGCGTTTGCTGTGGTCTGGGCACTGAAGAAGCTAAGACCCTACTTGTTTGGGACTCACTTCCGAGTTCAGACCGACCACAGACCCCTCAGATGGTTAATGCAGATGAGGGATGAGAACCCAAAACTGTTGAGGTGGTCCATTTCCCTACAGGGGATGGACTTTACGGTGGAACATCGACCCGGTACAGAGCACGCCAATGCTGATGGTCTGTCCAGGTTCTTCCGCCTTAGTGATGAGAACTCCCATGAGGTTGGGTAGTTGCTCCCCACTTTTAGCTGGGGGGGACACGTGTTAGACTTTTCATCCTTGGCGTGGTCTCCCTTAACTTTTTGCCTCTGTTCCCCAGGTTGTTGATGTGTGCTGGACTCTGATTTTGCTGTTTTTGTTACTCTGGGCACTTTACCACTGCTAACCAGTGCTAAAGTGCAAGTGCTCCTGTTTAAATTGTATGTAAGTGGTTCATCCATGATTGGCATATTTGAATTACTAGTAAGTCCCTAGTAATGTGCACTAGAGGTGCCAGGGCCTGTAAATCAAATGCTACTAGTGGGCCTGCAGCACTGGTTGTGCCACCCACATAAGTAGCTCTGTAATCATGTCTCAGACCTGCCCCTGCAGTGTCTGTATGTGTATTTTTACACTGTAAATTCGACTTGGCAAGTGTACCCACTTGCCAGGCCTAAACCTTCCCTTTCCTTACATGTAAGGCACCCCTAAGGTAGGCCCTAGGTAGCCCCAAGGGCAGGGTGCAGTGTATGGATAAGGTAGGACATATAGTAATGTGGTTTATATGTCCTGACAGTGAAATACTGCCAATTTCGTTTTCACTGTTGCAAGGTCTGTCTCTCTCTCATAGGATAATATGGGGGCTACCTTTAAATATGATTAAAGTGTAGATTCCCCTAGAGAGTAGATGGACAGGTGGAGTTTGGGATCCCTGAACTCACAATTTAAAAATACATCTTTTAGTAAAGTTGATTTTAAGATTGTGCGTTTGGAAATGCCACTTTTAGAAAGTGAGCATTTTCTTGCTTAAACCATTCTGTGACTCTGCCTGGTTTGTGGATTCCCTGTCTGGGTCAGTTTGACAGTTGGGTTGTTTTTCACCTCACACCAGACAGTGACACAAAGGGAGCTGGGGTGTGATCTGCATTTCCTGATTAGCCATCTCTGCTAGGAGGGAGGGGTGGAGTGGTCACTCTCATCTGAAAGGACTGTGCCTGCCTCTGACAATGCTGTCTCCAACCCCCTGGTGTGTGTCTGAGGCCTTGCCTGGGCAAGGCAGGATTTCACAAGAAGGTGTGAGTCCCCTTTGAAGGAAGGTGACTTCAAAGACTAAAATGGGTATAAGAAGGGCACCCAAACTTACAAACTTGAGAAACACTTCTGGAACCAAGAGGAACCTCTGCCTGGAGAAGAGCTGATAGCTGAGGAAAACGTTCTGCCCTGCCTGTGACTGTGCTTTGTGGAGCTTTCCTGCAGTGCTGCTTCTGCCAGAGTAAGAGGGCAAAGACTGGACTTTGTGTGCCTTCCATCTTGAAGAAGAAATCTCCAAGGGCTTGATGTAGAGCTTGCCTCCTGTTGTTGAAGTCTCAGGGATAGCAAAGACTTCTTCCTGCCAGCACCTGGAGTCTCTGGAGAGACCCCTACTCTGCTCTGTGGTGCCCTTCCAGTCCCTGGGACCCTGAAAGGAGAGGCTGGCAGCCTAAGGACAAAAATACACGCACCGAGCGCCGTGCGGAGAAAAGATCGACGCGAATCCGATCGCGGCTGAGAAAACGACGCGACGCCGGTTCCGCAGCTGAGAAACGACGCCGCAGGAAACGCGACCGAAAAACCGACGCCCGGAGCAGGAGAAACGACGCGCAGCATCGCTGACGGAGGCTGAGAGATCGCACCCTGCGCCGCGGGACTTTCGGATCGTCGTGTGGCTGGCTTTTTCAACACGCACCGCCGTGCCGAGTTGTTTTCGACGCACACAGCCGTGCAGGGTTACTTTCGACGCACACCGCCCGTGCGGGGTTATTTTTGACGCAAACCAGGTACATTTACACGCTAGCAGCGCTAGTGTGTTGTTACAACTACCTAAAGACTCTTTTTATTTTAAACCTTTAAAAAAATCATAACTTGACTTGTGTATGTTGGATTTTTGTCGTTTTGGTCTTGTTTTGTCTAGATAAATATTTCCTATTTTTCTAAACTGGTGTTGTGTCATTTTGTAGTGTTTTCATTAAGTTACTGTGTGTGTTGGTACAAATACTTTACGCCCAGCACTCTGAGGTTAAGCCTACTGCTCTGCCAAGCTACCAAGGGGGTAAGCAGGGGTTAGCTGAGGGTGATTCTCTTTTATCCTAACTAGAGTGAGGGTCCTTGCTTGAACAGGGGGTAACCTGACTGTCAACCAGAGACCCCATTTCTAACAGTCAGCAACCCATGCACAATCCACTGAGCAATACTGCATAGGAAGTGTTTCCTAGTAACAATGAGTTCCGGATGCGTCCAGGGACATGGTGTAAGTCTAAACCCTCTTCTGTAAGTAAATAACCTATTCAAATAGCACGAAGATACAGAATATGCACTTGATCTAATATATAAAATGTGAATGACAACTGTAAGAAAATATCTCTTTTTGGCATTGAGAGAGCGTAGTTTAAATATTACCTATTCTAGATGTGAAATGCTTATATTTAACAATGCTGTATTAATAATATTATTCATTGAAACGTATTTTAAACGTGGATACTTTTTCACATGCATAAACTAATGTCGACTATAAGAAAAAATTGCTTGTATAATGATTAACTGAAAACATTAACACGTATAAAGACTGCATTTATTAGAATTCATACATCTTAAGTTAGCGTGAGTCGGAAACTGGCTGTGTAGCTCTCATATTAAAGCGTATTTTTCTGTTTCTCCAGTGTGCTGATTTGCAAAAGGCCATGACCCAGCAATTGTTCTTTTCTTCACTTATTTGCAACAATGCTAGATTTTCTCATCCGCATGCTAGCAGCTTTAGTATAAAAATTATGGACTTCGCAACAAACATGGACACTTTCAAGGACCTTAAAATCGCGGAGAAGAGAACTCCTGACCCGAAGTGTGTGCCAGAAAATGAAGTAACCCCGGATGTGCCACCTACGAAAACGTCAATTATAAAGACCAATTAGAAGCACGAGAGATATCATAAAACGACAAATGTATTAATTAATGTATAATTTGATAGGTTACAGATAGTGGGGTGTAGTGACTGACCAATAGAATTTTGGGGTAATGTTTTTCGAAAAAGGAATAAAAACTCATGACACAAGGAACAAAGGGCATTAGGTAGGGAATGATATCGATTGCATCCAGAAACTCTGTCACTCTATTTGGTGATTGAGACTTAGACAAAACCATCCTCATCCATAGACTGCCCCATTACGCTTTCTTCCTTATGAGGGAAGTGTCCCTGCACTTAACTTAGTTAGACTGACGGCGATTTAACTGATGTCCTGAAGACGAAGACTGACCCTGTATGCTGACCTATTCCGAGGAGGGTAATTATACCGTTGCTAATGGAAATTCATTTATTTGCCTTTTCTTTCTAGGTACCAACTGCTGTGTGTGTTTTTGATTAGAGACCTTAGTTAGGCGTTTTCCAAATTGATGTTCTAAATTGTTTTTGCATGAAGGACAACATGCTAATGCTAATCAATGGCTAGATGAGGTGTTCATCTTGACTGACGTAACTGACGTGACTGACATGGTGCTATGCTGAACTAAGACCTTTAGGAGGTTCTATGGGGCATATTTATACTCCGTTTGCGCCGAATTAGCGTAGTTTTTTTCAACGCAAATTCAGCGCAAAACTAACGCCATATTTATACTTTGGCGTTAGACGCGTCTAGCGCCAAAGTATGGGCAAATAGCGTCATTTTTTTGCGTGAACGCCTTCCTTGCGTTAATGAGATGCAAGGAAGGCGTTCCCGTCTAAAAAAATGACGGCGACGCAAATGCGTTGTATTTATACTCCCGGGCAAAAATCACGCCCGGGAGTGGTCGGGTCAAAAAACCCTGCATTTGCGCCACTTTTTAACGCCTGGGTCAGGGTAGGCGTTAAGGGGCCTGTGGGCTCAAAATGAGCCCACAGGTGCCCTCCCCTGCCCCCAGGGACCCCCCCTGCCACCCTTGACCACCCCAGGAGGACACCCAAGGATGGAGAGACCCATCCCAGGGACATTCAGGTAAGTTCAGGTAAGTATACATTTTTTTTTTTTTGGGTGGCATAGGGGGGCCTTATTTGTGCCCCCCTACATGCCACTATGCCCAATGACCATGCCCAGGGGACATAAGTCCCCTGGGCATGGCCATTGGGCAAGGGGGCATGACTCCTGTCTTTACTAAGACAGGAGTCATGTAAATGGCGTCTGGGCGTCGTTAAAAATGGCGCAAATCGGGTTAAGACGATTTTTTAGCGTCAACCTGACTTGCGCCATTTTTAAGACGCCCTAACGCCATTTTTCCCTACGCCGGCGCTGCCTGGTGTACGTGTTTTTTTTCCACGCACACCAGGCAGCGCCGGTCTGCTTGCGCCGGCTAACGCCATTCAATAAATACGGCGCCCGCATGGCGCTTCAGAATGGCGTTAGCCGGCGCAAAAATGTTTGACGCTAAACTGCGTTAGCGCAGTTTAGCGTCAAAAAGTATAAATACGGGCCTATGTATTTTGATTTGTTATCTTCATATGATTATCTTATATGTGCGATCTTTGCTTTGTTGAAAACTTATCATAGTCGCTGCTTTGTGATAATGTTCTTTACTTCTTGGTTTTTAGATTAATACATTTGCTATTAGATTGTAATCAATAGGGAATAAAATCACAAAACTTCAACAAGGTGTGGTTATTCATGACTGAAAGGTCATGGTTGCGCCGGAGGTTTATTAATGTCTAAAGTGAAATATATTGTGGTGATATATGTTAACAATATTATTGACATATGGCTTAATGTATTGATTAGTTATCTCGTCTTACGGTGTCTCACCACTGGGTCCAAAGATTCATCGGCCTAAAACGAGTCCCGATGTGTATAAATTAACATAGACGGACGCGTTAGCAGCATAATCACCCCCATTTCTTGGACTGAGGCAGCTCATTTTTTGAGACTGTGCACTTGAACTCTGTGAACCAAACCCCAGTGCTTGTGTTATGACATGTAGAAATTGGCTATAGTCTTAATTGGCATATTTACTTTGCCCTAGTAGATGGTACACAGTGGTATACGGTACACAGTGTATCCAAGGCTTGTATGTTAAATGTCACTAGTAGACTGCTGCAACCATTGTGCCTCCACTAAAGTGGCAATGCATAACATCACTGCAGGCCTACCACCAGTAATTTGGTTGAACAGGGTAAACTTGAAAATGTGACCAGTCAAAATAACCCCTTTTGACAGATCTAAATCCTCAATTCAAATATTGACAATGTATGGCCTTAAATTCCCATAAGGCAAGGCTCATATGATTTAATGGTAGGACACGTAAATGTGTAATGTCAAACATGCACTTATAGTGAAAAGGCCTCTGTTAGAAATGGGATCTTTGGTTGGCAGTCAGGTTTCCCCTGTTCGAGCAAGGACCCTTACTCTAGTCAGGATAAAGGAGAAACACACCCTGTTTACCCCCACTCGCCCCCTTGGTAGCTTGGCACAAGTCAGGCTTATCTCAAAAGCAATGTGTAAAGTGTTTCTACAAACACACACAGTAATACAGTGAAAACACTTATTTATAATATTTAGCTGAACAAAACAAGACCAAAATGACAAAAACCAACATACACAAAGTTATGAATTTTTAAAAGATAAAACTTCAATACAGCACTTAGAAACACAAATGCTTCGAATTGGTGATATCACGGTATCGTGACGGAGTCGTTCCCAACAATCCGATGCTAATGGCGCCACTCACTGAGTCAGACAGACCAGCAGATACAGTACCTTGTGAAAATGAGGAAACAAGCCAGTGCATGAGTTGGTTGCAAAACTTCAAAGAAAAGTCTCTGGGGCATATTTATACTCCGTCTGCGCCGATTGTGCGTCAAAATTTTTGACGCACAATCAGCGCAAACGTTGCCACATATTTAAACTTTGACGCCCGAGCCCGACAAAATTCCACCATGTGCGTCATTTTTTGGATGCAGCAACCCGCCTTGCGTTAATTATATGCAAGGTAGGCGTTACCGTCCAAAAAATGGCTTAAACGGCCGTGCGTCGTATTTATGCTTTCTGGCAAAAATTACGCACTGCCGAGAGGCAGAGCCAGAAAATGACGCACAGCCCGATTTGCGTAAAAAATTAACGCCTGGGTCAGGGCAGGCGTTAAAATGGGGCAAACACACCTGTATTTAATCAGAACAAACAGCAGAGCAGCAGAGCAGCAACAGGGAGCCATGGAGGTGATCCTAATCCAGCGTGCACGCACACGCAGAGCCCAGCAGCAACAACAACAGCTACAACAACACCAGCAGGGACCCCAAAGGCAGCCCAGAAGGCAGGAGAGGATATTCCGCCCCAGAACCACCCTTCAGGGCCTTAGGGAAAACAACATCATCCAGAGGTACCGGTTGAACTGGCAGACCATTCCGCAGCTGCTGCTCAACATTGAACCGCAGTTGGCCCCCACTTTGGTGACACCCCGCACCATCCCAACAGAAACCAAGCTGCTTGCCGTACTTCATATGCTGGCAAGTGGCTCTTTCCAAACAACTGGTGCCCTGGTTGGCGGAATATCACAACCATCATTCTCTGCCTTTTTGCCCAAAGTACTGGATGCCATCACTCGACTGACACCCCGCCACATCTGCTTCCCTAACACAATGCAGAAACAGCAGGAAACAAAACAGGGGTTCTACCTCATCAGTGGCTTCCCACACGCCCTTGGTGCAATCGACTGCACACATGTACGCCTTGTGCCACCTGCTGTAACTGAACACCTCTACCGCAACAGGAAGCACACACATTCCATCAACGTGCAGGCCATAGTCGATCACCAGGGATTGATCACCAACATCATGGCAAAATATCCTAGGAGTGTCCATGACTCATTCATCTTCCGTCACTGCACCATCAATGAACACTTCCAGGATGGACGGTATGGCAATGGACTACTTGTTGGTAAGTGCAAAAACCTAATTATATACACACTGTACAGCAACCCTCTAGGACACACAACACATACACCACAACAGCAACATGTGAACAGGAACATACTGAGGTCGTGACATCGCTAGCCATGTTTCTTAGCTCGCCATTGAACCTGTCACACATCGGAAATTACTGTACAGCCTAATGTTAAGACGTCAAAGATCACAATGTGTGGAGCGGGTTGCCCAAATGTCACCTTGCAAAATGTAAGTGTCCCAATGACCTTTACATTAATCCATTGCCTAAGTCTAAAGGTATGGGATGTCCAGGGTACATTGATATGAATGTGTTAAAAACACTGCCAATTTTAACTGTGCTTGGAACTACCATCTCACCCCCAGTGAAGACACACGGACACCTGTATCACAAGTCACAATGCTCGGGAGGGCACACTGTACTGCAAATCCCAAAACATACTGCTGACAAACGGTTAGCAGACAAACACTCGTTCAGCCAAGGAAACAACACAGTGCAGATGGTACATCCTACAAGCATAGGATGCCACATTATTACACAAAAGAGTCACAGACAACATAAGACAACTACTGCCATGAAAGGTCTTTTCAATAGTGCCAGCTACATCAACATGATCCCAATCATTTTCTCTTGCAGCTGATCAGGGGTATGGCATCCAGTCATGGATTATGACACCATTTGGCAACCCAAGTAGTGCCTACAATGACACCCATAGGAGGACACGTAGCATTGTCGAGAGGACCTTCGGCATCCTCAAGTCAAGGTTCAGGTGCCTCGACATCACTGGTGGTAGCCTCCTATATTCCCCGGAGATGGTCTGTAGGATCATCCTAACATGTGCAATATTGCACAACATTTGCATCAAAAGAAACATTCCCCTCCTGGAACCAGAGCCACACATGCCTGAAGAGGAGGAAGAGGAGGATACTGGCCTGCAACAGGAGGGGGAACTACAGAACACGGCCGCTGGTATACGCAGGCGGCAACAGATCGTCAATAATTTATTTTGAATATGATCACCTTCACCACTTTAGTTAACAAATTTAAATAAACACCTATTCTAATCACCATATCATGGTCTGGCTATTCATTTTTGCACACCATAAGAGTGTTGCCTCATTGAGCATTGCTGAGATACTGAGTAGGACTAGAACATCCCAGAGCTAATGTGATGTCTAACATACAATGGTCACATACACACACACTCTTAATGACATATATCATGTACATTTCTCCTTTGAAGGGCATTAGCACAGGACCACAACTAATTCACACACACATGTTGAAATCAAGGTCCAACGCAGCATATGGCATACAACTAAGACACCATCACTCAATAAGGAGAAAACAAGCCTCATACATGAGGCAGTCAATGTGCTTTGGCATGAGTAACAGGAATGCCTGACCAGACCCTTGACAGCAGTAAGTCCAACTGCATCCAATATTTGCAAGGAATATCTGTGACCAGAGTCCCATAGAAGCAGAACAGAGACAGCACAAGTGCCACGCATATGAGCAGCATTGCACACATGACATTCCATGTACATGTCAGCCCATTTCTTAACTCCTGACACACCCATGCACCTGGTCACAACCCACCTGTCGGAAGAGGTCCCTGGAATACTAAGATGTGTACCCTGATATTCCCTCCTCTACACACTCAGACCAACATTAGCAAACCAGTGTGCTACACCCTTTCCTATGGTATGCCATTGTCATAGAACATCTGACTGCAAGGACATCAGGTCAATTTATACACTGTCTTCTAGTTTCAAAGCCCTGTTAGCACATGTAGATTGTTTCCGGTGTGAAAATGTCTGTTGGCCCTTAGAATGCAAGTCTCACTGTTGGAAAATGGGTTATTGATAGGGCAGGTAGGTACCTACACCTAGCAACAAGCCACAAACCTCCACAAAAGTACAGTTAGGTCTCAGTAAATTAATCCCAGCTCTACCCTTGGTAGCTTGGCATCGAGCGTCAAGGCTTAACTTAGGAGACAAAGTGTAAAGCATTCAAATATCACACAACAGTAATTAAATAAAACACAGGAAACAGTTTAAAAATCCAAAACCAATTTATAAAAATAGCTTATATTTTTATCTTTAAAATGACACAAAAACGATTAAAATCGGTTCAGGGGAACCGGAGATATGAATTTTTAAAGTATTATTATTTTCTAGCGCATAGAAACAAAAAGCGCCAATCGGGTCATCTGGTTGCACCAGGACCGGGACAAAGTCAAACTTTCAGGCCAACCGCGATGGAGCCCTGCTCGGCTACAGGTCGCGGGAAGCCTCGGTTAAAAAGTTACCTTCTGACTTAGTCTTTATTTTGAAGTTTTTCTTCACCGGGACGAACCTGCCAGTTGGATCCGACCTCCTGGAGCCCTTGTCCGGATACGCGAAGTCGGTTTCCTCGGTGGTGAAAGTTACCTTCGGACTTAGTCGTTTTTTCGAGATGAAAATCCTTCGACCGGGGTAAACCTGGATCTTGATCCGACGTCCGTGGAGCCCTTCTCGTATACGATGGCTGGAAGGTCCCGGTCAACTTTTTACGTTCGGACTTAGTCTCTTTTTTGGATGTTTTTCTTTACCGGGACGAACCACGAAGTCAGGCCGGGTCGCGGTTGAGGCAAGCCGGCTAGAATTTCCGCGTCGGGTCGGTCACTTTATGGAGCTTTTTTCCAAAATTTCTCCAATCTTTTCCAAACTTCTGGGGCTTCACCCAGATGTTCTTTTAAGGTTCTTTTGGGGTCCACAGCTCACCCCAAGGGTCCAGAAGTTCTGTGATGGTCCTTGGGAAGTGCGGACTTCAACTCCCAGAATACACCTGGCGCAAACTCCTTTTTGGCCACTGGACAGTGGTCAGCTGGTCACTTTTTCAGGAGTTGGTGCAGGGGACTCTGGTTAGCAATTTTTCACCTGTAGCAAACAGGGAGTCCCTCCTTGAACCAGTGGAAGCCAGGCAAAGTCCTTCTTGTGGTGAAGCCCAAGTGTGCAGCTGGTGCAGTCTTTCTGAGTGCAGGGTCCAGGTGCAGGCCAGGGGTCCAGCAGGGCAGTCCTTCTTCTTCTTGTAGTTCTTTCTTCTTGAAATTTGGTGGGGATCTGAGGCGTGGGTGCAGGTCTGCCAGTTTTATCCTTGCTCCTGGGTGAAAAGCAGGGGGGCCCTGGTCCTCCATTCAGGGACAGGGTCGTCCCCCTGTGATGACCACTTCCTGGGAAGTGTGGCAAAAATCCATCCCAGAAGGCAACAGTCTCTAAAAATCCAAAATGGATGAATCTGATTTTTGGAGGAGAGATCTGGCTGAGCCCACCCACTGGTGTGGCTAAAAATCATAAACACACCCCTCTCCTGCCCTCTCCTAATCTAATCAAGGGGGCACCTAGCTGTCTGGGGTTGCAGGATGTGGGGGTGTTGCTGGGTGCTCCAGATGTCCTTCTCTGCCTTTGAAGACCAGTTTGGCAGCCCTCCCCCTTCCTGCTTCCCCATCTGCTGAGGGGAGATTCTCTCCCCCAAGCACATTCCTTTGTGTGAAGTCAGGCCACTTCACACCTCATTAAAGTAGCCTGGCAGAAGCTGCTGCAGGCTGGCCAATCAGAGCACAGCAGCAAAAACAATGCAGAGCTGAAATTGGCAACTTTTTAGGTAAAGTCTAAACCTTTTACCTGCACTAGTTATATTAAATCCAACAACTGGAAGTTGTGGGATTTATTATAACAATCAATTTGATACCAAATTCTTGGTATGTAACACTTAAGGAGACTTTAAAATTTTAAATAAAGTCTGCCCATTCTAGCCTATGAAGGCCATTTACTTCAATGAGGGAAAAACGAATTTGGCTGTTTTTACCTCACCAGGGCTTATAAATCTATTTTTATAAAGTCCCTGCTTATAGTTACATGGCACCCAGCCCTAGGGGCACATAGGGCACACCTTAGGGGTGACTTATATGTAAAAATAAGGTAGTTTAAGACTTTGGAAGTACCTTTAATTCCAAAGTCGAATTTGCATATAACTTTAATTTAAAAGCAGCCAGCAAGGCAGGCTTGCTTTTAAAATGACACTGGGCACCTCAGCAATGCACCTAGGTGTGCACCACCTATGCTGTGGTCCCTAAACCTACATGCCCTACCATATACTAGGGACTTATAGGTAGGTTTACTTAGCCAATTATAATTAGCCTAATTTGCATATCCATTTTACACAGAGCACAGGCCCTGGGACTGGTTAGCAGTACCCAGGGCACCATCAGAGTCAGGAAAACACCAGCATAAAGTGGAAAATGGGGGCAAAAAGTTATGGGGCCTCTGCAATCAGCCCCAGTTTCTCACACTCACCTACAGGACTGGTGAGAAACAGATGCAGCCCACACCTGTGATCACCTCCATGCACACCACCCATTTCAACAAGCACTGCCCCTGCTGATGCCTGGAACAGCATAGGAGTTGCCATTATGTCAAATACACCGTTAAGCATTGATACTAATTAAGCCGTGTAACACAGCCACTGGGTTCATTTGTCACCTTCAAAAACACAGGACAATCACAGTTTTACATGTCAACTGTCTAGTTTGTCCTCCAAACAGTCTTAGTCAGACCACTGATCATGTAACTTGTCAAGTAGCTGGATCCTGAATCACCTTTCATTCTGTCAGCCTGACTGGCAACTGTCTGTGCGTCACACTAAAGTATCTCTGTGTCTACATATGTACCACACTTGCGTTACCAAACCTCTCATTCATCAGAGGGTATTGGGCATGGGCTTCTTCAATGCATACACAAATACATTGTACAGCATCATCTGCCTTTTAACTGTACCATTTGAGTTACATCCTCTTGGAAAAGCAAAATTCATGGCTCATCCCTTGTCTGGGTTGCATTTATGCATGAATGACAAAGTGTGACAGTGTCCCAGGGCCGTAGGCAGGGATTGGGTACGGGGCTTTCAGCACAACCAGCAATTTCTGATAATGTCCATGAATAATACACAAATGTCAGGACCATGACAGTTCACACACAGAATCACAGTGCGCACAACATAGTGATGGGCCATGTGTGGTGAATAGCTGCGAGAATAATCAGCACAGAGGCTATGATGTTCCCAGATGCAGTGGGAAGTGCAAAGGCCAACCTGTGTACAAATGTTGTAATGACACCTGCCGGAAAATGACACCTGAGAAATTATATCTCTCAGCACACCAAGGTTGCCCTGTTGACTGTCTCATTACACGTCTTTAGTGACAGGGTGGGACCATCCACATGTTGGTTCACATGTCCACATCCACTTTACTCACATTGATCAACCAAGGATACTCAGTAGATACAGGAATAGCTGCCACTGACTCATGATGAGTCCTGGACCGAACTGTGACAAATTACACCCCCGAAAATATACTTGATCATCATTGGACCACACACATGAACAAGACACCTATGTGCGATTGATCACTGGAAATAAGTGGACACGTCCTGACTTGTATGCTGGTCCACCACAGCCACATGATAGTTGGGGCTCACTTCTATGGCCTCAACTGTGGTGTCATCATACATTTGAGATTCACCCTTGTCTGTCTGTGCAAACAACATGGTACCCACTTCCTCAATGCATGTGTATGACTCACTGTGGGATTCACCAAGTAGTGCCTAGGAAGCTCTTACCAATACTGTAGGACATAGGATGTAGAAAATGTGGACCATTGACATGAACAAGCGTCTGCCATCCATCTGGTGCATGCTATGTCACATGTGGTGCCTACGTGACCCTAAAACTTGGAAGTACACTTTACGGGTGTTGTTACATGTATGACTAACACATGCCCTCGCTGATTTCCAATATGACTTGCATCTAAGGATTGGACACATGGACGTCACATTCATACAAGCATATGTACAAAGATGCTTCATGTGATACACACACACACTTGGTCAACAAATACATTAGTTGCCAAAGCACACAATTTGAGCCAAAGGCATTTAGGTATTGTACATATGTGCGTCACATTGCTATCCTCTCCTTATGCCAAACATGCACAATTTGTGCAACACATATATGTAGGCCACACTTATGACCAACTATTGCGTCAGCCAACCGTAAAAATACTGTGAAGGGAGTAGCCGATCATGGTCCACTGCAGTATGATGTCACACATGTGAACATACACCATCAACACAATACTGTCTTCAATCAGCCTATCTCTGATGTGTCCCAAATGTAACATAACCAAAAAACAAGTAAAAATTCCCAAAACCAGTTAATGCACTGTAATTTTGACGTCCCTAGCGTTATGCGTAATTTTTTGTTTACCAAAACTGTATTTGCGTCATTTTTTTTGACGCACAGGAGTGAAATTTAGCCCGCATCCAGATATTTGTACAGTCCATGTACTATTACGTGGATACAGGTTAATTTTCACTTCTGTGCGTCAAAAAAAATAACGCAAATACAGTTTTGGTAAACAAAAAATGACGCATAACGCGAAAAAGGCGGGACTTTTCATATAGGAAGTGATGTAATAGGATATCCTGTTTACAGATCATGTACAGTGGGTGTACTTTCACTTTCACTTTGCAGTCTATGATCCTTCTAGACTGTGTGGCTGTGTAGAGAGTGTTGTCCTGAGATTTTGTGCTGTTTTTGTCCTGTGTGCTATCTGTATTGTCAATTTGTGAAATGAAAATTGTAGCTGTATACTGTACTACTGTGTTTTGTCTAATTTTGTCCATTTATCTTGTGTTTTTGTTGTTTGTGGGAGTCTGTTGTGGGTAGTGTTAGTTTGGGGATAGTTGGGCTCTTTTAGTGTTTAGGTTTACTTTTTATCTGTCTTTGTACCCCTACTTTCCCCCTTTTCCCCTTTCTATTTCTTTTACCCCTATTCCCTTTCACTTCCAAGTATGTCTGGTAGGCCACGTCTTGGCAGGATGGGGGAAGAGGACTTGGGGGGGTTCATCTGGCTTGTGACGCATTCCTTGCTGCTCATGATCCAGGCAGGGGGCAGGGTGATACAGGGGTATCCAACAGAGGCGCGCAGAATCCGGTGGGGAAAGGTGCTGCATCACCTGCAGCGTGTGTATGCCAGCCAGGGGAGTGACCACCAGCTGAAGCACCGGTGGGCTGACCTCATCACCAGGGAGCAGGATCTCTTGGACCACCTGGGAATCATGATTGGTGGCACTGTTGGTGAGTACGATTCATGTTAATGTGCACAATTAAATGCTCTGTAGTGACATGAGGGGATTAGTACAATGTCTGCCAGCTAACTTGCTGACTGTGTGTAATGCTGGGGAAATATAAAAGGATCATTGATGCACTATGGCAAGGATCACAATTGCTAGCTGTCAGGAAGCACAGGCTCAGCAAACTTACAGGTTACTTTTCCATGAAGGAATTTGGTGCGGCCTTTTTGTCAGAAAAGCTAACAAAATAGGAGCCAATCATGTCTATATAGGGTACTATTGACAGAGAAGTACAGATGTACCAACATTTAGACCAACTTTGTTGACGCAATTGCTAGACTGACTTTAGAATCACTACATGATGCAGAAAATGAGTGTTGACTTCATGTCAATTGATAATAGGAATGTGGCTCAGACATATGTCTCATGTGAGTCTGGTGAGTGTGGAAGGAAAGCATTCACGGAAGTACTATGAATGTGTGGGATTATTGTGTTCCTTGATCTTTTTGGATACATGTCAGTTCTGGATTTGAAAACATCGTGAAAAGGTGTAAGGTGCCCTCAGCTAACATCTTAGAATGTTTGTTGGAGTTAGTTGTGCCACAATCCAAATATGGATGGCAGTGCAAGTGTATGCACATGGCTTCACATCTCCATGGTTGGTGCAAATCACCATAGCTGGGCCACATCAATTGAATAAACTGTAACAACAGGATGGCTTACAAAAGTCCCTGCCCCTCCCTCTGTACATTGTACCTATGTGTAATAAATATGTCATGGCCACAAGGCATGTTTGACTGGTAATGCAGTCCTCAAGTAATCAGGCTTTGGATGTCTCTCTTGGATGCACATGATGAGACGATTACACTCCACATTTGTTACTGCTCACCAATTACGGGGCATATTTGCAACCACATGATAGTTATGGCCAATGTATGTGTGCAGATATGTGTGTTACTGTCACAGGAGACTCATGCTATGTACAAGTTGGCCGTGATATATCAGATGCAGTACCATCATGTCTGAATGGCTGCCATTTCCTTGTTCAGCCTACACATTGTATATGTTTATGAAATTGTTGCGCTGTGCACAGATTTTGAGCACATTTCTTCCTTCCATACCTTACAGGTGGACTGGCACCCTACACTGGCGACATTTGAGGACCCCGACCACTCCAGTAAGTGTTGATATGTCTGTTATGTGTTGTGTTTGCTGGGAATGGACTCGTGTGAGTAGGACGCATAGCAAGGTGTGATGCGTTGGGCAAGCTTTTCTCTTGTTCCATGAGTGGGAATTCAGTTTCCCACATGTTTTGAGTTGGCCAATGCGTATCCAATGGTATCATGTAGGGATTGTAGGCCATTCCTGTAGGCCCCACTGTGAGTACAGGGGTTAGTCATGTGGATGACACTTGTATCACCAAGAGTCGCACTGGAAGTCAGCCCCGATTTAGTTAGCCTGTCAGACCCACATTTTCTTAGATTGGTACAGCAAATTGCTTTCCAATAGACATCTGCTTCCCTATTTACCTACGTAATTTTGAGACAGTAGGTAGAACCTCCTAGCAGCATGTACTTCGACATGTAGTGCTACAAGTATGTGGAACTTGAGTGCAATGGCCTAGGTGTGCATTCAATTCATGATCATGGGTGTTCTAGCAACTCTGTGTCTGATGTAAGTCAGGCCTCACTGGAAGTATATGTTGTGTACCAAGTTCTGCATTTCCTGACATGTCTGACCCTATGAGTGCTCTAGGGTTTGCTGACTCCTAATTGTAGATAGACCTTACCTGTGGTGTGTCTGTAGAGACAAACATATGTGGAGTTTTCTATACACTCCTTGGTGTACATGTTGTTGGCAAATTATAGTTGTTTATTCAACCCCCCCCCCAAACACAGGCATGGGTTTGTGAATGGGGTACCTAGTACTGATGCTACCAGTATGTTACACATACATGTGAATAAGTGACGGTTTGGTTGCAACCTAGTATACACACTCAGGTTTGGTACTTGGTACTATACTGGCAAGTCCAGTTACAACTTGCAGACCATGTGGCTTTAGTTTTGCTTTCCGTACACTGACATTTGTAGCCCAGGTCTTGGCGGAGGATATGCAGCATGATTCTTAGCTGATAACTGGCAGAAATCAGATTGCAAGTCAAAGCCAGTTGTTACCCATCTTGTAGGTTATGGATGTGCTATGTGTGATGTGACCTTTGTAGTCTGGCCTGCCATGTACTTCCTCAGGGACATTCAATGATCTGTATTGTGATATGAGCTGTTACAAGTCCAGTAGATGTAATGTCTGATAAACTTGCTGTGCCATTTCACACAATGAATTTACTAATGTAGAATATCTGCATTTGTCTTCACAGCTGCTAACATGACTCCAGACCAGGTCCGTGAATTTCAGCGCCAGGCCATGCAATATCAGCACATCCTGCTGGTGGAGTCGGGGTTCCGGAGGATGGCCCGGCGATATCGGCATGAACGGGCCTCTGGGGCATGGAGAGCCTTCCCACAGGGTGGGCCTACTTTGCCCACCACAGCCACCACCAGCACAACCACCAATCTGAGCCAGGTGGCCCCACCCACAGCTGCCACTGTTGGTCCGACATCTGCTGGTCTTCTAGGCCCCAGCATTGCCACCGGTGCAGGACAGCCCACTAGGCCTGGCACCACACCCACACAGACCTCCTCCACCGGTACCCAGACTGCCACTGCTCCATCTGTTGACCCTGCAGCCTTCAACCAAATGGATCGTAAGATGGACAAAGTGCTGCGCAAGTTGAGCCACCTGAGCCGGGATGTGCGGCACATTAACCGGCGTGTTAAGTCCTTTAAGAGGACCCTCCGGAGGGCCAACCTCTAGACTTTTTGCTATGGACATGATTCCCTCCCCTCCCTCCTCTTTCCTTGTTCTTATAGTTAGTGGGCTTAGGGGGCTTAATGTTAGGTTAGTATCGGCTGTTAGTTTAGTTAGTGATAGTGGGTAGGGGGTGGGGGTCCTGCTTGTTTCTATTTTTACTTATTACATGTGTTGGGCTATGTTGGGATTCTTGTGTGTTTAAAAAAAAAAAAATCCAAAAGAAAAAAAAAAAATTCCCTAAAAATAACAAAAAAATATATATTTGTATAGGATAGTTTAGTATGTGTTTAGGTTCGTATGTGTTGTACTCCATGTGTCCCATCTCATAAAGGGGGTGGGGGGTAGATGTTTAGAACGTTTTGTTACATGTGATAAGTAAGTGTAGCTTCGGTTAGTTAGGGACAGTTGTGGGTAATGAGTAGTCAGAGTAGATTAGGGTAGGTAAGATTTTTCCCTCAGTTTCCTCATCTGTGATTAGCATTTAATAAATATTTGGTTAACCCTTAATTGTATGTGTTGAATGGTACTTGATCGTGGGTTTGGGTTCAGTGTACATCAATTTTGTACTTTCACATCTGTGTCCTATGCTACAAACAAATACCAACTGAGCTGTATGATTGGCAGCTAGCCCAGAGCTACCTTGCAAAGTGTCGACCCTTCGTTGCAACCACCAATCACAGTTAATATGGATCCCAATGTGTTTCTGTTGATAAGTGTGTTTTCAAAGTCACAAACAGTGCTTCCAGACTTGGTATTGGGGAAACAGTTTTAGGTCTGACTGCAGTGTGATGATCATGCACACCCTTATAAGATGAGTTCTCATTGGCAATCTTGTATTCTTGTCTTCATGACCCTCATACATCATTTGTGACACAGTTCAGCATGATTACCTACAGTATTTGTATGTTAACTCAGACACCTTCATTTATGAAGTTTTTTTAGTGTTTACTTAGATTAGTGTGACATGTTTATTGTGTTATTTTTGCATGTTGACAACATTTTGAGGCCACTATTTTATGACTTAGTTATCCCCTGAGGAAACATTCTTCTGTCCAACACAGCATAGTGGTGTATGGTTTCTCACTTCATCAGATTTGTCCCTCAGGATGGGCAGAGTATGATGCAATGATGGGCACTGTGCAGAATTCTCTGACTACATATTATCAGGACGGTTGTGTTGACAAGCTACGTAATTTGACAGTAGGCACATTTCAGTTATCTACTTCACAGTTGATATGTCACATTACCCAGAGACAGATTTGTTGTGTAAGTGCTATTTATTGAAACGTGCTGTAGTGCTATCTGTACATTGTCCATGATTGTGAGTCCATTATAGTGGCATCTTATATTGTGATCCAACACAAGGGGTTCCGGAAATGCTTTTGACATGCTGGGGTTGATGTTTCAGACAGTGCAGAGGGACAGGATTTGGCAATGAGTAGGAGAGAGACAATCACTGGGCTGGGTGACAAGATATACAGTGGTTTGCAGAACAGTGCTCGAGTAAAGTTGTTGCAAGACTGGCAAGTTACAATGCGCACGACCTTGGTTAATGTGGGCCATGTGGCAGGGACTAGTGCTTTTGGGTCATTTTCCTTGTGAATGTGATCTGTTCCATGTCTTCTTCTTTTGATATGTGTGTTGCCTGCTTTGTCCTTGTTGTTGTTGGTTGTGAAGGGGCAACCCACACCTCAGTGTTAGAAGACGTCGAGTCAGACATCCCTGTCGCTGCTCCCTGTGAAGGTCTTAAGGGCAGTACTACAGCAAGGAGGGTCTGCTGGTTCTTGAGAATAGCAGCCACATCACAATGGTAGGCAGCTAGGTCGGCCCTGAGGGAGTCATGATTGCATTTGTGCATGCAGTGGAAGGTTTGGGGTGCGAGGTGTTGTGGCAACTCCCTTACTGCAGTGGTGAATTCCTTGACAGTTTCTTGTAGTCCTTGCAGTATGGATGTTAGGGCTTGCATAGCTGCTGCCTGATCTGCAGATGACATCATGCACGAACGCATCCCCTCAAGGCTGGCTGCCATAGTATGCATCCCCACCCGCACCTCCTTGGCCAGCTCCCGCTGTACTCCAAGTACAGTTCTCTCAAAGCTGGTGCCAGTGTCATCTGAGTCCTCAGCTGTATTGGAGCTGGCAGGTCTTACAATTGGGGTGGTGGGTGGATCCTCTGCGAAGGCTGCTTGTTCTGTGCTCCTCCTTGTGACTGAAGGTCTGGTCTGGAGGGTGTCAAGGACCTTTTGGATAGGCTCCTGGGGAATGTTTATCGGCTCGTCATCCATGTCATCAGGAAAATCTGGGACAGGCATATCAGCAGGAGATCCATCTTCCTCTGCAATGAAACAGGGTACAATTAGTGTGTCTGTGTTGTGGCAATTTTGATGTCACGTGCCTGCCTTTTGATGAATTCACTTTGTGATCTTGTTTTGTGTTAATTTCTCCAGTCCTTCAGATGTGCATTCTTCCAGGCCTATGGCCCACCTGTGTGTCACATGTATGTTAATGAGTTATCAGACTTGTCAGCCTCATTGCCTCTAGGTGTTGGTTTATGCCAAATAGAGAATTGCCACCTTCTTTTCCTACTCAAGCCTTTGTCTACATCCATTCTCATGGTGAGACCTTTCACTGGCTATTGGTGTACTGATGGCCCTGGCAGCACATTTAACAATCTGGACTTGCCTCAATCTCTGATCTTTCCCATCCACTTAAGTGTAATTGACATGTGGCATATACTATGCATGGCAATGTTATGATCCGATATGGATGTTGACATTGGTAATGTGTCCTGCTGATGTTGGGGAATGTGTGTTACATTGGATTGCCCTGATAATCATATCAGTGTCCTATTTCCTCCTCTGACTGTGCAGGTGTATTTCAGTGACCAGTTACATGTGTCCCCCCCTCAATGCTGTTGTCTGAGCATTATGACATTTGGGATGTTGCATTGTTACCCAGGCACAGGATGGACCCTGACATATGCAGCATGGGTGTGTCCTTAGTGCTGTGTAGCTCCTATTGTTGTTTACATTGGCTCATGTTTGAGACAACTATGGGCATTGACATTTGAGAATACTGGGGCCTTTGTCTTGTTTCTGGGGATTGTTGCAGTTGTCATCCTCACCCCCTAATTTAGGTGTGCATAATCCATGGGGAGGTTACTGCCATTGGTTACTTGAGCTGCACACAGAGCAGAGGTGGTAGTGGCAACTGTTGTCGCAGTTACATTCCAGTTGTCGGTATGGCTAGAGGTTGTTAATAGGGCCCTAGTTAATGTAGGGGGTATGGTGGCTGACGTGTGCCGTGATATCAGTTTGACCTTGTGGCCTTCCCTCCTGGTGTGGCTTTCCCTTTGCTCCATTGTTGGCATGATAGCATGCCCCCATGGGACTGTTGTTGGTGTTGTGTAATGGTGTGCCCCAGGTCTTCTCAGAACGGGCCATGACCCCATGCCGTGCCCCTTTACGCATGCCACTCCATGTATTAGATGACTTCCATGCATTTAGTGGTCGGTATCCCCCCCTGCTCACAGTTGACATTAGTGCATTTTAATTCCCCATGCGACTTACCCTGCATGTGCGTTGTCTCCTGGTAGTCTGCGCTGTCCTGTCCATGAATCCCTGTGACGATCTCCTCAGGGATGACGGCTGCGACCATCTCCTCCATGTGGTCCAGTGCCTCCTGGTGTGCTGGACTCCCCCCTCCAGTCTGCAGTGCTGCCTTCCTGTTCCTGGTCATCTTTTTCTTGGTCCTGCGCTTGCAGTCATGCCAACGTTTCTTGCACTCGATGACTGTTCTGCGTACTTCAGCCACACTGTTAATCTTGTCGACAATTTGTTGCCACATAGCCTCTCTCCTACTGATTGGCAACTTTGAGACGACAAACAGTTGGTGCTGGTGCTCCGTCACCTCTTTAACCAGAATTTCCTGCTCCTCTGCACTAAAGCAACACTTTCTTTTCTTCTTAAAAGTGTCCTGGTTCTTGTGTGGGTCATCCTGGTTGGTTCCTGGTCTGCTGTCATCTTCCTGGGGTCTGTAGTGGCATCTGAGATCCATTTTGGCTCTCCTCTGGTGAAATGGCAGTGTTCGCAGGTTTTTTTGATGCTATTGCGTAAAAAAAAAACGGCGCATATCCGGTTTGCGGGGTCGTGAATCGACCCACAGTCATTTCCGACGCATTAACGTCGTTTTGCTTTACGACTTGACGCTGTGGTGTGCGTAAAAAATAATGACTCCCACCTGTGGTTTGCGCCGCCATGCGTCAAAGTATAAATATGACGCCCGCACGGCGCACCAAAATGGCATTAGCCGGCGGTAATATTTTTGACGCAAAACTGCGCCGGAGCAGTTTTGCATCAAAAAGTATAAATATGGGCCTCTGTTGTTTACAGGATCCTGCCTTGCCCAGGCCAGGCCCCAGAGACACACAAGGGGTTTGGAGACTGCATTGTGTGAGGCCCGGGCTCAGCCCATTCTGGTGTAAGTGACCACTCCTCCCTCCACTCTAGCCCAGATTCTCAGCTTGGATATCAGCTGATTTTGTAACTGGCTTCACATGTTTGTGCGTGCATTTTCTCAAATCTGCTTCACAGACCACTTTGAGTATGGCAGGGAGAACCTGTCCAGTGTGGACAGGGGGCGAGCAGGTGACTAGATGTTTTATGGACCATGTCCCAGTGTCACTTTCTCTGGATTACATGGTTAATAAATGATGGATGAGCTTGGCAATACTAGAAGAGCAGCAGCACAAGCTCCTTTTGCCAAAATTTGACCAGGGCCAGCAGGACAAACAAAAAATATGAGTGCAGGATTAGACCTACATGAGAGCTCCAAATGGTGGGAAGCCATGTCATTGCAAAACTATTTCGACAACAGGATGATCCCACTGGGCCTACATATTCATATAGTTCCCTCCAACGAAACACCTAATCCACGTATTTTGGAATAATGGGCAGAGAATCTAGCTTTGAGCTCGAGGAGAATGCTGAATATTTTGATAAAATGAGCATCTTTAGATAGGGAGAGACTACTTGCAGAAATAACAACCATGAATGGAGAATTAGAAACAAGATCTGAGAAGGACATGGTTGACAAATTCATGATGGAGATGTCCAAATGACTGATTAGGTATGAGGAAGATATCAAAGTGTGAAAATAATTCAAACTACAAAGATATTGTGATGGCTATGCTTGTGGCAGGACTTTGACATATAATCACAAATATGATGTGGAGATCTGCAAACTTGTGGACAACACTACAGACCAGAATAATCTGGACGCTCCCAGCTATGAAAATGAGAGCAACATGGGCAACAAATCCTACACATCAGGTAATACCACTTCAGGCAGTGAAAGTAGTTGGAAATGTACTACTTTTTTAGACCAATACAAACTATGAAGGAGGAATTGACAGATGTCATGCAAACCCCTGACCCTCAGGAACAAAGGCAGGGGATCCTCAGTAAAGAAGAGAAGCAGAGGAAGAGAATGAAGAGTAGCAAACAAAGGAGACAGAGGATCAGACAGAGGAAACAGAGGCAGTGGAAGAAAGTCACAGGGGCAAGTGGTAAGTGCCGGAAAAAGCCCCTTGGAAGAAAAATAATGGATCCAGCAATGGTAAACATAGCTATTAATGCTCTTTCCACTAGGGAACTTACTGACATTGAGAAACAAGTTTTATGTTTAGTTCTTTCCCTTTGTCCATTACGTAGATTTGATTACGTAAATTCCAGAATTGATTTGTTAAAAAACATAAGGAAACTCAAACTATCCAAATGGAATCAATTGAAGATGACAGTGTGTGGGGAATCTAATGCTATGAATACAGATCCAGTATCCAAGGGCCTTGTGGTAGGTGATATTAATGGATTGGTAACACTACATGAGCTTGACACTGAACCTGTTGGGTCCAATGTTTCTGGGAACATGGTCAAGATTTTAAATGATTTCGCAATCATACATGATGATGCCTTCCCCAGCAATTTCAAGCCCCCTTCAACTTTCTGCCCTACTATGCCCTATAATACTATAGACACTTTTCATGAGGCGGTGATTTCATGACTTTAAGAAAATGAGGAAAAGAGCATGTACAGAAGGGAACACCAACCTTACTAAAGTACAGGTTAAGGCCATTGAGTCTTTGTCTCACGATGATAACATCATTATTTGTCCATTGGACAAGGGGGGTAACATTGTGGTTCTCAGTAGAGAAACCTATGTGAAGGAAGCAGCGAAATAGTTGAATGACTTAACATTCTATGAAACAGTCAACAGGACTACATACAATGAAAGCATTATTTCTCTGTGGGACAAACTTATTAAATGGAGAGGTAAGGGGGTTTTGAGTTGGAATGAATATTGTATTTTGAGAATTCAATACCCAAAACTCCCTTCATTGTTCTTACTGCCAAAAATTCACAAAGATCATGTAAACCCTCCTGAGAGATCTATTGTATACTCCATAGGAAGTGCCACAGAAAATGTATCCAAATATATGGATGAGATTCTCAGGGATTTTGTCCAAGACCTCCCCTCTTATGTGAAGGATACTAAGGACTTCCTATGTAATATCAATGGTATCCCTTGGGAAGCTGATTTTCTCCTTATGACGTTGGATGTCAGTTCCGTATACACTTTCATTAATCATGAAGTGGGCATTTCTGCATGGAAACATTTTTTGAGAGCTAGACCAATTAGTTTCTTTGACCATACACTTATGATTCAAGAGATGATGCACCACTATTTTAAGAATGAAAATTTATCTTTGATGGTACCCTCTAAAAGCAGATTTGGGGGTCTGCAATGGGGACCTGTTTCGACCCCAGTTTTGTGAATCTTTTCCTTGACTGGTGGGAGCAACATATCTTCACTAACAGTACTTTGGCCAAAGATCTAGAACAGGTGGTCATCTGGCTCAGATACATCAATTTCTTTATCATCTGGAAGGGCTAAGAAGATACGTCCAGGAAATGTGTTTTCAAACTCAATAGGAATTCTTTGAACCTAGTGTTTGCCCTTACTCTAAGCAGTACCAGGATTGAATACAAGGGCGTTCTAGTACAGGTGGTAGGAGGTGAGATTTGTACAAGGTTAAACCCACAGTGTGCTTCATGCTTAAAGTGGTCACCCTGAAAGTTTGAAATGGAGAATTCCCTACGGTGAGCTCTGAAGGGCCAAAGGGAACTGCAGCACAGATGTGGCTTTTTGTGAGGAGCAAAGTGCCATTGTGTCTAGATTTCAGGAACATGGGTATTCCCTATGGGTCCTTAACAAGGCAGTGAAACCTGCTTCTCAGGTCAAAAGGGAAACAATTATTTTTGAGAACAGACCACTAAGACAAGTTGAAACTGAAAAGAGATTGATCCTCACATATGATGGGAATCCCAATAGGTTGAGACATACTCTTACCAAACATTGGAACATTATTAAGAGTGATCCCATTATTGGCAGCAGAATGGGAGATAAACCCCTGATAATTTTTTAGCATGTGAAAACCCTTAGAGATGCCTTTATACACACTGACATCACTTTGACGAAGGCATGGTTCAAAAGGTTTCTTTCCCTGTGATCATTGTAAAGTATGCGAAAACAGCCAGGCCCAAAGTGAATTTGAAATTATAGGTGGTAGGAAGCGGAAGATCAGGCAGTTCCTTACTTGTAGCTCCCAGTACATCATATATGTATTAGTTTGTCCCTGTCCATTGAGATATGGGGAGCACTATTTGTACTGTGAGAAAGAGAATACAAGAACATTTAGGAGCCATTGACCATGCTGATGTGAAATATCCAGTTGTGAAACATTTTCAAGAGAAACACAACAAAGAGCGTACCAAACTATCATTTTTTTGCTGTAGAACAAATCAAACCCAACCCGAAGAGTGGTAACTGAGCCCTGAGTTTGAGACAAAAAGAGTCTGAACTGATAATTGATCTTAAGACTCTCAGTCCAGGGGGTCTCAATTTGGATGAGGAATTTAGTTTACATCTGCAAGGATAGAATTACACATGGTATTATACATTTTAATGACACCTTATTAGATTAATTGATTTGCAATCAGCATTTTTTATTGTCTGCCTTATTATAGGTGTTATGTTCTGAAGCTTTGTACTGTGCCCTTTTGATGCCAATATTTGTAATTTAGTATATATGTATATTTTTAAATTTGCCTTACCATATTTTAGGTTTCCTTTTCACTGGAGGAAAGGGACGGGTTCTTCATTTGTTTGGACATTTCGATAGATCCCTACCCTTTCTTCACCTACAAGGGGTCCAGCACTCTATTCAGATAAGAAATGATTTTGTTTTTGTGGTAAACTTTGCATTTAGTTTGGGGTGTCATCTTTTGGCAGGAGTCTCAATTTTGAAGGATATTTATTTTGCATTGTGCGGAAGGTTAAATATTACTGCTTTCTTGTTGGGGTTGTGCCTTTGAGCTGCCTCTTTCATTATAAAAGGCATTAGCTCACTTGTGCTTGATTGCATGTTTCGGGAGCATACAGCACACTTCCGCTTCATTTCCTCCATTTCTTCTCTATGTTTATGCAGATTTGTTATGGTATCTTGTTTACCTCTATGAGCATCGTCCTGTCTCTATCACGCTGGCATTATTTTAACATACTCAGATATCTGTAGTCTTGTATATGATTATCTATGCTACAGCCACACACATCTTGAAAACCCAATGGCACACAGGTTTGCCACAATACATTTAATTCTGTTTAAGGCAATGTATCGTTTCTATCAGGTGAGTGGAAGTGTTACACTAACTTTGATATGCAAAATATTTTTGCCATTGTGCAGGTGACAAATAAACTCTTTGTATGCGTTTCATAACATTTACATTGTGCTAACCTTAAGAACGCTACGGTCAACGTTATGCTTCTTATGTTACCTGAGGAATTATGCTGTAAACAATTTCACCTTATTTATCTTTTGAACTAGAGATACACACATATTACAAGGTTGTAATACGCAATGTATTGTTATATTTTCCACTATAAGTATATATACATGTTGCACTTTGTCTTTTCTTAAAGTTCATCAATGGTATTTCACTCGGTGTATGGGTATATTCAATCATGTGATCAAGGCCGCGGGGTTGGCCAAAATGCACCATTTCCAGAGTAAATGTCTCCCTACCTGCAGCCTGAGTGAGTGTCTTAATTTGACATTTAAAAATGTATATATATATATATATATATAAATATATATATATATATATATGAATGCTATACTGCAATCATTAAAATATATATTCTACAGTTTATTAAATTATTATATTTTTTCATTCTATCTATCTATCTATCTATCTATCTATCTATCTATCTATCTATCTATCTATCTATCTATCTATCTATCTATCTATCTATCTATTCACTTAAAAAAACAAAGGTTACAGGGACGTTATAGTTAGGTTCTGAAGCTACTCGCACAAAACCATAGAAATTCAAAAGTTACAGAAAGAGATATTTCAAGCAACTATAACTTGTGGCCCCGGTATGAACAGTTTTTTCTTCAGTAAATTGACTGTAATGTTTCTTTTAGATTTTTAATGATGATTTGAAAGTTGTCATGAGTGCTGTCACATCCGGGGTAAATAGCAGTGCATGGTGAGGGTGCAAGTTTTTTATTGCATTAGTGCCACCTCAAGCAAGTGAAAAAAGCCAATTGAAACAGGAAACACTTCCATTCTATCCATGTGCAAGTTGTCTGCTTGATTGTATGGTCCGTACATTTCAGTCTTCTCTGCCCAATTCCCAGGTTCAGCGCCTGATTCCTTTGTGATGCTCAACAGCACTATACCCCAGCTGCTGTCACAACTGGAACCAGAGAGAGCCTGGTTTGTTGGTAAGTAACATCTGTCCTAACTTTGTGTGTGCAATGTCAGGTGCTATAATCAGAAAGTGTGTGACTTATTGTAGCTCTTCTGTCTCATTACACAACAGCAGACTCAGCACATCCCAACCATCCTTGGTTGTTAACACTGCTGAGGAATCCAGCTAGGCCAGAGGAAGTCTGCTTCAGTGAGGCCCATGGAAGAACACAGCATCCAGTTGTGTGGGTTTTTGGGCTGCTGAAGGCCAGATTTCGCTGTCTGGAAAAGACAGGGGGAGCCCTCCTCTGCTCACCCGGAAGGTGTGTCAGATCACTGTGGTGTGTTGCATGCTCCATACCATCGCCCTGAAAAGGAACATACCTTACATTGCAAAGGAGGGAGAGCCGGAAGTGTCACTGAGTGAGGATCCTCAAATGCTAAATGATGATGATAGTGGTGAAGAGGAAGGAGCTGCCTTTTGACAAGATCTCAGCCACAGCTTCTTTTCATGAGTGTAATTATGTCATGAGATGTTATGACTTTGACTGTATAATGCACTCTTGTTCTGATGATGTGAGGAGTATGTTTTTTTTAAAGTGTTAGGAGGCGTAAGCTCTGGAAATATCTGGCAAAGGGTTTTTGGTAATTGAGCTCTTGCCACATTCACATTTAGTAGATGTGGCTTTGTTTCTGTCAGATTTTTGTCATGGACTGTGTTCTCCAGACTCTTGCTATGTGAAGTGTGTCATAAGTATGGTTTCATAACTATATTCTTATGTTTTTCGTTTGTTTAGGTACCTTCATCTTGGCATCTTTTTTTGGACATTTCAGACAGGTAGTTGATGCTCTTGAGACATATGAAGTGGACATGGATTGTTCCTGGGAATGTACATCACAGACTTGGGGCATACAAGTCCTGTGCCAAGACAGCTTGCACAGTGATTGGATGGAAGTTAAGGAGACTCTATTGGACTAGTTCCTTGTTGTGTAGTTGCCAATGATGCATTATGTGTGCCAAATCCATGTTAGTTTTACTTCACATTGGCTAAACACTATTCTTTTTCTAACAGTATGTAGCTTCTGATGTGGTTCATCATTGTAGGCCAAAGTGCCTGTGACGCATCACTGCCATTTGTTTGTGTCATACCACCAGATGCAGAAGCACTGGATTGTAATGATCTTGTATTCAGGATCTGTTGTACTGCCATCTATCTGAATATTGCAATATGTGATGTTGGAATCCATTTTGTGAGGTAGGCGATATGGCTCCAGCTGATGACATTAACCTAATTCATTTTTACCTGTTCCGCAGGACAATGTCTGACATATTCCTTACTTTCATATTCTGGAGGTCTGTACCTGTATATTGATCACTTACACAGTACGATTCAATCATGTTTGGTTTTCTATATATCTGACATCTTGCCAGCCTATGATTTGAGCAATGTACACACTTGTATGTATGTATTGGTGTAACATGGTTGTGATCCTGAGCTAAACTTTGTGTCCATGTAACATATACATGCTTACACAAGTAGCTTGTTTTGTCATTATATAGTTCTCATGGCCTTATATATCTACATTGCTAAATGTGACATTTACTATAGAAGACAACTAATTTGTGAATTTTGAATTTATTGCAGTGCTAAAGGTAAAGGTACACCTGGTGCAAAAACAAACATAAATAAAAACTGAAGGAATCAGTCATGGTGTATGAAACCATTGATGTAGATGCCAACTCATCTGAATTCCAAAGTCCAAATTACTCCTCTCATCAGGAATGGAAAAGTGTCCAGAATTAGTCCACAGAGTGAATGTGTGACACACAAAGGAGTACATTAAGGTTGATGTTTCTTGCTGGCAGTGGTCGGTGTCATGCCATCCACACCTTTTGGATATTTGCATGGACATCTGCACTTGTGAGGGTGGGGGGGTCAGCTGCTGCAGAGGCAGGGGTGTCTGGCAGTGTTTCTTCCTCTGGCAGCACCTCCCTTCCTGTGTCTACAACAGATGAAGAAGGCCTTGCTGTACTTGTATCACAGGAAGGGGAAGATGGTGGTAGAACAGCCCTGCTACGGGTTGCATGAAGGTCCATCAGCACCCCTTTTAGGCTACCCATGTTGAAATTATGGGCCTCCATCTGTTGGTACATGTCCCTCTGCAGCTGCTTTATTTCCCTGAATTCAGTAGCTACCTGGCCCATCATGCCTTGTGATTCCTGATAGACCCAAAGACTTGGCAGATGGTGTGTTGGCCGTGAGTGGCCCTAGTGGCCTCACTCTGGCTGCCCACAGCATCCCTCTCACAGACCCTACCCCCATGAGCCTGTGCCCTTGGCCCAGGGTGCCCTCTAAACTGGGTCCTAGTCCCTCTATGTCAGGGGTGGTGATTTGCACTTCAGGATCTAGGACCGGGGGCACACAATTGTACTGACTGAGCTAGGTACACAGGTTGGGGTATGTTGCTGGTGTAGGTGTTGTAGCAGCTGAGATGGGAGGTGTTGATGTGGGCACAGTGAGACTCACTGTTGCCGTCCAATCAGACTGACTAGATGTGCTAGGTCCATCATGCAGGTTCAAGTGACCAGGAGTGTAGTCATCCCTGAGGGCTTCTTCTGGGGGTGGGTTGGGAGCCTGTTCGGTGGGAAGTGTCTGCCCAGGTGCTGTGCCAGTTTGACCTGTTGAGAAAGAGAGTGCATTGTTACGGGAGGAAGTGTGGAATCTACATTCAAATCTTTATTGTCACAAAAAGTAGAGACCAAAGAAAATGCTAATAGGTAGTGTTTAATATAGTGATATATTCCTATGGTATTGAAATTGTTGACAAGACATTTGTGGAGGCTGTAATTACTATTAGGACTGAGCAGCTCATTAGATGTGCTAATAACTTGCATTTTGGATCAACATGACATCTAACAAACAGTTAAGGGAACACAGTGGATTAGTAACATGTATTTGATCACTGCAAGGCCTAGTTGTATCAGATACAAACGAACACACAACTTGGTTGTATATGAGCAGTAGACATCTTGTGAGCAGTTCAGAGTTAATGGGTTGCCTGCCACTTCCAGACAGCTGAACAGCCTAATGCCTTACAATTATTCGATGTACACAGTTGGTAAGGTGCCATTCATGGTATCAGTAATATAGTTTGGGATTACCACAACAACATCAACCTAGATATGTGTATGTCTACCTAGGTTGACAACATCAACCTAAGTAGGCATACACATCTCAGAGGTAAGCATGTAGATTGCTCAGTCCATGATGAGTGAACATCAGTTGTGACTTGGCTAACAAGTGTCTTTGGGCAAGTGTACAATGGCCTATTGTTTTCAGTTACAGAAAGAGGACCTCATGGTAGTTGTAGTAATTTCACTTTCAGACTCCTAACACTAGATAACTGGTGAACTCCATGATGAGTGAACATCAGTTGTGACATGGCAAACAAGTGTCTTTGGCAACAATGTTGGAAAATGGGTTATTGGTAGGGCAGGTAGGTACCTACACCTAGCAACAAGCCACTAACCTCCATCTAGGTACAGTTAGGTCTCAGTAAATTAATCCCAGCTCAACCCTTGGTAGCTTGGCAACGAGCGTAAAGGCTTAACTTAGGAGACAAAGTGTAAAGCATTCAAATATCACAAAACAGTAATTAAATAAAACACAGGAAACAGTTTAAAAATCCAAAAACAATTTATAAAAATAGTTTATATTTTTATCTTTAAAATGACACAAAAAAGATTAAAATCGGTTTAGGGGAACCGGAGATATGAATTTTTAAAGAATTATTACTTTTCAAGCGCTTAGAAACAAAAAGCGCCAATCGGGTCATCTGGTTGCACCTCGACCGGGGCAAAGTCAAACTTTCAGGCCGACCGCGATGGAGCCCTGCTCGGCTACAGGTCGCGGGAGGCCTCGGTTAAAAAGTTACCTTCTGACTTAGTCTTTATTTTGAAGATTTTCTTCAGCGGGACGAACCTGCCAGTCGAATCCGACCTCCTGGAGCCCTTGTCCGGATACGCGATGCTGGATTCCTCGGTGGAGATTTTTACCTTCGGACTTAGTCGTTTTTTCGAGGTGAAAATCCTTCGACCGGGGTAAACCTGGATCTTGATCCGACGTCCATGGAGCCCTTCTCGGATACGATGGCTGGGAGGTCCCGGTCAACCTTTTACCTTCGGACTTAGTCTCTTTTTCAGATGTTTTTCTTTACCGGGACGAACCACGAAGTCAGGCCGGGTCGCGGTTGAGGCAAGCCGGCTAGGATTTCCGCGGCGGGTCGGTCCCTCTCTGGAGCTTTTTGACAAAATGTGTCAAATCTTCTCCAAACTTCTGGGGCTTCACCCAGATGTTCTTTTAAGGTTCTTTTGGGGTCCACAGCTCACCCCAAGGGTCCAGAAGTTCTGTGATGGTCCTTGGGGGGTGCGGACTTCAACTCCCAGAATGCACCTGGCGCAAACTCCTTTTTGGCCACTGGACAGTGGTCAACTGGTCGCTTTCTTCAGGAGTTGGTGCAGGGGACTCTGGTTAGCAATTTTTCACCTGTAGCAAACAGGGAGTCCCTCCTTGAATCAGTTGAAGCCAGGCAAAGTCCTTCTTGTGGTGAAGCCCAAGTGTGCAGCTGGTGCAGTCCTTCTGAGTGCAGGTTCCAGGTGCAGGCCAGGGGTCCAGCAGGGCAGTCCTTCTTCTCCTTAAGTTCTTTCTTCTTGAAATTTGGTGGGGATCTGAGGTGTGGGTGCAGGTCTGCCAGTTTTATCCTTGCTCCTGGGTGAAAAGCAGGGGGGCCCTGGTTCTCCAATCAGGGACAGGGTCGTCCCCCTGTGATGACCACTTCCTGGGAAGTGTGGCAAAAATCCATCCCAGAAGGCAACAGTCTCTAAAAATCCAACATGGATGAATCTGATTTTTGGAGGTTACATCTGGCTGAGCCCACCCACTGGTGTGGCTAAAAATCATAAACACACCCCTCTCCTGCCCTCTCCTAATCTAATCAAGGGGGCACCTAATTGTCTGGGGTTGCAGGATGTGGGGGTGTTGCTGGGTGCTCCAGATGTCCTTCTCTGCCTTTGAAGACCAGTTTGGCAGCCCTCCCCCTTCCTGCCTCACCATCTGCTGAGGGGAGATTCTCTCCCCCAAGCACATTCCTTTGTGTGAAGCCAGGCCACTTCACACCTCATCAAGGCAGCCTGGCAGAAGCTGCTGCAGGCTGGCCAATCAGAGCACAGCAGCAAAAACAATGCAGAGCTGAAATTGGCAACTTTTTAGGTAAAGTCTAAACTTTTTACCTGAACAAGTTATATTAAATCCAACAACTGGAAGTTGTGGGATTTATTACAACAATTAATTTGATACCAAATTCTTGGTATGTAACATTTAAGGAGACTTTAAAATTTAAAATAAAGTCTGCCCATTCTAGCCTATGAAGGCCATTTACTTCAATGAGGGAAAAACGAATTTGGCTGTTTTTACCTCACCAGGGCTTATAAATCTATTTTTATAAAGTCCCTGCTTATAGTTACATGGCACCCAGCCCTAGGGGCACATAGGGCACACCTTAGGGGTGACTTATATGTAAAAATAAGGTCGTTTAAGACTTTGGAAGTACCTTTAATTCCAAAGTCGAATTTGCATATAACTTTAATTTAAAAGCAGCCAGCAAGGCAGGCTTGCTTTTAAAATGACACTGGGCACCTCAGCAGTGCACCTAGGTGTGCACCACCTATGCTGTGGTCCCTAAACCTACATGCCCTACCATATACTAGGGACTTATAGGTAGGTTAACTTAGCCAATTATAATTAGCCTAATTTGCATATCCATTTTACACAGAGCACAGGCCCTGGGACTGGTTAGCAGTACCCAGGGCACCATCAAAGTCAGGAAAACACCAGCAAAAAGAGGAAAATGGGGGCAAAAAGTTATGGGGCCTCTGCAATCAGCCCTGTTTTCTCACAGTGCACAATGGCCTTTTGTTTTGAGTTACACAGAGAGGGCCTCATGTTAGTTGTGGTCATGTGACTTTCAGACCCACAACACTGGACAAATGGTGAATTCCATGATGAGTGAACAATAGCTGTGACATGGCTAACAAGTATCTTTGGGCAAGTGCACAATGGCCTCTTTATTCAGTTACAGAAAGAGGGCCTTGTGGTAGTTGTAGTCATGTCACTCTCTCTACTTCCCAACACGTGACAAATGTTCAGTATGACATTCCTGTTGCCACACTGCAGTTATGTTAGACCACACGTTTACATGTTGACATTGCCAGGGGGCCTTGGATGATCTTTTGATATTAAACCACTTACAGACTCCATTGCAACACATGGCATGTGATGGAGATTGATACATGTGATGTTATGTGCAACAATGCACACTGACATTCTACTGACTCTGATACTTTGAGTATTGTAGGTTATGAAAGTAGATAAACAATACATTGGCAAAATCTAGGACGTAAGCACACACGACATTGAGGTTTTATGACAGTTTTTGTGGTGTGACTTACCAGATTCTGCTCCCCTAGCTATTCCTGTAAAGCCCTCAGGCCCTTAGGATGGCCGAGACCTTTACCCCCCAGGGAAAGAGTTATAATAGGGTGCTGGGAGGACCACCCCCAGACTTAAGAGACTCCATGTGTTGCCTACAGGCCAGACAATGCACCTTCCCCCTCAGGTTGCTCCACCTCTTCCTAATGTACTTCTTTGTGCACAAGGTGGTGCCTACAGGGATCTTTCTCTTGACTATCCTTTCCACATTTCCATTTTCCTACTGAAAAGAGTATGTTGGACTTGGGCTCCAGACCACTGTGGGTCTACTCTTATGATTTCGTCCACCATCACTCTGAACTCATCCTCTGAAAAATGTGGATTTTTGGGGTGTGACATGACTGAAATAAAAGTGGGTGACAAACTAAACAAAACAAGTGATAGTTGGGACAAAAAATTAAAAAGTAGAAGAAGTAATTGAAAGGTGTAAAATGGGATAGGAAAAAAGGGCTGCCTTATGTAACACTAAGTAGTGTGGTATCTGTCTTGCTGTGCTGCAGTGAAGTGGCAAAGGATATTAGTCTGGGATGGGGTGTGTTTTATAATGTGGTTTGCAGGTGTGTCCACTTGGCCAATGGATGTCAGCTGTGTTGTTTTTTAAATCCACCCAATGGCCACTCTTCTGGTGTTTTGCTGTGAGAATACCGTAATGGCCATAGCCGTCAGATAACCCAGTGGTGCAGATTTGGTAGTCGGTCTCTGTTATCACTATTTTATGCACATTCACATTGATGCCTCTTCCAACTCCGTGAGATAGCATGCCCTCCTACCTCAAGAAGCTGACTGCACTGCTGCACTGATGGACCGGAGCATATCTGTGCCAATCCAAGGCTTTGTGACAGCAGAATTTTGTAATATCGGCTAAAACTATTGTTTAGTATGAAATGGGTTATTACTGTATAGTCATTTCATTATAGTATGTTTGCTTTATCCTGATCCTTATTGGTCTTTTCTTTCCCCACCTCTTGTGTCTGTGCACGTGGCTCAGCATGATGCCTTAGAACTTTGGAGGGTTTGACAATTGGGGAGATGGTGACTGTTAGAAATGGGGTCTTTGGTTGGCACTCAGGTCACCCCCTGTCCAAGCAAGGACCCTCACTCTAATCAGGGTAAGTCACACACAATCCAAACTATCCTGTGCCCACTCTCTGGTAGATTGGCACGGAGCAGTCAGGCTTAACTTAGAAGGCAATGTGTAAAGTATTTGTGCAATAAATCATGCAATGACACAGTAGAACACCACAAAAATACACCACACAGTGTTTAGAAAAATATATAATATTTATCTGATAAGATGCAGGTCAAAACGATCAAGATTCAATAAGTATACATGGAGATATCACTGTAAAAATTATATAAAGTGTATTTAGTCTTTAAAAAGCAGCAAGTGTCTCTTGCATGCACAAAGTAACTCGTTTTTGTTCAAATTCTCCACAAGGGACCGCAGAGGAGGAGTTGCGTGGAAAACAGGGATATGTGCGTCGATTTTTCCGGCGCACACAGACAATGCATTGTTGAGTTTTCATGCAGGGCAGGCTTTGAGTCGATTTCCTGCGCTAAGACTGGGATCCTCTTCGGGTTGTGGGGTTTTTGGATGGCCCGGTGTCGAGCTGACAAAACTTCTCTGGAATGCACTTCTTAGTTTAAAGAAAACATTTATTATTATTACTTCACCACAAAGTTCCTGAAAGATGAGATTAGTAGGTTGGAAGCACACGTTTAAAAGTAGTCACAGCAATGAAAGCAAAATATATCAAAGTACTTCTCAATTGCAATGTACACAGCAAATACATGTGATTATATTATAGCATAACTTTAAAGCAAAGAATAAAAGTCAAAATTTCATCACTGTAGGGCCTATCACTGCTTGTCATCTTTCTCATGCCAGCAAGTTGATGACTCCTGTTCAACTGCGAGAAAGAGATTTTCCACCCAAACGGGAGGCCTTGCAGCTGACGTCCGCTCCTGACTGAAGTCCTGGAAAATGTCCCCTTGCTGCTGCCCAGGGACACCGTTAAAAAGCCTGGCCCCTTCCTCTCAGAGTTGGGAAGTAAACAAGCCATTGGAGATTGGCCAGATCTCCTAAGCCTCTCCTCTTCCCAAGGCTGAGTAGAAAGGAAAACACAAAATATACACTCCCTTATCACATTAGGGTTTGTGTGAATTCAATTTGAAAAACACAGCTTGGTCTGCCATGTGGAAAAAAGCAGCTCATCTGCACTGTCTCAACTGCAATGTCTAACTCCATGTTAAAGCCAATAGGCAGCTAACCTAAATACCAAATGTAATGTCTAATGCCATGTTAAAGCCAATAGGCAGCTAAACTGAATACAGAATGTAATATCTAATGCCACGTTAAAGCCAATAGGCAGCTAAACTGAATACATAATGTAATGTCTAATGCCATGTTAAAGCCAATAGGCAGCTAACCTAAATACCAAATGTAATGTCTAATGCCACTTTAAAGCCAATAGGCAGCTAAACTGAATACAGAATGTAATGTGCTCCTGATGAACATTGAACAACTAATATGCGCAGTGGTGAAACACAAAGTCATTGGTCAAACACAATTAATGGCATAACACCCGGGGATGATGCGTTGAAATCCTGGGTGTGCAGGATGCAGTCACAGAGGCTAAATCGATCCAGTGGGTGCTTGCGTGGAAAGTTCTGCTGCACGGCACACGCTGCATCGATTCCTCTCAGGAAGTCGGACTGCATCATTCTGACTCAGCTTTGCGTCGATCAAGTGGACTATGCATTGAATTTCTGGTTGCAATGCTGGCGCTGTGTCGTTTTCTTCTTCGGGAAGTCGGGCTGCATCGATCCAGTTCAGAGTGCGGTGATTTTCTCACTGCGATGCAGGCTGTGCATCGTTTCTTGCAGGCTGTGTGTCCATTTTCACTACACAAGGAATTATTTTACAAGAATAAAGTCTTTTTGGTCCTGAGACTTCTGGGAACAGGAGGCAAGCTCTATCCAAGCCCTTGGAGAGCACTTCTCAGCAGAGCCAGAGGACAGCAAGGCAGCAGAGCAACAGCAGGGCAGCAGTCCTTTGCAGAAAATGAGTCAGGAGAGTCCTTTGGGAAGCCAGGCAGCTCCTCTTGGCGTGTTGTAGGTTCGGGTTCAGGGTTTCTTCTCCAGTGGTATCTTGTCCAGAAGTATCTGAGTTGGTAGGGTCAGAGACCCTGCTTAGATACCCAAATGTGCCTTTGAAGTGGGGGGAGACGTCAAAGAGTGACTAAGAAGTGCACAAGGTCCTCTTTCAGTTCCATTCTGTCTGCCAGGGTCCCAGTAAGGGGTGTGGCAGTCCATTGTGTGAGGGCAGGCTACTGTCCTTTGACATGTAAGTGTCAGTTCCTCCACTCTCCCAGCCCAGGAAGACCCATTCAATATGCAGATGTATGCAAGTGTGACTGAGCATCCTGTGTTTGGGGTTGTCTGAGAGAATGCACAATGGGGCTATCCACTAAACCAAGGCAGATGTGGTTTGTAAGGCACAGAGGATTTAAGTGCAGAGAAATGCTCACTTTCTAAAAATTGCATTTCTAAAATAGTATATTAAATCCAATTTCACAGGTCAGCAGGATTTTGAATTACCATTCTGGCCATACTAAATATGACCTTGTTACTCCTTTCAGATCAGAATCAACCACTCAAACAGTATATGAGAGTAGCCCTAATGTTAACCTATGAAAGGAGCAGGCCTCACAGCAGTGTAAAAGGAATTTAGAGTTTTATACTGCCAGGACATATAAACTACACAGCCACATGTCCTGCCTTTTACCTACATAGCATCCTGCCCTATGGGTTTCCTAGGGCCCCCCTCAGGGGTGACATATGTAGAGAAAGGTGAGTTTAAGGCTTGGCAAGTACTTTTAAATGCCAAGTCGAAGTGGAGTGAAACTGCACCCACATGCCTTGCAATGGCAGGCCTGAGGCATGGTTAAGAGGCTACTTATGTGGGTGGCACAATCAGTGCTGCATGCGAACTAGTAGCATTTAATCTATAGGCCGTGGGCACAAGTAGTGCACTTTACTGGGGTCTTACAAGTAGATAAAATACGCCAATTGGGTATGAACCAATGTTACCATGTTTTAAGGGAGAGAGCATGTGCACTTTAGCACTGGTCAGCAGTAGTAAAGTGTACAGAGTCCTAAAACCAGCAAAAACAGTGTCCAAAAGGTGGAGGGAGTCAGACAAAAAGTTAGGGGTGACCACCGTAAGGCTTTCAGGTCTAACAGTGACGGGATTCATTCTGAGGTCAACATGTGAAGGATGTGCTCTCACCTGTGCCTGCTGTGGTGACTGCATACCAAAATTGGTGACAAGCCCAGGATCTCTATACCCATTGGCCAGACCTCTCAAGTGCTGGTAGGTTGGTGATGCTGCTTTCAGACCTGCCAACTCACTTGATCCCACCATGTGACACACAATATCAACTCCTTTCACATGGTCACCCAGTGAGGAGCCGATATCAACATCACACGGTGGCTAGGAAAACAAGCTGAAAACCGCAGTGAACAGTGATTTTTAGCTTGTTTTTGGTGCCTTTGAATTGCTGACACCTGTTAATGGATGTGAAAACACTCCAGGACATCGACAACAGCCTGAGCAACTTATGTATTTTTTTTTTTAGGAGAGGGTTTGGGGTCAGGGTGGGGGCATGAGTGCTACTTAATGTGCTTCTCAGCACGAGGCACAGCCTTCTCCAGGGCCCCATCCCCTTGTCAAACGGTGTAATTTTCAATTTAGTTGGCAGGTCTGTGTTTCTCTGCAGCTTGGCAGATGATCTGCTGTGCAAGGATGCCTGCTTCTGAAACCTTCTGATTCACTCAGCATTTGCTGTCTTGGCTGCTTCCTCAGTGGTTCTTCCTATAACCACTCCAGGGTATGTCCCTACAGCAGGTTTAAAGTATCAGCATTATCCACACCTTCTGCCATGGCAGTAAAGTGGGTTAATTGGTGAAAGTTCTAACCATAGCCACAGAATGCAAACCTGTACCCTTATTTGGCTCATAAGTTCTCCTAAGGAGGAGTTGCAGCATGATAGTAAGCAGACCTATCAATGCTGGTTGTAGGAAATCTTTGACATTAAATATTTCTCTGAATGAATAAGCACATTGTGACACAGTGTTGTTATCAGCATATCTCTGAAACGCCCTGCCATACAACAAGTGTGCTGATTTACTAATCAATGTGGTATCATTACTGAATCATCTCCAAGTATAATTATCTACATTCTTGTGCTCTGCTATAAAGGCTAGGGTGATGAATGCTGTACGCATGCAAGACATATTCTTGGCACTAGCTGGTACACCATGTGGAAGATGGTGCCAATGGATAAGGAGCTTTAAAACTCATCTAGTAGCAATAGTATGAGTGGTTATAGCTCTGAATGCAAAAAACAATTTTTATATAACTGCCTAGACACAGAGGGAAGATGCTTTTTGGGCAATTTGACATCAGTGGAAAAATCTAATGAGAATGAAACCTGGGACCAATATATTGAAGCAAAAAAAAGTGGAAGCATATTTTGACACAACCTTAAGTATTAATATGAAGCATCATAATTTTTACTATAGTTACCATGCACAATGGGAATCTGGAAGCATATGCGGTGATGCTGCACTTGTTGGCTTCTACATGTGTCTTCCTCAACTCTGATGAGATGATATGTGATCAGGTAGTAATGTATGCAACCTGCGTAACAGCCCAGGAAAAATTGTTATGTCACAGAAGACAGAGATGTGACAAAGTTATAAGTACCATCAAAAGTTATGAACACTCAGCCAAAGGAATACAAATGCTTAGGAAACCTGACGCCATATCATGTGGCATTAACCTTTTACGAGCCAACTGTTCTAACATACACAACAAGTACAAGGTAAGAGGAAAGGATAACTTACCAGCAGTTAAACCAACTACGGGAGAGTATTACATCTGTGGTCAAGCTTGCTCATAGCCTCATTTAAAAACTGCCCAGTTTTGAGCTGACAATGCCGCATGTGTGGTAGGAAAGGTTATTTTGCCAAGGTATGTCTAGCAAGAACTTGACTGAAAAGAGTATTTATTATATAGGAGGAGGACAGCTGTTGGACCTGGCCCTTTCTACAGGGTCATTCCCCAAACATTTTGCCTTCTCCTCCTTATTGTTCTGACCCTTTTTTGCTGACGTTCTGACTCTGGGGTCTTTACCACTGCTAATCAGTGCTAAAGTGCATGTGCTCTCCATTGTAAACTTGGTATGATTGGCTTATACCTGATTGGCAAATTTAATTTACCTGTAAGTACCTTGTGCAGTGGTATCTCTATACCCAGGGCATGTAAATTAAATGCTACCAGTTGGCCTTCAGCACTGCACCACCCACTGAAGTAGCCTTTCAAATCTGTCTCAGGCCTTCAAGGAGCGCCCCTCAGGCACAAACAGGCACCCACTCTGGTGCCTGCCTTCTGCTGCTGCCGGGTGGGCTCTTTGCCCTGCCTGAAGGAGATGGCTGGGGAAGGGAGCCTCATGGGCGTCTCCCTGCCCCACTGGGCTCCTGCTGCTGCTGTGAGGACGGGGGGACAAGGAAAACTTGTCGGAGTCTCCCCCTGCCCCGCCGGAGCCCTGAGTGCATCTTTGGAGACTACAGGTGGGGCGAAAGTCTTGCTGGAGACCCCCGCACCACAAGGTCTATCGTTTTGCCCTCAGTCGCGGCCCAAGGGGCCCCCAGTAATCGCAGGCCCCAGGAGGAGCCCAATATAAAAGCAGTAGGGGGTGCATGCCAACCCCCTCCCCTCAAATTACCACCACACCCCTGTTTTTTGCAGTGGAGCGCTGGGGGTCCCCTTGTTTTCAGCATAGGCACTAGAGGTGCCTTTTCATCAGGACAACAGGTACTTTTTATAGACATAAGCATATGCTGGACACAACATCCATTTAGAAGGTGTTTTTATTGCAACCCTATCTTTAGACAGAACAATCACTACCAACAAGTAGGTTGTTAATGAGAGCATGAACTGTCTTGGATCATCTGAATGGCAACATGTTTGCATAATGGTAAACCCAGGCAAGGCACCATGTCTATTGACAGTTGCTGACAAGCACCTGAATGAAATGTAGCAATAATTGGAAACCATATTTGCTAATAAATTAGGAATGTTGAAAGAGTACCAGGAAATCATCAAACCCAAGAAAGGAGCCACACCTATTGAACTAAAAGTGTGTAACATTCCTCTTTCTCAGCGAAGGGATGTTGATGTATTACTGATCAAATTCACGTGTGAAGGAGAAATCAAACATGTATCTGCCCCTTCTTGCTTGTTCCCTGTTGCAATTGCGAAAAAGGTAAATGGGGAGATCGACTTTATGTAGATCTACCAAAAATGAATCTGCAAGAACTTGTAGAAGGCCAGCTATTACCCCATGTGCATGAAATGGTGGCTACCTTGCGAAATGATAAGGTATTTTCCACACGTGATTTCACAACTGCAAATCAGCAGATAATGCTACACAAAAATTAACATGACTTAACCTCTTGTATGAGTGTATGTGTGTGTGTATTTGTCTCTGTGGATTGGCTGGTTGAAGTGGTGGGAGCTGGAGTAAGTGGTGTGCTTGTGTCTGTATGTGTGTTACTTGCATGTGGGGTCTATGTTGTGTATGTTGAGTTGTCATGTGACACATTCAGGTAAATGTCCTTGTTGTGTGGCGGACATTGTAGTAATGTGTGTAGTTGTGCTTATGTGTGAGTTTGTGTAGATTGGTGTGTAGTTGTGTTGACTGATGAGGTTGTGTTGTGTGTGGGTGCAAAGTCAATGGTGTGTGTAAGTTGTGGCATGGATGTATCTCAATGTGTGTTTTCAGCATGTATGGATTGTGCTGTGTTAGAATGGCAAAGGGTTACTGTGTGAATGTTGTATGTTGTCTAGGGTGTAGTACAGGGGTACACAAATGACTAAGAGAGTGTGTGTGTACATGTGTGCCACTTGCCTCTAATCCATAGCCTCTTCCATTGTATGAAGTCCATTGGGTCCCACCGCCATCTCCCTCCATCAGCAATCCATTGCCAGTCCACCACTTGCAGAGCTGTACCATCTAAACACAGCAGGCGAACAAGTGTTGACTTGATGGTCTTTTCAGGTTTGCCACCAATGCAGCTTGGTGGTAACACTGCCAAGATCTAAATCAGGCCCTTAATCTCTTTATTATCTGCAATTTTCTTTGTTCCTTATTTTTATACCTTTTGGTGTCGGGACCTGCCCCCACGTCACAACGGCTTTCCTTTTGTTTTTCTGACCTCACCTCCCAACCATGCCCCCACCAGGACCTACTTATTGGCAGCCACAGCCTCGACGGTGCAGTGGACGCATGGAGGTGGAGCACTGCTGATAAATGAAGGCATGCCAAAGGCATGCCTGTCAGTGCCCTTCCACTACTGGACTACAGCAGCACCAGAAACACTGGTCCCTGCACCATCCACAGTTACTCTTCCACAGAACTCCATCACTTGAACCACGGATGGAGAGTTGACTAATGCTTTCACGCCTCACCCATCACCATGGTATGACCTTTCTCTTGCTCACACTGACACTTCTCATCTCATATTCATCCCAGCCACCCGCAAACAACCAGACCCACACCTGACCATCACACCCATGCACCCACTATCCACCAACAATCCCTGGTATGCATATTACTCATCACTCGCTCCCTCACACAAACAGGCAACAGAGGTTATGGGCCTCATACACTCACACACACGCACCAACCTTGCCTTTCACACTGAATCATGGCTCAACCTGTTATCTGCTCCAGACATTTCCATCACCATTCCAGCAGGCTACAAGATCCTGCACCAAGACAGAACTTCAAAATCCAGAGCAGGCATTGCAATAATCCACAAAGACAACATAAAGTGCACCTCCACCAATGACCTGAATACCACCTTCATAGAGCAACTCCACTTCAAGCTCCAAATGGATGTCAATTCAACCACCAAAGGAATTCTCACCTACCACCCACCAGGACCACAAAGGAATTCCAGCAATCTCATCACTGACCTCATTACCCCTGCTGCCCTCAACTCTAAGAACGTTCTCCTTGATGACCTCAACATCCATCTAGGTGACCCCACCAACCCCAACACCACTGACCTTTTGGACTTCCTTCTCAACATCGGCCTCATGCAATTCATGACTGGCCTCACATACACCGCAGGCCACACATTAGACCCCATCTTCTCCAACTACAACACAGCCAAATTCAACCACACCCTCCTACTAATCTAGACAGACCACTTCATCATCAGTTTCACATCTTCACCCCTACGAGCACAAACACAGTGACACACCCCTCCATGAATTGCAGCTGTGCATGCTCTGAATGATCTTGACATGGCTTTCAGTCTCCACCAGACACTCTGTCACTCAATCCCTTGTCACCGGCTGCTTGGACTACAGCAACACACTTTATGCATGAATTGCCACACACCTCCTGAAGAGACTGCAAATCATTCAGAATGCAGCTGCCAGACTCATCCTCAACCTCCCCAGATAAACACACATCACCCCTCACCTGAAGAAAGTCCACTGACTCCCCTTCCACAAGAGATGTCAGTTCAATATTCTGACTCATGCCTACAAAGCTCTGAACAACCAAAGAACAGCATACATCAGCCATTGCCTGAGAGTCCCCCAACCCTCCAGACTCCTGCAATCCACCTTTCTGTCCCTTGCTCACACTCCTGCATCCGCCAAACCAACAGTGGAGGAAGCTGCTTCTCCTACCTCACCGCTTAGTTCTGAAACAGTCTCCCTCTCCATCTCTGGACTTCGCCCTCTCTAGAGGAGTTCAGAAATGGACTCAAGACCTGGCTATTCAACTGATGCTACCCAAGCAGCTTGGAACTCTGTACATGGATACCCTTGTGGTGATTAGCTGCACTCTATAAATTCTGTTTGATTGAGTGATTGAACTAGAAAAACGTCACCAAACAAACATGGATTAACACCCTCAACATACACCATCCCACTCTCTCTGACAATGATGACCGAAATGCCAGTTCCTCAACGACTGGCTCACCACCTGTGCCAACAGCCTCTCTCCCCTCAAAGACAACAAACCCACGAAAACCTGAAAACAGGCAAACTGGGACAAAGACACCCTCAGGAACTCAAAAAGACACTGCAGGCAGCTTTAAAGGGAGTAGCAATCCTCTAAAAAAAAAACAGACAGAAGCAGCTACACAGATGTACTCAGATCCTACAACAATAAGATGATGGGTGCCAAGAAGAATGTCCTGTTCCAGAAAATGAAAAGCCAGAAACAATAACCCTAAAGAACTCTACATGATCGTCAAACAATTCACCCACCCAAAGTCATACACATTTCCATCACCCCATCACAAGACCTCTGCAATCGACTCAGACTTCTTCCACAACAGAACCTCCAGCATGTACAATACCTTTGACCCTCCTCCCACAACCCTCCTACCTGCACATCTGGTACTCCAGCAGGAGCACCTAATCCCTCCAACTGGACCCCCATGACCACCGCAGAAACAACAACGTTCATGGCATCCACCACCCAGGTGCCCCTATTGATCCATGCCTGCACTGCCTCTTCAAACTCTGTAGGATCATGCTAAGCCCAGTACTACAGACCATCATCAACACATCCATCACTCACTACAGCCACATTCCTGGATGCCTGGAAACACACAGAGATCATGGCCCTAATGAAGAAACCTTCTGCAGACCCAGAAGTCCTCAGCAACTATCCATCAATCTCTTTGCTTCCCTCCCCCTGGAAAAAGCCATTAACAGCCATCCTTCCCTCTACATGGAATAGCACAAACTCCTTGACAGCTCACAATTAGGATTTCACAGTCCCTATAGCACCGAAGCGGCCCTCATTGCTGCAATAGAAGTCATTCGCATCATCATGGAACAAGATCACTCAACAGCTCTAATTCTGCTCAACCTCTCTCCAGCTTTCGACATGGTCTTTCACCACACTCTCCTCACCAGACTCCATGATGCATGAATCCAAGGACCAGCCCTCCAACAGGTGCAACCCTTCCTGTACAGAAGAACACAATGTGTCAGGATGCCACCTTTTACCTCTGAACTGAAATATGTCATCTGCAGAGTGCCACAAGGATCATCCCTCAACCCCACCCTCTTCAACATCTACCATGCGCCCCTTACAAAGGTCACCCTCTCCCACGGACTCAGCATCACTTCACTTGCCGATGACACACAACTCATCCTACCCCTCTCAGTGGACCTCATCAATACCAAAAACAACTTCTAACTCTGAGGTCCCATGGAAGTGCACCAAATGCCTCAAACTGAACACTGAGAAAATGAAGGTCCTGATTTTCGGTCCCCCTGGGACTCCACCTGGTGGCCCACCTAACTGGAACCCACCCCAGCTGACTGTGTTTGAAACCTGGCCATCATCCTGGACTCAGAACTCTCCATGAGACCCCAAATCAATGCATCCACCTGTTTCAACATCTTTCACATGATCAGAAAAATCTTTCAATGGGTCCCTGTACACACCAGAAAAACCATCATACAAGCCTTGATCATGAGCCAGTTAGACCACGGCAGCACATGTAATATGAAATACAAGCCACTACACACACAAGCTCCAAACCATCCAAAATGGCACAGCAAGGCTTATTCTCAACCTTTTTCGCCACACCCACATCATGCCTCACCTCAGGGAACTCCACTGGCATCCCATCCAGAAACTTCCATTTCAAAATACTCACCCTTGCCTACAAAGTGCTACACCAAAACAGACCCCGCATATGCCAACCGCAGTCTGCACTTCCACCAGCTAACCTGCAACCTCTGATCAGCTTTGCTATCACTCACACACATTCCCTGCACTCGCAGGAACAGGGTAGGAGGCTGCTCATTCTTCTACCTAGCAGCAAAGACCTGGAGCACCCTCCCTAGGACATCAGAACAGCCATCACACTCACAACATTCTGCAAGAATCTGAAGACCTGGCTCTTTGTCTGATGCTCCTGACCTTCCGCGCCTACTCAGTGCCTATGTGATTAGCTCGTTCTTTAAAAATATATTTACATTTCATTACATTAAATGGTGTTAGAGTCTTCCAGGACAACATACTAGTATTTTCTGAGGATCTGGACATGCATCAGATAATCTTGAGAGTGGTCTTCAAAAGAATACAAATTAGTGACCTAACCTTGAATAGAGAGAAATGTAAGTTCTTTAAGGGTAAAGTAGAATACGTAGGCCATATTATTGGTGCAGATTGAGTACAACACAAGCCAAAGTTTCATTTCTGCCATTATAGACTCATCTGGGCCTACAACAAAGGATGGATTAAGTTATTTTCTGGAGTTGTACAAATTTCATTTGAAATGTATACAAATCTAATCAGACAAGGTGAAACCTATGCGTTTTATAGTCAAAAGAGATGCTGAGTTCATATGTAATGGAAAATGTGGAAAAAGCTTTCAAACTCTTAAGACATACCTTCTAGTTGACTAAGTGTCGCATTCTTTTGATGAAAATTAGGCCCATATTTATGGGCTTTGTGGTGCAGGGCAGTGCAACAAGTCATTTTGCTGCACTGCCATGCTTCACAGGGAACGGGCAGACATGTGCCGTATTCATCCAGTATGGCATATCCCTGCCCTTTCCCCTGCGCTGGCGCACAATGGGACACCTTTTTGCACAAAAACAATCCTGAGAGGCTTTTTTCTCTTCCTATTTGTTCTGCAGAATGAAGCACACATTAAAGAGGAAAACATGAGGAGAAATAGGCATATATCTCCTCCTTACACTTCTCCTGGGGAGGCGTATCTTTTTGGTGCATTTGTATGTTTACAGGTTCTTGTAAACCTGGGAGTGCATCAAAATCCATGGATGTTGCATGGGAACACCAATTCAACACCCATGGAAATGCCTTCCTGGTGCTGAGTAATGTAACACAGCAATTTGCACTGTTACATTACTCGAGATTTATAAAGCCACAAAGGGCCAGGCAAGGTGACTTCATAAATCTCACTTAAGATTTGTGTTGCTTTTGCATCAGGTTGCATGCAAAGAAAACCAGGCCATAAATATGGGTCTTAGTTCTATAGTGACTGTGGATGTCAGCCAGGTTGGCAGACCTAAGACATAAAGCACACAATGGCAATCACCGCATAGCATTTGCATCATGCGAATTAAGGGAACCTGAAACTAAATACTCGGTTAATGAAAGAGATCTTTTGGCTTGCTTGTGGGCAGTGGCAAAATTTTAATGTGTTCCATGGGATAGGCCATTTGTGATCAGAACTGACTACAAACCACTTGTTAGCATACAGTAATTTTTATAATGTGTCAAGACGCATCACAAAGTTAGCCTATAAATTACATGAATATGTAATACATGTTGAAATATTCCTGGATAATCTAACATTGCAGCTTTCTTTATGCTTTGTGAAAAGACCCTGATTGAGGATAAAGCAAGTGTTTTGAATGAATATGTAGTCTATATAGTAAATGAACCAGAAGAAGAATGGGTTGTTAATACATTGCAGTGGATGACTACCATTGCTAAAATTTCTGAGTATGTGAGAGTTTCCAGTCTAATTGTTAAATGTAGGGGTTAAGAGAAACAATTAGATGCTTTGCATTGGCACATGAGGGCCATATTGGTATGACTGGCAGAAAAAACTAAAAAAAATAACATTATTGAACTGGTAGCTGTCCATGGATCATGGGATGTGAACATTTATGTGTAAGAGTGCAGGCCATTCAAGGATTCTGATAAATCCATCCTCAAATAACCATTACTCATCCTGAAAGGCCATGGGAAAAGGACAGGATTGACTTTATAGATCCCATGAATAGTTTGCCCATTATTATGCATTATGCCATGTCACTACAGCAATTAGATTGATTTAAAATCCATGAATTGTCCTACTACAGCAAATGTACAAGAATACTTAAAGCTAGTATTTTCTAGAGATGGGTTCCCAAAAGCGTTAGTGAGTGATAATGGATCACAGTTCACACCAACAGAGATATCAATTGTTTTTCAAGTTCTCAGATATTAACCATTACAGATTCTTTTTATAACGTCTTCAGCAAGAGGCAAGTAGAATGGACTAATCTGTGAAACAATGCAATCAGCATAAAAGTAAAATATCCTTGAGAAATGCATTGAGACCCCTTCTTTGGGCATATCGTTCAGCTCCCGATAATATGACTGGTTTAACTTTATATGAATGATTTAGAGGAAGGCCCTCTCTTAAAAAATTACATCTTCTTTGGTTCAAGGGAAAGGTGGGTAAAGCAAGATCCAGCAAGTGGGATAAAAATGAAGCAGTGAGCAATAGAGCCAAAATGAAACAGTTGAAAATAAAACAGCATTATGATCGGAGAGGAGCCACCATTAAATTCAACATACGCCTTGCTGATGGGGTAAGGAAGGATCAGGTGCCTGCATGCCAAATTTAGTGGTGTTTTGTAGCAGTTTATGAGTGGTCAGAACCTCAGGAACAGATATAAATTGGAGTATAGTATTTGGTAGGACATGTCAAACGCTGCGCAGGTGCCTCATGGTTGATTGTCTGAAAATAAAAACGTGCAACATCCACAAAGCCTATATTGAGGTTACCCATCTCCAAATAAACTATACATCCAGCGCAATTTGAAACTTCTGGCAAAGTTCAAAGTGGCATCCTATAAGATAATGGAGGGAGGCCAACATACTATTTAGGCATAACCATTAAATTTAAAGATTATGTTTTGCACTTATTCAAAGGAGGGAGTGAATGTGATATAGGCTGATGGTATTGTTTATAATGAATTTGGTTTTTTCATTATAGTCATGTAACTATAGTATTTTGAGTTTGAGTAAGTTTACTTTTTTTTGGTATTCACAACGCTGCAATTCAATAGTAACTTTATGTCTACGGATATTTTGCAGTTGGGGGGAGAACGCTGCACATAAAAATATAGGAATGTCCTATGTTTGGAATTCTCTTCCTTAACTGCAGAGTCTCTGCAGTCATAAAGTTACTATTAAATTGCAGTTTTGTGAATACCAAAAATGAGTAAATTTACATAAATGTATGTTTACCTTAGTGAATCCAGCCCTTAATGTGGAAACTGTCTCTTGCAGCCTTTTGTCCAACATACATCTCTGTTCAGTTTACTTGCTTCTGTTTACTCACAATTTTCCCACATACCTGGTACTGTTTTTCAGTGTTTCAAATAGATTACTGGGGTGTCACTGCTTTAGGACCCTATAACTTACTCATCTATCTATTCCAAGTATTGGATGATCTCCCTTTTGACTCTGTTAGCCACAATTTGGGGACCACTAGCAGTCTCATATGGCCTGAGATGTATCAGGGTTGACAGTATTCATGGACCTCTGTCAGGCTCTATCATATCACACTATCCACAATCCTTATCTACAGGTGACATATCTTTGGCATAAGAGACAAGTATTTTTTACTTTATTTCATACTTACTAGTGGCAATTGCCTCACTTCTTCCTTCGACATCAGAATTTTAGCCGATGAAATGTAGGATTTCCAATGATTACTCTATTTGCCCTACACATTTAAACATCCATCGGACTCAGTTTTAAATGGAATGCATGGTGTGTTAAGAAAATATATATGAGATTATTTACACTCATGTACAGAAGGTGAGAAAAGGGAATCATAATGAAAAGCATCAAGAGAGCTTTGATTTTCACATTGACATTAATCCTCAAACAGCAAATATTAGCTATGAGATTCTTGGAGGAAGGACTCATTCTATTGAAATAGGCAACATTGCAAGTTGTTCACATATATTCTGTAGAATAGCTTGATCAATATCTTAACACTGTTAGTATCACTATGCTTTTTAAAACTACCTTCCATTCCATTAATTTCTTCTAGTCTGCTCGTACCCTTCAGTAGGATGTTTACTTTTATGAATGGGTCCGTTCAGCCTTCTAACATCCTCTTCACTAACCTTCTAAATTTACATTAGGCCTAGTGATGGCAGAGCATATAGCAAAATCAGGTTATCTTAGTAAGTGCTTGGAAAACATAATAGAACCATGGTTAATCTTGCTGGAGTTTAATGATGTTTTGTTTTGCAGGAAGCTTGTCTTCTGGCACAATTTTCTAGATACACCATAATACTTGATATTGTTAAAAATAGTGAATTGAAAATATTGTGTGACATGAATATTGTGTCAAAAATATTGTCACTATAAAGATATCCATGAACAGAAAATAGATGGTAATAATATCATTTTTTATTTGAACAAGATTGTTTTCAAAAATATTGTTGTACATTATAAATTTTTTTAAAGTAGGTTTGCATTAAACAATATTTTTTAAGTATTGTAATACATATGTGTTGTTACATTAACTGTAGTTGTTAATATTTTAATATCATTGTTTTATCATTGTCTGAGTATAGTTTGTAATTTTTTATGTGTATTTGCTTTGTTACATGCAATTGATAATTTATAATTAAGTAGCGAGTCATTAGATTTGTAGCTGAATAACTTGAGAAATTATTTAAATTCTAAATTATTGTTGTGTATTTTTGATTGTTTTTATGTTTCATAAATATTTATTTTGTTTTTTCTTATGCAAATTGTTTACGTTAATAATTCTTATTTAAATTATTTAAGTCTATTTCATGATTTGTAATCTATATTTTATTTTAATGTAGTTGAATTGAAAGCAGGTTGTTGGTTTTAAGGGGAATAGGGTAGTAAGGTATTTGCATTTTATAATTGCTAATTACTTTTCTATTTTAAAAAATATGTAATTGGCAATAAATACTAGATTACTTGTTATGACATTTGTCTTTTTTCAATTAGAAGAATATGTACTATGTAGTGCATTAATTATAACATTTGCAAAACATATTCTATGTTTATTTTTGGTTTTCATTGCATTTGTTTCCTATTTATTATTTTAATGTTATTTTTGATTATTTATATGTTATTGTAACATAATATATTATCATTTTTAGGTGATTGCATTTTCTTTGGTAGTAGGAAGGGACTTGCATTTGTAGTTTTTTTGTAGTTTTTTTGTTACATTATTGTTTTATATTGTTTTTTACATTTCAATATATTTATTTATGTTTTATTTTGAATACTGTTAAATAATTGTATGTTGTTAGGTATTTAAATGTGTTTTTCTTTCTATATTAGTATTTGTAATGGTGAATGCAGGCTCTCCAAACTCGAACACTTTTCCCACTTTTGCTCACATCGGAATATATATAGTAACCTTAACCTTTCTAAAGGACAAGATTTTCCAAGCTGTTGATTAGATTGGAGTGGGAATAGTAAATATGACCCTTCCAATTTACACACTTCCCCTGAGCTTGCTTACATTGGAGTAGGTATAGTAAATATAATCCAACAAAAGTCCAACATTTTCTCTACTGTATCTTGGATTTGAGTGGTAATAGTAAACCTCACCACGTCAATGACCAACACTTTCCCTTCTGCTGTTTAGACTAGAGTGCGAATAGTAAATCTAACCCCTTCAATATCCAACACTTTCCCTACTGTTCTTTAGATTGACATGGAAACAGTAAATCTATCTCATCCATAGTCCACAATTTTACCTGCTTTTGCTTATGCTGGAGTGTGAATAATAAAACTAGCCCCTCCAACATCCAACACTTTCTCTAATGTTGCTTATGTTAGAGTTTGAGTGCTCAACCCCTCTAAAGTGCAACGCTTTCTGTGCTTTAAATTATGTTGGATAGATTAGTAATTCTACTCTCTTCAAATTCCAACAGTTATTCTACATTTGTATACATTGGAGAAATTCTGGCTCCTTTGAAGTTCAGCATTTTTACTAGTATTGTTTATTGTTGGTATTTGTTTAAAACTGTGTTTTTTCAATACTTATATTAAGTTAAAATATGTAATGTTTTCTTAAACATTTAGGATCTGCTTACGAGTGTGGTGGTCTATGCCGCCACATTACAACCACCAGGGACCACCAGGGAACCACCAGCTCTACCAGGATCTCAAATCCCAGCAGGCTGGCTGATGATGCAGTCCTAACCTGTAAGGACAGCGCTTCAAGCAGCGCTGGCCTGGGGATTGAAATCCCCTTCTCTGCCAGCAGTTTCATGGCAGTAGCACCGCCATGAAAAGGCTGGCAGAGAATGGGTGCAGGGAGCTCAGGGGGAGCCCTTGCACTGCCCATGCATTTGGCGTGGGCCCTGCAGACCCTCCCCGGGCCAGCATCGTCTCAATGTTCACTTTCTACTGTGCAGACAGTGAACATTGAGAGGGTGCTGGTGCATCCTCCAAGCTACAGCATTGCCACTGGCTTGATTACTGGCCGGAGACAATGCTGTAGCATGTTTCCCACTTGACCAGTGGATCGAAAGTCAGGTTTCCGCCTACCAACCTAGCAGGGACCTCTTCATAACTCCAGAGGGGAGGTCGCTGCGTAGGAGGCGGCCACCCTGTTGGGAGCTTGGTGGACGGGTTTTCGCATGGTGGATAAACTTTTTCTTTGGAATGTTTTGTGAAGATTTGTCAAACAGTGTGAAAAGATAACCAAAAATGTTTTTTCTAAGGAGATCAGTACCATCTAGTGATAGGAATGTGTTTCCATGGAAAATAGATATTACTTTAGCATCATTTGACAAATCTTCAAAAACCTTTAACAAAAGATGTTCATCAGCCTTGGTTCCTTTTAGGAAATGGTTTCTGGTGATCCATCAAGTGGGGGAAGGGAAAAAAGGGGGACCCAAAATGTTTTTTCCCATTCAGTTTGCCAAATGAACTATAGACAATGAAACAGCCAAAAGGGCTGAACAGAATTACACCAATTTTTGCAGAAAGTTTGATCTTTTTGCAGAAAGTGTGCTTTTGTGACATTGTGCACATCTATGCAGCAATTTGGGGGAAATTAGGTTTTAAACTTTTAGATATCTAGCAACACAATACTAGAGAGCAAGAACCATGTGAGTACTGAGGGAATAGGAGAGAAAAAGTAATAAATGAAGCACTCTGATTTGATGGTCCTGGAAGCGAGGGACCAGTCCTGTGAGACTGAGCACTGTGATTGGCTGGCAGCAACATGAACATATATTGTGACTTCTTTTGTAAAAAATTGTGGATTCACATGTTCTGAGAATTAAAACAAACCAACATATAAACCGGCAGGGTTCGGGTACCCTGACTCCATGGCCTTTGAGTGAGGCCTAAACTCTTTTTCTTCATGTTTCCACAGTCTTGTGGTACTCTTGCAGTTCCCAGGCCCCTCTGCAAAGATTTGCAATAGTGCCACAAAATTACTGAAAGATTACAGTGAAAGTACCATGGAACCAAACAAAAATGGAGTTGGTGTCCGTGGATCGTTGAGTGACGGTACGGGGTTTGGGCTAAGGGACTGGAATGCAGCCCAGCCCCTATTGCCAGCCCCATGCAACCCATGATTAAATGCATGGAAGTAGTTGATCACCAGTGAGAATAGTTAGGTATTTTAATAAGATCTTACTTCACATTTGTTGGACCTGGCCCTTTGTGCAGGTTTATCCCCAGACTTTTTGCCTCCTTCCTCCTATTTGTCGTGACCTCTTGCTGTTGGCTCTAGGACTCTGAGCACTTTCCCAAAGCTGATCGGTGCTAAAGTGCATGTGCTGTCCCTTCTAAAATTGGTATGATTGGCTTATACCTAATTGACATATTTAATTTACCTGTAAGTCCCTTGTACAGTGGTATCTTAATGCCCAGCGCCTGTAAATGAAATGCTACTAGTGGGCTTGCAGCACTGCTTGTGCCACCCACTGAAGTAACCTTTCAAACCTATCTCAGGCCTGCTGGCGCAGGTCCTGCATGTGCAGTTTTCTGCCCAAGTGACCTGGCATCTAAATTTACTTGCCAGGCCCAGAACCCCCCTTTTACTACATGTAGTGACAAACAGCCTATTTGGTTTCACACTGCTGTGAGTGCTGCCTTCTCATAGGATTACATTGAAAATGCCCTGCCTTATGTCTAGGGGGTATTGTCTGATTTATGAGGGGTAGCGTAGGCATGTTTAGTATAGTTGTAATGGCAGTAAGAAATGCTGCTTACTGGTGTAGATGGATTTTTTATTATCAGTATAGAAATGCCAATTCTAGAAAGTGAGCATTTCTCTGTGCTTCTGACTCTAGTTTTTTGCAGCTTGACCCCAATCCACGTCTCTAGGGCAAAGTGACTATTGGGCTTTGTGCATACTTTCTAGACAGCCTCTACACAGGGAGAGTGGAGGTGTCACAGAGGTGCATCTGCATTTTGAATAGACTTCCAGAGCTGAGAGAAGGGAGAGGCGGAGCACACATGCATCTGTAAAGTCTGTGCACTGGTCTAACACAAAAGGGTAATTTACCCCCAACTGATGTTTAGAGCCTGTGCTGCAGGAGAGAGGGGGCACTCCTAGAGCCAGTTGTAACTGGTTGGAACCTCCTCTCCCCTTCTTTGTTACCACACTCCAAAACTGAGTATGAGTACAAGGAATTTTCCCCCACAATTTGGAACACTTAGAGACACTCTATACTGAACCATACTTGTAACTGGACACAGAATGCTGCTGGAGGGACTCACCAGGAACCGCCTTGCACCGCTGCTGCTGTGCTGAATCTTTTACCTGCTAGGTCACTTGGAGGAACTGCCACTGACTACATACCCTTTGTACTGGCCCTACCACACTGTGCCCCCCTTGTGTCCTCCAGAGGCTTGGTGCTGTGGCCCCTGTTCCCCTGCCATTTTTGTTGCTTCAACACTGGAAGAACGCTCTTATGTCTCCAAAGCATGAGGACAGTGCTGTGTTTCGAGGCCCTGGTGCAGGAGCCTAGCACCTGGTGAGCGCTCCACCTTTTCTGCTTAAAGCTCCTGGTGAAGTGATTCATTCTTCATTTTACGCTTTGTAAAGTGCTTTGCGGCTGCCAGAATCACCAACACGACCCGGGCCTTACCAATTTCAAGCATGCCGGAGATGTGCTGTCCCTGGTACCCCCAGGGCACCCCACGTGAATTCAGGGGCGAGCGTGCTTTTAACGTGCCCCCGGGGCGAAGAACGCTCCGAGGAGTGCCCCAGGGGCACAGGCAGGTATCCACTTTGGTCCCTGTTCACCACTATGGCCCGGGCAGGCTGCAGGTGACTTGTGCACCAGGCTGGGTGCAGGCGTGTCAGCCCTCAGTTGAGATTGGGCAGGGAGGAGGCCTCATCGGAGGCTCCCCACCCCACCGGGCCACATTGTACTGTGGAAATCTGGCAGGGGGGAGACCTCATCAGAGGCTTCCCACCCCACTGGGCCCTCATTTTTGGTTGCGGGCAGTAAGGAAGCCTCATGAGAGGCCCCCGCACTGCTTGGCTCCTAATTCTTCACTCTGCTTCCCCAGGGTAGGCCGGTCGTGGCCTTGGGGGGCAGCAGAGACTTTAGGCACCCATTTAGGTGCAGGCCCCAGGAGGGGCCCCAATATTAAAACCAGAAGGGGGTGCGTGCCACCCCTCTGCCCCTCAAATCATTAAATGGGTACCGTTCTGCCCGCATCCGTGTTATGGGCATCCATGCTAACCTGTGTTCTTCATGATGTGCCATATATGTGCTGAAATTCCTTTTGTGGATTTGATATACTAATATGTTTTCTTCACTTGCCTTATGTTTTCTAATGTTCCTGGAATGTGCATTTATGATACTTTCATGAAAAGTGCATTTCTATAGTAATGCTCATCCTGACTACTGTTGATGTTGCAGCATAATGAGTAACCTGTGTGTTATATGTGACTACTGCTGATTTCTGCAGGGTTACAGCATTGTGTAATATTCTGACAACTGCTTGGGTAGCAGGGTATTACTGACATGTTGTGTTTGGTCTAATGATGTTGTGTACAATGCAGTTTATTTTTATATAACTTGGTGTTGTGTTTCCTTTGTGGTGGGGATAGTGCGTCACTTGTGTTGTGTGTGTTGTGCAAATGCTTTACATATTGCCTCTGGGATAAGCTTGACTGCTCATTCCAAGCTACCAAGGGGGTGAGCAAGGATTATTTTGGACGTGTAACTCCCTTGCCCTGATTAGAGTGTGTGGGTTCTGCCTGGCTTAGGTGCATTCCCTAGCCAACCAGAAATGCCATTTACAACAACATTCAATAAACCCTTGAAATTCACTGAAAAAAACCAAAGGTTAATGAGACGGTATAGTTGGGGAAGGTAATAATATATTTAAATAAAACACCTTAGAAATAGATTAGAGGTGTTAAAGTTAGGTGACATTGTCAAGTACAAATACCATTTTCAACAAAAATAGTCTAAAAGGCACCAGCTACATACATATCACTGAAAAAAACTATAAAGTGAATATATGTTGTTTCCAACCATGCACTGCTTATCACCTCATATATTACATCATTCATGACTGATGACATGAGACAATCATTGTGACACCATCCAGTTGGAATAGGAGGAATAAAGCAATCAATGAAGCACTCTGAAATAATTCAATATGCTACAGGTAAGGATAATTTTCTTTTCACCCTAATGTGATTAAACACTTAGGGCCTCATTAGGAGCCTGGCAGATGGGAAGACCTGTCTGCCGGACTTCTGATGGTGAGGTTGCCGTCACACTGGCTACCATTAGGACTTTGCTGCTTGGAAGGCTGGGTGAAACCGAGGTTTCTGCCAGTCAGCATAGCGGGAACGTGGGGGCAGCATTGTCTCCGGCTCGTATCGATGGCAATGCTGTCACCTGCAGGGTGCACCAGCACCTTTACAATGTTCACTGTCTTCACAGTTGGTCAGGGTGCAGTGCAGGGGCCCCCCTGTGGCCCCCTGCATCTGTTCTCTGCCAGCCTTTCCATGGTGGTAAAAAGGGGCCGAGAACCTGGTCATAATTATCTCTGGCTGATTCTTACCTGCACCCGCTGTCAACCTGTCGGGATCACGATCCCTGCAGAGATGGTGGAACCCTGGTGGTCTACAGCCAGGGTCTTAGTGTGGCGGCCGGACTGCCACAGCTGCAGCGGTCCTGAGACTGCCGGGGTTTAAGAACGCCAGCTTCATAATGAGGCCCTTAAATACTTCACAGGACCCACATTTATAAGTCAAGAGTTTGAGAGATATACATTTGCCACTGTAAAGGCACACTTTGTAGTTTATTAAGATAAAATACACACATTCCTGAGATAGGCAATTTTGATAGTTTTACCTGTTGTCGATGGTATTCTATTCGTAAGACTTTCCATGCAATGTTTTGGTATTTAGCATTTATTTAGTATTTGTCATTTTAGAAGACAATAATTTTGATGCAATATTCTGGTGTCACGATATTGTGCTTCAGGATATTTCATCATAGCACCATTGGCAGAAAGATCATGAATATTTGTTGTTTTTTTAAAGTAAAAAGTAATTGGCTACACATACATTTGAAAATCTTTATGTATTTTGATATTAATTTTTCACATTCCTATTCAAGGTATATCCTTCAATGTCTCGGCCTTTCTCTATATTGGCCTAATGGATTTGTGATGGAAATCCCTCATTATTGACAATGTAAATGCCAAGCTGACAATATGAACAGACTGAACAGAATTCATTAGTAAGGAAGTATATAGAACATGTGTGTATTATATTTTCCATTAACAGTTCACCAAAGACTAAAATAAATCATGAAAATGGATTTACATAAGATTTAAATCTATTTTGTTGCTGCAGTGTGTTGTCCTGAGCTGTACTGAAAAAATATGTACTGCCTGATTTCTTTGTAGAAGGGTAATATGCTTTGTTCCCTTATGAATAATAGCTTTTCAATGCTTTAACCTTGGATCAAAAAGAAGTACTTTATGTTTGCACTCATTGCTGGTGCTTCAAGAAAAAACAATATGGAGAGACTTTTCACATAACCCTTATAATGGGTGACCCTGTCGTTTTTTCAACAGAAAATATATATGTATTACATTAGCAGATCTGAATATGTAGTGTATTAGTAATAATAATAATATTAATAATAATAATAATAATATTAATACTATTATTATAATAATGATAATAGTAGCAATAATAATAACTATTATAGGAGTAATGGTATTAAAAAAAGTAATTAAATGTGATTCTCTTGACACACAGACAAATCCCTAGTTTTCTTATTGTTAACTTTGAATTTACAAATAACAATTATAATTTTACTGTTAGTAATTTTACAACTGTGGAGACTCCACACTCGCGTAGTAGTTACTAGTAGCAAAATCACACTGGTAGATTGATAATACCAAAACAGTAGTAAAGTGTAAGTTTACCTAGGTGAATCATGCCCATAGGCTGTAAGGGCTGTCATTTAGGTAAACCAAAACCCTGATTGGGTGAGGGACAACAGCTTAGAGTACGAAACTTAGAGATCAGTGTATCAAGATAATTGATCTTGTAACAAAAAACAACTAACAATCACATTTAAAGATAATTGTTGAAAGGGTCCTATTCCTCACATTTAAAAAGCTAAAAATGCATGATTAGTCTAAACATCTTCAAATCAATAATTAGAAAAGGAAGTCAAACAGCAGCAGTACAAATGCCATGCAAAAGTTGGATTTTTTAGAAATACATAATAAGCATCTTTTCTTTCAGTATGTTGCACACAGGTGCAGATTTACTAACACTTTGCTCCAGGTTTGCATCACAAAAATGATGCAAACCACATCAAAATATTTAATTGGTATTTACTTTCAAGTGCAATAACATAACTAATGCTAGTAAGTTGCTGAAAAGTAATGCAAAGCAGGGTGATGTACTGCTTTGCCTTACTTTGCAAGAAGCAGGAGTTTCATGGGTGCTACATGAGCACTCCCATGAAATCACCCAAGGTTTGTGACACAAACACATGTTAACAATATTAAACATGGTTTTGCCTCTTTTAGGCAGGTGCAGAAAATATAAATTATAATATTTATCCTAACATTTCTGACTTTGCATGTGTGCTGCACTGTACAGCACATATCCTAAGTGGAAAAAAGTTTTACATTTTGTATAGGTGCAGTATGCTAGATATAATGCAGGCAGCTTTGCATTATGGTGGAAAAGTGTGTGTGTCTGTGTGTGGATGATGGGAGGCAGCCTGATTCTGCATCAGTTCTAGGAAGATATATTACACTGTTCTGCCCTCTGACTCAGCACAGCACAGGAACTTTGGGTGCTTCACTGCAGTGTGTGACAACTTTGTAAATCTGGGCCTTTCAACTTATGGGCTCCTCTGCCCATTGTTACTGCTCTTTAATTCCACCAAGTTCAAATATTTTTGAGACACGTTTTCAGCTGTGTAGAATCGGAAAGAAACGTTACACACTGCTAACTGTGTTCACAAACAGACATATCCTTTGCAAATTCATAACCTTAGAATTAGTTCACAAACTGTTCTCTCCTGCTCAAATATTATTTTTTATTATTAAAAAAAATATTTTTTTCCAAAACTTGAAATTAAAACAACCACAATTGGTGACTGCTCCTTTAAACTTTGCTTTTGGGGTTCGTGGAATCAATATTGGTTCAGAGAGGTGAGATGCAGAGGAACTACTTCACTTTGGTGCATCTTCAGTAGTCTGCTCTAAAGAAAGGAGGAAGAGAAGGTTGTTTATGAAACTGAGGATGATAACCTTGCTAGTTGAACTATTGTTAGAGGTAAATAACTATTCTTCCACAGAGTGAGGACCAAAAACAAAAGAAGGAAAGTCAAGAACAAGAACCCCACACCCTCCAGGAGATGGGAATTAGGGACCAATTCTCAAATCGAAATACTTTTTTCTTTCATCCAAAAGTATATGCCCATGTAATTAGGATCTGATAGATAAGACTAGAAACATAATTTTGAGATATTACCAGAAATAGTTACACCCAATTCATTAGCTTAGAAATATTCCATAGTGTTCAAAAAAACACTTTTAGATGTCCTAACCATCAATTCTGTGGTGATAAAGCTAACAGTAATATAAGTTTAAGTAGATCTACCGACTGAGTACATATAAAAAATGTCCTGGTTCCAAATGAACTAAGCTGGATTTATGGATCCTGAGACGTCCAGGATGATCCTAGAGCACACAATGTAAGATCTAACTCATTCTGCTCACCATGTTGTTCTCTTTAGAGCTCTTTTCTATTTTTTTCACCATTGCCAAATATGTGTTTTGAGTAGACCTAGGCCGAACTCACGGAGTTTAATTTAGCTGAATTCCAGTCTGCAGAATTCCATGGAGTTACATTTAAGAGTTGTGCGAGCGGGCAGAATTCAGGCACATCGTGCCGCTCACACTGATTTTTAGTGCCGGGAGCTTGTTTTGCATTGTAAAATCAGCCCCATGTGTCACGCCAGAGGCTGGTACATCTTTCTGCCGGTCAAGTACATTTTGTACTCAAGCAGTAGCTTTCTCAAAATGACTGTTCGTGACTGTTGTAAATGCTTGCGCTGATAAATCTTGCCAGGAGGCATTCTAGCACCTGGAAATCACACAAGAGGATGCACATTCTCACTTGCTCTTGCCAACTTAACATTGGTGAGCTGCGTGTGGGGAAAAACTCTGCCATACTGCTGTTGATGGAGTTTTCCCAGGACTCCGTGCTCCAACGGGAACGTGGAGTGGGCAAAACTACCGGAACTCCACTGGCAGAGCAGACTTTTTCACCCACCCCTAGTTTTGAGCAAGGGTTGCTTTCTTTGTGCAATGGCACTAAAACTGGTGAATTGTGAAAGGTTTCTGGCTTTTCATGTTTCCAGGGATTTTCAAAGGTATTATGTGATTTATTTAATTTCCAACTTCCATTGAGCATGGCTTTTGGCCAACTGAGGGTTGAGTGGAACGCTTGTCCATTAGTCATGATGGGTGACACTGCTCACAGATGAAGGTTAGGTCCTACAGGTACTGTGTTGAAGCCTTCCTAAACCCTCCAGCTATGTCAAGAGGGTTGGCCATCCGTGAGGGGTTGGCTTTATTGTCCTCTGCCAACCTGGCATCGGTGGCCTGCAATGTTCTGCATGGCCATAAGTCCTGTACAACAGGCTTTGGCTACAAGGCCTAAGGTTTGGTTCTGTTCCCAAACAACTGTGGGTGGCCACACCACCCCTGAACAAAAGGACTGGGCCACAGACCATGGTCTTTGGCCTGCTCCTCAGTTTTTCTTTTATATTCAAAGATCCTACTTTGGAACTGGAAGTTGAGGGGAAGCATAATTTCTGGGTACTCTGACTCCACACGCAGAAATGGCTGTCATCAGTGGAATACTTTTCTTGCAGCAGCAAATCAGTTCACTCTGATCCATGGTACCAACTTTGCAACTACGCAGTTGAAGGGGTTTAAAATGTCTTCATTCACAAAGTATTTGAAAATCCCAAAAATCAGATATGTAGCAAAGTGTTAGCCATTTAGTGGGACACTTGGAAAATGTTTCATCTAAAAAACTACTGCACAGATTTACACCAAGCCAATATCTATACACTTTATGAGTCATACTTTCATATCAAGTTTGGTGCAAATGCAATTCACCCAGCAGTTTCAGGTGAAGGAGAGTGCAAAACTTCTAATCAGAGGTAAAATGGGAAACCACATGTTTTTCATCTCCCCTGACCTTTTTTCCCTGCAAGAAAATTGATCGGCATGCCTAAACAAAGCAGAAAACACCTCGGGCCTGATTTATGAAAGGGTTGTGCAACCTTTGCATCATTTTTTGACGCAAAAGCAGTGCAAACTTACAAAACAGAAAGACAATGGTCCAAGGGTGCCTGTGTTGAATGCAGGATTGTTTTTGTACAGGAAGGGACACCTTGCTGCACAAAAATAATCCTAGAAGGCTTATTTCGTCTTCCTGTGTGTGTTTCTGCCGTACACATAGAAAGAGGACAATTGAGGAGAAATAGTCATATTTCTCTGCGGTTCGACTCACCTGGGGAGGTGTAAGGTTTTGGTGCATCCCCAGGTTTACAAGGATGCATCAAAATCAATTGGTGTTGCGTGGGAACACCCACCTCACTGCCTTCCTAGCAGAGAGTAAATCAATGCAGTGATTTGTGCTGCTTTGCCTTAATCCATGTTTATAAGGCCATCCAAAGCCACATAAAGGGGCTTTGCGTGGCCTCATAAACATGATTTAGTGGTGAGTGCCTTTGTTGCATCACAAAAAGTGATGCAATAGTAGCACAAGAATATCATAAATAAGGCCCCAAGTGATTGCCAAATTTGGTGCAAGTCAGTCCAAGATGGTAAAAGTTAAAGGCAAATAAAAAAATTCCCATCCTATGGAAAGTGTAATTGAACCATTACTATACAGTGGTGTAAGTTATATACATTTTTTCACTTGAACATCAGTGTTGTTTTGGTTTTAGGGTTTTTGTTAAACATAAGCATTTGCTAACATATAGCTGAAATGTTATTACTATACACTATAACAATACTTTAACCTTTTTTTTGTTCAGTGCATTTATGTTTTTAATTTTAAGGTAAGATCTTATTAGCATAGCAAACTATTATCTCACTTCACCCATTGATTTTGTCATTGAATTTCTGGGTTTTTATGATCACATTCACCCAACTCCCCCACTAAAAACAGCTTTTGGCTGTGCCCAACGGTGAATGCTTGCAGTGCTTGCCTTCTGATAAAGCCTATACCCGACCCCTACTAATAGCAACCTCTTGCCATGAAATTCTTTTGCCTGTGCACAGCAAAGGGTTTTCCACAGGGCCTGACCACCGGACAGCTCCTGTGGCCACCACAAAATAGGTGCCATACTCAGCCCCCTGTATCTACACAGATGATGGCCATGACCTATGGATAACTCCCTGTGGGTACCCAACCCCGAGCAGTGCACAGCATTCATCCATGCATCACACAGGGTTGGACACTTTGGAACCATCTTTGGCCACTGCTTCCTTCCTTGCTTGGTTGGAAATTTTTTGCTTCCATATTTTAGACTAAATCCCAAGGTTCATCCCCCAATCAATCCTGATTTTACTATCTGACTTGCTTTCCATCACTGTCGGCCTCAAAAGACCTGAAGGACCCAGTCTAACATGAGCAGTTGACAGCGGTCAGTGCTTAACATTTTTTGGCACTATTTTTATTTAAAAGTTTAAAAACGTTCTCAAAATGTTGTCATGTTGGTGTCATTTAATTTATTAACACATATTCTGTTTTTCAAATTGGTATAGGATTTTTCTTGTGCTGTGTTTTGCTTAATTACTGTTTTGGAATTGCATGAATATATTACACATTGCCTTTAAGTTTAGCCTGTCTCTCTTTGCCATAGCTACCATGGGGTTGAACTCAGGTAAATTTAGAGACTTAAATGGTTTACCATGGTGGGATTATGGCTATTGCTACAGGTGGGTTATCCCCTTAACTAAAACCCCTGTTTCATACAATATCAATATTTAGTATTTAATGAGACATCTAAAGAAGACTCTTTCAAGCAGTCAGCAGTTTCTGTATACTGATGGTGCTTGCAGAAAAATGAAAAATATGAATATAGATTTTGACATTAGCCACTCTACAAGAGATGTTTATAGTCCAAAATAAGAAGCACATGGCCAAAAGCTGCACACAGCCTGATAATATGCTAATGATATGGCAAACCTCATCCACTATTCAGTGTAAGCATTCGGTTTCCTGACTTTGAGCCCAAGGGGAGCTGCTAAGGAATATGATTTAGAGATCCTGAATTCCCTCATGTCAGATAGGTCGATGAAAGCTAACTTTCTGACATCAAAAAGATGAGAGGAGGAAGGGCTTGTCAGAGCACACAGAGACAAAAGAACAAGCTCTTCATTAAGTCAGAACATACCTTTGGTAAAAAGAAAACATTATAATCACCAGTCCCTCAGGTAGAAAAAACACATTCCATAGATCACCAATAATTATAGTTGATGAACAATTCATGGCTGTCAAGTTCTTGAAAGCGGATAGTCTCTTTCAGCTTGATGGGAGTACACTGTATGGACTGCATAACCAGATAACATCACATGAGGGGATCAGAGACTAAACCCATTGTCTAGGCAGATCAAAATAGCTAAACAACTTGGAGGCATAACATTTTACCTTATTAATCTCAGCCCATGCATTTCTTGACCACTTAGATGCATCAGTTGGCACCTTAAGAGCCATACTTATCAACCCAAAACAATCCTTGCCCATAACAAGTCAACAATTTTGAAAGGTCTACCAGTCATTGAAAAGATACAGCATTTTTCACAGCAGGAGAAAACATATTTCAAATATCAGAAGTTAAATTTGAGAACAACTGTTTTCGCAGAGGCAGTATCAGCACCAGTATTTAATGCTGTATAGCTACAATTAACTGAGAACTAGTAATTTCAAAAACCAATCAACCAGATCTGATCCAATATCATCAGGGACGGTGGTAGAAAAGTAGTCTCTTCCAGCAAAAATTGAGTGAGAATGTCCACCTGATAAAGTAACCAGAATGGGAAGTAGAGAATAATAACATAGAACCTTTGACCACTGAAAACAGAGATAAGCCAACCTTATAGTCACTGCATTAGGTTCCTAGAAATATCTGCTGTGATCATAGGTTTTGAAAATGAATCCATCTATAATTAGACCACCCCTTGCAGACCTGATGGGAATATATCTAACATGAATGGGAATTCCTAAGAATGGACACATACTTTGCTTTGATTACAGTTTAGCTTTGTGTACCTCAGGAATATGTGAGATCTGCAAAGAGTTTTTATGACCGCAAAAAATGTAGCCTAGCTATCTGCAACTAGAATGTAAAGGGATGTTGAGTATGTCCCCACCTCCCAAGTGTAAAAGAAACCAGCCATTCCATTGTTCATCCTGATGAGGAGAGGGGAAGGTCTATGCATTTCATTCTCTTGAAGATTCTTGTGATTAGGAAGAGATTACAGAATCTAAGGATGCTTAGAGGTCAGATATGAAAGAAGAAAGGCCCAACTATTCAGGTTCATTGTTTTGCTAACCACCCAAATGTATGACTAAAACAGTATTCCTTATTAGCCATTTTACTAATTAGAGGTGTAGTAAAATGTTATTTTCTTGGGTAAACAGCCAATATGTTGATATAAACCAAAATATCAAGGGCAATGATGTTGTACTAGCTACTGGAATGTTGACATTTTCAGCAATAGATGATTGAGATCTAGAAGCATATCTTACAATGCCATACAGCAACCTTCTGACTAGTACTGTAGGACTGATAACTGTGCTGAAGAGCAATGTTTTACTACACCTTGTCATCTCTGGCTCTCTATCATTGAATGATAGTCTTGAAAGGCTTGAGGGATCAATAAGAGGATGACAAGACTCAATGTCCATAGTCATAGCTGTGAACAGGAATGATTATACCCTTGCTGAGCTGAGGGCAAGCCTTTCAATTTAAAATAAACATAAAACAATTGATTCCTACCATAGTCCCATGGGGTGCATATGCATGTCGATGCAATAGATCATACGTATGAAGACATACATTTATTATATACCTTTGTCACTTGTGCCAATCAATATATTAAAAAGTGCATATGGTACACTGCTTATAGGTGCAGTATGTCAGTGGTTAACATATGATATATATACAGTGTGACTATCTCTGAACTCAACATATCAGTCCAGCACAAAATGCTGGTCTAGTTACCACAACTTGTTACAAATGATCTCAACATAAGTTTCAATGTTTTGAACCACAATGCTAAATGTAGTGAATCTCTTCAGGACCAGAACTCAATCTGACCCGGCACCTAGAATTAAATATAAAAGAGTGCCCACTACCCCATGGGCCTATTCAGTCTGTACTACTTAATAACCGGAATGAAAAAACACATACCTCACAGTTGTGTATGACTGGCCTATAAGTTAGGTCTCCTACCAAGATATCCAATTTCTTCCCTGTAGCATGTGTCACCACGTCTTATACGCCAGTGTGTCAGCTAAAAGAAGAGGTACTAGCATAGCCACTGACCAACTTAGGCCCATATCTCAGGAAAAGTTGTGCATCAGCTCCACTTTTTCTGCGCCCCCTAGGTCACCTAACAATATCACGGCGGTCAATAGCATAGTAGCATCAACATTTTTGTTGCTATTGTGGTGCTTTACTACACTAGCGTAAACATTTTTGATGCCAGTGTAGCAAAGTGCAAGGAGGCCCATCGGTTTCTTTGGGAGCATCATTTTAACACCTGCTCTGAGCATGCATTAAACATTATGCCAAAATGGCACAGTGAAATCTGTTAAATTTCACTGAGCTATTTTTGTGGGCCTCCTAGTGCCAGAATGCCCCACTTGCATACATTATGCCAGGTGCAGACTAATGTGGCGCAAGGGTTTACGAAGTAGTCCAATGCATGCATGGTACCACTTTGTAAATATGGTGCATGGAAAAAGCAACTTTAGCACTGCCTTAGCGTCAAACAAATGACACTATGACAAATATGCCCTTAGTGTGCACTAGCCAGCAAAAGGGAGGTGAACCAGATATCAAAACCACAAATGTGTACTAAGTCACAAACAATCTGTGTAATAAACCACCCAAACAATTAATTAAATGGTGAATCAATTCTATGGCGTGCAACCCGATGTAGAGAAAATAACTTCTCAATTGTGCTAACCAGGCTCATTTTGGCATCCCCAAACCTAATGCGAAAGCCGTAGGAGGTGAAACATGTACATACAGAGGGTCCCGACTACAGACTTCACCAAAACACTGCTTACTGCAAATGCAGTTCCTGTCAAAGCGGAACCTCACACAGAACACATGTGTGGACAAGCCATAGCATTACTCATGTATAAAGGATCGGGTGATACTAGATGTGCAGTTGTGGGGCTCTAAAATAGGAAACAACTAGACTGTTAATCAAAGGTGCCATCTTAGGAGGGGTTAGCACATGCTAACACAGTACCGAGACTGCAGGTAGAAGACTGCACCAATAACCATGGTGGCTATCTTACAATGGAACATATCAGAAACCTATTTGCTCATAGACCAATGCCTGGATCATGCAATGTGTGTGTGATCATCTTCCAAAATCTCAACAGTCAATCCATTATCCATGTCTCTACAAGTATCTTAATGCGCACACTATTTCAGGTACTCCCCATATCACTAAAAAGATGCACTCCTTTTTGTGTGATCCCTGGACTCCCCTTTGCTGGATGGTGAAGTCGTGCTGAAACCAAGTCACCACCCCCATTATATGTTGCTAGGCAACTTCGCACAGAAACATGTTAAAACTAATTGAGAATGGTATGTATATAGTCTTGTGAGGAATACAGCAAACAGTATATGTGGCCAAAAAGATGCAGACAGATGCCATTGTGCAATGTGATCTCTATATTTCGCAAAGGGTAGCAGCTACAGCTCTTAGTTCACAAACATCATTCAATCCATGAGTTGTGCATTAGAGGCGGTCCATCCACAGATATTACCAAAGGTTGAGCAGTTCATTAAAATGCTCTCCTATGGAGTCCAATCTGGCCACTTCCACCACATACCACTTTATCATTTCCTCTGTCCGGCTGAGCTCTGTGAAATGTTTAACCAGTGGTATCTTATTCTGCTTTGATGCTGACAAATCCTCTGCTTCACCACTGCAGTTTAGCCCACATACATTAAATCACAAGAACAAATCATGACATATATTATGTTCCTAATATTACAGTTAGAAAATCACAGTAATTCAATTTGCTGCTTTACTAATTCAATTCTTTTTGTGCTGAACGTGAATCTGCACGATTGTCATTTCCCACACCTGAAGTGACTCCTGATGGGCAGTAAACCTCATGCCTCAATTATAGTTTGTGGTTTTTGAGGTTCCCTATGTGCTCACACTACATGATCTGTGATGCTTTTGCTCCTCCTATAGGTAAACGTCAGGCTAGTGTTGATGACATCCTGTATAATGTACCAATATCTGTTGATAATTTTGGTGATAGTGTTACTAGCTGGGTTGTAGTTTGTCACTATGATCAATCATGTATTGTTCATACTGGGCCTCTCTATGTTGGCGAGGAGGGTTTCTCTCAGGCAATATCATGCTCTTTTAAGTGTGCAATGCACTATTTTCTTTGGGTACCCTCTTTTGATTAATTAAATAGATTGGTGACCTGCTTCACTAAATTATTCTGATTTCAACATGTAGCACCTCTGGACTTGGAGGAATTGTCCATAGGGCAAATTGTCCTTTAAAAATCTTGGGTGGAAAATGTTGTATGCAAGTAAAGAGTTCCTATCAGTGAGGGTTCTTTATTAAATGGTATATATGAACCCCTCATTATGTTTAACCAGTATACCCAAGTAGTTAATCAGTATTTTACTGTATTGTTGTGTACATTTCAAATCTGGATCTTGTATGCTCAACCATTGTACAAACTGAAAGAGATCTTGGCTATTCCCATTCCATATCATAAACACATCATCTATAGATCTTCTCCTATTTTGATGTTAGATCTATATGGTTCGGAGCAGGAAATAACCTTTTTAGTTTCAAAATCAGCCACCAGCAAATTAGCTATACTGAGAGCAAAGCATGATCCCATTGCCACACCCTTCTTTTGTAAACAATAATCCCCCTTGATCAAAAATAGTTCTTACTCAAAGCGATCTTACTTAATTGTGTAAGGAATTCTATTGGATAGTTTTCTTTGATGTCAAGTTCAAGCATTCTGTGTATAAAGTACAGGGCAGTACTTTGTGGAATGGTGGTATATAATGACTCAATGTCTAGAGCTATCAGTGCATGTTGCTTCTCATCAAAATCAGTGTTTTCAATGCATTTGTTATAATCCACACTATCACTGACATAAGAACTAATCCAAGATACATGTTGATTGAGATATTGGTCCACATATTTGCAAAGTGGTTCAAGGACTAACTCACATCCTGAGATGATGGGGCATCTTGGTGGATTATGGCTATCTTTGTGCATCTTACATAATGTATATATCATTGGGGTCCTAGGGTAAGGTTTATTCTGGAATGCATGTTCCTTTTCTGTTATGTATCCCAAATCTAGACCAATGTCTGTTAGGTATGTCACCTCCACATGGATCTCCTCGAGTGGGTTATTTTTTAATTTCATATAGTGCTCTTCTACCTGACACTGTGCCATAATTTCCTGCTCATATTTCACTATGCCCTGTATAACAATGGTTGCCCCCTTATCTGCAGGTTTGATTGTAATTAAGTTATTTTTGCTTAAGCTCACAAGTGCTGCTTGTTCTTCTCATGTCATAAAACATAATGTTTTCCTTTTTGTTTGAATTTGCTTCATTACTAAATTTTCAAAGGCAGGAATCACTGTTGACATAAGATGTGCCAGAGGATAGAATGTAGAAGACAATCTAAGATCAGGAGTTTTTTCAGTCTCGTTAGATTGTTTGTTTTCAAAATAGTTTCTCAATCTGTATTTTCTGAAGATTTGAAATATTTCAGTTTTAATTTTCAAATAATCAGGGCAGTCAGTTATTACAAAACCCAACCCTCTCTCCAGCACCTTTCTCTCATTGTGGTCAAGTATATATGATGAGATATTAAAGATCAGGGAGACAGATGTGTGCTGATAATCCCCGTCCATATTCACCACTTATTACTTTGGTTCCTGGTTTGTCTCTTCCCGGTTGATACTGACCTGTGTACCAGCCCTGTCCCTCCCTCTACCATTACCCCTGCCACTACCCCTCCTCTGTGTGCTCTGTGGACTACCAGGCCAAAAAATGGTGTGATGGTGGAGGGAAGGAATGTGTTTGTCCAGATCTACTGATGCTTAGTTCCTTTTGGTCATCTGAACTGCCTGATTGTCAGAGAATGTTATTGGCTTTTTGCGTGTATGAATACACGACCTTGCTTTATCTTTGTAGGCCTTTTCAATTTTCTTGCCAGGGCTTATAGAGTAGAAATCATTAATACTCTATTTAAGTTGTCTAATAAAGCTTTCCCATTTTCCACGACATTGGTGTTTCTGATCTTTTCTTCCAGTTCATCTATTTGTTTTTTAATTGCAGTTAGTTCTTCTAGGGCTCTATCAGTCACTAGGACTATCCAGTACCTGCAGCAATTGTTTGAAACAAAAGCTAAAGTTCTTTCTGAACTTTTCATTATGCATAAAGATGGTAGGGATGTTCTTTACTTGCAATCCCAATGGGATATCAGCTTTTAAGTATTCTTTGAGTGGCTTCCCATGCAATTCAGTACACATTGCTTGTCTATCCTAGATATCCTGAGCCACATTAAGTAGAACAAGGGCTTATTTTGACAGTATTTTCAGCAAATGTTGGGTGTCTTTTCATATTGAATGGCTTATACCTTGTCTGGTGTTAGGATTTCATTTAGTGTTGCATTGAAGGTAGGCTTCATGCAGCAGAGATTGAGCTGGTTTTGGGCTGTCTGTTTTCTATCAGGTATGAGTGTTCTTGTTCATTTGCACGTAGGTATGATGCCACAATTCGATTGATTTGTCATGAAGGTGCCTTTGCACCTAAATGTGTTTGTTCACTTTTAGTCTTGTTTACACTGGTACATATATTTTTACACCGAAATGTTTCTAAATAGTCCTGTAATTATTGGACCAAGAGTTTTTTTGCATCCCATGTTCTGTTGCACCTAAATATGTTTTTCTACTTTTTATTTGGACCAAGCACAGTTATGCCCTCTTATTTTGTACTCAAATTAGATTTTGCCCCTACATATGAGCTGGCACCTAACTGTGTTGTTGCTCCACTAAGGCCCATATTTATACTTCTTTAACGCCGCATTTGCGCAATTTTTGGACGCAAAAGCAGCGCAAACTTCCAAAATACAATTGTATTTCGGAAGTTTGCGCCGATTTTGCCTCAGTATAAATATGGGCCTAAGGGGCATATTTATACTCTGTTTGACCCGAATGTGCGTCAAACATTTTGACACACATTCGGCGCAAACCTTACACCATATTTATGCTATGATGCCCCACCCCGCGAAAGTCAAAATTCCTCTGTGTGCGTCATTTTCTGGATGCGGGAAACAGCCTTGCGTTAATGACATGCAAGGTAGGCCTTCCCGTCCAAAAAATGTCTTTAAGGCGGGTGCCCCTTATTTATACTCCTGTGTCATTTTGACGCACAGGGGGGGGCGGGCCTTAAAAAATGGCGTCCAGCCTGATGTGTGCCGTTTTTTAACGCCTGGGTGAGGGCAGGCGTTAAGGGACCTGTGGGCTAATTTCCATGGTCTCTGACCATGGAAGCAGTCCACAGGTGCCCTTCCCTGCCCCCTCCGACACCCTCTGACACCCCCACCCACCCCTGGAGGACACCCATGGATGGGGGGACCCCTCCCAGGTAAGTACAGGTAAGTTGAGGTAAGTATTTCAAAAAAAATAATTTGTGGCATGGGGGGGCTAACTTGGGCCCCCCTACATGCCACATTGCCCAATGGCCATGCTCAGGGGACAGAATTCCCCTGGGCATGGCCATTGGGCAGGGGTGCATGACTCCTGTCTTTGCTAAGACAGGAGTCATTTCAATGGGGGTTGTGCGTCAAAAAAAGGCGCAAGTCCGGTTAGAGCCATGATTTTCTACTCTAACCTGACTTGCACCATTTTTTGATGCACAACCCCCATTTTCCCCTACGCCGGCGCTGCCTGGTTAGAGTTGTTTTTTTTTTACTCTGACCAGCCGGATAATGTCAATCCATAAATAAGGCGCCTACCTGGTGTATTGGAATGGCGTTAGCCGGCGGTAAATGTTTTGACGCAAACCAGCGCTGGCGCTGGTTTGCGTCAACAAGTATAAACAGTGGCCAAAGTGTTTGCTCATCTGTGTTCATTTTGTTTTGAAAGTTATTTGCACCTTAATGGTTTGCATTCCTAAATTAGATTTTTGTACGTAAGTATGATTTTTGCTTCTACAAATATTCCATCAGTCATAACGGATGTTGCAGCAAGAGTTGTCTTAAACATAAGTGTGGTGTTGCGCATGATTGTGAATTGTTCCTAGATATGATTGGGGCTTCTAAATATGTTTACAAACCCCTGTAACTGTTAGATAAATTGTAAATTTGCTCCTATGTGTAATTTCACATTTAAAATATAGTTTGACTCTAAATCTGAGTCCACAATTCTGATTACTTTGTACCTAAAAATAATTTTGCTCATCATTATTATTTTTGTACAAAAATGTGATTCATGCTAATAGTTTACCCCACTCAGGCTCATGTTCTACCACGGTTTATTTTGATACTTATATACACCTTTTATACTTGACGTAACATCTTACATTCGCATTTTCTCAATGCACTGAGTAGTAAGACATGGATACAGTCTTTGACTGTAGTATATAGTGTATGTTTTCCTAACGCTGCTGTTTTGACCACAAAGCTTAAAACAATTAGTGATTCATCAGATCAGATTCCACGAATGCTGATATCTTAGAGATTGTTTTCCCACTGGCCTATCCCACAGAGCCCACAGAGAATATCTACAGTGTTTGACCTGCAGCACAGAGGCTATAATACCAGTACGACTGCTGCAAGGGTTAATGCAATTGCACATACAACTATTTGTGTGTGTTTGTATGCTATAAACATGCATATCTCAGCAGTGGGCACATTACCTACGCACGATGTTTTTCTCTTACTGCAGCCTCTTGCATGCAGGTTTCATCTAGATTTCTTTGTTTAGATACTCAGCCTGTGAACTACTGTATGGGGATTTAACTTCTAAACTTCAGGAGAACATTTATTTACAACTTGATCAAGTCATTTTGCTATCAACAATTGAGCTTAAGCTCTTAGTTCTGGCATTTCAGTGTGTGATGCAAGTCCTAATAGGTGCATCCCAAGCAGTGCTTAAGATGAGCCAGTGGTTGCAAGTGCGCCCACTAGCACTCATTTTAGGGACCATTCTTTTAGCACACTTTGATCCAGAGCAAGAGAGAGAAAATACAGAAAGTGGAAATAAGGAGGAAGATGAACAAACTGTGACATAAGAACAAAGCAGGGATTAAAAAGAACCTGCAAGAATGAAACAAGGTGGCAGGGAGTGACTGGTGGGGCATTAAAAAGGCACAAGATGTAATCGCAACTATGCAGCCTTAATTTTCAGCACTTTGACCTTCAACAGTGCAAGCCAGAAACTGCTGAGAAAAACTGTGTGGCACTTGTATTTTTACAAACTAAGCAGTGACCCTAGGAGATTTCGAAACCTTTTAATACTGGGTGTTAGTGCATAGTTCAAGTCAAGCCATTGCAGTGCGCAGGTACTAAAACACAGGAATATCATTGTCTCAAAGTTCTTTCACATCCAATTTTTAACTTTATTTCTCTTTTTGCTGACTGTCATGGTATTATCTCCTCAATTGACTCTACATTTCACAGTTTTCCCTTCAACAATCTTGAGTTTCTTCAATCGCCCTCCTTTCTTTGTACTTACAGCCTTCTCTAACTCTTCTTTTCATTTGCTATCTCTCTATTCATCCTGGTATGTGTCTGTCCCCCACAACTCACTACCATATGCACTTTACTGTGCATACTACTTTCTCCTTCTGTGTATGTTCTCCCTTGTTTTTCTCTCCTAGGTCCTTTCTCCCATTCTTCTCCACCTTGCCTAAGCTATCAATTTTTTCTCTTATCTTTCCACTTTCTTTGTCCCACGTGGGACTTCTTCTCTACTTCACTAGTTCGCTGTACCATTCTTTTTCTTTTCTAGTTTTTTGCCTTCATTTCTGCAGTTTTCTTTTTTACCCCTTCTCTCTATTATTTTCATCCCCCAATTTTCATTCTAATTTGCTTCACATTACTTATTTGTTTCATTTCCTGCCTTTTCTGTTTCTGTCTCCAATAGTTCTCCTCCTGCCTTTCATTCGTACATTCTACTCTTCTTTTTCTTTCCCCTTCCCTGTTTTTCATTTACCTCTCTCTCTTTCCAACTCCCTTTCATGTTTTCCTTATGTTCTACTTTCCTTGCATTATCTTGCTCCTTCTTTCTTTGCCGAATCATTCCTTCTTTGTTTAATTTTAACTAGTTATTATTGTATCCCATCTTGGTGAGTTCTGTGCTGATCTTCGTTCCCTGGCCCCTCAGCCCTGCCAGTTCAGGCCCTCTAGCTGGGTGTACTGATGTATCTAATAAAGAGGGTCTGTATAAATAAATTGCCAACTTACAATAGAATTCAAAAGCAAAGTCAACAACACATCAGGGGCCAGATGTAGCAAAGGTTTTTCCCCGTTCTGTGTCTATGGGAAAAAGTGTTTGTACATATGGCCCCAGGTCTCTTCTTTACAGAATACTTTTGCCACCAACAACAGCAACACAAGGTACATTCTTGTGCACAAAAGGGTTTTACAGACAGCAACATTGCAAATCTAATATACACACAAAATAGGTGAAACACGGGCAGGTGTTCAGGACTGCCTCACACAAATTCATCAGTAGTGCAAGCTTCTATTATGGACACACTACAGGTACAGCAGGTACAACAAGGCTGTAGCAGTGCAAGAGTTCCAAACAAAGAGCAATTTCAGGAGCAGCTGTGCAGGTTTCCATCACATGCAAATCAAACCAGCATGGTAAGCTTTCCAAACCCCAGAAGGCAGAGTAGAGGCTACAACTGCACGTTTCCTTCACAAAGAGGAAAGGCACAGCACAGGGACAGGTACGGTAGAAACAGCAGCAACATCTCCCTCACAAAACAGGTGGAGCACAAGAGGAAGCACTGGATGCCCCTGACAAACAAAACAGCTACAGTAGGGGAAGTAGCACAGCCCATCCCTCAAAGGAGGTGGCACAGCACTGGAAACAATCAACATGTCAAGGCTCCTTACAAAACAGGTTTAGTGATGAATGTGCAAAAGTGCTGCATACCTCCACATCACATGGGGCATAATCCAGAATTTTTCTCCAATAACATTTTGCATACTTTTATTTTAAATGTGCACCCACAATGGTAAGAAAAAAAGTATAGGTAACAGAACGAAAAGTGCTGTTGGTAAACATCTATCACTTTCAGAATGCGTTACATGACATGGATACAGGTGACGGTGGGGTTTATGCAGGCAAAATCTCTGGGATGTGTGCTGGGTATTCAGGTTTAAATGTGATAAATAATCTGAACCATCGGACACTATTACTCTGAAAGTGGCAACAAGTCCAATTTAAGTATGAACATTAGAATGCTTGCTTATGTAATCAAATTAAATGACCTATTTAGTTAGCCAAGGTAGATGGTCTCGGAAGCAAGGTAACAACAAACCATAATGTCGCATGGAATGACTAAGGAAGGGAGGTTTGGTAAGATTCACCACCCAAGAAAGAAATTTCTGAAAAGGTCTGCCAACATATTATATTTTACAACACATTTTTGGAGATACTGACATTCATAACAAAGGAAATGATCTCACAGTGCACCATGTCCTCCTGCAATGATTGTTATGTCAACAAGCTGAGCCTTGACAATATGATAAAAAACAATCAATATATTTTATTACTAATTAGTTAAAACATTGAAACCTCAAGGTGGCCTCCTGGGAGGAAATGGGACTGCTCACAGAACAGCAGTATGGCAGGGAGGAGCTAGATGTATCTCAACATCTCTTCAAAGAATAGAGGAGTACCCTGCCATGGTCTATGGTCTAAATCCATTTCCTTGGAAGAGTATTACATTTTAGTCCAAGCATAGAGAAAAAAAGATTTTGTGGCATAAAGAACAGCAGTGACTAATCAGAAAGATAGAATGATAACTGATAGGGAAGGAAAGAGGAGAGGGAGAACAGTTATGCACATGTCATTTTAGCCCTGTCCACAAAGCAATGGTTACTGCATACCATTTAGGTTGGATGAGGAACTATAAATCCAAGTGTGTAGAGGTGCATTGCAAAGTGCTTTGCAGTGCGCCACTAGCCAACAGATGAAAAGCTAAGGCCCATATTTATACTTTTTTAGCGCCGCATTTGCGTCATTTTTTTACGCAAAAACGGCGCAAACTTGCAAAATTTGCGTCAAAAAGCGGCGCAAATGCGGTGCTAAAAAATTATGAATATGGGCCTAAGTGTCTGTAAGTGGCACACAGTAACTACTCAGTGTCACACAGCCAGCCCTTCCTTTAGGCAGAGACACCTGGGCAGCTCAAGTCTCCACATAGGCTGCACCCAGGATATTTTCCTTACGCAGCCTCCACAAGCAGGCTGGCTTTCTGTTTTCCATCATGCTCCTCAAAGTGGGTGTGAAAGTATATTCCTTCATCCTCATTATTATAAGGTCAAACTTTAAAAAACACATAAAAGGTAGAACCTGGCTACTAAGACAGCAGGGATTATAAAGATCCTAGTCATTGACATCCTTTCTACAGACTGTGCTCAGACTTCAAATGAGAACATTATGCTATCAACATTTTATGGATGGTGGAGTCATGAATACTCTGTAGAGGTTCATGCTGGAAGAAAAAACACTAAATAGTCAAGAGGTGAATGAGGGGTGGATTTAATAACTCCAAAAGGAAGAGAAGAAAAAGGGAATAGTAACCATATGGCATGTCTACTATGTGGTAGCATTACTGCTAAAATATAACAAGTGGATTACGGCTCATTGAATATATGTGTTTAGATCTTGGGGTTAAATGTTTCTTTTCAGTGGTCTGAAATATTAACACATGTTTTACATCATGGACTCCATTTAGAGTAGCTCTTAGTCATTTACGCAGCTCTCAGTCCTCTTTGAAACACATCTTCAAAACAATATCACCCCCTTCCCTGCAACTCTCCCATTTAAAGCATTAACTCATGTTAAAACAAGACATTCGCCTAAAGAATTCACCTTTTGAAACACTTTTTCCTTTATATCATTGCCGATTACATTGTCAGCTTCCATGGTACCTCTAGCCTACAAATCACCTCTTTCTCCTGAACCATTTATCTCTCTGGCAAAGCACCTCTGTCATCTAAAGCACTTCTTTCCTGTAAAATGCCTCTCTCCTCTAAAGCACCTCACCCCCCCCCCACCCTCTCCCCCCCCCCCCCCCCCCCGAACCACCCCTCTCCAGGGTAAAGCTGGGGCAGAAAATAGGCTTTGGCACCAAATTACATGCCTCTAACATGAATGGGGTAGTTAAAAAGTGTTTCATGTTTTAAAATTGGTTCAACTTTGAACGTTTTATGACACACTGTATATACATTTTGCTTACATTTTCGTTAACTGCAAGAAATGTTAGTGGTAATATCAGGGAAATCAACTGTAGGATCCGGCCCAGCAGAACAGGTGAACAAAGAGCCATAAAAAAACAGCCCACAAAGTGACCAATCAAACCAGCCCTTCTAGCACTATTGGAAAATGTCCCTCTGTAAAGCATCTCTCTCTTCTAGAGGATCCCCTCTAGAACAACCTTCTTCACCTCTAGTGCACCACACTCCTGTAAAACACCTTAATCCTGTAAAGTACTGCTAAGCACACACCCTGTGAAGCACTGTTCCTGTAAATAGTGCCTATTGCTCCTATTTAAAAGGGCGGGCGGGGGCGGCGCACAGGGAAGAGGGGAAGCAGGACTTTAATAATAAAAAAAAACTAATAAAGAAAAAACGTACCTTCTCCGTTGCCACAGCTCCTCTGTCCCTCGTCGCTCCCATCCTGCCCTGCACCAGTCCTGATGCTGCTCAGAGCAGCATCGGATTTGCTGGGAACACCCAGCCAGGGTGCTTCCAGGCAGACTGGGAGCCTGTGCAGGCTCTCTTGGACTGGAGAGAGCCTATAGCAGATGTCTGTTTGGCCGGCCCGAGACGGCCGGCCAAACACACAGACGCTCTGAAGGGAGTGCTCTCTGCACTCACTTCCGAGGCTGTCATTGCCTATGCCCCGCTCCTTTCACCATGAAGGAATATTAAACCTAGTTTATTATTCCTTTGTGGTGAAAGCGTTGCAGCATCTGCTGCTGGCAGGGGGTGATGTTCCTTAGCCCTTATAGAGGAGCCTCCCCTGCTCTTGAGTAAAGCAGGACTCTCTTCTAAAACACCTCCCTTTGGAGAAGCATCTCTGTCTTATAATGCTCTTTTCTCTTGTAAATGTCACTCTTTTGTGATGCATTCCATTCCTGTACTATACTCCTAATGTACAACACATTTTGTAAGAACATGCCACGTGAATTACCTTTTCTGTAAATAATCTCTTGAATAAAGCAACCAGCTCTTGTAAAACAACTTTAGTTAGTAAAATACCCCGTTTTAAAAAGCAATTTTCTCCTGTAAAGCACGCCGCTCCTCTAATAAACCATACAGGATAAAACACCAGAAGTTCAAAGTCACACTTGGTTAACAGGTGCCAGTTTTTTGTAGACCTGACTTTGTCCCATCTTGACATGCCCCTTTATTTACCTAAGTTTCAATACGAGAAAGGCACTAGGCAGGGTGGATGTGTTCTTAGTAACGCCCTTGTGTGCCTGTCTCTGCACAGAGGCAGTGTAGAGTCTTTGGTCAGGTTGAGCCTCCCATCATTAAGCTGGGTTACATAACCCATGGAAGACAGCAGCACTCACGCACTGGCACAGCCTGCCTAGGTTGGTACGATTTTGTAACAAATGCACCTTTGCCACATGGAGAACTAACGGCAGCAGGTTTGGAAATGGAGCTTTTTGTGTGCATGGCTTTACAAGTTAAGTTGGCCAGGAAAAAAGTAAAAGTTAATTTATTGTATTCCCTTTTTCCTGCTAGACCTCATGTTGCTTGTTATCTTCCACTGGGGCTCAAAACATTTCAGAGAGAAATCTTCTAATGAGCACAAGCCAACATGTTTACATAAAATGCATTTCAGAGCAGACCTTTCCTGAGGAGAAATAAAGTGTACACGGCCATGTGGCTTGAGCAGCAAAGTTGTGTTGTTTCAGGTTCTTAGCAGCAGTCCTTTTATTTTGGGGTGCCAAGTGTGATCTGAGTTGCAAGCCCCGTATTTTTCTTCTATATCTGATGTGCTGCCACTGCTTCCTCTGAGTCCATTGGTCACAGGGGCAGTCCCAGCAGTCACAAGGGGCAAGCTAGGGGTCGCAGCTGCAACTCCTAAATAATGTCCACGAAATTAACCCTCAGATACCAAGGGGCAGATTTAAGAAAAGTGGCGCCGCACCTAGTGTAGCGCCACTTTGCTTGCATCCCTTAGTCCCTTAGTTCCTTCCCTACCGCCACCATGGGTGTGGCATATTTAAAATACAGCGCACCATGGCGCAGAGTAGGGGGCAATAGCGTTAATTCTTTTGATGCCATTGACGTACTCTGCAGGAGTAGCAGCAAATTCTTTTTTGCTAGTCCTGCAGAGTACATAGGGGACATTACAAAAAATTGAAGCACCCTTTTAACTCCTGCTCTGAGCAGCGTTAAAAGTGCCTTAACAAATGGTGCAAGGAAATCTTATAGATTTCCTTGTGCCATTTCTTCAGCCCCCCTAACAGGGGAATGTCCCCACTAGCATACATTGTGCCTGGGGCAGGCATAATGTTGGGCAAGGGTTAACAAAGTGGCGCAGTGCTTGCATTGTGCCACTTTGTAAATATGGGGCAGGGAAAATGCTGCTTTAGTGTTGCCTTAGCGTAAAAAAAAAATGACGCTATGATGGAACTAAGTTGGTGCTAGGGGCTCTTAAATCTGCCCCCAAGTACTGTGCCCTGAAGTTAAATTCAGAAACCTAAATCAGAGGGCAAGACAAACCTCATCTTTTATTACTAAGGACATACCTTCCTGGTCAAACACAAATGGCTTTTTTGTCTGAAAGAATACTATAATTGTATTTGGGAAAGATAGAGTATCTCAAGATATGCCAGAAATGTGAGCCACACATCACCCTCTACTGTGTCTATGTTCCAGTCTACGCGTAACAACCTTCTGCTCTTAACCACGTTGTTTGAACCTACATCGCCTTAGAAGCTTCTGCCATGGTAGTAAACAAAGTACACATCAATAAAACCTTGAACATTGAAAATGTAGGAATGTTAGCTTCTTTCATGTAGGGTCACAGTCAATCACAAATTGATGTTAGCTTTTACATTAACCCATTTCACCCTTTCCATCAGACAGCTGACAGGAGCCAAAGAGAAAAAGACAACATCCCTGCTTGCCTCACTGAAGAATACTTTTCTGCCTAACAGGACGTTGGAGAGATTTGGTTCCAGCTCTAGCTTGAACATTTGTGACTGAAGGGCACATCCAAGAATGTGGGCCTTTAATATTAACAGAGGCCATAATTACAAAGGCACCAGGAGAGACTAAGGTATTTACCACACTGGGCAAATATCAACATCACAAGGTGCATTATTTTCTAGATATGTTAAACTTCACCTATTCTCAATTTTTCTCTGAAAACTAGGACTTACAAGTTGAATTTGTGCTTTCCATGACGAATCCTATATCTATCTACATTTGTTACATGTTTCTTCCAAGGCAACTTTGTGAGGTTATACCTGCAGACATTTGTCCTGGTGAAACTGTGATGATGCAATATTTGCCTCAAATATCAACATTTTTATCCTGAGGCTAATAGGAGTCTGTGCAGAAAGAAGAATTTGCTCCTAGACCCACCAGTAAACAGGGCTAAAGGCTGTCATTATGTGTGGCCTGGCTGGAGATGTGGGCATGGTCGCACAACCACACCATATATTAATTCATATTCTCATGCTTAGGAAAATGGAGAAGTGCATCCTTCCAATGGTTTGTGTTTGCACTACATTTTTGATCTGGCACAATTAATTTAGCAAATAAACAAGGCAGGTATTTACTAAAAAAAATGCTCAAAATTATTTTCAAATAGAAGCATTTATTTTTTCTGATCTAGAATATGGAATACAGCATATGTTTAGAAAGAGGTTTTAGACATCATTTCCTGCATGTTTTTAACTCCAGGGAGTTGATTAGACTTTGTTTTGAAAGCAGTAGAAAGAAGTGGTTGGAAGCAAAATAGATTTTAATGTGTTTTCAAACTATATTTGCTTGTCAGTTTTACAATGTTGCATCAGTCTGTTGACCGGTTGGCTGATATTCCTATTATTGTACAATTCAGGTCCATCTGTGTTTTCACCAAATCAATTTGATTAACATATATTGTGCTTTACATGACTCAGATCAATAGCATCACTATTAACATGTTGCTCTAGGCGATGACATTCAGCATGGAGGTAGGATGACCTTTTTAAAATAATGACCACCGTTATCAATTTATTTTCCCCTGGTTAATACATCAACAGTACTTTTCATATATGCCCTCCAGTCCAGGAGAAAATGGCATTCTCAATTTTTTTTAAAAAGGAGTTAGAAACTGATTAAAAACACGATGCAGTTAATAAATGGTAAAACCTCAGGCATGACAAAGAGGCAGGTCAACACATGGGCTTAGATTTATTAGGATTTTGAGTATGGGTTGTGTCTCTTTTGACAAGCAACTCCCCAGTAAAATCCATTTAGGCATTTACCAAGCCACACAAATTTGATTTGCATGGCTTTATGCAAACCTGGGTTTGCGCCAAAAAATGTGTGCCTATCCGACAGAACTGGAGCAAGGAGAAATATCTTTGTTTCTCTCCGTTACTTCCTCTTTCTATTCATTATGCATTTTGCGTTACTCATTGAAAGAGGAAGTTGCCTCTACCTGCACAAAAACACAATCCTGCTTGTAACGCAGGCACCCCTGCAGCATGGTACAAGGGTGCCTGTGGTGGGGCTAGGCAGCACACTGTGCACCACCGCTGACACAGTGCAAAAGTGGAGAATATCTTCATTGATAGAGTGCTGCATTATGTGCAATATTAGTAAATCTGCCCCAAAGTGCTGTGTTGTGCTATGCTACTTTATACCACCTTGTATTATGGAATCTTTCATTGTGAATCCTACATGCAAATATCTACTTTCTGATTACATTAAATCCGTGGGAAAAGAGGACAGGCCTGTTCAAGAATGGTATGGCTAGGCTTAGTCAAGCCCTAATAGCATGGTGCAGTTAGTTGATACGAATAACAATGCATTTGTCAATATATGCAAGTTATTGCAAAACAATTTAATTATCCCACACTGCTCCGACGATTTTTAAATGCTAAATTAACAACGTCTGGTCTTTTCTAAAACGTACTCTCATGAAGTTCACTTATGCATAAATATGTCAAAAGTTATTAATTGTTGTGCAGTATATTGAATGAACACCAAAGTATTTATTTCTATCAAACACAGGACCAGATTTAAGAGGGCCTAGCACCTCCTTGCACCACATTAGAGTCACTAATGGGGCCCAACATGGCCAATCTACCGTGCCATATTTACAAAGTGGTGCAATGAATGCATTGCACCACTTTGTAACCCCTTACGACACATTATGTTTGCGCAAGGCATTGTGTATGCAGAAGAGGTGTTCCCCCATTGAGGGACCAAAAAAATGCCACAGTGGAATCTCAAGATTCCACTGCACTATTTTTAGAGGCTATTTTTAGCACCTGCCCAGAGCAGGTGTTACAAAGGGGCATACCATTGTTTTCAATTGGCCCCTATGTACTCTGCAGGATTAGCGCCAACATTTTGGTGCTAATCCTGCAGAGTACATCAATACGCTGTTGCCCCTACCCTGTTCCATGGTACACTGTGTATTAAATATGGCGCAGACATGATGGCAGTAGGGGAGTGCTAAGGGGCGCTAGAAAGATGGTGCTGCATTGGATGCAGTAACACTTTACTTACATTTGGGCCATATTGTTTTATTGCGTCATGTCACCAAGACCAATACTTTTCCGATACGTCCTGCAAGCACCCAATCTCTGTATAATCTTGTGAATATTACTCTTGGCTTGAAAGACTGGGGAAAATTGATAGAAAGCTTTGTCAAGATGGCCCAGAGAGAGAAAGCTGGAAGACATTGGTGGGGAAATTTATGCTGCAGTTCATCGAGTCAAGTGGAAGAGTAAAACAAAAACACCCTGACCTACTGTGTAAATATACTGGTCGTGAAAAGGTCATGACATTTTCAGAAGTTGCTCCTCAAACTGGAAAGTTTGGGGGAAATCAGCCATGCAAGGGCGAAATGAAATGGGGGAGTAGGGGGTCCCAAAAGGCAATTTCCCCCAAGCAATATCCATAAAGTAAATTTGATAATGTTACAGAAAAAAAAGATGAACATAATTACACCAAATTTAGCAACAAGCTTGATCTTTTGATAGTTGATCCCTCTAAAGTCAAAAATGTATAAAATAAAGCTTTATGATTAGCCAAGCAAGCTCTTTCTCTCATCAGTCATTTTACTCCTGTGGGACCTAGATTAGTCACGCAGGAGTGAGCTCTTTGATTGGCAGGCCATAACATCAGAAAACATGTTGTGTCTGCCATTACATAACACAGGAACTCTGTCACCATGTCCTGAAACTGCATAAAAAATACCATGTAACAGCCCAGATTGTGGGTTCCATGTCGCCTGGGCCTTGTGGGGGAGTCGCAAAGGAAAACTCTGGCCCAAAATAAAAATAATAAAAAATGTGAGTGACTATAATCCTGTGGGAGTTTCATGGGAGCCCTTGGAACTGCTTAGGGACACACTGGGGATGAAGAAAGAGAATTAGAAAAAAAGTGGGGTGGTGTCAGTGGGGGGTTTGACCCCTGCAGGAGGTTGGGCACAGGACCAGGCTGCCGGTCAGTCCTGAGCCCAACTCCACACCTTCAGATGTGCAGTGGGGATTTGACCATCATCCAGTGGGTTGGGCACAGGGCTAGGCTGCATGTGGAAAGGGATGGGTACCCACGGGGGAGGTGTTGAGTATGGTAATAATATGTTACTTTACATTAAAAGAAAACAAGAAGTTAACTGAAAAATGCTAAGGTTAAAGTGATGTCATACTTAGGTATGGTAATATATTTTTTTTACATTAAGAAAACCATAGGAATTCATTTAAAACACCTAATGTTAAAGAAACTATGAAAATGTGGATTATTAGTTGAAGTGGATGGTAGACCTCTTCAAGTAATAACAACACTTTTCCTTACTAAGTCAAGATAGGTCTCAATATTTCATACATTAGCTCAACCTTCCGTAACTTTTGCACAGACAAAGCAGACTAAACTTAAATGTAATGTGGAAAGCGGTTGTTGATCCCCACACCACCTGTGAAGTCTACTATCCTTTAGGATATCCCATCCCACTGGACCCCTGGTCCACAAGTATTAGTTCTTATGCTCATCCGTGGGCCATTTATTGTGCATTCTAGACAGTGTCTCAAGGAAGGAAGGAAAGGCTTCCATTGATATTGCTGCACCAGCAGGGAATGTTCTAGTGATGGCACCCTTTGCGAAATTTCATGAGATTTTGGGAAAAGCTGCCATCTTGAGTGTTGCATTATAAATACCCGGCCCCTGCAACTCTGCTTGGCGTTAGAGATTCAAGAGGGTTCCCTTAACTAATTACCTTAAAAGAAGACACTGGTTCCCACTGATGATTTCTTTGATGAGTGAGCTGTCCACATAATCCGTGCTAGCAGCCATATGGAATCCAGGTCCCGAGTCCTAAAAAGAAAAGAAAAGAGAAACAATTAAAGTTGAGTGAAATAAGATGATATTATCACACAAGCAAAGGATACAGAGATAAAAAGGGTTGTGCACAAAAACTACGTATATGCAAAGAAGCTGTGTTGCTACAACGTGGACTGTGACTATGTGAACAGTTGAGAAAAGACTCAGAACTTACAATTGTTTTGAGACTTTCAGAAAATGTGGAAAAACCTTTCAACTTGTAAGACTTGAAAAATTTGACTTCAGACTCTGATTGGAAATAAGAACCCTAAAGAAATGAAACTAAAGAATTGTGAATAACCCTGATGAAAGGCAACAGCATTCCTAACCTGAGAGAGTACTAACTTGAGACATTGATGGTTGTAACAGTGTTTTTCCTTTTTTAATGGCAGAAAGAATGTTTCTCGAGGCAGGAAATCCCAGCCAGTCAAAAATTCTAAAAATCCAGGAATATATAGAAAGCTAATAGACTAGAGAAACCCAGGTGTATAGGACAGTCGGGCAACCTAAGAGTTAGCAGTTTAGACCTTCAAATAGTGTTGTGTCAAGTTAAAAGGAGAGGAGATTGTGTTATTGCTACTTTCTAGAAAAAACACTTGCAGAAATCCCAACAACAGACAGTCCAGAGCCTTGTTTTCCCTCGCTTTGTACAACCAGTTCCCTTCCTGCCAGGAAGAACTCAGTCTGCCCGACTAAAAACATCCATATTTCTTTACCCCACCCCCCTTCCTTTTGGAACATTTCCTAGGCTTTGGTGTGGTCCATTATCGAGCTGGGCAATAGTCATGAAGGCCTGTATTTTAGGTGAGTGGATTTTGTCTGACAGCCTTTATCAGCACCAAAACAGTTAATAAGTAGAAACCACAACAGAGTACAAATCCCACATTAGAGGAACAAAAATCAGATGTAGGGAAACAGAGGTATGATTTTTCCAATTTTAACTGTTTCTAGCACCAAAAGTGCAAAGCACCAACTGGAGTCAAAGATCCTCAGCGGAGCAAGGCAGAACGCTGTAGCCAAGATGGGTTTTTGAGGTCAGATAGCTGTTGGACAAAGTCCTTTTGAAGCCACTGACGTTTGGCGGGAAAGCTCCAGAGTACAATTAGCATGCACTGGTGGGAAAATAAATCACTCACTTTGCGCTAGTTGCCAGGAGTGGCAAATGAAGCGCAGAGGTCAGAGCCCAACCACATGCTGGGGTAGAGAAAACGCAGAGCATTCCCCATGTGCTAGGTTTGAGGTGACTGTGATTGCCCGACTTGAAGTCACATGGCCAAATCTGTGGCAGCCAGTCCCAGAGGAACATTTGTAGGCACTAGACCAGTGAGCAGGCAGCAGGTCAGCACACAAGGCAAATAGGCTATATGGTGGTTCCTCCTGGCAGTCCAGCAGTGCCTAGTGGAGCCAAAGTCAGGGTGCAGCTGGCAGCAGGGCAACTAATAGAAAAGCAATCCAGTGAGTCCTTTATGCCCCACAGCAGTAGCATGTAGCAAGGCAACAGCAGAAGTGCAGTCTAGATGAGTCCTTTGAGCAGCACAGTGGTCCCACTTCCAAAAGTGCTCGGAAACATGGGGTCAGAGCCCCTGTACGTATACTCATAAATGTCTTTGATGTCAGAATGACTTCAAAGGAACCCTTTCAAGTATACAATAAACCCATTTCAGCCCAGACCTGGATCTAGATTATCTGTGGGGGGGTTATCAGTCCTTTGTGTGGGGTCAGGCCAGAACTCTTTTAAAGTGTAAGCAAGAACCCCTCCACTCTTCAGCCCAGGAAGACACATCAGTATGTAGATAGAATACAGATGCAGGTGTGTGTTCAGTGTTTATGGCTGCCTGGATGGAATGCACAAGGAGCGTTGTCAACCAGCATGGAACAGGCATGGATTGGAGACAGGCTGCAAAGTACATTGAGTTATAAGCAGAGAGAAATCCCCACTTTCTAGTGGCATTTCTAAAATAGCAATGTAATAGTAATGTAAAATCCATCTACACCAGTGAGAAGGATTTCTGACTACCATTCCAAATATACCAAATATGCCAGAGCTATTCCTCTCAGATCAGGAATTACCACTTAAACGTATAAGGGAATTCCCAGTGCTAACTTATGAGAGGAGCAGCACTCACAGTAATGCAAAATGAAATAAACTGCTGCACAAGCAGCCAAAAAATGACTCCTGTATAAGTATAGACAGGCGTCTTCCCAACCACCCCAATGCCCACCACCAGGGAGCAGTGTCCCCTAGGCAAGATCAATATACCCAGTGCCAGGCAGGGGGCCTCATGTAAGGGGCCCCCAGTGGCACACCATAGACCCTCCTCCTGTAGTGTCCCTGTGGTGTGGGTGGTGGTGTTTCTTTGTGCCCATTCCATGGTGTTTCACCATCGAAATGGGCCTACCTGGGCCTTAACCTCTGGTCTGATCCAGGCGTTAAATAATAGCGCTATGCGGGCTTCACGCCATTACTTAGGTCCGCCTACCACCTGTGGGTCGTTTCTACGCTGGCAGCTAAATATAGAGCTAGGGAGTTAGCATTGTTTTTAGGACAGGAACACCTACCTTACGTCTCATTGACTCAAGGTGGGTTTGCACATCCTAAAAATGGCCCTAACTTCAATATTTTGATGCTAGACAAGTCTAGCATCAAAATATCAAAATGGAGTTAAGTTTGCACCATTTTAGCATTAAAAGAATTACTCTAACGTGACACAAACCAACCATAAATATAGGCCTAAGTTTTAGGGGAGAGAGCACATGCACTGTAGTGCTGGTGAGCAGTAGCAAAGTACCCAGAGTCCCAGAGCCAACAAAAAGAAGATAAAAAAAACAGCAGGAGAAAGGCAAAAAGTTTGGGGATAGCCCTGCAGAAAGTGGCTTTTCTAACTCCATTGATGAGGGGCTTGTGATGTGAAGACAAATTGCGCACGGGTTGGATTCAAAGGAAGCAACAAGGCCTGAGATGCAGAGCCCTGCATTATCGTCAAAGATGCTGTCCAGGAGGGGCTTGGGATGTGAAAGCCTGTGATGACGATGCATTGCACAGAGTCAGTTCCTGGAAGGCTGAGAGCAGCAATGCAAAGTCCTTCACCAGTAATGCATCATGCAGCGGTCCCAATGTAGTGTTTGGTGAGGTGTTGCGTCACAATGTGCTGGTTTTACTTGTACCACAGTTAAGCTGGAAGAGCACGTTCAGGCCCACTTCCAAGCGTCCAGGACTGGGGTGGTACCACTTGGGAGGGCAGTCACAGCTGGAGGAGTCCAGGTGCTGTAATCAAGATGAAGGATGCTTGTTCTGTCCCTGAGGCTTCTATTCAGGAGGCCAGCCATCTAGCCCTTGGAGCCACTCTGGTGGTCGTGAGTTCAAGATGTGGGTCCTGCAAAGCAGGGCAACAAAGCAGCACAGCAGTCCTTCTTCGGAGTTTGCAAAAGGTCTAGATGTGTGCTGAAGAGTAGGGAGTCTCAGGTCCAATAGTTATACATGGTGCCTTTTTTGAAGTATGAGAAGTTATTAGTTTCTACTTTCTCAATGAAGTCCTTGACATTCCATGACTCCCCTGACCTGAATAAAAGCTGGCTGCAGGGACAATGCAATGGTGACAAGCCCTTTATTTAAAGGCAGAGCACAGCCGTGGGGCTGTGCCCAGCCCTGCATCCCTGTCATGCCAGCATATGGCCCCATCAGACACACCTAATCCCTCTATTGTTTGGCTGTCTGGGAGAAATTCATAAAGTCAAACTGCCAATTACACACAACCATGCTGTGACAGGGTGCAGGCACCAAATAGCAAAGGGCAGGAAAATGTTATGTTTTAAAAGTGCCTTTTTCAAAAGTGTAATTTAAAATATGACTTTACCTTTAAAGAGGATTTTTAATTACAATTTCATAGATACCAACAAGAAATGCTTATCTGTTCTCAATCAAAGGTTAGCACTTATTAAATGTAATATGTTATTACAGGGTAATCCTATGAGACAGGTAGTCCTCACAGTAGTGAAACACAAATGCAAGAGTTTTTCACTACTAGGACATGTAAAACTTGCAAGTTGAAAGTACATGTCCAACCTTTTACTTACAATGGAACCCTGCAATATTGGTTACCTAGGGCATACCTCAGGGGTGGCCTATGTAATAAAAGGAGAGTTTAAGGCTTGGCAAGAGGGTTATATTGCCAAGTCAAATTGGCACTTTACAACTCCATTCATGTTGAAATGGCAGGCCTGAGAAATATTTTCCAGGGCTCCCTAATTGGGTGGGCCAATGAGTTTTGCTGGCCCTACTAGAGGCATTTAAGGGTACTGCTTTACTAGGGGCTTACATGTAAATTAAATGTGCCAATTGGGTAGAAGCCAATCCTACCATGTTTAAGGGAGAGAGCACAGTCACTTTAGCACTGGTAAAGTAGTAGAGTGCACAGAGTCCTAAGGCCAACAAAAATGAGATTGTCAAAAATAGGAGGGGTGAAGGCAAAAAGTTTGGGATAAGACCACCCAAAGGCTGAAAGGTCTAACAAGGGTCCAGGGTATGTCCGATTGGAACAGCCACAATCCAAGCCATGGTAAATCACAAACTGTCACTAAATTAACTTGTGCTTAACCCTCTGGTACATTTTTTGAATTATTTCACATTGAAACTACAACAATCCACTCAGTAGAACTGGAGATATGCAAGTCCAATGTTTTAATGTAACTATAGCTTCAAAGAGCACAAAGCACCATCTGTTGTTTTCTGGTTGAACCAGACTGGGACAAACTCACAAGTTCAGACTGAGCATGATGAAGGGTGACGTTGATCCAGGGATAAGGTTAGTCCCCCTGAGAATTGTACCTTATGTCATTGATGTGAAGTTCGCATCTAGCTGTGTTGATTCCGAAACAAAGCTGTGAGGGCTGTGATGTGAGGTCCTGCATCAGATTGCATTGTGCAGCATCAGATATGATGAGCTGCGAGGGCCTCAATGCAAAGTCCTGCACTGAGTTGAGTTGGTTTGTATAAGGCTAGCAATCAGGGCTGCAAGGTGCTGAAATTCAAGGTCCTGCTTCGCGAAGTGTTGAGTTGTGTCACACTGCATTGGTTCAGAGGAAGCCCATAGATGGGCCAGAAGGAGTACACTTTTATGTAAGCCAAGGGTCTTGGACCTGGGAGGTATCTCTTGGGGAGCAAGACTCAATCCAGAAGAGGCCAGCAGCACAGCACAGGGAGGTCCAGTCGAGTATGGGCAGGTATGGGGCAGGTCTCTGGAGCTTCTAATGACCCTGTAGCTCAGAACACGAGGCCAGCTGGCTACCCTTGGAGCCACTCTGGTGGTTCTGAGTTCAAAGAATCACAATCCTTCCTCTTGAAGCAGAGCACCAGGACAGTTCTTCTTGAAGCAGGGCAATCTTTCTTGCATCAGGTCAGCAGAGCACTCCTTCTTCTCAGTCTTCCACATGTCCAGAATTGATCTGAAAAGTTGGTTTGAGGGTCCGATATTTATACGTGATGATAGCTTTGAGTAGGAGAACCTTTCAGACATTCCGCTACATCTGGTTCAGGAATTTTCTGCCCCTCTGCCTTGGATCTATTCGGTCTGTGGTCACAAAAGACTCATGTGAAGTCCTTTGTCTATGGGTTAAGGAAGTAACTTTGAAGTGCAATTGTGACAGGTGATATTCCACCCCTCCTATCAAGCAAGAATGGAGCAGTCCCTCTATATTGTGGATGACTGGGAGGAATGCACAAAGGCCAAATGCCAACAACACCTAGTCATTTGAGCCATGAACAGGCTGCAGGCACCAAATGGTCAGGACAAGAAAAAAACACTTTCTAAAAGTTGCATTTTCTTAACTTTAACTTAAAATCCAACTTTACCATTAAAGAGGGTTTTGCATTAAAATTCATTTGAGGGTAAACATGGCATTTCGTCCAGTTCCCAATCAAGGGCCTGATTTAGATTTTTGTGGAGGGAAAACTCAGTCACAAACTTGACTGTTATCTCATCTGTATTACATTCCCCATGACATATAATGGGATTGGAAGATGGCGGATGGGATAGCTGTCACGTTTGGGATGGAGAGTTCCCCTCTACATAGATCTAAATGAGGCCCCAAACGTTATCACTTATTGAATGTAATTAGCTAACCCAATGTTATCCTATGGAAGAGGTAATCCTCAGAGTAGTGAAAAATACAATTTTGGGTTTTCACTACCAGGACAAGTAAATCTTAAACTTACATGCCACACTTTTTAAATACAATTCCCCTGCTCAATGGGCTGTTTAGTGCCTACTTTAGAGTGACATATGTATTAAAAAGGGAGGTATTTTGCCAACTAAAAGTTGGCAGATCTAAACATGTTTAAAAAGGATTGTTTAATTGGGTGGCACAGTAAGCACTGCAGGTGCATTAGTAGCATTAATTTACAGGCCCTGAGTACATTTTGTACCACTTTACTAAGCACTTACACATGAGTGTCATTTGTCAAGTGGGTGTAAGCTAACTTTGATAAGCAATTCCAAGCCATGTGGCTGGGACTCAATGTGCACAGCAAAAATACAATCTTTACAATTATATCCAGTAGGGTGTACAATTGTCAATATAGCAATGTAAAACATGAAGTGTTAAATGAGACCTTTTAGCCAGTTGTTCCCTGTCTTCTAGCCAGCTGTGTAAGTTGCTTGATTTGTTCACTACTTTATTAAAAGCAGGACTAGGAAATGACTGATCCCATACATCAATTAGGTTCAGATGTATTAGGCTTTCTCCAGATACTTCTTATAATTACTGTTACCTCTTTCTAAATTAATTTCCTGCCACACTAAGTTAGCCAACGTCCCTTCTGGGGCATGACACAATTTGTAGCAACATTTGATATGTGCCACGGGACGAGCCAGTGACTGCATGACCAGCATAAATTCCAGTCTGACCTGGGCCGGTGAAGCATATCCTGTTAACCAGAAGACACGCTTGTAAGCCTTTACCAAAAGTTTGTCCAGGAGAGCTTCTTCCATGCCCCTCATTTTTTCAGTCCCATAGGCGAGAGTTGGAAATAATTTTGCTCTCATTATGGCTGTCAGTGGGTTCAGAGCGTGGCCACAAACGTTATTTGCAAGCATTCCAAAAGCGTGAATGAGTGTATGCGCTTTGTTTTTTATTGCTTCTTTTTGAGGCACATAATTGCCTCTATCATGACTCCTAGGTATCTGTACGAGGTTACTTCCTCTATGGTCTTTCCGTTCAGATACCACTTGTTTTGGCTAGAGGGTCTACAGTTAAGGGCAATCATTTTAGTTTTGCATTGATTTATTTCTAATCCATTTATTCTTGCATACTATTCTAGGTTATTCAGCAGTTTTTGCTTGCCAATTCTGGTGTTCCTAAATAATATCAGGTCATCTGCATATAGCATGCTACATAATTGTTAACCACCAAGAGAGGAAGAATGGGCTGACTGATTGTTTAACTTGATAGAGAGGTGTGCTATGTACAGATTAAACATAATTGGTGCCAGCACACAGCCTTGTTTTCAACCAACTGTTGTTCTGACTGCCCTAGATAGGTATGAGCCTCCCCAAGTTTAACCTTCACCCACTTATCAGAATAAATCAATTGAATGGCATTTAAAATGGTTGCTGGCAGCCCCCATTGCTGTAGTTTAGCCCATAGTTTGCAGATGGGGACACAATCAAAGGAAGCTTTAAAATCAACAAAATACAGGTATGTGGGAGTCCCAGTAGCTTTTGGTCTGTTGATAATCAGTTCCAGTGCCATAAGGTTCATTAACATCCCCTGGTTCTTGGTGAAACCACTTTGATTTAGGGGAAGTGTGTTATTGTCTGCTATCCATGCCTCTAAGTGTTGCAGCAAGCATACCAAAAAATACTTGAGACCATCATCTAAGAAGGCAATTAGTCTATAATTGCTTGGCGAGGCAGCTTTCCCTCCCTTACATATGGGGTGGATCATCCTGTTGTAAGAACATGATTGAACATTGCATCCAGGAAGTCAGACCATCTTTCTGTTGCTTGTTTAAACAGAGCTTGCGGTAAACCGTTGGGGCCAGGAGAGCAGTCGGTTTGTGACCTCCCGATGATTTTTATTAACTCTGACGCCATGATGGTCAGTGTATTCAAGACGTCGGGTTCCCAATTGTTGGGCACCCCTGAGCTCACACTGCTTCTCTGGTGGAAAGCTCCCTTAGATGTGACTTCACTTGGCTTACCCAAGGTTCCTCTTTTACATTGGCATTGCAGGCTGCCTTTGGACCCTTGTCAATGGAATTAATTTGTTTCCAGACACATGATGTAGCCTGGCCCAAAGTGTTTCCTGCTGATGTTTTTTAAAGGACCATGGCCCTCATTCTGACCTTGGCGGGCGGCGGAGGCCGCCCGCCAAAGTCCCGCCGTCAGGTTACCGTTCCGCGGTCGAAAGACCGCGGCGGTAATTCTGACTTTCCCGCTGGGCTGGCGGGCGGTCTCCTTCAGACCGCCAGCCAGCCCAGCGGGAAAGAGGCTTCCACGATGAAGCCGGCTCGGAATCGAGCCGGCGGAGTGGAAGCTGTGCGACGGGTGCAGTTGCACCCGTCGCGTATTTCACTGTCTGCGCAGCAGACAGTGAAATACATGTAGGGGCCCTCTTACGGGGGCCCCTGCAATGCCCATGCCAGTGGCATGGGCACTGCAGGGGCCCCCAGGGGCCCCGCGACCCCCCCTACCGCCATCCGTATCTCGGCGGTCCGACCGCCGGGATCTGGATGGCGGTAGGGGGGGTCAGAATCCCCGCGGCGGTGCAGCAAGCTGCGCCGCCGCGGAGGCTTCAATGGGGCCGCGGTACACTGGCGGGACCCCGCCAGTGGTGCCGGTCCGACCGCGGCTTTACCGCCGCGGTCGGAATCCCCATTGAAGCACCGCCGGCTTGTCGGCGGTGCTCCCGCGGTCCTCCGCCCTGGCGGTCAAAGACCGCCAGGGTCAGAATGAGGGCCCATATGTCCTTCTTTAGGAGTTTCCTTTGCTCTTGCAGGGCGCTCAATAGTTAATGATGTTGTTGCATGAGGGTCATGGCGGAATGTCAGCTATGAAGCGTAAGGATCGAATGGACTTTTGGTGGCCAGGTATGGACAAAAACATAGATAGATTCGTACAGAATTGTGAAAACTGTTGGGATGGTGACAAGTCCTGGGTGGTTAAAGGGTCCCCTATAATCCCGATTAAGTGTCCGGAGGGTGCTTGGAAGAAGCTGGGTATAGACATTTGTGGCCTATTTATTTTTCCAGGTTTGAGAAATACATTTTCTATAGTAATGGTTGATTATTTTTCCAAGTGGCCTGAGATTCGAATGGTTGATGAAATAAAATCAGAAGATATGATTATTTTTTGCAGAGGTGTTTTTGCAAGGGAAGATCTTCCTTAGGAAATAATCACAGATAATGGTCCTCAATTTGTTTCACAAAAAATTGAAGACATCATACATCATAAATCTCTTGACATTATACATTGTAAAACACCTCTGTATCATCCTCGGACAAATGGTTTGGTTGAGAGGGTATTGGGAGAGTGTTTGGAAATGGCCGTAAAGAGTGGGTTAAAGTGGAAGGATGAACTTAGGATCATGTTTTGGAGTTATAAACGTACTTCACATTCCATCACAGAAGAGACTCCTTATGCATTGTTACGAGGGAGGAGACCAACAACAATGGCCTCTCCAGTATGGATAGGGAAGGATCCATATATTAATTGTGATTTGGGTAATATTTCAAGGAAGATAAAGAAAAGCAGCAGAAATATGGTGAAGGGCATAACAACACAATTACCGAATCTCCTTATCAATTGAAGGTGGGGTAATATGTGCGAGTCAAATTGGGCACTGTGGTGAGGAAAGGAGAGTCAACATTTTCCAAGGCCAAGAAAGTATTGAGAGTTTCTGTTAATACATTTTGGAGGGAAATTAAAAATGGAATGTCGGGAGATTGGTTCAGTGTGGAAAAATGTTACGTCCAGGAGATGAGAAAGATTATGACTGTTTGTAATAAGATGATGGTGATGATACAGACATGAAAATGATGTCAAGGAAGACTGAGAGACAGAAGATCCAACCTAAATGGTTGAAAGACTATGAGCAATAAATAACTAGATGATTTGCATTTTGTCTTATGTGAGAAATTTTAAGACAGACTTTAATAATAATAATTGAATTTTTATTTCAGTTATATGTAAAACAAAATGTGTATAATAATATTTAAGTATTATTGGTGGGAAGATGTGTTGTATGTTATGTTTCTTTTTAAGTTGAGGTAGATGTCATAGGCAGAATGTTAAAGGATTGTAGATGGAATGTGGAAGGTGAATGAATGGGCAGTTGGAGGATCGCATTGTGGGGTCCAGCTGCTTGACCTAGCACAACATAAATAAACAGAACCTTTTCCTTACCTGCTTGTGTGGCAGTTCACTTCTTCAATTATGAGTCCCCATCTGCCAGCCTTTCCATTGCAGTTTACACCACCTGCCGGCCCAGCAGGGAACTCAAAATAGGGCCGGTGGGGTTCAGGCCACATAGGCTGCCTGATGGCGGTAGGAGTTGGGCAGGCGGCCACCCACCCAACTCATAATGAGGCCCAATATTTCCTCCCAAATTTGAAAAATGACACGGCTGTCTCTAACAAATGAGTTGTGTAAGTGGGGATGAAAGACATACGTTTGTTTAACACTGCCAGATGTTTGGTGGATAGGTTTGTGGACAAGATGCTATTGACTAGACCATGTTGTGGCTCCTCAGATTCATCTTGCATTCTATGTCTATGTGGGTTTAAGTTGTTCTCAGTATGTTTGTATTTTGAGTACACATGCCTCACCTCACTAAAATGTTTGGATGTGCTATAGCTTTTTCACAATCTGCCTAGATATTATATTAGCAACACTAAAGGATGATGGACGGAGTGTTGAACAATGCAAACACTCATCGCCAGTCACAGATCTAATATATTATGCATGGGTCCTCAGGGTGAAGAACCAGAACCTTTTGGGCCTGGCGGCGCAGGGTACGCCTAAAATCTCCTTGGATTCACCTGCCTCAACTAACAGAGACACGGGACACTCTGTCAGGCGTAAAAGATCAGATTTTATTAGCTGCAGCTAGTACAGTTGTCCAAGAAGTACACAAGGTATGTTCTCAGGAGACTGCCACTTTACTTTGTGGCGCACAATCTTATATACCGTATAAAAACCATTTATTAACTACATACACTCCCAGAACACATAGAAAGGAGCCAGTAAGAATGATGTAAAGATAGAACAGAGTCAATAGAAATGTCGGAAAAACAAGACAGAACAAAGTATCAAGTGACTTAAGGTTGCCTCCCCTCCAGCTGTGTTTGTCACCCCTCCCTTGAACTAATTCATTAACCGATCCACAACGAAGTTGCATGTGGTGCGATAAGTTTGTGTGCGTTTGGAAGACAGTTGTGAAATGAGAGAATAATAGCAAAGGACAGCGAAGGCCAGACGATAAGATAAGATCGGCGGAGAATAGTGTGAGCCTACAGATAGTTGAAACAAGGATTAGAAAACCAGACAGGGATTAGTGTACTCGGTCAGACCTTAATACCAGTCTTGTAAAGATAGAGGCAGAAGACTGTTTTGAACACCATGTTGCAGAATAAGCAGAAAAGGCAGAATGGACTTCGTTCGCTGTGCTGCCTGAGTGAAGGCAACATAAAATGGCGGCGGGCCACAAAATGGCGGGTCGATACGATCGTATTAAAAAATCGAATTTCCTCAGACCCTCCTTTTGCCAGAACTCAGGCAAGATACACAAACTCATGTTAGTCTGAGTCGATGTCTATGGCCATGAGGTCATCAAGCTGTTGCTGTACCATCATTTTGATATTCTCTGCTCTTTGTGACTTGGGTTTGGGAATACATGCAGTAGCACATAGGTTGCAGACGGCAGGACCGCAGTGCATACAAAGACAACAAGAGAATCTAAAAGCTAAAATTACTCCAAAGAATGTCAATACCTTCCAACCCCATTTGGACAGTAATCCCCAAAACCACTCTGAAAAGGACCAATCTCCTTCGTCCTGATGAATCGACTCGGAGATTATGTGTAACTTAGAGATAGCTTGGTATACTGTCGGAGCGTCATTAGGTATGAAAATACAGCAACTTGATCCGATCAATTTGCATACTCCACCACGGTCCGCAAGAACAAAGTCTAAGGCAACACGGTTCTGCAAGGTCATAAGACGATCAGCCTGTAGTTCAGCTGTAATGTTACTTAAAGCTCCTACAGTGATGTCTATGGTGGTTTCTACGACACGAACCAATTGCCTTATATTTCTGCTGTTGGCCATTGGACCCCAGAAGGGAAGAAATCCTTTGAGGAAATCTCCTCCCTCTTGTCCTGCTGTGTCTTTCGAATCCACAATCCCTCTGCCATATCTATTTTTATGATGGTTCGCAGGAGCGGTGTATGTAGGGGGAAGAAGAAAGGCTATATAACAAGTACCAGAAAAATCAGCTGGCAACCATGTATAAGCCCTATCGTGGCAAACGAAGTATGTACCTTGAGATGGTACTAACGGCGGTGAATTCAGGGCTGAATAAACATATGTATGGGAACATAAACTTTCTCTTTGTCCGGTGTTTGGAGTTCTACCATTTATTTGCAGACAGAAATTTCCTTGTTGGGGTATGACCCGTATCGGAGGAGATTTTCCTTGCTCAATCTTATCATTGAGGCTGGAAATGTAATTAGTTATGTTCCAATTGGTATATGCTTTTCTTTCATCTATGGAAGCTTCACTTTTTTCCATGATTTTAGCCATAGCTACCATTCCCTTTATCAATAAACTATGACTGAAATCTGAACCAACACTATGTGAACTGACAGGTTGTTTAATTTTACTTTGATATGCATTATTGAAAATGACAAAATAAGCCCAAGCGGAACCTTCATAGGAGAATGGAAGAACTAAATATGGCATTCCTTTTTCTACTGTATGTGGTATGAGTCCACACACCCAACAGTCAGTTGTATTGATCACTAACTGATGTTGATGTAACAACTGGACGAAGGAATTGTTAAAGTATTCAGTTCTTCTGATGAGTTCATGCTGGGGAAGAGTGTGAAATAGGTGCGGAGAGATAGTAGAAGAAGATGTAGAGGTAGGAGAAGAGACAACTTTTTGCTGCAGAGTAATAATGATCCAGTTTACAGATGCCAAAAGAATACACGACAATATAATGATGCATAGAGCAATACTACAACGACTATATATTTCTTTACAATTATTCTTTACATTTTTACTTTCTCTTTTATCTAATGTAGCCTCCATCTTTCTAAGTGGATGCTCACGGCAATCTTCCTCAATCACTGTAGTCACGATTATCTACCGTCCTATGACACTGTGAGGTCCTGCAGGCCTATTGCCACTTACTCAGGTCGTGACTAAGACTCCTACCGTGACCCTGCAACCGGGATAGAGTACTACATAGGAGAGAAAGTTACAAGTTCTTTGGTCTTGGTCTCAAATTATAGCGTTCCTGTCCAGAGGCAGTCTGGTTTTGAAACAATGTTCCTGGATTTGTCGTGTTCAAGCGACGATGCGATGGTATTACTTCTTGAAGGATGTCGTCGTCCTCTTTCTCAGAAAGTGTTCCAATTAGACGCGCATCACTGAATGGTACAAATTGCGGAACTTTCTCACTTTCAGAGTCACTGATGCCTCTACGGACCCACTGATCGAAAGGCAAAGGCAAAGGCACTTTCTTGCAGTGCACGGCATGCACCCAGTTTTTCTTTCCTTCGACTTTAACTGCTGTTCTTGTGGTCAAAAGAACCAGGCGTGGCTCTCTCCATCTGGGCTCCAAATTTCTCCGTCGCTGGAAATTTTTCGTGCAGACCCAGTCACCTGGTCGGATGGAATGACCTGGGTCTGTAGAAGCCTCTGGTAGAGCACTCTGAACCTGTTGATGAAGAACACGCAATTTAGTTGTAAGGTCATGCAAGTAGTCAATCAACATCGGGTATGGCAAGTCTGAGTATTTCTTAGGGCGAGGAATTCCCCATACATTAGCTGGGCGACCAAATATCACTTCGTAAGGGCTAAGCCCCAAACGAGAGTGTACTGCTGTTCTGGTGGACAGAAGAGCCAATGGTAAAGCATCAGGCCAATTAAGTCCTGTGCTAGCTTGCACCTTAGCAATTTTAAGCTTCAAGGTTCCATTGTAGCATTCTACTAAACCAGCCGACTGTGGGTGATTCGCCGCGTGGAACTTCTGTTTTATGCCAAGACCTGCACAAACTTTTTGCATGACTTGACCCACAAATTCGCTCCCATTGTCACTCCAGACAATGCGCGGCAAACCAAACCTAGGGAAGAATTCTTTCAAAAGTATTTTGGCAGTTGATAAAGCAGTATTGTCCTTCAGAGGGTAGGCTTCTACCCATCTAGAAAAAGCACATACTACCACCAGAACATATTTGAGGTTGTTGCATCGTTCCATGTGAATATAATCGATCTGCAACACCTCAAATGGATATGTTGGAGGAGCAAAATGACCTGCTGGAGTTGGGGTTCCCTTTCCCGGATTGTACATCAAGCAAACAATACAATGTTTTACTACATTATTTGCACACTTTGGGATCCCCTCATTTTGCCACACTGGAGCCAGAAGTTTACATATTCCTTTTGCACTTAGGTGAGCTGGACCATGTGCCATAGTAACTACAGGTAGTACATAAGCATCTGGTAACAGCCAACGTTGATGTTCTGATAATTCCACCCAACATCCCATCTCATCTAACATTCCTGTACTTTCCTTCCACTTTCTCAACTCATTCTCCGTAGCCTCTCCTTGAATTGATTTCACACTCTCTACTGTATCTTCACACATTCCCTTTTCTCTTACGCAGTTTGCGGGACCTGCAACATACATTCGACTTGTGTTGTCTCTGGCTGTCTTTTTCGCTACCTCATCTGCAAATGCATTTCCTCGACCAACATCGTCCACAATCTTTTTGTGTGCACTACACTTCACGATCGCTATCTGAATAGGCATTGTAAGTGACTCAAGAAGTTCAGTCACTAATTGACCATGTTGTATCTTAGTACCATGGGAAGTAAAGAATCCTCTTTCCTTCCATAAGCGCCCAAAGTTAAACGCTACACCAAAAGCGTATTGGCTATCAGTGTACACGTTTACTCTTTTTCCTTTGGATAACACACACGCTCTAGTTAAGGCTATCAATTCAGCTGCCTGAGCTGAATTATGTCTAATGCGTGCTGTCTCCACAATCGTATGCAAAGTAGTAATAGCGTAGGCTGAAACTGTATCTCCATTCGGGAGCTTGAAACAAGAACCATCTACCCATAGTGTTCCATCTGGATTCACTAATGGCGTGTCTTTTAGGTCAATTCTACCCTTAGTCTCTTCTTCAGTACGGAGAAAACAATCATGCTGTTCAGAGACATCTCTCTCTTCTGGAAGAGGCAACAAAGTAGCTGGATTCAGGGTATTACATCGTTTGATGTGTATGTGACTAGCCAAAAGCGTCAGCTCATATCCGGACAACCGAGCACTCGTAAGATGCTGCGTTTTTGTCCTATTTAGTAAAATATCCACTGCATGTGGCACCATAACAATGAGAGTATTATCTAGCACTACTCCAGCAGACTGTCGAATAGAAATTGCTGCTGCCGCTGTCGCCTTAAGACAACTAGGCAATGCTTTAGCTACTGGATCTAACGTAGCTGAGAAATATGCGCATGGTCGCTGTTGATCTCCAAAACGCTGCGTTAAGACTGACAATGCACAACCCTCTCTTTCGTGGACATAGAGCGTAAAGGGCTTACTGTAATCAGGAGTACCCAATACAGGAGCAGAACACAAAGCAATACGCAAATCAGTAAAACTCTTCTGACACTCGTCAGTCCACGGAAGAGGCTGAGGCGTATCTTTTAAAGTTAGCGCCAACAGCGGTTTAGCCAATAAAGAGAAACTCGGAATCCACTGTCTACAATAAGAAGTAATGCCCAAAAAGGCACGTACCTCTCTTTGTGTGGATGGCACTGACATTTGTGCAATTGCCTGAATTCGTTCGGGGGTCAATCGTCGTCCCTCCTTTGACAAGAGATGACCCAAATAAGTCACCTCGCGACAGACATATTGTAATTTAGAAGGAGAAACCTTGTGATTCAGATCAAACAAATGACGCAACAGTGCAACGGTCACGTTTTTGCAAATCTCCTCTGAATCAGCGGCAACTAATAAGTCATCCATGTACTGAATGAGAGCGGCACCGGACGGTAAGGAAAAGGCATCAAGATGACATTTTAGAGCTTGACTGTAAACAGAGGGACTTTCACAATAACCTTGAGGTGCGCGTTTAAACCGGAAGCTTCGGCCTCCGAGGGAAAAACCAAAAATATCTCTACTCTCTTCGGCGATGGGAATACTAAAGAAAGCATTCTTTAAATCGATAACTGAAAACCAAGTCGCTGTAGAAGGTATCATCGTCAACAGAGCAGTGATATCTGGGACTACAGGAAACTGCGGTACGACAATCTTGTTTACCTCCCGAAGATCAATTACAAAACGATAAACAGGAGGCTGAGAAGGATCAGTGCGTTTAAGAACCGGAAGAACAGGACTGTTACATGTATTTCCTCTCGTTTCCTCAACCACACCCTTCTGAATCAAATCATGGACAATTTCCAGAAGTGCTTTCTCACCTTCAGTAGAGATTCTGTATTGCGGAATACGTGGCATTTCAGCATTGGGCTTAAGAGTAACAACATAAGGTGGGATCTCAAGACAACCAACGTCATTCGGACCCGTAGCCCAAAGCGTTTCGGGAAGAGAAAGCAATTCAGGTGGGAATTGATCTTTTGATAAGTACATTGGACTAGTCATTTTCTGTCCTAGAGTGAGGTATACACCAGAAGGTGAACAATATATCGTAGCATGCATTCTTTTTAATAGATCTAAACCCAACAGATTTTCACCACAACCATTCGTCAGAAGAAGCGGAGCTTCTAAATCATAAGGGCCTATTGAAACAGGCAAAGGGCAAGAAACTGGATTGCGAACAGGGGCGCCAGAAAATCCTACAGATACATTCGTTAAGCCAGACAAAGGTGCGCCAGGGAGTTTAGAATGAATGATAGAGCTTCTCATGGCACCAGTATCTAAAAGAAATGGCTCTGAAACACCCATTGTAGTGACATTAACATAAGGTCCATTCTGATCCACTGGAATTGACGTAACCCCCTTACTTTGTCCATGGCTGTCCTATTCAAAATGAAGACTTTCATTCCCTCCTTCAATATACTGATCCTCACTGTAATACTGTGTAGACCTAACATTTTGCTGGTCAAAGTAATTTCCGGAATTTGGAGGAACAAAAGAACGCTGCTCTTGGGTTAACACACCTCGACCTTTACCTCTATTTGCTGACTGAAGACCACCACGACCTCGTGAAGCAGATGTTGCTCCATTACGCTGCAACAATGCCGGACAATTGTTCTTAAAATGACCTTCCTCCCTACAATAAGCACATTGATTGGGACCTAGCAAAGGTCTTGAAATGAATGGTTCAGGCTTTTGATACAACCTCTGAAACTGCGGAGGCTGTTGAAACTGAGGCTGAACATAACGAGGAGGATAAGCCTGTTGCAAGAGAACTTTAGTTTTTAATTCTTTCGTCTTTTTCTCTTGTTTTTCCCTTTCTTCTTTGTCTCTATTTTCATAATATTGTGCAGTAGCCAATATCTGGGCGGAAGAAGAAACTGCCCATGAACTCTCGGAGTCTTTTAGCTTGTGTGATAGTTCAGGAAGCAAGTTATATACGAACTTATCCACAAATAATCGCTGTCCCCCTTCTGTAGCCATATCTTGACCACTGTGATCAATGAATGTCTCCTCGAATCGGGTAAAGAAATCGGAAACACTTTCATCTCTCTTTTGTTTACATGCTGCTAGCTTATCCCAATTAACTCTCAAAGCAGGCATCATTGTTTTCATTAATGTAATAATCCTACCAGGGAGTTCTGAGATCAAAGCGTCGGGCTTTGCACCACCTACTTGACCTCTATCTGCGGCAATAATAGCGTTCCAATCGCCGCCTAATTCTTGAGCGTGATCCTCTCTACGAATTTTAGCCCATATTGTCTGTGGAACTACATTTCCCATCAACATGTCAATATCTGCTAGATTCATAGTACATGCATCAACTGTTTGCGACAACTCTTTATAGTAACCAGCAGGATTTTTGCGTGAATCTGGTAGTGACTGTTTAAGTGCTAAAACTTCAGACCTTTTCCAGGGGACATGTATCCATATGCGCTGAAAATGCGCAGGAATAGCTGGATTAGCACCTGCTGCTGCAACTTCTTCCTTCCATATTGGAGAAACCTCTCTCATGGGATAGTTTTTCAGTGCTGTCCTAACTGAAGGATCAGAATCAGGAAAAGTCTGTGAGAACAATAGGGATCTGAAAGAAATAAGTGTTCTGACAGCGTTTTCAACCTTAGGACCCACAATAAGTCCTTTGTCAAAGTCAGCCTGAACATCTAACAGATCTTTTGGGACCGAACCCAAATTCATATCCTCCCATTCTTTAGCGAGAGTATCGCACATAACTTTAAAAACATATCTCTGCGTAGGTGCATTCCATTGCAGAAAGGTGGACATAATATCAGACGTACTATATTGGGGACCCTTCTTGATCCATCTACAAGCAAGTGAGTCCAATTTTTCTCGCTCTTCGGAGTCTGGGAATTGACTACGAGACTGTCTTCGAGAAAAAGCTGGAGACACATTTAAAGCTTCAAAGAAAGGTGATAAGAGACCAGAGACAGTATCGGTAAATCGCTTACGCGTAGATGGAGAATTTGACATAAGGATAGGGGACAAGGTATTAGGTGAATTAACTAAAGGAGCATTAGGAATTGCCAAAGGAGCAGAAGGCAAAGGAGTTAAAGGCAAAGCTGGCATAGGCAATACTTGAGGAGGCAAATGTGGAAAAGCTGGAGCAGGCGGAAGCACAACTGGCGGCTGAACAGGCTGTAACATCGGGGGTGCATTAGCACCTTGTACATAGGGCGGAGGCAATTTCAATAAGTGGGACATTAAGGAATCTTCCTCAAAATCTTTTCTTTTATCAAGGGAAGAGATAGGCAACGTCGGATAGCATTTATCTATTGCCATTCGATGCTGTCTGTCTGAAATTACCATTGCATTATCTATTTCATCATCTTTGAATTGCTGAACAGCCTGTATAATCGTCATTCCCTGTGTTTTCCTATCTCGTTTCGCTTGTTTAATTTCTCTCTGTTTGGCTTCCTTACGCCAAAGGCGAAAAGAGTCAAACATTGCCGGCCGGGCTTTTCTTTTAAATAACGTTGCTTCTAAATTATCTAGCACATCAGTTTCGAAACTACCATTTTCTGGCCATTTTAAAACACCATCTTCCTTTGTATATCGGGTCCATGTCTTATTAAAGGCAATAGGACCAACACCATGTTTAGAATAGAGCTCATATGTGGGAGTTCCAACCGAAGGAATCGGACAGGAGTCCTCAAGCTGGGAGTCCCTATTACAACCAAAGCAACAAAGTTTTCCAAACTTAGTCAGACCAGACATCTCACGATTTTTACTGGCTGTTCACAAACATCAAGGGGGTAAAACTTTCAGTTTACACAGCACAAATGCACTTACCCCTCGGCTTTGGCCACTGCAATGGCCAAATCTAAGGACCTAAGGACAAAACAAAGACCAAAATTTGTGGGCGCGACCCACCAAATACTTAACTAAGGATGTCTTCTTACACCAACAGAGGCCCGTCTATCGTCTCGCTTTACCATACATCATCAAAGAAAGGGCCAAGGCAGGGCGGCAGTCAGGGCAGCAGTCGTCAGTAGCCGTCAGGAAGGAGTAACCGCGCTGAAAAAGACCTTCGGACCACTTCGACATACAGGGGTCGCTTGACGTGGCTCGCGATTCCTCCAGAATTTTCTTGCGGGGTTCCTCACGACCTTCAGGCAGAACCGGTACCGCTGAAGCCGCCCCACGTTGGGCGCCAGTTGAAGAACCAGAACCTTTTGGGCCTGGCGGCGCAGGGTACGCCTAAAATCTCCTTGGATTCACCTGCCTCAACTAACAGAGACACGGGACACTCTGTCAGGCGTAAAAGATCAGATTTTATTAGCTGCAGCTAGTACAGTTGTCCAAGAAGTACACAAGGTATGTTCTCAGGAGACTGCCACTTTACTTTGTGGCGCACAATCTTATATACCGTATAAAAACCATTTATTAACTACATACACTCCCAGAACACATAGAAAGGAGCCAGTAAGAATGATGTAAAGATAGAACAGAGTCAATAGAAATGTCGGAAAAACAAGACAGAACAAAGTATCAAGTGACTTAAGGTTGCCTCCCCTCCAGCTGTGTTTGTCACCCCTCCCTTGAACTAATTCATTAACCGATCCACAACGAAGTTGCATGTGGTGCGATAAGTTTGTGTGCGTTTGGAAGACAGTTGTGAAATGAGAGAATACTAGCAAAGGACAGCGAAGGCCAGACGATAAGATAAGATCGGCGGAGAATAGTGTGAGCCTACAGATAGTTGAAACAAGGATTAGAAAACCAGACAGGGATTAGTGTACTCGGTCAGACCTTAATACCAGTCTTGTAAAGATAGAGGCAGAAGACTGTTTTGAACACCATGTTGCAGAATAAGCAGAAAAGGCAGAATGGACTTCGTTCGCTGTGCTGCCTGAGTGAAGGCAACATAAAATGGCGGCGGGCCACAAAATGGCGGGTCGATACGATCGTATTAAAAAATCGAATTTCCTCAAGGGGCATCTTGTTGACATTTCAATGTGTTGTGCATTCGCAGGGATCACTGGGCTGTGCACATTGTGCACATTGTTTTCATTAGTACGTCAGCCTAAGCATGACTCGGGTTTTGCATAGTGCTTCTGAGTAAAACATGGACTAACAGTGACCACCACATCAATAGGCAATTTTCACATTAACAGCTGTTTCTGTTTTTTTGTCTCCTGGAGCTTCTTTTTGTTTAGTCTGCTTTCACTTTTGTGCCTTCATCTGCTTTGTTCCTGCTTTGGTTTCTTTGTACGTATTTCAGCAAAGCAATGCTTCACCTGAAGAAGGGACAGGATGTCCCAAAATGCATTGGGAAACACACTTTGTTCGTAACTGAAATAACATATGTAATTGTTGACAGAGGATATGTCATTCATTGATTTGTTGATGTTATAAAATGTGTATATTTTTTCTATATTTGGAATTTTGTGGTAGTTAGAAATGGGGTCTCTGGTTGGCAGTCATTTTGCACTCTGTCCAAGCAGGGACCCTCACTCTAGTAAGGGTAATGAAGATACACACCTAGGATAACCACTGCTCACCCACTTGGTAGCTTGGCACAAGCAGTCAGACTTATCTCAGAGGCAATGTGTAAAGTATTTGTAACAAAACACACACAGTAACTCAGTGAAAACACTACAAAATGAGCACCACACCAGTTTAGAAAAATAGGCAATGTTTACCTAAATCAAACAATACCAAAACAACAAAAATCTGACATACACAAGTAACTTTATGAATTTTCAAAATAATGGAATCTTACTCCATAGAAAACAATAGAAATGTTGTTGTTACACAAAGTACCTGGTGTGCATCAAAAATAAGGCCGCCCAGACAAGCATGCATCAAAAAAGTCAGCGATGCATTGTTTTCTCACTCACAAGTGAGGCAGTGGGCCATTTTCGGGACGGGGCACCTCGGGTCCTCACAGGTTTGCAATGATTTTTTACATCTAGCGATGATGCGTGAGAAGTCCGGCCACACAGTAATGGAAAACCACACTGCGTGGGCTTTGCGTAATTTTCAGCTGCAGCAAGTGGGTGTTGCGTCATTTCTCCAGCCGCCATGGAGGTGATGTGTGAATTTCCCAGCCGCGATGCAGGTGGTGCATCGATTTCAGCTGCAAGGCTGGTGGCGTGTCATTTTTACAGCCGCATTGCAGGTGGTGTGTTGATATTTTCCCCGCACAGCTTCTTGCTTGTGGATTTTAGCCCTTGTTCTATCAGCGTCACCTTTCAAGGGCCCACAGACTGGATAGGGCACCACTTGGCAGGAGTCTCAGCAGAGAGTCCAGCTGCCTCCAGACTCACACCAGGGGGTTTTATGTTGGAGACTGCAATGTATGAGGGCAGGCACAGCCCATTCAGGTGTAAGTGACCACTCCTCCATCCATTCTAGCCACAAGAAGGCAGAGTCACAGAATGGTTTAAACAAGAATATGCCCACTTTCTAACAGTGCCATTTTCAAACTGACAATTTAAAAACTAACTTTACCAAAAGATGTATTTTTAAATTGTGAGTTCAGCAACCCCAGACAAATCTCTATCTGCTCTCAAAGGGAAACTGCACTTAAATATATTTAAAGACAGTTCCCATGTAAACCTATTAGAGTGATAGGCCTTGCAACAGTGAAAACCGAATTTGGCAGTATTTCACTGTTAGGAGATGTAAAGCACATCAGTACATGTCCCACCTTTAACATACACTGCACCCTGCCCTTAGAGCTACCTAGGGCCTACCTTAGGGGTACCTTGCATGTATAAATAGGGAAGGTTTGGGACTGGTAAGTGCCTACACTTGCCAGGTCGAATTGGCAGTTTACAACTGCACACACAGACACTCCAGTGGCAGGTCTGAGTCATGTTTACTCATGTGGGTGGCACAACCAGTGCTGCAGGCCCACTAGTAGCATTTAAATTACAGGCCCTGGTCACCTCTAGTGCACTTTACTAGGGACTTACTAGTAAGTCAAATATTCTAATCATGGAAAAGTCAATTACACATACAATTTACACAGGCAGCACTTGCACTTTAGCACTGGTCAGCAGTGGTAAAGTGCCCAGAGTACCAAAAACTGCAAAAACAGAGTCCAGCACAGTCAAAACATTGGAATCAGAGGCAAAGAAGACAAAGGAGACCCCACCAAGGATGCTAAGTCTAACAGTGTGTATGTTAAGCATTTTATTTTTGACATCATTATGTTGAAAATTGTACAATCTACTGGATAAAACTGTAAACATTTTATTTCTGCTGTGCACATTGGGTCCCAGCAACGTGTGTTGCTCGGAATTGCTTACCATTTTCAATGTTCTGTGCATTTGCCAGTGTATGCCCCATTGTAGGACGCATCATTTTGAGGAATTAGTTGACACATATGAGTATTGATGACTTTTGTTGTGCATGATATACTGCTTTTTTGTAAGCCAATTTTACCATGTGTAAAAGAGAAAACATAAGAACTTAAGCGCTGACCAGTGGTGAAGTGTACATAGAGCCACATGTAGCAACCCGTTTGCGAGTCGCAAACGGCGAAATTCGCCGTTTGCGAGTCGCAAACGTGGGTTTGGCATGCAGAAATGCATATTGCGAGTCGTTACCGACTCGCAATATGCATTTGCGACTCGCAAATAGGAAGGGGTGTTCCCTTCCTATTTGCGAGTCTCTGTGGGATGCAATATCATTTGCGACCGCGTACGCGGTCGCAAATGGCATCGCAGTTACCATCCACTTCAAGTGGATGGTAACCCACTCGCAAATTGGAAGGGGTCCCCATGGGACCCCTTCTAGTTTGTGACTGGACCCCAAAATATTTTTTCAGGGCAGGGAGTGGTCCAAGGGACCACTCCCTGCCCTGAAAAAATACCGAAACAAAAGGTTTCGGTTTTTTTGCAGTGCAGCTCGTTTTCCTGTCAGGAAAACGGGCTACACTTAAAAAAAAAAAAACATCACTTATGGTATACTGAGCTAACAAGAACTTGGTTGCCACCATGCTCAGCTTGTGACCACACAGATTGAATCACAAATGGCAGATCAATGATGACAGCACTGGGCACATTGGGGCAGAAGCTGAACAATGGTTATAGCAGTAGGCTATAATTATTGAGTAAAATAACACACTTACAAAAATGAGTTAATACATAGCATATCATCCATGCCCAAGGACAAACCATAAAGGCACTTTGAAGATTCGCTCTACTTAGTGAGGATACAAATCAAAACATGCGTATTAAAAACATTGTGGCAGAATTGTTTTAAAACTTTTTTGATACAAGGTGAGAAGATTCCGATGTTTCCATTCAGGAAGCTGCTGTGGCTCTATTTCAAAAGAATGCAGCTTTCGAACCTCATTATTCTTGTTTATTTCATGTTGTCTTTCACGAGTAAGGGTCCGGAAGGATCTCCATGAATGTCTTAGCAAACTGACAATAAAAATAGTCCGACATAGCAAGAGACCTGACATCCAGTGGTTTCTGGTTAGTGACTGACACAGCCTTACAGAGCCCCTGGTGTTTAAGAATAAGATTGACTCAAATTGGGTGTTTAAGTTCCCCAGACATTTTCACACGTCATCGACCTCAATCGACGGATGCCGATGTGAATTGGAAAAATACGAACAATAAAAACTAGGCAACACAGAAGAACACAACAAACAGAACTGGTTCTGACTTTATTCTAACTCCATTTTATTTTACTTTTCTTGAATAAATGCAGAAAGAACAGGGCATTTCTCTTATTTCCCAAGACTCCTTTGTAATATGATTGGCTTCTTGGTCTTGCTCAGATGAATGTGAACTCCTGGAAATGTAAAATGCAGACATTGTGTCCCTGGTGTGGATGTGATTGACTTACCTATACCAGAAGAATAGAAGATGGAGTGGGTTATTGTGTGTCTCTGACATATCTGTTAATTTAAATGGAACTATCTTTTTTCATTTATCTGTGGCTGACGTTGAAAGTAGTATAAGCAATTTCCAGCGCCATAATCACACCCCTTTCTGTCAGACACTTCATTGATTCTGCCACAAATAGAAGGTTTTCCTTTGCAAGCTTTTCAAACGCAGTTTTCAGCTTTTTTAGACCGAGGTCCATTTGTTCCATATCAATGGCAATACAATGCGTTTCTAGCAGTGCTTTTATAAAACCATAAATCCTCAGCGCACTGATAACATCACAAAATGATTCGGAATGAGAGGAGAAGGCTAACTAAACTAGCATTTAATGTCGAGGTAATATAAGTCAGTTCTGTGCCTTAGAGCATGTATCCTACTCTAAAAGATCCCAACTGAATTCATCTTTTATTTTGCGAGCGTTTTATTAAATACATTGTCAGTAGGTACTACTGCACGTTATGAGACCAAGTGCACATATGGATGAGATATATTGTAGATTGCAAACCTTGACGTTTGTGCTTTATACTGTATGTCTTTGTAAAGCTGAAACAATAAATAATTATCTTATGTAAACTAAGCCAGGGCCTCTTTCCTCTTGGTGCACAAATCCCGTTTCAGTTGCAGACACGAGTTACCCTCAGACCAGGGTTATAAGTGGTGCAGTAATAGTGAGCCATGCATGCTTTTGACTGGTCCACTTTCATCTGATAAACTTTGGTGTGAGTCATGCAGTTGAACGTATTTGCGCATGCAGAACTACAGAATGCATTATAGCGCCAAGTTATCTACCATTCAGAGGTCAGAAACTTCAAAAGGTGTGGTAATTCCATGCTATGATGGCAGACCATATAGGTAAGCTATATATCTTAGGGCCAGATGTAGGAAACTCCCAAATTGCGACTTGCAATTTGCGAGTCCCTGCGACTCGCAAATTGCAAGTCGCAATTTGGGATGCAGAAAGGTGTCTCAGACACCTTCTGCGAATCGCTATGGGGTCGCAAAGACCCACCTCATTAATATTAATGAGGTGGGTCGCAATTTGCGACCCCATAGCGACTCAGGGCACTCACGGGGATGGAGGCCTGCTGGGAACAGAAGACCTCCATGTCCGTGACTGCTTTTAAATAAAGCAGTTTTTTTTTTTCAAAGTGTAGCCCGTTTTCCTTAAAGGAAAACGAGCTGCACTTAGAAAAAAAAAACCGAAACCTTTTGTTTCGGATTTTTTCAGGGCAGGTAGTGGTCCCTTGGACCACTGCCTGCTCTGAAAAAATATTTTTGGGTCCAGTCACAAAGGGGAAGTGGTCCCATGGGGACCCCTTCCCGTTTGCGAGTGGGTTACCATCCACTTCAAGTGGATGGTAACCACGAGTCCATTTGCGACCGCTTACGCGGTCGCAAATGGAATTGCATACCACTGCGACTCGCAAATAGGAAGGGAACACCCCTTCCTATTTGCAACTCGGAAATGCATTTTGCGAGTCGGTTCCGACTCGCAAAATGCATTTCTACATACCATAGACGCATTTGCGACTCGCAAACGGCGATTTTCGCCGTTTGCGAGTTGTAAATTTGTTGCTACATCTGGCCCTTAGTTCTTTGCACCTCAGGAGCGAGCAGTGTGCCACTTAGACAGGATGAGGTCGAGATTTCGACATGCAATCGCACCCCGCTTTTGTAATATCCAAGCAGTGATTGAGGCCGCAAGAAACAGGCCCCTGAGAATGGCAAAATCCCGGGAGAGAGTAGCCAGAGGGTTCCAATGGAAATTCTTGGATAAGAAAAAAAACTAGTGTGATTCCTGGGAAGAGAATGCAAACTGTGGGTGTCAAGCAATCAAAGCCCTTACATCACTTCAGTATTACATGTTCTACAGAGGCAGGAAATGTCCAGGAAAACTAAACATACTACTGCAGACCACGGTTATTTCAGGGTTGCCATAGGCAGCCCCCTTTTAAAGCCTTATTGTACAAACTGGATAATATTTGCGGCTGCAGAAGTGACAGGATAAAAAATGTTCTCTCCATACCAAACCCCAAATAAGCCCAATGGTGATGACAGGTTTTCTCAGCAGACTCATTTCTCTTATAGACACCTGAAGGTTACTAGAGACATAAAGAGAAATTCCCCTGTTGAGGAAGTTCCCCCATTCAATCACCAGACCGAGGTGCATATTTGTACTTTTTGATGCAAAGCTGTGCGAATGCAGTTTTGCGTCAAATTCCTTAGCGCCTGCTAGCGACATTCAATAGCTGCAGCAGTGCACCATAACTATAGATTGACCCACATTGGAGCTAAGGAATAGCTAGCGTCAACAAAAAAAGAAGCTAGCAGGGTGGGATGGCAGTAGGGACAGAGGCGCTAGTGAGTTAGAAATGATGCTAGGCTGTTTAGCAGCAATAAATATGCTACTGACCAGCCTAGCTTCATTTTCTGACACACAAGCACCAAAATATGACTCCTGTCACAATAAAGACAGGAGTCATGCCCACCACCCCAATGGCCAGCACAGGGGACCAGTGGAGTCTGTGCAATGCCATAAGACCCAGTGCCAGACAGGGGGCCCCATGTCACACCAAAAAAAAAAAGAAATACTTACCTATAATTATCCAGGATGGGGTCGCCCATCCTGTGGTGTCCCTCTGGTGTGAGTCGGGTATTACTGGGGCATGGGGTGGGTATCTGTGGGACCATTGTGTTTGGCCATGGAAATGGGTCCACAGGTACCTAATGCCTAGTCTGACCCAGGGGTTAAATAATGGAGATAAGCAGGCTTAGCACCATTAGTTGGGTCCGCCTCCTCCGTGTGTGTCATTTCTGCAACGAGGGGATAGATATGGCGCTAGGGTGTTAGCGTTATATTGTGGACAGGAATGCCTTCCTTCCATCTAATTGGTGCAATGTAGCAATGTAGTTTGCTGCATCCACAACAGGATGCTAACTCCAATATGGAGTTCGGTCAGTGCCTTTTTAGTGTCAAAATAAATGACGCTAAAACGGCACAACCCAAATATAAATATGCACCCAAAAGTCTTAATTGTGTCAGAGTGTCAAGAGTTGGAGAGATGAGAAAGAGAACAGCCTCCTCCTCTTTTGCATTTGTAGACACCTAGGGCCAGATGTATGAAAGGGTTTTACCCATTCTGTGTCAATGGCAAAATGTGTTCGTACATATGGCCCCCACTGTCCAAAACAGAATCAGCAAGATCTTGTTTTACTAATTCTGAGCCTCATTTAGAATATGGGTTACTCTTGCATAAATGTGACGGCTATCCCGTCTGACGTATTACAAGTGCTGTAGGATATAATGCACTTGTAATATGTCGGACGGTATATCTGTCATGTTTTGACAGAGTATCTAATTTGCCAAACTCCGAATCAGGTCCTCTATATGTAGTTGTGCCAGGACTCCAAGATAGGGGAATCCTCTGCTCAAAAGACAGTGATAAGCAATTGCCCATAACCCTGCCAAAAACGAAATCCATGATGTACAATATGAACACCACCGGAGCAAAGTGGATTTGTTCCTGAGGTCTGACACTCAGGGTTGCCACATGAAAATTAAATAGAAAAACAAAGAAGGAAATACATATCTTACTATTATTAAAAACACAAAAGAATTATGAAAAGAAATAAAACACCAGGGGCCAGATGTAGCAAACCATTTGCGACTCGCAAACGGCGAAAATCGCCGTTTGCGAGTCGCAAACGTGTGTTTGCTATGCAGAAATGCATATTGCGAGTCGTTACCGACTCGCAATATGCATTTCCGACTCGCAAATAGGAAGGGGTGTTCCCTTCCTATTTGCGAGTCGCAGTGGTATGCAATACCATTTGCGACCACGTACGCGGTCGCAAATGGCATCGCAGTTACCATCCACTTCAAGTGGATGGTAACCCACTCGCAAATTGGAAGGGGTCCCCATGGGACCCCTTCCAGTTTGTGACTGGACCCAAAAATATTTTTTCAGGGCAGGGAGTGTTCCAAGGGACCACTCCCTGCCCTGAAAAAATACCGAAACTAAAGGTTTCGGTTTTTTTTTAAGTGCAGCTCGTTTTCCTGTAAGGAAATCGGGCTACACTTAAAAAAAAAAAAACTGGTTTATTTAAAAGCAGGTCACGAACATGGAGGTCTACTGACGTCAGCAGGCCTCCATGTTAGCGAGTGCCTATACTCGCTATGGGGCCGCAATTTGCGAGCCACCTCATGAATATTCATGAGGTGGGTCATTGCGACCCCATAGCGAGTTGCAGTCGGTGTCTGAGACACCGTACTGCATACGAATTTGCGAGTTGCAAATTGCGAGTCGCATGGACTCGCACTTTGCAACTCGCAAATTCGTCAGTTGCTACATCTGGCCCTAAATACCACATTTAACTGAATTTGAGACTACTCAGTGTCTGCTGCCTCCAATCCCATCCTGAACACCTGTGAGAGGCAACTGAGATCATTCATTCTGATCTCTGGTAGGAGAATAAATGCTTGGATCATGTTCATAAAGTCTTTCTTTCCAACCTCTGGGCTAAATTACCATTGGATGAATGGTCTTTTAATCAAAATACAAAAAATTCTGTATTTTTATGGTTATTGTTGTGTCCTCCATTGGCTGACACTAGGACATGGACTGAAGCAGCAGATCGTCAATATAATAGCTGACTATTGCTACCTGAGCCTGCAGAGGATCTAAACATGGATTCAAGACTCTGCTGAGAAAGTCCTGAGGAGAGGTCCGTAATCTCAAGGGAAGACTCTGAAGTACTAATGGAGGTTGCCATTGTGACTTAAGAAAAACTGAGTGGGGAGTTTTCAGGAAGAGGCAGCCAGCCTCCTGAAAAACTATGGTCCTTATTTAAAGGAAAATAATGAAGCACTGTGCTGTGCCAAAATGGGCAGTTCTGTGCTCTGTCATTTTCACAAGGCAGTGATGCGCTGTATTTAATTTAAAATTATGCACCCCTGTGTTGTCCCCTGCGTTGGTACTAAATTGACCTGCCTAGCACCAACACTGGCATCCTTGCACCATCATCCAAGGATGTCTGCGTTGAGGGGTTTGATTATTTATGTGTGGGGAGGTGTCCCTTCCTGCACATGAACAGTCACTAATGGCGATCTGGCACTCATGTCAGTGCTGTAGAATGCAGCACTCACAGAAGTGCCAAAGCGTAATTTTTAAATGATTGTTTATGTGCAGGAAGGGACACCTTTCGCACATAAACAATCATGTCTAGCATTTTGCTCTTTCTATGCGTGCTGCAGAATGCAGCACACATAGAAAAAGCAAAAAATGAGGAGGAATAAAAGTATTCCTCCCTGTTGCGCCTTGCTAACACCATCCCTGGAGTGGGGTTAGAGTTTGGCGCTGCCTCAGGTTTACGAAAACTTGTAAATCTGAGGCAACATCAAAATGCAATGGGTGTTACTGTTGCACCCCAAAAGGAACACCCATTGCACACCCGTATCATGGAAAGGGCTGCGGGTGAAGTGGCCCTATTTAAAAGGTGGCATTAAAGCCACCTTGTAAATATGGCATAGGGCATTGCGCACCGAAGCGTCACGAACAGTGACCCTCCAGTGGCAGTAGAGGCTCATAAATGTGCCCCTATTTCTGTTAGAAATGGGGTCTCTGATTGGCAGTCAGTTCGCACTCTGTCCAAGTAAAGACCCTCAATCTAGTCAAGGCAATGGAGATACACACTTAAGAGAACTCCTGCTCACCCCCTCGGTAGCTTGGCACAAGCAGTCAGGCTTATCTCAAAAGCAATGTGTAAAGTTTTTGTACAAACACACACAGTATTACAGTGAAATAACTACAAAATGGACACCACACCAGTTTAGAAAAATGGGCAATATTTATCTAAATCACAGAAGGTCAAAAAGACAAAACCCTAACATATACAAGTAAAGTTATGAATTTCTAAATGTAAAAGAGTCTTACTCCATTGAAAACAATGGATGCATTGATGCTACACAAAACACGTGGTTTGCGTAAAAAATAAAACAGCCTGGGCAAGCATGCCTCTGAAAAGTCAGCGATGCGTTAATTCCTTACTCACAAGTGGGGCTGTGCGTAGTTTCTTTTCTGGTTGGGTAGGTGATGCATCGTTCTTCTCTCCTGTAAGAGGACAATGCATTAATTTCTGGATGGAGACCTCGGGTCCTGGCAGGTTCACAATGATTTTGGCGCCCAGCAATGATGCATGTGAAATCAGGTCACACAGTGATAAGGAACCACACTGCATGGGGGTTGAATTGATTTCAGCAGCTGCAAGTGGCTGCTGTGTAATTTCTCTAGCCGTGATGCAGGTGATGCATCAATTTCCCAGCGCAAAGCAGGTGGTGCGTTGATTTCTCAGCTGTGATGCAGGTGGTGCGTAGTTTTTATAGCCCCGTTGCAGGTAATGCGTCTAATTTTTCCCCACACGACTCCTGTACGTAGACTCTGCCTTGGTTCCACCAGCTTCACCTCTAAAGGGCACATGGACTGGACAGGGCACCACTTGGCAGGGTAGGAGTCTCAGCAGAGAGTCCATGTGCTGGCAGAGGAAGTCTTTGATGGCCCTGAGACTTCAAAACAGGAGGCCAGCTCAGTCCAAGCCCTTGGAGACACTTCACAAGTAGGAATATACCACATACCCACCCTCACCACCGACCCCAACGACGCAGCCCTCAACCTCACGAACTGGATCTCCAACTGCGCAGACAACCTTGCTCCCCTCAAACGCACGCATCGACAGGCCAACACCAAAAAACCTCTCTGGTTCTCTGACACCCTCAAAGAATCGAAGAAAACTTGTCGCGCCCTCGAGAAGGCCTGGGGCAAGGACCACACCGCTGACAACATGACCGCCCTCAAGAACGCTACCCGCGAACACCACCACCTGATCCGCGCTGCCAAAAGGAACTTTTTTACCAACAGACTGGACAAAAACAGCCACAACAGCAGAGAACTTTTTAGCATCGTCAAGGAGTTCTCCAACCCCAACGCCAACACCAACGCCGTCACGCCCTCACAAGATCTGTGCAACTCCCTCACCACCTTCTTCCATCGCAAGATCAGCGACCTCCACGACAGCTTCAGACACCAGACCCAACCAAGCATCACCAAACCCACACCTCCGACCATCACCCTCAACGATTGGACCCACATCAACACCGAAGAAACCAAAACCGCCATGAACTCGATCCACTCCGGCGCTCCAGCGGACCCCTGCCCTCACTTAATTTTCAATAAAGCCGACAACATCATCGCCCCGCACCTCCAGGCCATCATCAACTCCTCTTTTTCTTCTGCTACCTTCCCCGAATGCTGGAAACACGCCAAAGTCAACGCACTACTAAAGAAACCTACGGCTGACCCGAGCGACCTGAAAAACTTCCGCCCCATCTCGCTCCTCCCCTTCCCCGCCAAGGTAATAGAGAAGACCGTCAACAAACAGCTGACCACCTTCCTAGAAGACAACAACCTGCTCGACCCTTCACAAACCGGATTCCGAACCAACCACAACACTGAAACCGCCCTCATCTCAGTCACAGACGACATCAGAACCCTGATGGACAACGGTGAAACAGTCGCCCTCATCCTCCTCGACCTCTCGGCTGCCTTCGACACCGTCTGTCACCGCACCCTAATCACCCGCCTACGCTCCACCGGGATCCAAGGCCAGGCCCTGGACTGGATGGCCTCCTTCCTCTCAAACCGCTCCCAAAGAGTCTACCTCCCTCCATTTCGCTCAGACCCCACCGAGATCATCTGCGGCGACCTCAAGGGTCATCGCTCAGCCCGACACTCTTCAATGTCTACATGAGCCCCCTCGCCGACATTGTACGCAAGCACGACATCATCACCTCCTACGCCGACGACACCCAACTTATACTCTCCCTCACCAAGTACCCCGCCAGCGCCAAGACCAACCTACAAGAGGGCATGAAGGACGTCGCAGATTGGATGAGGCTCAGCCGCCTAAAGCTGAACTCTGACAAAACGGAAGTCCCCATCCTCGGCAACACCCCGTCCGCTTGGGACGACTCCTGGTGGCCCACGGCCCTCGGCACTGCACCGACCCCTGCAGACCACGCCCGCAACCTCGGCTTCATCTTGGACCCTCTTCTCACCATGACCAAGCAAGTCAACGCCGTGTCCTCCGCCTGCTTCCTCACCCTCCGCATGCTCCGCAAGATCTTCCGCTGGATCCCCGCTGACACTAGAAAAACCGTGACCCACGCCCTCGTCACGACCCGCCTGGACTACGGCAACACCCTCTATGCTGGGACCACTGCCAAGCTCCAAAAACGCCTGCAACGTATTCAAAACGCCTCGGCCCGCCTCATCCTCGACGTACCCCACAACAGCCACATCTCCGCACACCTGAGACACCTGCATTGGCTCCCAGTCAGCAAAAGGATCACCTTCCGACTTCTCACCCATGCACACAAAGCCCTCCACAACAAGGGACCGGATTACCTCAACCGTCGCCTCAGCTTCTACGCCCCACCCGTCTCCTCCGTTCCTCGGGCCTCGCGCTCGCTGCCGTCCCTCGCATCCGCCGCTCCACTGCGGGTCGGAGGTCCTTCTCCTTCCTGGCAGCCAAGACCTGGAACTCCCTCCCCACCAGCATCAGGACCACCCAGGACCACTCCGCATTCCGGAGACTCCTAAAAACCTGGCTTTTCGAGCAGCAGTAACCCCCCCCCGCCCTTTTCCCCTAGTGCCTTGAGACCCGCACGGGTGAGTAGCGCGCTTTATAAATGTTAATGATTTGATTTGATTTGACAAAGTCCAGTCTTTTATCTTTCTCATGGCAGAAGCAGCAACTGTAGACCAACCCAGCAAATAACAGTCACAAGCAAAGAGGAAGCACTCCTCCTCCAGTTCCTCAGCTCTTCTTCTTGGCAGAGGTTCCTCTTGAGTCCAGAAGTAATCTAAAAATCTAGAGTTTTGAGTCCACTACTTATACCCCTTTCTGCCTTTGAAATTGGCAAACAAAGTCTCTGTTGTTGATAAAATCCTACCTTGCCTAGGCCAGGCTCGTGACACACACCAGGGTGATGGAGACTGCATTGTGTGAGGGCAGACATAGTTCTTTCAGGTGTAAGTGTCAACTCCTCCCACCCCACACCAGCCCAGGAGACTCATCAGGATATGCAGGCTACACCCCAGCTCCCTTCGTGTTACTGTCTAGTGGAGATTCACAAACTGTGCAAATGTGAGTTTGACCCAGACAGGGAGTACACAAGCAGGCAGAGGCACAGAATGGTTAAGCAAGAAAATGCCCAGTTTCTAAAAGTGCAAAAAGAACAGTTGATGGGCGGAATGCAGAACAAATCAAACATTTCACCCCAGTCACAGATCTGGGTTTAATGCATCAGTTTTTCTGCTCACCATGCCATTTCAGTTTGGACACAGCCATATGCAAATCAGTGTTGACCCTATTCCCCATGGGAACAGTCCAGCCCGAAGTGCCACACCAGGTCCTCCCTGGACCAGAAACAAGCATCTTGGGACCGGTTTCAAGGTATCACCCCTCTTCAGCCAAGGTAGCTTGAATTTGGAGATGACCCAGGGTCTCAGGTCCTCTCACCGCTTGCGGCAATGGATGCTCTGCCGGCCCATGGACCCCCAGGGTCTGCACTTGCTTGGTGATGGCATGCCAAATACCCTTCTTTTGACGCCCTTTGAGCTGCATGGGTGACACAGACAGAAGGAGAAAAGTATGTACACTGGCACCATACTACAGCAATGGACTATAAACATCAGACCCACAAAATACCCACACATATCCATCCTCATGGTTCACACACCTATACTCCATTCCCACTGCATGCATGTACTCCCTGACCAGCACATGTACGCCATTCACCCTCACATACACCCCTATCACACATGACTGAGGCATTTAGCTCACCTGCTCCTCTGGTGCCCATAAAGCAGTCCATACAGAGGTAAAACATTAGCCACCAGCCTCTCTAGTTCTTCCAGGGTGAAGGTGGGGGCCCTATCACCTGCAGGACATGGCATGATGGCTTCCAGAGATAGTACACAGCAGATCACATAGTGGAGATCTTGCTTGCTATAGTGTCAGGAGTCAAGTTAGCTAGGCAGTAGAAAATGGCAGTCACAGCCGCCACATAAAGGACCGTCACCGTCAACGGTGATCACCATTGGCCCCAGTCTCACATATGCAGCAATATTACCCAATGAGAAGTTGCATGGCGGTTGGGACCGCCTACCGCCATGGCGACATACGCAAATTAAATTATGGCATTACTACCTGTCCAGTGCTGCAGGTCATGCGGCTGCCATTTTAGGCACATACACTTCCATTATGCAGTAACATAAGTGAGCCATACACCTTATACAGCAGATAGCGGGGTAGGCCTAATTGGTGCAATCATGTTTTGGAACATACATGTGAGATGAACGACACAGTGACCCATGTGACTGGGTGTCTGATGACCAGCATGTTCAGATACTCGTCAGCTGATTCCCGGGGTCACCGAATGGGTATATGACATGATTACATACAGGCTCACTGCATATGTACCACATATGGAACTTGGCACATGTGAATTATGTCAGACACTATTGATCAGGGGCAGCAATGTGCATCAAGGGAGAAGTCCATGCCACTTCAGCATGCCCAATATGGTATGTCCCAGCAGTGTGCTCCATGTAGACAGTGTTAGATGTGTTGTGCCAAAATGTGCGGTGTGCATTTCACATTATGCTCTTTATCTTCTCCATCCTAGATACCCTGTCCTGAGGAGAATGGGACATGCACCAGTGTACCGTCCTCTAGTGAACCTTGTAACCCTGAAGGAGAGGAACATAATTCAGACCTATCGTCTGAATCATCAGACCATCATGGAACTATGTACGTAGTAGGAGCCGAGTCTATTACCTGCCATACGTAATACCTATGCTATCCCGTTTACAATTCAAGTTCTGTCAGTGCTACACTTTCTTCCCACAGGCTCCTTTCAGATGAAAGTGGGCTTGGCAGCAAGGATGTCACAGCCCATGTTCAGTCTTGTGCTGAAGGATGTAGTGTGAGCTTTTTTGAAACACCTGGATAGCAACATCAGATTCCCCTAACAAGGCAATCTGGCCTATGTGAAGGTAGGCTTCTTTGATGTGGAACACATCCCTCATGTGATAGGTGCCATCAATGGCACCCATATACAATTGGTCCCTCCCAGTGCCAAGGAACAGGAAAAACTACCACTCCATCAATGTGCAGGTGGTGTGTGTGGCAGACAAATACATCTCTCAAGTGACAGCCAAGTTTCCTGGATCTGTGCATGACTCCTACATTCTGAGGAACAGCTATGTCCCACACATGATGACACGTCTACAGAGGGAGAGGGTTTGGCTCATAGTTCTGTAAGTATTTGGTTGTATGTCCCTGTTATGGCACCTGTCATCCTAATGTTCCCTTTGGCTGTACCCATTCTGTAATAGGTCCTACATCTGTGCACACAGGTGACTCTGGCTATCCTAACCTTCCCTGGCTATTGACACCAGTGAGGTACCCTGCCAATGATGGGGAAAACTGTTTCAATGAGGCCCACAGCAGGGCAAGGCTTGTAATTAAAAAGATATTTAGCCTCCTGAAGGCCGAATTAAGGTGCCTTCATGTCTCTGGAGGTGCCCTCCTCTACACTCCCCAAAAGGTATGCTAGATCATAGTGGCCTGCTGCATGCTCCGTAATCTAGCCCTAATATGTCAGCTACCCTTACTAGCTGATAAGGAGGCAGCAGCTGGACCTGTGGCAGGTGCTGCGGGAAATGGAAAGTGATGAGGAGGCAGATGAGGAAGGTGGACCTGAGTCAAGGGGTGAGCACATCAATCAGTACTTCCAGTAACAAACAGATATGTTGTCTATGTATTTGCTTGTGTGGGATTTCAACATTGTTTTTTCATCTATCACCTCCTGATTTGGTACATCAGTGGTGGTGTAATGTGTTAATTTCCCCGTGTGTGTTGTGGAAGGTGACTGACTGCATGTAAGGTGCAGAGTTGTAATGTTTTCTCTCTCACATAAGTACTCTCTGCAGTTTGGATGCATCACATCTCTCATGGACAGGCCAGTATTGTGCAATGGGTCCTGTATGCTCCTGTTCTCATGTCATTTCAGCTACTGACTGTGCACTGTTTATTCTTAAATTCATACCTGAGGCATGCATGTTCTGTATACTTTGGTTACTGTGCACATTGTGGATTTCAGCACATGAGAGGTGCCATGTACAGTGTTTGGTGATTTATTTCCTGTGACTGGTGCTGTAAAGGTGTTATCTGTCGTGCCCTGTTTAGTTGCTAGCTACACTGGGCACGCCCACTATGGACTACAAATGTGCTTTAGTTGTCACCATGCCTCCTCATGGTGATCTCTGTATTGCTCTATTTGCTCTTTTTGTGTAAGTGTAGATATACTCTGGTGTGTAGCAGGACAACTGACTTCCTTACATCAGCCCTGACACATATCTGTTGTACTGTGTCTGCTGCAGAGGATACCTCCCTCTGCAGTCCTTTACACGGGCTGTTGGATTGTGACCCAGTCCACTTTGACAGATAAGTATACCTACTTTTGTTACTGTGCAAAAAAATACACATATGCGGTGGCTGTGATCAGTGGTGTGACTTGAGTGGCATACTGGTAATGGGTGGCGTTGTAACGTGGGCTCTTATTATTCTAATGAGTCTACTGGATTTTGAGCGGCAGAATCGCCTGTGGTGTGGTAGACTGAGTCTGACCCACTACAGGTGGCACCTGTCGCCCCAATCCGGGTTTTGCTCCGGCTAACTAGCAGTGCCTCATCTCTACCCAAGGGCAGGGATGATTGGGCAGCCAAGCGCATGACATGATTGATTTCTCAGGGAAACCATGGTCATTCAGGTCTCATCCGTTTCTCTCAGTTACATTAGTCTCACATACACAATGACAAACAGAGGCAGTATATATTTCAATAAGATTTTAATGAAGCAACTGTATTTTAGATAGCAAAGCATGTGCTGCAATAACCAGGACGATACGGCATTACAAGATTGAAATCGTGACAAGGAGAGTAAAGCATAGAAATAATGCTACCATATTGTCTGTAGAGTCAATAGACTAATTTCTACCTAGGCTATAATAGAGCACAGCGTGTTAAGCTCTAATTCTGCCCTTCAGGTTCCCCAGGAAGACATCATCCCCCATACCTGAGCAAAGGCCTGAAGTCTGCATAAGCAGCTGTAGCGAAGTGTTCAGCAATCAGCATAAAGTTGTGGTTCTCTAGCTGGAATCCCCCTCTAACGTGTAAGGGACAGGAAAGTGTTTTTATAATAAAACAGCTGATGTTCTGAGAAAATGTCCCTACGTAAGTGGTGGGTGGAGGAAGCACTCATGTTAGTGGTGAGGTCCTTGAGCACCCCTGCAATGGAGAGCCTGGTGGCATTGTGGACCTACCACTGCTGCATGACCTCCTGGTGCTATTTTCTCTGCAGCCTCTGGTTTTACCCCATCATGGTTATGATCTGTCCTGGGATAGTTGATATTCTTCCAGGACTTAGGAGATGGGTTCAAATCAAATCAAATCAAATCATTAACATTTATAAAGCGCGCTACTCACCCGTGCGGGTCTCAAGGCGCTAGGGGAAAAGGGGGGGTTATCGCTGCTCGAACAGCCAGGTCTTTAGGAGTCTCCGGAAAGCGGAGTGGTCCTGGGTGGTCCTGAGGCTGGTGGGGAGGGAGTTCCAGGTCTTGGCCGCCAGGAAGGAGAAAGATCTCCCACGTGCCGTGGAGCGGCGGATGCGAGGGACAGCAGCGAGTGTGAGGCCAGAGGAGCGGAGGAGGCGGGTGGGGACGTAGAAGCTGAGGCGTCTGTTGAGGTATTCCGGTCCCTTGTCGTGGAGGGCTTTGTGTGCGTGGGTGAGAAGTCGGAAGGTGATCCTTTTGCTGGCTGGGAGCCAATGCAGGTGTCTCAGGTGTGCGGAGATGTGGCTGCTGCGGGGTACGTCGAGGATGAGGCGGGCCGAGGCGTTTTGAATGCGTTGCAGGCGATTTTTGAGTTTGGCTGTGGTCCCGGCGTAGAGGGTGTTGCCGTAGTCCAGGCGGCTCGTGACGAGGGCGTGGGTCACGGTTTTTCTGGTGTCGGCGGGGATCCAGCGGAAGATCTTGCGGAGCATGCGGAGGGTGAGGAAGCAGGCGGAGGACACGGCGTTGACTTGCTTGGTCATGGTGAGAAGAGGGTCCAAGATGAAGCCGAGGTTGCGGGCGTGGTCTGTGGGTGTCGGTGCGGTGCCGAGGGCCACCAGGAGTCGTCCCAGGCGGACGGAGTGTTGCCGAGGATGAGGACTTCCGTTTTTTCAGAGTTCAGCTTTAGGCGGCTGAGCCTCATCCAATCTGCGACGTCCTTCATACCCTCTTGTAGGTTGGTCTTGGCGCTGGCGGGGTCCTTGGTGAGGGAGAGTATAAGTTGGGTGTCGTCGGCGTAGGAGGTGATGATGATGTCGTGCTTGCGTACGATGTTGGCGAGGGGGCTCATGTAGACATTGAAGAGTGTCGAGTGATGAGCCTTGAGGTACGCCGCAGATGATCTGGGTGGGTTCTGAGCGAAACGGAGGTAGGTAAACTCTTTGGGAACGGTTTGCGAGGAAGGAGGCGATCCAGTCCAGGGCCTGGCCTTGGATCCCAGTGGAGCGGAGGCGGGTGATTAGGGTGCGGTGACAGACGGTGTCAAAGACAGCCGAGAGGTCGAGAAGAATGAGGGCGACTGTTTCACCGTTGTCCATCAGGGTTCAGATGTCGTCTGTGACTGAGATGAGGGCGGTTTCAGTGCTGTGGTTGGTTCGGAATCCGGTTTGTGAGGGGTCGAGCAGGTTGTTGTCTTCCAGGAAGGTGGTCAGCTGTTTGTTGACGGTCTTCTCTATTACTTTGGCTGGGAAAGGCAGAAGAGAGATGGGGCGGAAGTTTTTCAGGTCGCTCGGGTCAGCTGTAGGTTTCTTTAGTAGGGCGTTGACTTCGGCGTGTTTCCAGCATTCTGGGAAGGTAGCAGAAGAAAAAGAAGAGTTGATGACGGTCTGGAGGTGCGGGGCAATGATGTCGTCGGCTTTGTTAAAGATGAAGTGCGGGCAGGGGTCCGAAGGGGCGCCGGAGTGGATAAAGTTCATGATGGATTTGGTTTCTTTCGTGTTGATGTGGGTCCAGTTGTTGAGGGTGATGGCCGGGGATGCGGGTTCGGTGGTGTTTGGTTGGGTCTGGTGTCCGAAGCTGGCTTGGAGGTCGCTGATCTTGCGATGGAAGAAAGTAGCGAGGGATTCGCACAAATCCTGTGTGGGCGTGACGGCGTTGGCGTTGGCGCCTGGCTTGGAGAACTCCTTCACGATGCTGAAGAGTTCTCTGCTGTTGTGGCTGTTTTTGTCCAGTCTGTCGGTGAAAAAGTTCCTTTTGGCAGCGCGGATCAGGTGGTGGTTTTCGCGGGTAGCGTTCTTGAGGGCGGTCATGTTGTCAGCGGTGTGGTCCTTGCGCCAGCCTTTCTCAAGGGTGCGACAAGTTTTCTTTGATTCTTTGAGGGTGTCAGAGAACCAGAGAGGTTTTTTGGTGTTGGTCTGTTGATGCGTGCGTTTGAGGGGAGCAAGGTAGTCTGCGCAGTTGGAGATCCAGTTTGTGAGGTTGAGGGCTGCGTCGTTGGGGTCGGTGGTGAGGGTGGGTTGGTTGGCAGCCAGTGTGGAGAAGAGTTGTTCTTCAGGGATCTTGTTCCACTGTCGACAAGGGATGGGTTGAGTGCAGAGGTGGCGGGTCTCGCGTCGGAATGTGAAGTGGACGCAGCTGTGGTCGGTCCAGTGTAGGGCAGAGGTGTGGCTGAAGAAGACGTGTTTGCTGGCGGAGAAGATAGGGTCGAGCGTGTGTCCGGCGATGTGGGTGGCGGTGTTCACCAGTTGTTTGAGGCCGAGGTTGGCAAGGTTGTCGAGCAGGGTGGTGGTGTTGGGGTCGTTGTTTTGTTCCAGATGGAAGTTGAGGTCGCCTAGGAGGATGTAGTCCGGTGAGGCGAGGGCGTGCGGGGAGATGAAGTCGGCGATGGCGTCGCTGAAAGGGGCGCGTGGTCCGGGAGGACGGTAGACGAGGGTGGTCCTCGGGTCGGTGCGAATCTGAAAATGCAGGTGTTCAGCTGCGAGAGGGGTGTTTTCGGTGGAGGTGGTGACGCTGATGGAGTCTTTGAAGACGATGGCGGAACCTCCTCCTGCTTGGTTGGTGCAGTCTTTCCTGGAGATCTTGTAGCCTTCGGGGATGGCGGTGGCGATGTCTGGAGCAGAGGAGGCGTTCATCCAGGTCTCCGTGATGAAGGCGACGTCCGGTGCTGTGGAGTCCAGGAGGTCCCAGAGTTCAACGGCGTGTTTGTGGACGGAGCGAGCGTTGACTAGGATGCACTTGAGGTGGTTGATGGCGCGTGGGCTTGTGGTCGTGGTAGTTGCGTGGTGGAAGATGCGTTTGCAGGAGTTGCAGGCGAAGGGTCCATGGGTGCGTTTGGGGTGAGCTTGGAAGCAGGTGTTGGAGCGTCCTGGGTTGAGGGCGTGGAGGGTGGTGAGGTCGTAGCGGATCAGCGGGGCTTGGGAGAGCTGGGGACCAGGGGTCGTGGAGCTGGGCGCGGGCCAGGCGCGGGCCAGGCGCGGGCCAGGCGCGGGCCAGGCGCGGACGGGCGCAGACGGGCTTGCCTCTGGCGCGCCTCCAGCGTGCCAGCGGCGCGCCCGCACCGCCATATGAGGTAGGGGGGGGGAGGGGTCAGCTGGGGGCGAATGGGAGCTGGGAGCGGGGGTGTGCAGGAGGTCGCGGCGGGAAAGCGCGAGGGAGGGGGGACAGGTAGAGTGAGAAGAGCTGGGGGAGGGGGGTTTAAGGGTGGAGGGGGGTGAGTGTTAGGAGGTTTAGGAGATTAGGGAGAAATATAGGAGTAGGGTTGTGAAGATAGGGGAGGGGGGGTTGTAGAGGCGGGTGAGGGTGAGAGGTAGAGTGAGAGGATAGGAAGATAGGTAATAGAGGGGGTGGCGGGAGGGAGGGAGAGATAGAGAAATAGATAGAGAAAATAGATAGATAGAGAAATCGATAGAGAAATAGATAGAGAGATAGGAAGATAGGAGGAGGTGGAGAGTGAGGGAGTTAGATAGTGGGATAGAGAGATAGAGAGATAGGTAGATAGGAGGAGTGAGGGAGGTAGATAGTGAACGGGTTAGATAGGGGAGATAGAGAGGTGGATGCGAGTGAGGGAGGGGGATGAGGCAGGAGCAGGAGGGCAGGTGCGGGGAGAAGAAGACGGAGGAGGCAGAAGAGCCGAAGGCAGAAGATAGAAGACAGAAGAACAGAAGAACCAAAGAACAGAAGAACAGAAGAACAGAAGAACAGAAGACCGGAAGAACAGAAGAACAGAAGACCGGAAGAACAGAAGACCGGAAGAACAGAAGAACAGAAGAAAGGAAGACCGGAAGAACAGAAGAACACAGAAGAACACAGAAGAAGATACAGAAAACGAAGAACAGAGGGCAGAAGACCACAGAAGAAGATGAGGAAGAAGAGGGGCGACAGGAGAGGCTGAGAAGCACACAGAAGAAGAGAGAAGACGGGGAAAAGAAGAGTACAGAAGAAGATTACAGACGAGGAGCGAGGAGGAAGAACAGAGAAGAAGAAAAGAATAAAAGAAGCAGGAGCAGGAGAGAGGGTGAGTAGCGCGGGGCAGAGCGAGGGGCTGGGAGGTGGGGGGTACTTACTGTGAGGTGGGTCTCAGGAACTCAGGAACCTGGAGGAGCTGGAGGGGCTGCAGCGGCAGGGGGAGCGACCTACCCTTGGGTCAAGGGTCGCTACCACTGTCGCGCAGCGGCCGCCATATGAGGTAGGAGGGGGGGAGGGGTCAGCAGGGGGCGAATGGGAGCTGGGGGGCGTGCAGGAGGTCGCGGCGGGAAAGCACGAGGGAGGGGGGGGGACAGGTAGAGTGAGAAGAGCTGGGGGAGAGGGGTTTAAGGGTGGAGGGGGGTGAGTGTTAGGAGGTTTAGGAGATTAGGGAGAAAGATAGGAGCAGGGTTGTGAAGATAGGGGAGGGGGGGTTGTAGAGGCGGGTGAGGGTGAGAGGTAGAGTGAGAGGATAGGAAGATAGGTAATAGAGGGGGTGGCGGGAGGGGGGAGAGATAGAGAAATAGATAGAGAAAATAGATAGATAGAGAAATCGATAGATAGAGAAATAGATAGAGAGATAGGAAGATAGGAGGAGGTGGAGAGTGAGGGAGTTAGATAGTGGGATAGAGAGATAGGTAGACAGGAGGAGTGAGGGAGGTAGATAGTGAACGGGTTAGATAGGGGAGATAGAGAGGGGGGTGCGAGTGAGGGAGGGGGATGAGGCAGGAGGGCAGGTGCGGGGAGAAGAAGACGGAGGAGGCAGAAGAGCCGAAGGCAGAAGATAGAAGACAGAAGAACAGAAGAACAGAAGAACAGAAGAACAGAAGAACAGAAGACCGGAAGAGCAGAAGACCGGAAGAACAGAAGAACAGAAGAAAGGAAGACCGGAAGAACAGAAGAACACAGAAGAACACAGAAGAAGATACAGAAAACGAAGAACAGAGGGCAGAAGACCACATAAGAAGATGAGGAAGAAGAGGGGCGACAGGAGAGGCTGAGAAGCACACAGAAGAAGAGAGAAGACGGGGAAAAGAAGAATACAGAAGAAGATTACAGACGAGGAGCGAGGAGGAAGAACAGAGAAGAAGAAAAGAAGAAAAGAAGCAGGAGAGAGGGTGAGTAGCGCGGGGCAGAGCGAGGGGCTGGGAGGTGGGGGGTACTTACTGTGAGGTGGGTCTCAGGAACTCTGGAACCTGGAGGAGCTGGAGGGGCTGCAGCGGCAGGGGGAGCAACCTTCCCTTGGGTCAAGGGTCGCTACCACTGTCGCGCAGCGGCCGCCATATGAGGTAGGAGGGGGGGAGGGGTCAGCTGGGGGCGAATGGGAGCTGGGGGCGGGGGCGTGCAGGAGGTCGCGGCGGGAAAGCGCGAGGGAGGGGGGGGACAGGTAGAGTGAGAAGAGCTGGGTGAGGGGGGTTTAAGGGTGGAGGGGGGTGAGTGTTAGGAGGTTTAGGAGATTAGGGAGAAAGATAGGAGTAGGGTTGTGAAGATAGGGGAGGGGGGTTGTAGAGGTGGGTGAGGGTGAGAGGTAGAGTGAGAGGATAGGAAGATAGGTAATAGAGGGGGTGGCGGGAGGGGGGAGAGATAGAGAAATAGATAGAGAAAATAGATAGATAGAGAAATCGATAGATAGAGAAATAGATAGAGAGATAGGAAGATAGGAGGAGGTGGAGAGTGAGGGAGTTAGATAGTGGGATAGAGAGATAGAGAGATAGGTAGATAGGAGGAGTGAGGGAGGTAGATAGTGAACGGGTTAGATAGGGGAGATAGAGAGGGGGATGCGAGTGAGGGAGGGGGATGAGGCAGGAGCAGGAGGGCAGGTGCGGGGAGAAGAAGACGGAGGAGGCAGAAGAGCCGAAGGCAGAAGATAAAAGACAGAACAACAGAACAACAGAAGAACAGAAGAACGGAAGAACAGAAGACCGGAAGAACAGAAGAACAGAAGAAAGGAAGACCGGAAGAACAGAAGAACACAGAAGAACACAGAAGAACACAGAAGAAGATACAGAAAACGAAGAACAGAGGGCAGAAGACCACAGAAGAAGATGAGGAAGAAGAGGGGCGACAGGAGAGGCTGAGAAGCATACAGAAGAAGAGAGAAGACGGGGAAAAGAAGAGTACAGAAGAAGATTACAGACGAGGAGCGAGGAGGAAGAACAGAGAAGAAGAAAAGAAGAAAAGAAGCAGGAGCAGGAGAGAGGGTGAGTAGCGCGGGGCAGAGCGAGGGGCTGGGAGGTGGGGGGTACTTACTGTGAGGTGGGTCTCAGGAACTCAGGAACCTGGAGGAGCTGGAGGGGCTGCAGCAGCAGGGGGAGCGACCTACCCTTGTTCCTGGTCACATGCCTCCCTTAGGTGCCCCGTCCTTCGGCCCACCGGTCCCATCCCATGCTCCCTTTCCCCATGTGCCTGTGCCTCAGGCATGGTGTGCCCACTCCAAGTTTCACCAGGGCCTTCATTGTGTTGGGGTGTGAGGAGTTCACACAGGTCCCTGTACTGTGGGGCACACTATTGATTGACCAGTCCTTGGGGTACAGGTTGAGGATGAAGGGTTGGCTGAGCTGCCACAGGGTGGGGGTGTTTGTTCTGGGCTGGGTGAGGCAGGGAGTGGTAGAATGACCAGGAGTCTCAATGGGCCAGGTAGGTCGTCTCTGTCCAGAGATCCAGCAGCGTTGTCCACACTGGGGCCTTCATCCTGAGGAGGGCTGGCAGTCTCTGGTAACCTCTCCATTGTTGCTGTGGGTGTGTATGTTTGTCTGTTAGTCTGATGCATACAGTGGCTTGGCTTGATTCCCAGAAATGGCATTGATAGGTGCAGCACTGCTAACACTGTTTGTGGATTGAGACATGGGCACCATGCTCCTTCAGTTTGTTTGCTTCAGTGGGTTGGTTTCTTTCCTGTGTGATGTTCACATGACAGGCTTGCCCTGTTAGCTGATGTGCATTCTGGCTTGCTACGTATGTGTGTGGGAATGGCTGTACAGTGTAGAATGGTGTTCAAATGGGAGGTGGTTATGTGTTAATGCAAGGTTGTTTGTCCTGTCTGTGCCTGTTGTGCATGGAGTATATCTCCTTCTGTCATGGGCCTAGATTGATGTGGTGTAGTGTTGATAATGTGTGTATGCTGTGTCGTGAATGTATGACAATGTGTGTTTTCAGCACGTACATGTTTAGCTGGAATAGCAGTGTGTGACTTACCTCTATTCGACAGCCACTGCCACTGTTCAATGCCCATTGGATCCCGCGATGGCCCCATCCATCACCAATCCGCCCCCAGCACACCACCTGTAGAACTGTAATACCTAAATATGGTAGGCGGGAAACCCACCAACTTGACGGCTAGGAAGAACACTCTGTTGTGGCGGTCAGCTGCACAACCGCATCACATCTAACTTGCAGCCTGCGGACCACTGTCTGCTTGATGGAGTACTCAGGCCGACCGCCACTGTGAATTGGCTGTAACACCATCAAGATCTAAATCAGGCCCTTATTGTCTTTTATGGCTCATTTCCCCTTAACGTCGATTGAGGTTGGTAGGTAGGCTGGCTTGCAGTTTGATGTTGGTGGCTTGCTTCAGCGCAAGGGATCAGAGAAATCCTGAAGGTGTTGGTTCTTGTCATCAACGGTCGTCAAGGGTCATCAAGGGTGAACAGCTCCGGAGCTTCAGCGGGGCAAGTCTGATGTTCAGACTGAGTCTGGGTTCAACATTGCCAGTATGACTCTTGACAATGAATCAGTCACCTCGTAGAGTTTTTTCCCAAAAATGCTCCAAATGTCTCCAAACTTCTAGATCTTCTTCCAGAAGGCCTTTTTACGGACTTGGGGTGTCCACAATACCAGTTAAGGTTCTATAACCTTTGAGTTGCTTCTTGGAGAGTTCAGACTGCATCTCCCACAATGCACCTGGTTAAATCCTTAAATTCTTCTGGACTCTGGTCAGCAAGTATCTTCAAATGAGGGCAACCCTTGGTAGGCGACTCCTTTAAAATAAGACCTCTCTTCATGAAGCCCAGAGTGTGCAGCAAGTGATGTCATTATGAGTGCCATTTTTCTTGGCGCAGCCAGGGGTTCAATAGGGCAATCTTCTTCTTGATGTTTTCATGCATTTTTATCTAGGTTTTTGGGCTGGGCAATGTGGTTCAGGGTGCCAACCTCTCTGATGGCCACTTCCTGCAAAATGTGGTACATTTCTGTTCCAGAAAAACACTGTTTCTCAAACATTCAAGATTGAGAACATCAGTTCTGGAGGTTCAGGTGTGGCTAAGCCCACCCACAGGCGTGGCTAACTTTTCCCTACATTCCATTTGCTGGGGGTACATGAAGTAGGGGTGGGCCTGGTTCCTGTACTATCCTTCTCTCTTTGAAGACCGGGCTACACATTCCCCTTCCTGTCCTGGCATCCGCTGCAGCAGATCTCCTCCCACCAGATGGTCCCTTGATCTCAGCAAATGTGATCTCATTGTGGTGCCAGTATTCATTTAGCATTGAATACTGGAACCATATTGACAAATGTGTATGTGTGCAATATGTGGTTTGTACCAGTATGTCCCCATCCGTGTCTAGGTCATGTTTTCTCTGTGGTCCAGTGGCAATAGCAACAGAAGGTCCTGCCCATTCATGTCCAGTCAAAAACAGAAGTGGAATCAGGAAAAGCAGTGTGTTTCCACCCCATTTCCCCTTAAATCTGCCAACTCAGAAGTGTTGGTCAGACCACCATGGTTGGCTTGGCAGTAAGGCACATCCAAATCTGCATGGTGGTAAGAGTGCTTCCAATGGTGCCATCATGGTGGATGGGAAACCTTGGCGGAGTCAATGAGATTCAGGCACATTATCATTTATGGGATCTCCAATATCTAAATAGGGCGGGTGGACCACCAGGCCAGTGGATGGGTTTTCCATCGAAAAGGTGGTGGTGAACCCATTACTACCAAGTTCTAAATCAGGCCCTACGTTTGAAGGTAAAATTTTGACTGACTCTTACCCCTCAGTTTATCCGACTTGCACTCCATCACGGTCAGCCTCCAACTTTGATTTTTACCTGGTCCTCCGCAACCAGATTGCCTTGGTTGGTGCTTTTCACTTTTATGCTCTGGAAAACACTTGTTTTTATTTATTCTTGAAACAATCATATCTCTGGTTCCCTTCATTGTATTTTTGTTGTTTTGATGTCATTTGAAAGATATGGACATTTCCTATTTCTACACGTTTTTTATTGCATTTTATGTTTTACTTTTTTTACTGTTTTGTTGATATTAAATTCTTTACACACCTGTCTCCTAAGTTAAGCCTAACTGCCTGTGTATAAGCTGCCAAGGGTTGAGCAAGGATTCATTTATTGAGACCCCCAGGGTTGTAATGAGGTGTTTGGACCACCTGGAGTGCAGCGTTTTGACCGTCGCCGCAAGGCTGGCAGTCTCAAGAACACAAGCCTCGTAATGAGGCCCTAAATTATATAAAAACAATCCATGCTGCTTCCATATTTCAGCAAATATTATTAAATAAAATTACATTTTTTGAAAAACTATTAAATACCCAAAAGCTATATCCTTGGAAATGTTATTCACTTTTGTATTTTGTACTCCCAATGTTGTTGACAGCAATGCTCATGTCACACATTATTTAGGAAACAGTGGGCCAGATTTAAGAAAAGTGGAGCTGCACCCAGAGCAGCGTCACTTTTCTTGCTCACCTTAGTGGCCCTTAGCGCCACCATATGTGAGCCGTATCTAAGATACGGCGCACAATGGCAGTAGTTAGCGTCACAATTTTTTACACTAGTTCAGAGTTTTGCAGGATTAGCATAAAAATTTGTGACGCTAATCCTGTAAAGCTCTGAGCAGGCGTTAAAAGTGCCGAAATAAATGATGCAAAGAAATCTCTTAGATTTCTTTGTGCCATTTTTTCGGCACCCTAACGGGGGAATGCCCCCTTTGCATACAATATGCCTGGCAAAAGCATAATGTAGAACAAAGCGGCATATTTATACTCTGTTTGCGCAGAATGTGCGTCATTTTTTGGAAGGGGGAGCCAGCCTTGCGTTATTTATATGCAAGGTAGGCGTTCCCTTCCAAAAAATGACTTTAAGGCCTGTGCCCCCTATTTATACTCTGACGTCATTTTGACGCACAGGAGGGGGCAGGCCTTAAAAAACAGCGCACAGCCTGATGGGCGCCGTTTTTTAATGTCTGCGTCAGGGCAGGCGTTAAGGGACCTGTGGGCTCGGAAGGAGCCCAGAGGTGCCCTCCTCTGCCCCCAGGGACACCCCCTGCCACCCTTGCTCACCCCAGGAGGACACCCAAGGATGGAGGGACCCATCCCAGGGAAGGAAAGGTAAGTTCGGGTAAGTATTTTTTCCCGATTTTTTGTGTGGCATAGGGGGGCCTGATTTGGGCCCCCCTACATGCCACTATGCCCATTGACCATGCCCAGGGGACATAAGTCCCCTGGGCATGGCCATTGGGCAAGGGGGCATGACTCCTGTCTTTGCTAAGACAGGAGTCATGCCAATGGAGGTTGGGCGTCAAAAAAATGGCGCAAATCTGGTTTGAGGCCTGAATTTTGCCTCAGACCTGACTTGCACCGTTTTTTGACGCACAACCCCCATTTTCCCCTACGCCGGCACTGCCTGGTGTGAGTCATTTTTTTTTACGCACACCAGCCCGCAGCGCCGGCTAACGTCATTCCATTAATAAGGCGCCCGCATGGCGCGTTGGAATGGCGTTAGCCGGCTGTAAAGTTTTTGACGCACAACTGCGTTGGTGCTGTTGTGTGTCAAAAAGTATAAATATGGGCCTTAGTGTTACAAAGTGGTGCAATGCATGCATTGTGCCAATTTGTAAATTTGATGCAGTGATTTCGGCTTTGTTGGGCCACATTATTGTAAAACAAAATTGTGGCACAAGGAGGTGCTAGGGGCTCTTAAATCAGCTACAATGTTTGCGTCATTCACTCTCTGGATACCAAGAGATGGTGCTTGAAAAGAATGGCAACCCCCAACAATCATCTCACAAAACCAGAATTTTTAACCGTTGCAAAGCCCTGGCAGACAATGAGGTTCCATCTGGTCCCTATCAAGTACTCTTCTTGCAGTTTAAAGGTCATCAGGAGCTTGTCTGCTTCTAGAACCACTTCACATTTGAGCTTGTCCAATAGTCCATTCACATTCCATTCAAGTAGTCAGAGTGAGTGCTGCCAGTGTGCACTTTTACCTACAAGCGTAGTTTAGAGACGTGCTATGCTGGCAGCAGTATCATGACTATACCAATAATCTTATGTTAAAACCTAAACATAACCCAACATAAAAAAACATTATTCCAAACATTGCCATGCTCCTCCAGCCAAATGAAACCATGATACATATGTTTGATCTAGGCCCCCGAAAATAATGCCCAACTATTGTATAGTGTTAATTAGAGTCCTAAAAAATCTTGTAGGAAATGTTCCTTTTCTGCACGGTCGCCCCCCTTATATTTTTCACCTTTTCCTGAGCTCTAATTTTCCATTTTACCCACACTTAATAGAAGTAAAGTGCCTTTGCTACCCCTTTAAACATGGGTAAGTCAGCCTATACCTACTTGACCTATTTACCCTACCTTTAAGTCCCTAGTATCTGGTATAAACAATGTACGCAGAGTATGGATGTTCAATGATACCTTTGGACTGCAGCACCTTTTCAATCACTACAAAGGTAAAGAAAAGGTGGTCTCAGGTCTAACCTCTGCAGTCTGGAAGTAGCAGCATGAACCCTCCCGCAGACAGCTGCCAAAATCATCCCTTTGACACGTAGGAAAAACTGATTTTAAATAATAAGTAGGGCACTCCTAGGGGCACATTACTGCCAAAAATGTAGGTGAATATTATTTAGGAATGAAACGTGTGACATAAGAAAGGGCATGTTCCTTTAGCAACTAGGCCCAAAACCATATTGTCCCCATCTGTGAATGGTACATAGAAAACCTCCAAGTTTAGTATATGCCATTCAAAGCCCTACTTTGATAAAAATCCCATCTAATGGTGTAGTCAGATTTTGTAATAACTATATTAAAAATGTACCTTTTAAAAAGTTACTTTTACCCTGAGAAAATGTGCTGATAGTGGGAAAGTGTTCAATTCAATGTAGGAAGACCAGTAAGGTTATTGTCAGGTAGTCACATAACGCAGTGGAATAAAAGATAGAACCGGTTTTGAGTGACCACAGACAAGGTGACTGCTCATTACCTTAGTCACATCACAACTCTGCACAAGGATGAAAGGATTCCCCATTCTGCGTTTTAGCAGTAATGTCTGATGTGAGATTTGTTGTGGTAGGGAAAACAGGAACTTCTATGAAAGTGGGTAGGGTTGACCCCAGGAACGTTTAAACATTGGTTAGGGAGGATCCAGGTGCTATCCTGACCTACTAGAGAGTGCTAATCATAAATGAGTGACCACGAGGCACCCACCTCAGTACAGTCTTGGGAACTGTGGAGGAACAGAAGAAGGACTGAACGTGCTGTTTGAGACATATTAGGATATAGGAAGGGCTGGGCCTGTTTCTACTTGTCCTACGTGTCCTGTCCCAAGGACAGACAAGAGGACTCCAACGGGCAGTTGGCTAACCTCTTGGGTGGCTATGTTGACACAACAAGTGCAAGAGGCCGTTTCCCTGAAGTGCCTAGCGGACTAGTAGCAATTAGACATGGACTAGGCCCTGCTGATGGGCTCTCTTGCAGTGCGCCTTGGCCTCCAAAATGCTGTTCTTAAGGTCTTGAGGCTCTTGACTGTGTCTACCTCAACTTCTAACATCTCAGAAAAGTTGGGATGTCCAGACCTCCATAGGACTGCGACCAACCACTCAAGCTAATACACCCAATGCACATCTCCGTTGAAGCTTCACCGCCTTTCAGTGGGCCCCTGGTGAGAAAATAAGAGACTAAGGGGGTCATTCTGACCCCCGCCGGCGGCGGATTCCGCCGGCCTGGCGGGAACCGCCAGAAGACCGTACTGCGGTCGAAAGACTGCGGCGGTCATTCTGAGTTTCCCGCTGGGCTGGCGGGCGACCGCCAGAAGGCCGCCGGCCCGCCCGCCCAGCGGGAAACCCCCTTCCACGAGGATGCCGGCTCAGAATGGAGCCGGCGGAGTGGAAGGGGTGCGACGGGTGCAGTTGCACCCGTCGCGATTTTCAGTGTCTGCCACGCAGACACTGAAAATCTGAATGGGGCCCTGGCATGGGCACTGCAGGGGCCCCCAGGGGCCCCACGGCACCCGTTCCCGCCAGCCAGGTTCTGGCGGTGGAAACCGCCAGAACCAGGCTGGCGAGAAGGGGGTCAGAATCCCCATGGCGGCGCTGCTTGCAGCGCCGCCGTGGAGGATTCCCAGGGGCAGCGGGAAACCGGCGGGACAGAATGCCCATGGAAGCACCGTCAGAATGACCCCCAGAGGGTCTGATTATGATTTTAGTAAATGGGGTTACTCTTTCACAAACATGACGGATATCCTGTCTGCCGTATTATGATTCCATTATATCCTATGGAGATCATAATATGGCAGACAGAATATCCTTCATGTTTCGAACAGAGTATTAGATCCGCCAAGATCGTAACCAGGCCCTGAGTCCAAATGAAGAAATATTGACCGTATGGATGCACCAAAAGTATTCAGTCAAAACAAGCCCATCCCTGGGTATGACATTTGAATATGCTCTCTGTAAGCGTTTCACACTAAAACCAATGGATTCAGAGGGATCTCATCTAATGGCTACCTGACTTCAAGAGTATTTACTAGGATGTGGCCTGCAAACATGCCCCGGAGGAGGACTTTGACCTTCGTTTCAGTCCAAAGGTAGAATATCTGACTGAGACAAACCTAGTTGTTGGATACGACCTGAACTCAGTAGTGGTTGGGCTGAAATCCTGTCTATGTCTCGGTCTACCACGACCATTGAATATTAGTGATGTTTATTTCTTTCTGGAGTTTTTTTTGTTGTTAACACATCTAAAGTTCAGCTCGCTCGCTCGCTCCTCTTATTGGATTTTAGTTTTTGTTGGTTCAGTTTGTTTATTAAATTGTACTGTATGTTTCTAAATTGGAGTAGGATTTTTAGTGTTTTCTGTTTTTGACTTTTACTGTTCTGTTACATCCAAATGCTGTACACATCTTTAAGTTAAGCCTGTCTGCTCTGTGAAATAGCTACCAGGGGTGAGCCCAGGTTTACTTTTGACTGTACATAAGAGGTTAGTTACTTTATTAGTTGTGGTGGACTTTCACCCACTCCAATAATAATTGACTGCCTTACACTGGTATTCACACTCATTCATAGGTGGGATCCGGAACTGTTTAGCATATCACCCAGTTTTAAGATTTGCAAAAAATCTTGACATTTAATTGACAGGAACAATTGATTGTGTTTTATTTTTAATTTCCAACAGTTCTTCATTGTGTCAGTTTTTGCTTTTTCCAAATTAGTTTCATTCCAGTTTTTGCAGCATAAGACTAAAGGGTGATGTAGGTAGATATGGCTACCCAGACGAGGTTTTACAGTGGTGACGATGAAGGATGTGTAGAAGTTATAGTTACGTCGGGCCTGAGTTATAGTTACTTGAGATAACTATAACTATAACAGATGAATTTCTATGGTTTTTGTATGTTGAAAATGTGAGGCTAACTATACTCTCCTGCCACTAAAAGATACAAAGGCATAGAAATTCCTGTAAATTTGACATTGACCCATAATTAGAAACCTTTCCTTTTACATGACAAATTTAATAATCAAAACAAATAAAATATTCTCTACTGCAAAAAACCTACTACAACTAAGCTATCGTCAAATCTGGATGGTGGATGGGACTTTCAAAGTGTGTACTAAACCATTCATTCAGATGTACACCATACATTGTATGAGAAAACAGGGCTGATTGCAGAGCCCCCTAACTTTTTGCACCCATTTCCCACTTTTGGCCGGTGTTTTCCTGACTCTGATGGTGCTCTGGGTACTGCTAACCAGTCCCAGGGCCTGTGCTCTGTGTAAAATCAGTATGCAAATCAGGCTAATTATAATTGGCTAAGTCAACCTACCTATAAGTCCCTAGTAGATGGTAGGGCATGTAGGTTTAGGGACCACAGCATAGGTAGTGCACCCATAGTGCACTGCTGAGGTGCCCAGTGTCATTTTAAAGGCAGACCTGCCTTGCTAGCTGCTTTTAAATTCAAGTAATATTCAAATTTGACTTTGGAATTAAAAGTAGTTCCAAAGTCTTAAACTACCTTATTTTTACATATAAGTCACCCCTAAGGTGTGCCCTATGTGCCCCTAGGGCTGGGTGCCATGCAACTATAAGCAGGGACCTTATAACAATAGTTTTATAAGCCCTGGTGAGGTAAAAACAGCCACATTCGTTTTTCCCTCATTGTAGTGAATGGCCTTCATAGGCTAGAATGGGGAGACTTTATTTTAATTTTAAAAGTCCCCTAAGTGACAGATACAAAGAGTTTAGTACCAAATTAATTGTTATAATAAATCCCACAACTTCCAGGTGTGGGATTTAATATAACTTGTTCAGGTAAAGAGTTTTAAACTTTACCTGAAAAGTTGCCAACTTCAGCCCTGCAGTGTTTTTGGTGCTGTGCTCTGATTGGCCAGCGTATGGCAGCCTGGCCAGGCTGCCTTGATGAGGTGTGAAGTGGTCTGGCTTCACACAAAAAGATGTGCCTGTGGGAGGAGATCTCCCCTCAGCAGATGGTGAGGCAGGAAGGGGGAGGGCTGCCAAACTGGTCTTCAAAGGCAGAGAAGGACATTTGGAGCAATCCAGGACACCCCCACATCCTGCAAACCCAGACAATTAGGTGCCCCATTGATTATATTAGGAGAGGGCAGGAGAGGGGTGTGTCTCTAAAGGAGCTAGACCTGTCAAGTTTGGTATCAAACTTAATGTTATAATAAATACAATAACTTTCTACTGCTTACTTTAATATACCTTTCACCTAGAAAGAGTTTTAGAACTCTTCCTGTAACTTGCCAGTTTCTGCTCTGTAGTTCCCTTCTCTGATTGGCCAGCCTCTGGCAGCCTGGTCAGGCTGTCTTGATTAGGTGTGAAGTAGCCTGGGCTAACCACAAATGAGGTGCGTGGGGGAGGACATCTGCCTCAGCAGATGGTGAAACAAGATGGGAGGGAGCAGCCAACTGGTCTTTAAAGGAGAGAAGGGCATTTAGAGCGGCTCGGAACCTCCCCCATTTTCTGCAAACCCAGAAAACCAGGTACCCTCTTGATCAGATTAGGAGAGGGCAGGAGAGGGGTGTATTTAGGATTTTTAGCCACACCAGTGGGTAGGCTCAGCCAGATGTAACCTCCAAAAATCACTTTCAGCATGAAGGATTTTTGAGGAATGTTGCTCCCTGGGATTGATTTTTGCCACTCTTCCCAGGAAGTGGTCATCACAGCGGGAAGGACCCTGTTCCTGATTGGAGAACCAGGACCCACTGTTTTTCACCCAGGAGCAAGGATAAAACTGGCAGACCTGCACCCACATCTCAGTTCCCTACCAGATCCCTACCAGGAAGAACTACAGAAGAAGAAGGACTACCCTTCTGGACCCCTGGCCTGCACCTGGACCCTGCACTCTAAAAGACTGCACCATCTGCACACTTGGGCTTCACCACAAGAAGGACTTTGCCTGGCTTCAACTGGTTCAAGGAGGGACTCCCCATTTGCTACAGGTGAAAGATTGCTAACCAAAGTCCCCTGCACCAACTCCTGAAGAAATCAACCAGCTGACCACTGTACAGAGGCCAAAAAGGAGTTTGTGCCATGTTCATTCTGGGAGTTGTAGCCCACACCGCCAAGGATCATCTCAGAGCTTCTGGAACCTTGGGGTGAGTTGTGGACCCCAAATGAACCTTAAAAGAACATCTGGGAGAAGACCCAGAAGTTTGGAGAAGTTTGGAGAACTTTGAAAAAAAGCTCCATAGAGGGACCGACCTGCAGCGGAAACTCTAGCCGGCTTGCCTCAACCACAACCAGCCTGATTTGCAGGTTCGTCCCGGTGAAGAAAATCTCCAAAAAAGAGACTAAGGGGGTCATTCTGACCTCGGCGGTAAAAGGCGCTTACCGCCGGTCAGAAGACCGCCATAATACCGCCGCGGTCGCAGTAAACCGCCACGGTCATTCTGACCCGCAACTGGCAAACCGCCAAAAACCCGACAACCACAAAAGTCCGCCAGACCAAAGGTCAGCGGGAAACTGGCGATGACCAAACCTCCACCGTCACGCCAACAGAAATACGCCCATACCATTCCGACCCACAAATCCCCGCAGCGGTCTTTCAACCGCGGTATTCCATTGGCGGTACACACCGCCGCGCTCAAAATACACACACCTTTACAAAACCGTACCACATTGGACAAATCAAAATACACACACCTGAGACACATACACACAACACTCCCACACACCCAATTAAATATAAAACACACACCCACATCACCCACAAACCCTTACGACCACAATTGCGACTGAAGGACAGAGAGAGAGAGTACAGCATAGAGTAGACCATCACACAGAGGCAAATCACAACATCACCCACACAATTTCTACGCACAAAACACCATACACCACCACACTCACCACACTCTACAACACATACACCACCCCTCACCTCATCCACACCACCCCATGGCACCCCAAAGACACCCCAGGTTCTCTGACGCAGAACTCAGGGTCATGGTGGAGGAAATAGTTTGTGTAGAGCCCCAGCTCTTCGTGCAACAGGTGCAGCACACCACCATTGCCAGGAAGATGGAGCTATGGCAAAGAATAGTGGACAGGGTCAATGCTGTGGGACAGCATCCACGCAATCAGGACGACATCAGGAAGCGGTGGAACGACCTACGGGGGAAGGTGCGTTCCATGGTATCAAGGCACAACATTGCGATGCAGAAGACTGGCGGCGGACCCCCACCTACTCCCCCAGAATTCACAGCATGGGAGGAGGAAGTCTTGCACATCCTGCATCCTGAGGGCCTCGCAGGAGTAGGTGGAGGAATGGACTCTGGTAAGTCAAATCTCCACTACTTCATTCCCCCCACCCCACCTGCATGCCAAATCATACCCCCACCCTCACCCCCACCCCCATCACACCAACTCCTTGCAAATGGCTCACCATCACATCCCACCCATCCCAATACCTAGCCCTGCATGCGTCCCCAAAGCATGGACACCCATCCCCAAAGCATGCCCACTGCACACACCCATCACCCCCACAAGCCACTGTCACAAAAGCCCCCACAAGGGAATGCCAGCACTGGGGTACACGGCCACCCACCCATTACACGAAATGCCACACACAGAAGCAATAACCATACTCGTATACCCCTGCAGGACCCGAACGCCACCACACCGCCACAGAGGGTCCACCAGTGATGACAGCAGCTCTGTCTCCCTGGACCCAGATGACCAGCCCGGCCCATCGGGGACCTCGGGACAGTCGGTTCCCCACAGACAGCCACAGGCTACACCAGACCCAACCCCCTCTGGGAACACCAGCACAGCTCCCACCCAGCGGGCCCATGCCTCTGTCTCCAGGACACGTCAATCAGCGGTGTGTCCACCACTACAGGGCACCCAGGTTGACCCACCACCCCAACAACAACAGGGACCTGGGGGCAGTGGTAGGGGCACACCGTCCAGGGGACAGAGGCCCAGGGCAACAGGGGAACTGGGAGGGCTGCTGTGCGACAGGGGGGGGACAGGCCCAGTGAACCGACTCTCCAAGAGGCCCTCTCCTCCATCATGGGAGCATACCACCACTCCCAGGAGACGATGGCTACGGTACTGGCCAGGTTCAAGGTTCCAGGAGATCCAGGTACTGCAGGAGGAACAGTACATGGGGTTCAGAGAGGAACTGAGGAACATTAGTTCCGCAATGGGGACCATCGTGGTGGCCCTTAACCAGATAGTCACCACATTGCGGGACCATGTGGCACCACAAAGGGCCCCTGTCACTAGCCTGGACCAGGAACAGCCTACCACCTCCGCCCCCACACAACGACAGGCCACCAGAACCCCACCTCCTGCAGAAGAAGAACCACCCCGCAAGCGGATCCTGAGATCTCACAAGAAGACAGAGTAGGATGCCAAGACCCCCGCCAGCAAACGATACCCCCTGATGTCACCCCACTGTCCCACATTGTCACCCTGTCCAACCTTGAACTGCCCCTGCTCCATCCTTCCACAGGCATATGGACAATGCACCTGTGAGACTGAGAACTGGACTCTGCCATGGACATTACTCCACCATCACCCATCACCGTTTTACAATCGTGTTCCTAAATGTAGCACTTTAATTAAATCACTTATTGCACTTAAGAAATCTGGAGTCTGCTTGTATTTTGAACAAATGTATTAGACATAACGGTGCAGAAATGTTCAGTTACATTGTGATGACAACATACCACTGTCACACAGCTGTAGTCCATGGGCAAACAAAGCAGAGGTCACGCAGTGGGGCCCACAGCTCTGAAAACGGAAGGGAAAGTCACAACTCAGTTAACAGGAACTGGGGGGGAACTCAGACAGTAGAGAGGCAGGAGACTTTAAGTAAATGTAAAATGGCGTGGTTGATTCGTACCTGTGTGCTACTGAAAATACTGTTGTATCACTGTGTCCCTGTTGTCTGTGTCGTCCCCGTCGTCTTCCTCCTCTTCACTCTCCACAGGCTCCACAGCTGCTACAACACCACCATCTGGACCATCCTCCTGCAGGAAAGGCACCTGGCGTCGCAAAGCCAGGTTGTGAAGCATACAGCAGGCCACGATGATATGGCACACCTTCTTTGGTGAGTACATTAGGGATCCACCTGTCATGTGCAGGCACCTAAACCTGGCCTTCAGGAGGCCGAAGGTTCTTTCTATAATCCTCCTAGTTCGCCCATGGGCCTCATTGTAGCATTCCTCTGCCCTTGTCCTGGGATTCCTCACTGGGGTAAGTAGCCACGACAGGTTGGGGTAACCAGAGTCACCTATTAGCCACACACGGTGTCTCTGTAGCTGTTCCATCACATAAGGGATGCTGCTATTTCGCATGATGTACGCGTCATGCACTGACCCAGGGAACTTGGCATTTACATGGGAGATGTACTGGTTAGCCAAACAGACCACCTGGACATTCATCGAATGATAACTTTTTCTGTTCCTGTACACCTGCTCACTTCCACTGGGGGGAACCAAAGCCACATGGGTCCCATCAATGGCACCAATGATGTTGGGGATATGTCCAAGGGCATAGAAATCACCCTTCACTGTAGCCAAATCGCCCACCTCAGGGAAAAGAATTTAGCTCCGCATGTATTTCATCAGGGCAGACAACACTCTGGACAAAACCTTAGAAAACATAGGCTGAGACATCCCTGATGATATGGCCACTGTTGTTTGGAATGATCCCCTTGCCAAAAAATGGAGTACTGACAGAACCTTCACCAGAGGGGGAATCCCTGTGGGTTGGCGAATGGGGGACTTCAGGTCTGGCTCCAGCTGGGCACACAGTTCCTGTATAGTGGCTCGGTCAAGTCTCTATGTCAGTATGACATGTCTTTCTTCCATTGTCGACAGGTCCACCAGCGGTCTGTACACAGGAGTATTCCTCCATCTCCTTGCAAGTCCCAGCGGAAGGTGCTAGGAAGGACAACATGGAGCACAGAGTCAAGCAACCCACAGGTACGTAACCACAGCTTGCACAGTACACGATTCGCTATGCATTGAATGGCTTGTATGAGTGGCAATGCAAGGCCTAGGCCTGTGTGACGCAGTAGAAATTAAGCCATGTGGGCCCTTGAAATGGCGGCTGCCTGACCTGTGAAGTGTGACAATGGGATGTGAGGTCAATGTGCTGGCGTGGCACACCATGGCGGTAGGCGGTCGAAGACCGCGGCGCAAAGCAGCATTGGTTAACATTGAACCCTATGGGTCTCAGGAGCCAATGACGATGTGCGCCGGCAGTCGCGGTACGCACCGCCGCGGTACGTACCGCCGCGGGTGTGACCGCCATTTTCTAACTGCTTAATCACTCGAGACCTGATCATCCACAGGAGAGGACCTATACTGCAAGTGCTGCTGTGACCTCGGTCTGGAAGATACAATGGCTGCTGCGACTGGGGAAAGGGCCCCTGTCTTCACATCTGAGGAATTGGAGAAACTTGTGGATGGGGTCCTCCCCCAGTATGCGCTACTCTACGGTCCTCCAGACCAACAGGTAAGTACACAGGGAGCACGTAGTATGGGCTATTCCTGTGTTGAGTGGGGTGGATGTAAGATGGTGGGGAGGGGAGCGAAAGAGGAGTGCAACGCCCGACAGATGAGAGCATGTACCACATGGCAAGGTTGGGGAGGGGGGCCACTCACATCGACCATGCAGAAAAGTGATGATATTTATTTTTCCACCCTGTACATGTCACATAGGTCAGCGCCCATCAGAAGATCGACATTTGGCGTGCCATCGCCAAGGACGTCCGGGCCCTGGGGGTCCACAACAGACGGGGCACCCACTGCCGCAAGAGGTGGGAGGACATCCGCTGCGGGAGCAGAAAGACCGCCGAGGCTCTGCTGGGGATGGCCTCCCAACGTAGGAGGGGTGCCAGTCGTCAATTGACCCCCCTGATGTCCCGGATCCTGGCGGTGGCCTACCCCGATTTGGATGGGCGCGTGAGGACATCACAGCAGACACAAGGGGGTGAGTATCAGCACATTCTGCTATATTAGCGCGCAGTGGAGGTGTCTGGGTGGGGGAGGAGGGCTGTGGCTATCTCTAGGCCAGGGCGGTTTCTGTAGGCTAGGCCCCTCCGTTAGGCATGGCCCTGTGCCCCCGCCCCCCACCTCTGTAGGGTGCTAAGTACAGCTATCCATGGTCCGGGCTCACCTATGTGTGCATTTGTCGTCCATAGACTTGTAGGCCAAGTCACAATAATTGAGTAGTGTACCCCGAGTGCGCGGTGTAGTGCAGGGGGCTTCTGTGTCTGTCCTCTCCGCCAACGGTGCCACCAATGCATGCACTCAACATGTCTTTCTTTCTTCTCCCCCCCCTTTTTTTGGTTTTCCTGTTCATGTGTGCATTAGCATCATCAGGCGGAGGAGAAGTGGCATCTGAGCACGAGGGAGCTGCATCTCACATGGCCCCGGAGGGCCCTGCAACCGACTCAGACTTAACCAGTGAGACGGAGGGCGAGGGGAGCTCCACAACGGGGACCCGTGGAGACGTCAGGGACACCGACACGTCCTCGCAAGGGAGCTCCCTTGTGCTGGCGGCAACATCCGTGCCCACCGCAACAACAGGTACAGCCGCCACCCAGCACACCAGCTCCGCCCTCCCAGAAGCCCCTCAGCTTTCGCCCCGTGCCCGACCGGCCAGGAAGCCGGCCATCTCCTTCGCCCCTGGCACCTCAGGTCCTGCCCCAGTTACCCCTGCTGCCCTCAGTGCGGGGATCATTGACCTCCTCCAGACGCTCATTGTTGGGCAGTCTACCCTTTTGAATGCCATCCAGGGGGTAGAAAGGGAGGTGCATCGGAGCAATGCATACCTGGAGGGCATTCATTCGGGTCAGGCTGCCAATCAGCGATCGTTCAACGCTCTGGCCTCAGCACTGACGGCAGCAATTGTCCCTGTGTCTAGCCTCCCCCCTCCAACTTCCTCCACCCAGTCCCACTCCCCTGTTCCTCTGCCTATCCCAGACACACCTACAGACCAGCCTGCACACACCTCAACACCCAAGGGCACCTCATCCAGACATAAGCACCACAGATCACACAAGCATTCACCCAAGCAACATCCACATGCAGACATGCCAACAGCCACTGCCTCCTCTGTGTCCCCCTCCTCCTCGTCTCCCTCCTCCCTCCCTGTGACGTCTCCACTCACACCTGCATGCACACCACCATCAGCCAGTACGTCCATCACCACCACACCCACCAGAACAGTCCGCACACGTGCAGTCACCACCCCCACTGCCATTTACACGTCCCCTGTGTCCTCTCCCAGTGTGTCTGTCACCCCCTCTTCCAAACCACACAAACGCAGGCAGCCACCCACCCAACAGCCATCCACCTCACGACAGCCTCCGTCACAAGCACCTGCACCCAAAGACAGCACACTTGACTCTCCTACAACCACATCCTCTTCCTCCACTCCCATACCCACTACAACTACCCGTCCCTGTCTTTCTAAATTGATTTTCCTTTCCAACCTTGACCTCTTTCCAACAACTGACCCACCCCCTCCATCTCGTAAGACTCCAATCAGCACCTCAGCCACCACAAGCCCTGCACCTACTAGGACCATCGTTCAGAGCTATTGGAGTCCACCAGCTCCTAGTCCAGGAACATCGGCCAGCAGCAAGGGGACAGCCAGCCCACCCCCTGGGAAAAGAACCAAAAAAGGGAAGGGCCGGCGCGACAGGCCTGAGACGGCTGCCCCCAAGGACACCAGCCTTGCACCGTCACCTGGCCCATCCACAAAGGGAGGCAAGGGCCCCAGAGATTCTGCCAAGGAGGGCAAGGGCAGCAGGGCGAAGAAGTCCGGCAGCAGGCGAGCTGCCCAGGAGGGCCCCACCAGCCCCATTTGGGGTGTGACGGAGGACACCCACGGGCCCAGGACTCCAGCACAGGAGGGCCCCGCAAGCGAAAGGTCGGATGGCGACTGAGCGGGAATTATTGGCCAGATCTGGTTCCCTAGGAACACAAGACAAGCACCGCTGAACAGGGCCCCGCCAAGACAAGCACCGCTGAACAGGGCCCCGCCGTGAGAAGCACCGCTGAACAGGGCCCCGCCGAGACAAGCACCGCTGAACAGGGCCCCGCCGAGACAAGCATCGCTGAACAGGGCCCCGCCGTGAGAAGCACCGCTGAACAGGGCCCCGCCGAGACAAGCACCGCTGAACAGGGCCCCGCCGAGAGAAGCACCGCTGAACAGGGCCCCGCCGTGAGAAGCACCGCTGAACAGGGCCCCGCCAAGAGAAGCACCGCTGAACAGGGCCCGCCGTGAGAACCACCGCTGAACAGGGCCCTGCCGTGAGAAGCACCGCTGAACAGGGCCCCGCCGTGAGAAGCACCGCTGAACAGGGCCCCGCCGTGAGAAGCACCGCTGAACAGGGCCCTTCCTGTCAAGCACCGCTCTGCTGGGCCCTTCAACTCAAGCACCGCTCCGCTGGGCCCTTCATCTCAAGCACCGCTCATCTGGGCCCTTCCTGTCAAGCACCGCTCCGCTGGGCCCTTCATCTCAAGCACCGCTCCGCTGGGCCCTTCCTGTCAAGCACCGCTGTGCTGGGCCCTTCCTGTCAAGCACCGCTCCGCTGGGCCCTTCCTGTCAAGCACCGCTCCGCTGGGCCCTTTAACTCAAGTACCGCTCCGCTGGGCCCTTTAACTCAAGCACCGCTCCGCTGGGCACCGCCGTCTCTGAACTGCTCCGCTGGGCCCTTCCTGTCAAGCACCGCTCCGCTGGGCCCTTCAACTCAAGCACCGCTCCGCTGGGCCCTTTAACTCAAGCACCGCTCCGCTGGGCACCGCCGTCTCTGAACTGCTCCGCTGGGCCCTTCCTGTCAAGCACCACTCCGCTGGGCCCTTCCTGTCAAGCACCGCTCCGCTGGGCCCTTTAACTCAAGCACCGCTCCGCTGGGCCCTTTAACTCAAGCACCGCTCAGCTGGGCACCGCCGTCTCTGAACTGCTCCGCTGGGCCCTTCTTGTCAAGCACCGCTCCGCTGGGCCCTTTAACTCAAGCACCACTCCGCTGGGCCCTTTAACGCAAGCACCGCTCCGCTGGGCACCGCCGTCTCTGAACTGCTCCGCTGGGCCCTTCCTGTCAAGCACCACTCCGCTGGGCCCTTCAACTCAAGCACCGCTCCGCTGGGCCCTTTAACTCAAGCACCGCTCCGCTGGGCACCGCCGTCTCTGAACTGCTCCGCTGGGCCCTTCCTGTCAAGCACCGCTCCGCTGGGCCCTTCATCTCAAGCACTGCCTCGCTGGGCCCTTCCTGTCAAGCACCGCTCCGCTGGGCCCTTCCTGTCAAGCACCGCTCCGCTGGGCACCGCCGTCTCTGAACTGCTCAGCTGGGCCCTTCCTGTCAAGCACCGCTCCGCTGGGCCCTTCATCTCAAGCACCGCTCCGCTGGGCCCTTCATCTCAAGCACTGCTCCGCTGGGCCCTTCATCTCAAGCACCGCTGGCCCATTGGCAGGGCCGGATCTGTGTCGGGCAGGGCTTCACGAAGCACTCTGGCCAACATGCCTCCTCCATAACCAGTGGAGTCTGTAATCCACCTGATGGACTGTGGCTTTGCACTCCCCAGGATGGTACAGTGGGCATGGAGGCCCATCGTGGATCTGGGGTCGTGGACTCATTTGGTTGAGGTGCCCCCCCTTCCCTTCCCCCTGAGGTGCCTGTCGTTTTATTATCTGATGCCCCAGCAGTGTTCTCTCCAATGGAATCGGGTCTCGTGTATGGGCTTTGCCCATGTGTTTATGCACATTGGCCCACGAACAATGGAATGTTGTCAATATGTGCCGGACTTTTGGACTATGTTTATATTGTTCATGTTGTAATATATTTATTTTATAGATTTCATATTTCACTTAACTTCAAATATGCTATAATATACTTAAATTTTAATGATCTTTTTATTTTGTCTTTGCATTATTCCGGGGCGTTTGGGGGGTGTCACTCTGACTTGTTGCTCTGCATTGGTGTGTAGGGATTTTGGGGGGGGGGGGTCACGTATGTGTGTGCCCGTAACCTTTTCTCCTCCCCCCTCCCCTGTGTCGTAGGTGCAGTACTCACCGTTGTCTCCTGCGGCGGCGTTCGTGCTCCTGGTAGAGGAACAGGTAGACAATAGCTGGTAGGATGTTTAATTCGGGTTCCATGCTGTCCAGATTCCTCGTGGAGTGTATAGAGGTGAGCGTTTTCCCGTTCGTGCTCTGTTTCTGCCGTATTTTTATCGGCGGGGCTCCCGTCCCGGAAAAGGTGGCGGATTGGTGGGTCGTGATAGAGTGGGCGGTACATTGTCTGCCGCCTGTCTGTTGGCGGTGACCGCCGCGCTGTTTGTTTGTCCCGCCGTGGCGGTCGGAGTGTTAAAGTGGCGGGCTGTGTTGGCGGTTCCCGCCAGGGTCAGAATTCCATTTTTTTTACCGCCTGCCTGTTGGCGGGTTGGCCGCCGCTTTAACACCGACCGCCAGGGTTGGAATGACCCCCTAAGTCCGAACATAGAAAGTTGACCGGGACCTCCCAGCCAGCATATCCGAGGAGGGCTCTAAGGACGTCAGATCAACATCTAGGTTTACCCGGTTGTGAGAAACTGGGGCTGATTGCAGAGGCCCCATAACTTTTTGCCCCCATTTTCCACTTTATGCTGGTGTTTTCCTGACTCTGATGGTGCCCTGGGTACTGCTAACCAGTCCCAGGGCCTGTGCTCTGTGTAAAATGGATATGCAAATTAGGCTAATTATAATTGGCTAAGTAAACCTACCTATAAGTCCCTAGTATATGGTAGGGCATGTAGGTTTAGGGACCACAGCATAGGTGGTGCACACCTAGGTGCATTGCTGAGGTGCCCAGTGTCATTTTAAAAGCAAGCCTGCCTTGCTGGCTGCTTTTAAATTAAAGTTATATGCAAATTCGACTTTGGAATTAAAGGTACTTCCAAAGTCTTAAACTACCTTATTTTTACATATAAGTCACCCCTAAGGTGTGCCCTATGTGCCCCTAGGGCTGGGTGCCATGTAACTATAAGCAGGGACTTTATAAAAATAGATTTATAAGCCCTGGTGAGGTAAAAACAGCCAAATTCGTTTTTCCCTCACTGAAGTAAATGGCCTTCATAGGCTAGAATGGGCAGACTGTATTTAAAATTTTAAAGTCTCCTTAAATGTTACATACCAAGAATTTGGTATCAAATTGATTGTTATAATAAATCCCACAACTTCCAGTTGTTGGATTTAATATAACTAGTGCAGGTAAAAAGTTTAGACTTTACCTAAAAAGTTGCCAATTTCAGCTCTGCATTGTTTTTGCTGCTGTGCTCTGATTGGCCAGCCTGCAGCAGCTTCTGCCAGGCTACTTTAATGAGGTGTGAAGTGGCCTGACTTCACACAAAGGAATGTGCTTGGGGGAGAGAATCTCCCCTCAGCAGATGGGGAAGCAGGAAGGGGGAGGGCTGCCAAACTGGTCTTCAAAGGCAGAGAAGGACATTTGCAGCACCCAGCAACACCCCCACATCCTGCAACCCCAGACAGCTAGGTGCCCCCTTGATTAGATTAGGAGAGGGGTGTGTTTATGATTTTTAGCCACACCAGTGGGTGGGCTCAGCCAGATCTCTCCTCCAAAAATCAGATTCATCCATTTTGGATTTTTAGAGACTGTTGCCTTCTGGGATGGATTTTTGCCACACTTCCCAGGAAGTGGTCATCACAGGGGGACGACCCTGTCCCTGATTGGAGGACCAGGGCCCCCCTGCTTTTCACCCAGGAGCAAGGATAAAACTGGCAGACCTGCACCCACGCCTCAGATCCCCACCAAATTTCAAGAAGAAAGAACTACAAGGAGAAGAAGGACTGCCCTGCTGGACCCCTGGCCTGCACCTGGACCCTGCACTCAGAAAGACTGCACCAGCTGCACACTTGGGCTTCACCACAAGAAGGACTTTGCCTGGCTTCCACTGGTTCAAGGAGGGACTCCCTGTTTGCTACAGGTGAAAAATTGCTAACCAGAGTCCCCTGCACCAACTCCTGAAAAAGTGACCAGCTGACCACTGTCCAGTGGCCAAAAAGGAGTTTGCGCCAGGTGCACTCTGGGAGTTGAAGTCCGCACTTCCCAAGGACCATCACAGAACTTCTGGACCCTTGGGGTGAGCTGTGGACCCCAAAAGAACCTTAAAAGAACATCTGGGTGAAGCCCCAGAAGTTTGGAAAAGATTGGAGAAATTTTAGAAAAAAGCTCCATAAAGTGACCGACTCGACGCGGAAATTCTAGCCGGCTTGCCTCAACCGCGACCCGGCCTGACTTCGTGGTTCGTCCCGGTCAAGAAAAACATCCGAAAAAGAGACTAAGTCCGAACGTAAAAAGTTGACCGGGACCTTCCAGCCATCGTATCCGAGAAGGGCTCCACGGACGTCGGATCAAGATCCAGGTTTACCCCGGTCGAAGGATTTTCATCTCGAAAAAACGACTAAGTCCGAAGGTAGAAATCACCACCGAGGAAACCGACTTCGCGTATCCGGACAAGGGCTCCAGGAGGTCGGATCCAACTGGCAGGTTCGTCCCGGTGAAGAAAAACTTCAAAATAAAGACTAAGTCAGAAGGTAACTTTTTAACCGAGGCTTCCCGCGACCTGTATCCGAGCAGGGCTCCATCGCGGTCGGCCTGAAAGTTTGACTTTGTCCCGGTCCTGGTGCAACCAGATGACCCGATTGGCGCTTTTTGTTTCTATGCGCTAGAAAATAATAATACTTTAAAAATTCATATCTCCGGTTCCCCTGAACCGATTTTAATCGTTTTTGTGTCATTTTAAAGATAAAAATATAAGCTATTTTTATAAATTGGTTTTGGATTTTTAAACTGTTTCCTGTGTTTTATTTAATTACTGTTTTGTGATATTTGAATGCTTTACACTTTGTCTCCTAAGTTAAGCCTTGACGCTCGATGCCAAGCTACCAAGGGTAGAGCTGGGATTAATTTACTGAGACCTAACTGTACTTTTGTGGAGGTTTGTGGCTTGTTGCTAGGTGTAGGTACCTACCTGCCCTACCAATAACCCATTTTCCAACATAATTGGAAGCAGCGACGGGATCCTGTACTTGTGTTCAATATCACGTTACAGTTTTAGATAAAACAAATTAAAAATCCTTTAAATTGTCCTAGTGCAAAAATTGTTTTTAATTTTTAATTTTAAATTTTTTAAAAAAAAATTAATTTGGATTAATTTCAATTATTGAATTTTTGTAATTTTTCTAAATTCTTGTTTCCAATTTTTGCAAAAAGTTTTTGTTGACACAAAACTAGGGAACCATGGAGCTTGATCTGGCTAGCCTACCCACACTGACAGTAGTCCAGCTTAGGGGGTTGTGTATTGAGAGGGGGTTGCCTGCAACCACTAATCTCAGGAAGGAAATCCTGATTAAATCCCTGACAGCATGGGCTGAGGCCCAAGAGGTAGAGACAGAGGAAGCTCCAGAGGAGGAACCAAAAGAGGATGATGCTAACTCTAACCACTCAGGGGAGGAAAGGCATCAGACCCCAAGTGAGGAAGAGGAGGAACGGTCCTCACTGGACACAGTCACTAGGGGCAGACCCAAAGCTAGTGGTAGGAAGAGGGTCCTTTCAGGAGGAGAGAACCCATCCATCAGGGAAAGAGAGCTGGAAGCCCAGCTAGCCTACATAGTTTTGGAAGCAGAGAAGCTGGCCCTAGAAAAGAAAAAGTGGGCATACAAAGAAAAAAGAGATGGAAGCAGCGATAAAGAAGCTGAGGTGTCCATGGGTGGGGGAGTTTGCCCCAGATTACCCAAGGGGGTGGTTCCTGCTTATGTAGAGGGGGATGACATAGATAAGTGGCTAGGGGCCTTTGAGAGGGCACTCCAAATGAGAAGGGTTAAGCCTCAATACTGGGGTTCCCTTTTGTGGGAGTTGGTCCCCAACTCAGGGAGGGATAGGCTTCTGACCTTAAGGGGGGAGGAGGCAGATTCATACCCTAGTATGAAGAGGTGCTTAGTCAAGAAGTTTGGTCTGACCCCAGAGCAATATAGAATGAAGTTCAGGGACACCCAGAAGGTCAGTACCCAGTCTTGGGTTGACTTTGTGGACACCTCACTAAAGGCACTAGAGGGCTGGATTATTGGCAACAAAGTAAATACTTATGAGGGGTTATACAATCTGATCATGAGAGAGCACATCTTGACCAATTGTATCCAAGAAAGGTTACGCCAGCATCTAGTGGACTCTAAGCTGACCAACCCTAGAGAGCTAGGGGAGGCAGCTGATGAGTGGTTGAGAACCAGGGTGGTTGTCAAGTCCCAGGGGGGAGACTCCAAGAAGGGGGGGACAGGTCCCCAAAAACCTAAGGAGGGAGGTGGTAAGCCCACCACAGAGACTCCCTCTGTACCCCAGAACCCTAAGAAGGAGGAGAGTAAATCCCACTCCCACTCTGACATGCAGAGACAGGGAGACCCAGGGTTAAAAAAGCTCTTGGACAGTAGGGCTTGCTTTGACTGTCAGCAGACAGGTCACTTCAGAGGAGATGCAGCCTGTCCAAAGAAGGTGGTTAGCACTGGGCTGTCCAGTGTAGCCATAGAGGATGACTCCTCAGATGATGAAGTCCTCCTAGCATTGTGCTGGGAGACAGGACCAGATGGTAAGCTGGTGATCCCTGAGGGTGGGAGTAGGCACTTCCACCACATTCAAGTGAATGGGATCCCTACCACTGGCCTGAGAGACACCTGTGCCAGTCACACTGTAGTGAGTGACCGGTTAGTGACCCCAGACATGTATGTCCCAGGAAAGACAAAGAAAGTCAGGATAGCCACAGGGGAGGTCACCTCCAAACCTGTAGCCATAGTGCCCCTAGAGAGGGAGGGTATCCTTGACTGGATTAGGGTGGTAGTCAGTGCTGACCTCCCCCTAGATTGTATCCTGGGCAATGACCTCCCAGAGGAGAGTCTGGTCACAGATGGGGTGGTCGCCCAGGGCGCCCCCCCAACCCAAAGTCCTGGGGAGTCAGTCCCTACAGTTAGGAGACAGGGGTCCCCAAGAAAAGGAAAGAAGAAAAGGAAGGGTAGGCCACTCTTAAAGAGAGTTCCAGGGAGCCAAGGGCCCTCTGCCCCAGTAAGGGGGGAGCCCAATGTTGGCACTGGTGAGGCCTCACCTGACCCCAAGGAAGTCCTGAGTAGTCAGGCAGCTGTCCAGATGCAGGGTGTTGCCCCTGCACTGACAGAAGGGAGAGTGGAAGGAGGGTGTCTGCCACAGGAGGTGGTAGCCCCCCACTCTAGACAGCAAGAGGGGTGCCAGGACCCCAAAGATGCCCCTAAAGCAGCTCAGCCACCTGTCAGTGGAGAGCTTAGGGTGTGGTTCTGGGTACTGACAGCTGTCAGTAGCCTCTGCTGGGTGCTAGCCTTCCTGGCAGCACTGTGCTTGGCCTGGGAGGCAGACCCCAAGGCCAATAGCAAAGTAGGCCCCCTGACCCTGTTGGTCATGGTGGGGTTGCTCAAGTGTTGGGTGACCTCTTTGGGTAAGCTAGGTCTTGCCCTAGCAAAGTTAGGAGTAGGGGAGGTGGGCACCTCACTACCCAAGTTGGCAGAGAGAGAGGAGGAAGACCCCCCTAGAGGGAAGTTTCAGTTGAGTTGGGTCCTTTTACTGTTGGGATGGCTTCACTACCCAGAGGGAGTGACCCTGACAGGGGGATGTAAGGCAGAGTAGGCCCTGCAAAGGGACAGCCAGTTTTCTTCACTGTCTTCCTCGCCTAACAAGCCAGGAAGACTCTCCCAGGGTTGGGCTGAGTCTCCTGGGCGTGTGGGCTGGGGGGGGGTTGTGTGAGAAACTGGGGCTGATTGCAGAGGCCCCATAACTTTTTGCCCCCATTTTCCACTTTATGCTGGTGTTTTCCTGACTCTGATGGTGCCCTGGGTACTGCTAACCAGTCCCAGGGCCTGTGCTCTGTGTAAAATGGATATGCAAATTAGGCTAATTATAATTGGCTAAGTAAACCTACCTATAAGTCCCTAGTATATGGTAGGGCATGTAGGTTTAGGGACCACAGCATAGGTGGTGCACACCTAGGTGCATTGCTGAGGTGCCCAGTGTCATTTTAAAAGCAAGCCTGCCTTGCTGGCTGCTTTTAAATTAAAGTTATATGCAAATTCGACTTTGGAATTAAAGGTACTTCCAAAGTCTTAAACTACCTTATTTTTACATATAAGTCACCCCTAAGGTGTGCCCTATGTGCCCCTAGGGCTGGGTGCCATGTAACTATAAGCAGGGACTTTATAAAAATAGATTTATAAGCCCTGGTGAGGTAAAAACAGCCAAATTCGTTTTTCCCTCACTGAAGTAAATGGCCTTCATAGGCTAGAATGGGCAGACTTTATTTAAAATTTTAAAGTCTCCTTAAATGTTACATACCAAGAATTTGGTATCAAATTGATTGTTATAATAAATCCCACAACTTCCAGTTGTTGGATTTAATATAACTAGTGCAGGTAAAAAGTTTAGACTTTACCTAAAAAGTTGCCAATTTCAGCTCTGCATTGTTTTTGCTGCTGTGCTCTGATTGGCCAGCCTGCAGCAGCTTCTGCCAGGCTACTTTAATGAGGTGTGAAGTGGCCTGACTTCACACAAAGGAATGTGCTTGGGGGAGAGAATCTCCCCTCAGCAGATGGGGAAGCAGGAAGGGGGAGGGCTGCCAAACTGGTCTTCAAAGGCAGAGAAGGACATTTGCAGCACCCAGCAACACCCCCACATCCTGCAACCCCAGACAGCTAGGTGCCCCCTTGATTAGATTAGGAGAGGGCAGGAGAGGGGTGTGTTTATGATTTTTAGCCACACCAGTGGGTGGGCTCAGCCAGATCTCTCCTCCAAAAATCAGATTCATCCATTTTGGATTTTTAGAGACTGTTGCCTTCTGGGATGGATTTTTGCCACACTTCCCAGGAAGTGGTCATCACAGGGGGACGACCCTGTCCCTGATTGGAGGACCAGGGCCCCCCTGCTTTTCACCCAGGAGCAAGGATAAAACTGGCAGACCTGCACCCACGCCTCAGATCCCCACCAAATTTCAAGAAGAAAGAACTACAAGGAGAAGAAGGACTGCCCTGCTGGACCCCTGGCCTGCACCTGGACCCTGCACTCAGAAAGACTGCACCAGCTGCACACTTGGGCTTCACCACAAGAAGGACTTTGCCTGGCTTCCACTGGTTCAAGGAGGGACTCCCTGTTTGCTACAGGTGAAAAATTGCTAACCAGAGTCCCCTGCACCAACTCCTGAAAAAGTGACCAGCTGACCACTGTCCAGTGGCCAAAAAGGAGTTTGCGCCAGGTGCACTCTGGGAGTTGAAGTCCGCACTTCCCAAGGACCATCACAGAACTTCTGGACCCTTGGGGTGAGCTGTGGACCCCAAAAGAACCTTAAAAGAACATCTGGGTGAAGCCCCAGAAGTTTGGAAAAGATTGGAGAAATTTTAGAAAAAAGCTCCATAAAGTGACCGACTCGACGCGGAAATTCTAGCCGGCTTGCCTCAACCGCGACCCGGCCTGACTTCGTGGTTCGTCCCGGTCAAGAAAAACATCCGAAAAAGAGACTAAGTCCGAACGTAAAAAGTTGACCGGGACCTTCCAGCCATCGTATCCGAGAAGGGCTCCACGGACGTCGGATCAAGATCCAGGTTTACCCCGGTCGAAGGATTTTCATCTCGAAAAAACGACTAAGTCCGAAGGTAGAAATCACCACCGAGGAAACCGACTTCGCGTATCCGGACAAGGGCTCCAGGAGGTCGGATCCAACTGGCAGGTTCGTCCCGGTGAAGAAAAACTTCAAAATAAAGACTAAGTCAGAAGGTAACTTTTTAACCGAGGCTTCCCGCGACCTGTATCCGAGCAGGGCTCCATCGCGGTCGGCCTGAAAGTTTGACTTTGTCCCGGTCCTGGTGCAACCAGATGACCCGATTGGCGCTTTTTGTTTCTATGCGCTAGAAAATAATAATACTTTAAAAATTCATATCTCCGGTTCCCCTGAACCGATTTTAATCGTTTTTGTGTCATTTTAAAGATAAAAATATAAGCTATTTTTATAAATTGGTTTTGGATTTTTAAACTGTTTCCTGTGTTTTATTTAATTACTGTTTTGTGATATTTGAATGCTTTACACTTTGTCTCCTAAGTTAAGCCTTGACGCTCGATGCCAAGCTACCAAGGGTAGAGCTGGGATTAATTTACTGAGACCTAACTGTACTTTTGTGGAGGTTTGTGGCTTGTTGCTAGGTGTAGGTACCTACCTGCCCTACCAATAACCCATTTTCCAACACCGGTCGAAGGATTTTCACCTAAAAAAAACGACTAAGTCCGAAGGTAAAAATCTCCACAGAGCGGGTTCCCGCGACACGTATCCGGAGAAGGGTTCCAGGAGGGCGGATTGGACTGAAAGGTTCGTCCAGCTGAAGAAAATCTTCAGAAAATGCGAAGGTAAACTTTTGACCGAGGCCTCCCGTGGGCTGGAGCCGAGCAGGGCTCCATCGCGGTAGGCCTTAAACTTTGACTTTGCCCCGGTCGTGTTGCGACCAGATGACAAGATTGGCGTTTTTTGTTTCTAGGTACTAGAAAACAATAATTCTTTAAAAATTCATATCTCCGGTTCCCCTTATCCGATTTTATTTGTCTTTGTGTAATTATAAAGCTAAAAATAGTTCCTACTTTTATAAACTGGTTTTGGATTTTCAAACTGTTTCCTGTGTTTTATTTAATTACTGTTTTGTGATATTTGAATGCTTTACACTCTGTCTCCTAAGTTAAGCCTTGTCGCTCATTGCCAAGCTACCAAGGGTTGAGCTGGGTTTAATTTACTGAGACCTAACTGGACCTAAGTGGAGGTTAGTGGCCATTGCTAAGTGTATGTACCTACCTGCCCTTACCAATGACCCATTTTCCAACACATTGTGAATAAATATCAAAACACAAATAAACTACAAATTCTTACACCACATTAAACATGAAACAAATAATTACTTCCTACACAAAATAATGGAAGACTTTGATCCTTGATGATTCAAACCATTAGAACAATTACTACAAACAGCCACACAAGAATGTTACTATCACTTCAATCAATGCATATGGAGACACCTCCAACAATCTGTACCAAGTTTAACATCTTCACAAACAGCCAACTTGTATTTGAACTAAAAAAAACATGGTAGCACTAGCCATGTCCTTGTCACAGAGGTAGCTAACCTCCACAATTTACTAATTTGAAAGTCCTTCTACCAACAAACTAAGGGCATCATTACATGTCTGGTGATCCAGGGACCGCCAGGCTCAGGGTGGTGGTTGGACCACCACACTTCAGGCGGTCCGACTGCCAGATAGCAACCCTGGCAGTCACACGCCCAGGGGACCACTGTGCACGCCAGGAACATGGTTCCTGATGGGCTGATGGCAGTTAGAGTCGTGGTCAGCCACAGCGGTGCTGAGTTCAGCATCTCTGCGCTGATCATGAGTCCAGTTTCTGTAGGCCTTTTCATGGTGGGAACTTCGCCGTGAAAAGGCTAGCAGAAACACAGTGCAGGGGGCCACAGGGAAGCTTCTGCTTTGACCATGCCCATGGAATGGCCAGTGCAGGGACTCTCCTTGCCCACAGTGCACATTCCGAGGGTGCTGGTCTGTAACACTATTGGCCTCAGCCAAGATCAATACTGCCGCACTGTTCCAGCCGGGCTGACTGGCGGTAATGTCGCAATATGATGTTCCTGACTGTCAGCCCGGTGGGAACATCGTAATATGGCAGGGGTGAGGCAGCCGGGTTGACGGCCACCTCATACCTGTGAGTTTGGCAGACGGCTCCTCTGACCGCCAAACTAGTAATGAGCCCATAGGCCCGCTTAATGGATTATTTCAAAGACACTGCATTCCTATGGACACAGATGCCAGCCCAATTTCAAATACCGTGGTGGAATGTATATGACAGTACCTTATAACAGGAAGCCAAACCTAGCAAAACAGTTGAAGGATGGCAAAATGCCTTCCAATCTACAATAGGCAGAACCCAACCTACTCTATAAATTTATAGACTTGTTACAAAAAAAAACAAAGGTACCAACAACTACTAACAGTGCAGTTTGCTTGCCACATTGTCTCTGAACATAGCAAACACAAAAAAAAAGAGTGCACTCTTCATTAAGAAAAAAAGAGTAGATCACTTAGAAATATTAGCCAAAAGCATATTATAAGATAAATAGTGAACTACGAAAAGAAGCAACAAACTGTCACAAACTCTAAACCAACATGAAAATCGTTTTTTAAATAAATAATAAACATAAAAAGTTGTTACATCAGTGCAAAAATTGGTTTAAAACATCAATGTTCATTAAGAATCAAGTATTAAAATTAAAATAAACTATTTACACAGAAATGTAAAATAAATTAACAGATCGACAACACAACTACAAGTAACAATCACATAATATGCACACAGACAAACAAATGTAACATGTCCCACCCAAAATAAATGAAATAGATAGGCGTTACTGTTCTGTAGCTGTGGATCTTCCACTGTATCTGCATATTCAAAAATAATATTCTACCAAAAATGGGAACAATATTGTGCAAAAAGCCCCTCAAAAAACTGCAAAAATAAACAAACTCAATAGCCATTCCTCAAAGCAATCCAAAGTATCTAGGAAAAATTAATAAAAAACAGAAAAAAAAATTGAAAAAAGAAACTCTCATGCAAACCCAAGAAAAAAGGAAATTAAAGTAAAAACTATTGGTTTATGATAAATCAAAAGTTATTTCCTTTCAAAACCAAACTGTCCATATGACACATTCATGGACAGAAACCTGTAAACAAGAAAACTCTAGCAAAACACATTACATGTCACACACTCACATGGTTCCAACCAAAGAGACAATGCTGAACCTCCAATCCCATCTGAGACAGGGACTGTAGAAAGGCAAAATCAACACTTATTCAACCACTGCCTCCAAGGGGAAGGTGAAAAAACAATAAGAAAGAAAAGATTAACTTGCATCACTGAAGTGAACTGCTCTGCTGTCTTGTGCACTGCCTAGCAGTATCAGGACTCCCAGGAACTTGGTATCCTTCTGCAGGCATCAAACAATAAAAACAACAAGAGGAAAAATGACCTAAATGTTCTCAATTCTAAATGATCAATTAATTGTTTGCACTATATGTACACTTACAGACTTCATCAAAATTGTTTCATGAGGGAGAGCAGAAACCATTTCAGGAATGAATTGGAGACGTTCTATATTCTGAAACATTCAGGGCTATGATCTAAGTCTTTCAGTTTGGATAAAATTAAGTTCAGAGAGCTATAGTGAAAGAGTCCAGAACACTGAGCCTTCTGGAGGATAATACTCAAACAATGTCCAAGGTCCAAAAATGTGCTAATGCTTTCATAGAAATCAGTCTTTGGATAATAGGCTCACCTATAGATTAGTCCAAAGACATTGAGAGACTTGGTGCAAGAAACAAAAGGGGAGGCAGAATCATAGCTCATTAAGGAAGACACTGGAAGTGTTGCTGATGCTTGGATCACAGGATTATCAGGAAGGCATGAAAGACCAGCACACTGGAAGTTACGGGTGACTCAGCAGATGAGTGCATGGACAATGCTTATATAGAACTGGAATGAGGTTAAGTGTTGATGCTGGTTCAGAGAGGGTATTTTTACTGGAAGAAAAGAATGTTCCAAAAGCCACAACTCCCACATGGCAGTGTGGAATGTTCCAATGAAACTGGAGAAGATAAACAAAACAAGAGGATCAGTGGTTCAAGCTTCCACGACTGACCATGGAGTGCTCAAGACTAGGAGGTGTCATAAGAGAAGAATGACTTGGAGAAGTCTACGCAGGGAGGTGCCACAAGGGAAGAGTGATAGGAACCCTGCAAGTAAAACCCACCGCATACAGGGCAAAAGAAGGAGTTGTGACATGTCATTTCCAAAAATACACATACATCACACTTTGGGCTTACGTGTTTGGCGGTCCTGTGACCGCCATGTTGGCGATGGTGGTCTGACTGCCAACAGGCTGGCAGAGAAGACAGCCAAATTATTACATTGGTGGCGGTGCATACAGAAGATGGCCTAAGCACTGCTGGTACCACCAGGCAGGACAGACTGCCATGGTCAAATGGAGGCACAAACAGTCTGGCAGAGACCATGTTTCCGCCATACTTATTATTAGGTTGCACATCGCCAACATAACCGGAGTGACGGAACCATCATGGAACACCAGGCGAAAGCAAAAAGTGTAAAAGGAGACATTCTCCTTCAGGAGGGCATACATGGCTGGAGTCGAAATGGAACCACAAGATGTCATTCTGCTGCTCCTGCTCACCGAAAGACAACTGAATTATCATAGATGAGGATGTCAACGACCGTAAGTACACACACTCTCCTGTTAAATTGTCAATAATTTACGGTTATATAACAAACCATAGGGAGGGGAGTGTGATGGATGCACACACACGTAACAGTATGGTAACACACAAACTTACATACTGCAGCAAAGACACACACACATACACAGCAACAAGCACACACACACACTCACACCACATGTCAATAACACATAGTTATGCACGGCAACACAGCATATGCCCAGCCTCACACATTATGATATACCATACCCAACATGTCACAACAACACTACAACCACACAAATATGAACACTTGTCACACCCAGCACTGGACAGGGACTTGACACACATACAACACAATGAACAACCAACTGTGATGGAATACAGATAATTACATCATCATACAACCTAGCAATCGACACACACATCACACACACATACACATAGCACATTAAACCCATTTTGCCATGCACAATACACGCAGACTCAGACAGTCAAAACATACAAAGCCACATAGCACAAGAACAAACACAGATCAACACAACCCAATATCATGGCATCAACATATTTTTCCACGTATACATAACCCTTCACACAACACATTCCATCCCTGGGATACAAAAGCACTGCACACAACCTCACATACTTCTCTAAAAATACATGAAGCACGAGCAGCACACACACACTCAAACAGGCACACTATCAATGATAGCCATAAACAACTCAATCCTAGGAAAGGAATTGCAGGACAAAAACATAACCATTAAACAAACAACTGGTTGGCTTTAATGAGTGTAAATTGAAATAAATATGAATATCCAAGGCCAGAGGCCACTCCAAAAGTTTATCATTGTCACCAAATGCAAAAAATGATGCCCCAACTTGACTTCTGACTGTCATGTAACCTCTATAGGTAGGGGCATCAAGGGGTAGGCAGAAAGGCACTTCTGGGGAGCAGGGATTGGACTCGGGCTTTGGAGGGGGGCTTTAGGCTTAGATTTGGGAGGGGGTGGACCTTTTTGGGAGGGGTAGACTTCTTTTTGGGCAGGGGGAGGGACATGGGCGCCTGCAACGGGATGGGGCTTGAAGGTGGAAGGGATGGCCTTCGGGAGGAAAACAGTTATTTTAGGGGCATCACGGGGAGGGTTAGGGAAAAGGTCAAACTTGGGAAGGAAAACTTATTTTGACACACAGGGATAGTCATCAGAAGGGGGTTTGGGTGTGGAGGGTGAGAGAGTGGCTGTCTGATGTTTATGTGGGGATGTCTTGGGTGCATGTTTGTGAGAGGTGTGCTTGTGGGTGATGGGTGTCTGTTGAGTGGGTGATTGAGGGCCTTTATGTGTCTTGGGCTGGGGGTGGAGTTGCAGGGGGATTCCATAGGTAGCTGTCTGTTGGGGTGGTGACTGCAGGTATGGTGGATATGCTGCATGTAGGCATGTCAGTGATTTTGGTGCTGCGGGTGTGATGACTGGGGTGGATGTCTGAGGGTCTGCTGGGGTGCTGTCTGTGGGTAGGATAGGTGTGGTGGCTGGACACTGAATGTTAGTGTGGTGTCTGCAGGAGTGTCAGGTGCTGTGTCTGTGAAGCTGGTCATGGTGGGGGAGTCAGGGCAGTTTGTGACTGTTGCTGTGTCTGCAGGTGGATGTTGTCTGCCTGTGTGCGTGCCAGTGGTGTGTCTTGAGGTGCTTTTGTTTGTCTGTGCTACCCTTGGACATTGAGGTGGATGCATGCCTGTCTGTTTGTATGCTTTGGCTCGGTCGGGGAAGGGAGGATTTGGACTGAGAAGAGCAAGATGGAGGTGGGACGGTAGGCTAGGGGTGACTGGCTGCCATCAGTGTGGAGGCCAGAGCCTGAAATGATCTCTGTAGGCCAGCCATTTCACTGTGAATGCCCTCAAGGAATGCATTGCTCTGTTGGATCTGGCTTGCCAGTCCCTTGATGGCATTCGCAAGACCCACAGAGATGGCAGACTGACCCACAGAGATAGACCTCAGGAGGTCAAGTAGCCTCCTCACTGAGGGCAGCAGGGCTAACACGAGCTGGTGCTGAGGTGCCTCTGGCAAAGGAAATGCCCACCACCTTGGATGGGCGGGCACGGCCAACTGAGTGCAGAGCTACAGGGAGGGCAGTGATATAAAGGGGTATGACACACAGATATGGCACTGAGGTGGTCCAAAATACATCTGTCACCACTAGGGAGTGGCCACTGGAGGAGGATTCCAAAGAAGATGTAGTCTCCCCGTAGCACTCCCCTTGCCCTCCAGGCCACTCGGTCTCTCAGTGTCTGTGGTGTTGTGACTGGAGGGCCCATGGTCAGAAACCTCCCCACTCAGCTGTGCCCCGTCTCCTTTGCCTGCCGGTGCTGATGCTGAAAATGGATAGTGAAATAGGGTCATCACATTCACAAGATAACACTTCATCATACATTTCACATAAGTCACATAACATGCTGTTTACTAACACCCTCAGGAAGTGCCAGTGTAGTGCCAACATCATGTCACAACAAAATATAATTTGTGTCCCTCAAAATGTACATTGCTACACACCAGCAAAGATACCTAAAAGACACCTACAATACCATGATTATGTAGTGTGGTTAGTTTTACGTATTCTTTGCGCTTTAGCTTCAGGCTTTAGGCCTTTGTGCATTTTGCCCTGAATATATTTTATTCATTTGCTGACAGCTTAGAGCCTCTGTGCACTCTGCTCTACATGCTTTTTATTAGGCTTCGTACTGTTATTTTTCAAATAGCCAGTTCTACGGTGTTGTTTTTTATTCATATCACACTGTTTTGCCTACTTCAGCACTGGAGTTCTCCATAACATATTTACTCTGTGCTTCAGTCAAGGATACAGTCTGGTACATTGCCGATAGACGTGGTAAGAGTTTAGACTTGGCATTCCTGCGTAGGGACATTTTGTGATCACAATGACATATTAGTTATAAAATCACTTCCTTGTCCCAATACAAGCGAGAGGGAGATTCCGACCAGGGAACCACAACTTGACGCTGACTGCCTCGTTGCAGATGCTGAACCAAGATCACAGGCCTTTGCTCAGGTATGAGTGTATCCGTCTCCCTAGTGATACAGAAAGGCAAGCTGAAAGCTTAACATGCTGTGCTCTAAATAGAACAAGCAGAGGGAGAGTAGAAACGGTTAGGAATTATGATAGCTTTATTTCTATGTTTTACTCTCCTGGTTACTATATCAATCCTACTATGTTGTATTGTTCTGGTTATTGCGGCTCACGCCTTAATATCTAAAATACAGTCGTTTTATTAAAACATTATATAAAACTTATACTGTCTTTGTCATTTGTATATGAGACCATATTGTGAATGAGAGAGTTGGTTTGGATCTGAGTGAACACGACTTCCCTGAGAAGTTCCAAAGATGTCATGCGCTCGGCTGCCCAATCATTTCTTCCCCGTGGGAGAAATGAGGCACTGCTAGTTAGCCGGAGCAACAACCGGATTTAGGGTGACAGAGTTCCTTACACGTGGGTCAGACTCAGTCCCCCACACCGTTATCGATCCTGCTGCCTAGAAATCCAGTAGTCTCATTTAGGATAATGAGAACCCACGCGACATGGCGCCGCCAACGTTTGGTCTGGCTCTAATGTTTGGGTCCGACTGACTCTCTCGGTCTCGTATATATTTTGACTCCTCGGTTCCGTATGCGGAGACGTCCGTGGGGCTGAGGGTTTCCGCCACCACAGGTTGGGTACATCCTAATGCTTAGTGGTCGGTTGTTCAAGCTTGAACTTTGAAAGGAAAAAACCCCGATATTGGTGTGCCTTCTCTGGCCTGCAGCCGTTTTTTATGAAATGGCGAATCCTAATGTAGTGAACATAGTAATTAATATGCGACATCCGCTCACGGGACATCTATTGACACATGGACTGACAGTCCTGGGGGGTCCAGTCACTTTTGTGGTGGACGCCCATGCAGCATATCGAACGGAACTTTTTTATTCTTGGGTCGCTTTTCCAGCAGTGGATGGGGGAACAAATACTTTTCACGAATACACAGTTGCGAATGCCCCTGGACAATACAGGGCTTACGCTTATTTAGAAATACCTCTATCTTATCAAGAACACCATAATTGGCTTGATGGCGCCCTCCCACACACAATAGCACAAGTAAGGTTAGGTCCACTGAGTAATGATGGTCCTACCTGGCCTTTATTGGCTACATATACACCACATCCTGCGGTTGCTCAATTGGCAGTGGTTGAAGTTCGTCGTTTATATACAGAATTAACGGATACATATAGACGGTTAGTTCAGTTTGTGATGCAGACATTAAATACGAATGCAGCGCGTGCTGCTCCAGCGCACCCACAGGCGGTGGTTCCGGGTCTTAATCCGGCCACTGTACACTCAGTTATGGGTAAAGCACCGGCTAAACGAGAGGAGACTCCGTTTTGGCTGGTGCAAAAAATTCATACGCTGGAAGCAGTATTTCCCCATACGGGACCTCAGGATAAACATAGAATTTTGACGATGTGTTTGCCGTACGGGATGGTTCCTCCGGTGGACCTTTGTAATACCTGGGGCACGGTGTTTGCCGCGCTCTACACTACGGCACACGGTACACCGACATTAGCTAATTTACCGGACGTACTTAAGCAGATACACGAAGAATATGGGGCTGCCCCTGCCTTGGATTTGGGCATGCAGTTGCTGGGCAATTTTGCCACAGTTTCTTCTATTATTTTGAGTAATCTCAAAGGAGAGGCAGTAGCACTAGCAGTGCGTATGCGTCTTCGGGATGTTCCGCTGCTTCAACAGGAGCAGGAGCTTCCGAGAATAATAGCGGAAACATATTCTAGTATTGGTCGTGATAGCCTAGGGGCTAGACCACAGAAACCCCAGTTACAGGGTAAAAATAATAAAGATCATGCTAAACAGCAACAACCTGAGGGTTCGAAAAAGCGCTGGGAAAAGAAACAGCAAACACCTAAGAAGGATGATGGGCAGTCTCCGCAACCGGAGACCCCACATAATAAGTATAATCTCAGGAATAGGGATACTTTGAAGACGCCTGATAGATATCAATATACTGATACACGCCAATCTCGTTCCTTTCAGGACTCCTCGGAAAAGAGAAGTGAGAGAGGTGGGCGGTCAGAGCGGAGGACGGAGTACGTGAAACCGAGACAGGATTCACAACGCTCAGCGGAGGTTTCTATTAAACAAGAAGAGAAACCGCTGCAACAGAAACAGCAATTCAAAAAGAAGAAAGTGGCAGCTGTCTCAGTTAGACATGCCGCTCAAGAAGAGAGTTCTCTTGACGAACAAGACATGGGCGTTAGCACTGTTAGACAGTGCGGCAGAGGTCACAATAGTTCGCCGGAGTCTTCTAGAGCATCTGGAGGTGAAAGCAACTGATGACTTCATACAAGTTGAGACGGCGGATATGCGAGTCTCTGATCCTGATAGAGTATATGAAGTAACTCTGCGATTGGAAGGGGACATTGACCGTGTTATAAACGCCATATTTTGGGACCATGTGGTAAAATCATATGATGTTCTGTTGGCCGAACAAGATTGGCCACCTGACTTTGTTCGCGACTGTCCAGTTGGGGAGGAGGTTATTACACCTTCCTTCTCACCACTTGTTCCGAGAGAACTCGCGGAGTCCTATAGTAAATCATGGGCTCTAGCACAGGCTCCCGCCTTGTATAGAAATAACGTGGGGTGGGACAGACAATCACCTTATCATGTAATACCGATAAAGGGCGAACCTCAGCCACAACCGCAATATCCTATCAAATTTGAAGCTAGGGCATCGGTTAGGAAAATTCTTACTGAATTGGAGTATCAGGGTGTTATTGAGCCCTGTGTCTCGCCGATGAATAATCCCTTGTTTCCGGTTGCTAAACCGGACCATTCATATAGGATAGTGGTGGATTACCGACATTTGAATAGTCATACACGCACATATGCAATACAGAATTCACATAGCGCAGCGCTTATGAATAATATAGTGCGTAAAAAATACAAAACAACATTGGATATCTCGAATGGATTTTTCTGCCAGAATATAGCGCCAGAGAGTCGGGACTATACCTGTTTCAGTGCGTTTGGCTCTCAGATTTTTTTTTTTTCGTTTGCCTCAGGGGTATAAGAATAGCCCAGGACTGTTTTCGGCTCGCGTAACTGAAATGCTGCATGAGTTCGACCCTGAAGCATTATTATATGTTGATGACATATATCTGACAGATGATGAGATTCTGCAACATCTAAGGCGTGTATCGCGCATTGTTGTGGGATTTGCTGATATTGGCTATAAGTTCAATTTTAAGAAATCAAAGATTGCTTTCCTCAGCGTCATTTTCCTGGGATATGAGTTGTCGAGTGAGGGCAAGAGCTGAGCGCCACATTTTTTGGAGAAATGTGCTTTATTGCAGCCTCCTAATACGGTTCAGAAGCTCCAGTCATTGTTGGGGTTTCTGAATTTTGGCAGAACTTACATTCCTGAGTATGCAACGCGTATAAAACCATTATACGAGTTGATTCGCCCGAGTTTTTCGAGTAAACTTTGGACGATTGAACATACACACATGCTGCGAGAATTACAGAGTGATCTTTTAGCAGTTAAACACTTACACACTCGGGACAATAACACACATTTAGTGATCAGGGTAATACCTGGGGCTGTTGGGTTTACTTATGTCACCTTTAATGAAGGGGAGACTGTCCCGATTGCATACAAATCTCACTTGTATTCTGCTGCAGAGCAACGTTTTGCACAAACTGAGAAAATTCTCACTGCAGTACAGATGGCTGTTATTAAAGAAAGACCGCTGGCCCAGGGTCAACGCATTGTTGTCGTTTCCCCGGTTCCGGCCTTAGAGGCTGTTACTAAAGCGAGTGTTCCTAATTCGAAGGCTCTACACCCGCGATGGATACAATGGGCTACGTCTTTGACAGCCACTGATGTAGATTATGTATTTGACCCTAAACTGCAGACTCAAGAATTTCTTCAATACGAAATAGAATACCCTGTTCCTGCTGGTACATTGCCTATTGACCAATATGAAGTGGTCATGTATACTGATGGCTCTGCGCAACCGGCGGTTGGGACTAAACAACAATATTCTGCTGCATGTGCGATGGTGAGCGGCACTATGGAGGGGGAAGTGTTGCCCCCGACATACTTATACTAAAACCTTGGGAGATTGCACGGCACAGCTGGCTGAGCTCAAAGCTCTATTGTTAGCGTTGGAGCACGCGGATCCGGCACTTTTAACCTTGCTGGTCTGTGACTCCTACTATTGTGTGCAGTCTTTCAACTAATATTTACACTATTGGAAGATGAATGGGTTCAGGGATTCTAAAGGCAACACCATTAAGCATAAAATGTTGTGGGGTAAGGTTGCGGATCTAAAGGAAACGCTTCCTAATGTCCATGTTGTGCATACACTTGGACACCAGCGCGTTGGAATACACGTTGCTGGGAATACTTTGGCTGATGAAGCCGCGAAATCGGCAGTGGCTGTCGCCACAGTAGCCGCAGTGACTCGTTCGAGTTCAAAACCAGACACAGAAATTTCAGCTGCCATAAAGGCTACGGCTGATGGCACGCCTTTTCCTAAAGGATTTCCTTCGAAATATAGTTACTGCTTTAATGGTGCGCTACATGCTACTGTTACAATTCCAGGCATTGGTGTACGTGAAATTCCCAATAAAATTGAGAGACCTCGATTGATTTCTGCAGCACATGAGGGGGTGGCTTCTGCACATGCTGGGGTGGCTGCCACAATTTCACTTTTACAGGCTCGTTACTGGTGGCCTGGTCTCTATAAAGAGACGAAACAGTATGTCCTTTGTTGTGACATTTGTCAACAAATTAAGACATCGTCGCTAGACGCCCGCAGCAGATGCCCCTTCTGATTTCAAACAAACCATTACAGTGTGTGTACTTGGATCATTGTGGTCCGCTGACACCAGATAGTGCATACAAATATATATTGGTTGCTGTAGATTCGTGCTCCAGATTTGTATGGGTATGGCCACAGCGCTCGGCTGACGCTCGGACTGTTATTAAAGATTTGCGTATCTTTGTCGATACATTTGCAGTTGCGGCTTTTCATTCAGACCAGGGCCCTGCTTTTGCCTCTAAGGCATTCAGGGACACCATGGCTTCGTTGGGGGTCCAACTCCAATTCTCGTCTCCATTTCATTCCGAGGGAAATTCTGTCGTGGAGCGTTTAAATCGTGATTTAAAGCAATCCTTAACAGCCAGGGTTATAGGTACGGGTCGTAGTTGGCTAGCCCACCTGTATGGAGTACAGAGAGCACTTAATAACTTGCCTAGAAGGTCACTGGGGGGTCGTACTTCATATGAGTGCCTGTTCGAAACACAAATGTATGTTCCTGATCTAGATGGTCCTGGTGTGGAGGCGGCAGATACGCCCTTTGACATAAATGATCGTGTCACTGTTTTGCAGGATTTACAACAATTTCGTGAAGATAACTCTTCTGCGAGTGCTGCCTCCTCTGGAATTAAGGATGAGCCAGTGACACCTACTGGTTGGATACCCAGGATTGGGGATCTGGTGCATGAAAAGGTCGCAGTTAAAAAAGAATTTGGTCCTTCTTATCGAGAACCTGTCCCTGTGTTAGGGGTAAGCGGCACGAGAACTGTGATTTTACCGCCCCTGCGAGGGGCCAAAGGAAATCACCTTTGTTTCCATTGATAATGTCAAGTTACAACATGTGGCCGATTCTGCACAGCAGACCAAGAGGGACACCCAGTAGTTCCGGAATCCCTCTCACTACTGGGGATGAGGTCCCGATGCAGGTGATTTTCACCGACACTGTTTCCTCTCCGAGCTTGGGGAGGGTGGATGATGATCTTGCGATCGTTCCACCGACGGCGATTAATATGGAATCTTGTGATCAAATTGCTGTACGTTCTACTGATGTTTCTGAACATGTGGTTTATAGCGTGCCACGGCGGGAGCCTCCGTCTGCTTCTTCGTTCAGAGTTGCACTTTTTGCTAGAACTGCTTCTGGCTGCTTCAACGACGCTGATAATGATGGGTCCGGCTCCTCGTCTTCGATGTCTTCTGTCCACGGTCCAGAACGGCTGCTGGGATGGCTTAAACGAACATATTTTGTTTTTCCTTGGAACTATTTTTGGCTATTTTTGGCCGTGATGACTATATTATTATGGTTGGGATTTGTGGTTACTTTTTTTCTGATAATACATGGTCATTTTCTTCCTGATCGATCTGACATTGAGCACGTGGAGACTGTGTTGAAACCACATTTTTCGTCTCATATGGTTCGAAGAGACTTGTCCACAGTGAACATTTCTGCTATACCATTTCCGGATGGAATTGTGTGGGATAAAGTAATGTTTGATATATATGGTCCCACTGAATTGATTCAAATACCGTATGTCCTCAAATTATCAATGAATGATATTGTTATACCTGGCATTGTTTCTGATGATTGGGATGTGAAGACAGTAGATTCTATGCTAACGGATTTGCAATATTATACTGTCTATGACGATGAAGATGCTTACCAGTTTAGAGATAATCATGGTGACATGTTTTGTTACAACTATTATGGACACCACTTTATTCATAAAGCTAGTAGCCCTAAGTCCATGTTTAATTATGTGCAATGGGAACATTGCTCGACTCCTCTACAAGGGAGTTCAAAAACGTATTATGACAAATTTGCATATTTTACGGGGCATGATCCACGTAATGCTAGGTCCTACTATTTTAAAATTACACTGTATTTTAATAAGCAAATGTTATTGACCGATACTAAATTACTGTATTCTAATTTGTTTGTATCTAAACTGTCGGTCGAGGGATATGAATACTGGTTCAAAACTGTTGACTTGAAAAGTGTTTGGGGTACGAAAAATTGGCAAATGCGAGGCAGGGACACGTTATTTAGAGCATGTATTATCCCTGTACAGATGATTTTCCTCAATGACACAGTACAACAGACTAGCTGTTTGGGCTTAGCAACGATTAAGGAGTTAACTTTGCCTAGTATACCTGTCCCTTCTAAATTAACAAATTGGCAGCACTATGTGAATGCTACTTTCAGTGACTTTACACATTGGGTCCAGAATGGTACACTTAACACTTCATCGTTACATCCAGGCGGGTGGTTATTATGGCCTGTAGACACTAATATGTGTCATCAATGTTTTGTCACCTCTTCAGGGGGGTTCAGGACTAGTAGGGCAGACCCTCGTTACGTTTCACCAGAACATGCTGATGTTATCACTACATACAGTGTGGGGAAGCTTTGTCAGCAATGGTTGAAGTCCTCCACGCTGGATGCAGTTAAGTCACATCTCATGTTACTGTCTAATAATACTGATTTACAAGATTTTTTGTCAGGTCCCAGAGTACCAAGGAAGAAAAGGTTCTTATACGAGGTTTATAATGAGATTTGGAAGCTTTCACAACAAGAGGCTGCGGCCCGGTTGAGGCAGATTGATCAAGAAATTCTGATGCAGACCTTGTCTGTTGTTGATAATGGCATGCATACCCTTTCTGAACGTGTTTACACGATTGACAGCATTGTTTCCTCTGCCATTGACATTATTAAATCGGACATGTCTTCTTTATATCATGGGCAGAGTCAGACGCGGTCCATCATGCAGCTAGGTTGGACTCTTCAGACCTTGAAGGCGGGTCACGTTCCATGGCAGCACGTTCGTGCCAGAGAGATCTTTATCTCTTTTAATTTGACTCGTCAACAACAACTGATGGCTAAAAAGGAAGCGACATATGTTATGTTAAATATTGAAAAATTAGAGAAACTGCCTTTCACGGTAGCTGAGATTCCGTCAGCTGAATGGTTGATCCATGGGGTTATTAATTTGCCTATCTCTACTTTGCAATTTACTTCGTGTTTGAAGCACATTCCGGTGGGTAGATATGAACTATTGGGAGACAGTTACATACACGAGGTGTGGGACCTTCCCTTTCAGTACAGATGTGTTAATGGTTTGAAGGAGGTTTTTCTTAGCGGCAGCGAATGCGAAGCTTCTGTCAGCCATTCAATGGTTTGTAAACAGCTGTCCTTGCACGGGGCGTGTAACGCTTCGATTGCTAACTTAGCTTGTTATCTGAAGGGAGTTCCAGTCCCGGTTATTAAAAACACTTTCCAGGTGCTTTCTAACGGCAGTTACATTGTTCTTAACAGCGAACGCTGCTGTGGCATGCGTGCCGGAATAGTTTACATCGTCATTGTCAACAAGGCCGTTACGTGCTGCGGGAATGTGTTGTTTCCCCCCACTCAAATTAGGGAGGTAGCGGACATCTGGCCTCATATTGCTACTTCCAAGGTTGATTTTGACAAGTTGAGTCGGCTAAAAGCTTTATTGTTTCAAAAGCATGTGACCCTTACATCTGCTAGCGAGACCTACGCACTTCAAGTGGCAAGGTCATCGGCGGAGATACAGTCCCTTTTGAATACTAACTTTCCGACTCACTTCGGTGAACTTGTGGGACGTATATTTAATGCATCCAGCACTGCTGGTATTGCAAATTTTTTCAAAGTCGTTGGTGTTGGTTTTGCTCATACCTTCTCTTCCATTTTCGGTTTGATACCTTCGGCTATACATTTTATTTTCGGATGCATTTTTGGGGGTTTCCCGATTACTTTGGCTTTATTGGCTGGAGTCTTGCTGTTATTGCTGTTTTTTCGCAATGGCTGTCCCGTCACGACGAGATCCTGTACTGCTGCTCCCATCAGCGCAGCTGTGTCGTGAACGCATGATGCAGCATTTTGGAGCAACACTCCTGGGACATTTGGAGTACGACTGGTCTCTGTCATTCAGACCGGTTTTGGATTGTGTGCAACCCGTGTTTCGATGCCTTTGGTGCTCGTTTGAACATGCACTGGCTCTCTGTCTCTCATTGCAGCGCCCTCCAATGGTCGATACTGATCTGTTGATGTTCCCGATTAGGGCTCATTCCCAGACTTGTGCACTACGGATGCGCTTGCTTCGTGAGGCAGTTTATGAGATTCCCTTCCTGGAGGAAGATGGTATTGTCTCTTTCATAGGCCCTGCACGGGGTGCCGCCCTGAATGGTTTTGGGGCTTTTGGATCACACCTGCTCCATGATACTTTGTGGCGTGGATCTTCCGATATTGACATATATCGAAGTGGAGGAACTCCTGCGTTCTATTGCTTCTATCTGACGATTGGATTTTTACAAAATTTACACTATATTGAATATGGTTTTATGACCATATGTTATCTAAATTTATGACTTTGTTGTCTTCTCACCTTGTCGGAATACTTGTTTTAGGTATTGTTTATATTTAGGGCATCCTTTTATATTATTGGAACCACTTGCTACCGACAAGGGGAGGGTGTAGTGTGGTTAGTTTTACGTATTCTTTGCGCTTTAGCTTCAGGCTTTAGGCCTTTGTGCATTTTGCCCTGAATATATTTTATTCATTTGCTGACAGCTTAGAGCCTCTGTGCACTCTGCTCTACATGCTTTTTATTAGGCTTCGTACTGTTATTTTTCAAATAGCCAGTTCTACGGTGTTGTTTTTTATTCATATCACACTGTTTTGCCTACTTCAGCACTGGAGTTCTCCATAACATATTTACTATGTGCTTCAGTCAAGGATACAGTCTGGTACATTGCCGATAGACGTGGTAAGAGTTTAGACTTGGCATTCCTGCGTAGGGACATTTTGTGATCACGATGACATATTAGTTATAAAATCACTTCCTTGTCCCAATACAAGCGGGAGGGAGATTCCGACCAGGGAACCACAACTTGACGCTGACTGCCTCGTTGCAGATGCTGAACCAAGATCACAGGCCTTTGCTCAGGTATGAGTGTATCCGTCTCCCTAGTGATACAGAAAGGCAAGCTGAAAGCTTAAGATGCTGTGCTCTAAATAGAACAAGCAGAGGGAGAGTAGAAACGGTTAGGAATTATGATAGCTTTATTTCTATGTTTTACTCTCCTGGTTACTATATCAATCCTACTATGTTGTATTGTTCTGGTTATTGCGGCTCACGCCTTAATATCTAAAAGTCGTTTTATTAAAACATTATATAAAACTTATACTGTCTTTGTCATTTGTATATGAGACCATATTGTGAATGAGAGAGTTGGTTTGGATCTGAGTGACCACGACTTCCCTGAGAAGTTCCAAAGATGTCATGCGCTCGGCTGCCCAATCATTTCTTCCCTGTGGGAGAAATGAGGCACTGCTAGTTAGCCGGAGCAACAACCGGATTTAGGGTGACAGAGTTCCTTACACGTGGGTCAGACTCAGTCCCCCACACCGTTATCGATCCTGCTGCCTAGAAATCCAGTAGTCTCATTTAGGATAATGAGAGCCCACGCGACAATTACAGGTGACCAATTACACTGACCATACCATGACAGGGTGACTATGCCACTTGATACATGTTCTCTATACAGAACAACATAGCCAAACACCAATCAAAAAATAGTTCAGAAATGTGAAATAGCTTTCCACAAATATAAAAAAACATATTTAACACACAAACACTTTACCATGATGTTATGTACCAGTCAATGACACATGTAAAGTAAAGGCAAGCAAGCCTTGTGCAAACACGCCATACCTTCTTCATGTCACCTAGTCCCTGATTTATACTTTTTGATGCAAAACTGTGCCAATGCAGTTTTGCAACAAAAAATTTACCGCTGGCTAACGCCATTTCTTAACACCATCCGTGCATCAAATTTATACTTTGACGCACGGTTGGGGCTAAGAACAGGTTAGAGTAGTTTTTCCTGACACTAACCATTGCACCTTGTCGTAAGGCAAAATGACGTTAACGCAGGAAAAATGACTCTAATCCGGTTCACGACATGAAAAAACGTCACAAATCGCATATGCGTCATTTTTCTCCACAATAGAGTCAAAAATCAAGTCAAACAAAGCAAACACTGCTTAGGAGCCCCAAAATGGATCCCAGAAGCCAGGAGAGACCCCAGGGAGATCTCAATCAACCAGGAACGAGCCAGGAGGATACAGACAAGACCCAGGGGAGAGACAAAAAGAAGAGGAAGTCTCGCTTCAGCGCAGATGAGCATGAAATCCAGGTCACAGAGAGGTGACGGAGCACCAGCATCAATAATTCATCACCTCTAATTTGCCAATTGGAAGGAGAGAAGCAATTTGGCAACAAAGTGTGGACAAGATTAACAGTGTGGCAGAGGTCAGGAGAACTGTCACTGAGTGTAAGAAACGCTGGCATGACGGCTAGCGCAGGACAAAGGAGAAGATGGCAAGGAACCGGAAGGTAGCACTGCAGACTGGAGGTGCGAGTCCAGCACCGCAAGAGGACCTGGACGGATTGGAGGAGATGGTTGCAACCATCATCCCAGGGGAAATCATATACAGAAATCACAGGACAGCACAGACTACCAGGAAACAACATATATGCAGGGTAAGTTGCATGTGAGACTAAAATGCCTAAATGTCAGGTGCAAGAAGTGGGAGGTACATACTTACTACACAATGCATGTCAGCCCTGAAAATCAGGCAGTGGAAAGGGCAAAGGGGCATGGCATGGGTGCATGGGCTGTGCAGGGGCATCCAGGGACAGAGCACAACACAACACAACACCAACAACCTTTGCTTGGGGGTACACAAGGCTGCTGGAAATGCTGAAGCAGACCAGGAGAGTAGAGAAGAACGGAAAACTGGGCTGCTGTCACAGGACAGCTGGTATTGTCAGAATGTAAGCTAGAGGACAATGCCCAGTCTCAGGCCATTGGCTCAAGCGACCTTTACCATTGACAACACTTGTCACTACTACCTGTGCTGTGTGTGCTGGTCAATTAGGAAATGGCAGTTAGGTGCCCATGGCACAAACACACTCAAAATGAGGGATCACTATGACTACGTGATCAATCCCCATCAATCCCTATCCAAGTGCAAATCCTGTCAATTGCTGATGTCCATAGACTCAATAAACATTAGGCACTGTCACCTACATTATGAAGTACACAGCAGTAATCTCACACCCATGCTGTCCATTCAGGGGTCTACCCCTGTGCCTATGTCACAATAGCTGCAATGCCACCATGCAACATCTCATGTGTCATAGTGCTTAGACAACTGCATTGAGGGTGTAGGAAGGCAAACACACCCGCACAGTCATCAGAGGAAACATAACTCTGCCAGGTCCATCCGTGCAATGCAATGTAGCACACATACACAAACATCAACATGAGAAACTACCAATGGAAACATGTGCATTGTCTCATGGAAATGCAATGAATGGTGTGGTGCTAGGTCTCAGCACCGCATAGGTGTATGTGAAAAATGAAAGACTGGGACAGGGCCATATTGTCCTGTGTGGTGTTGCGGCATCAGCACACCAACATTCATTGCAAGGTCTCACCATGCAAATGGAAGCAGAGGGAGGGTTGATGAGGACAAGAAGGTGCCAATCCACAATTTGGACAGAACCCATACCTAGAAGATGTGATGCAGACAATTGTTGAAACTGCTCTTCACTACATTTGACATGCAGGTGGGGCATAGGGCTGAGAGACTGCAAACATTAATGATAGGAACAGTGCATGGGAGCCCAGATTACAACATACCACCATTAGGAAGTCAGTGATGTCACATTGCAACTGGTGCAACACAGACACACTGAGTATACAATATCTCATTGCAGAGGACAATGGCTCTCCTGTGGATGTGTCTGTCCTGGACTACCCTGATGACATGGATGACCAGTTGACAACAATCAACCAGGAAACCATCCAAGATGTCCTGGGAACCCTCCAGATACCACCTCCAGTCACAAGGAGGAGCACACATGTAGCAACCATCCCAGAGGATCCACCCACCACCCCAATTGTACGACCTGCCAGCTGAAACAAAGCTGAGGACTCTGATGACACTGGGACCACCTTAGAGAGGACAGTTGTGGGAGTACAGCTGGAGCTGGCTAAGGAGGGGCGGGTGGGGATGCAAACTATGGCATCCATCCTTGAGGGGATGTGCATGATGACATCTGCAGAACAGTCAGCAGCCATACAAGTCAACCAATCACTACTGCAAGGAGTCCAACAGTGTGTGATGGACCTCACCACTGCTGTGATGGTGTTGCCACAACATCTGCCCTCCCAATCTTGCAGCTGCATGCACGACAACGAGCTGGACTCTCTCAGGGCAGACATGGCTGCCTACCACAGGGATGTTGCTGCCATACTCAACAATCAGCAGCTCCTCTGTGCTGCAGTTATGCCATATCTAGCTCCACTGATGGCAGCTGCCAGAAATTTAGAGTCCACTTCTCCAACCACTAAAGCGTGTGTTGCCCCCTCAAACCCACCACCATCAAAGGCAGAAGAGGCGACACACACATCAGAGGGTGAAGATGTGGAACAGATCAACTTCACCCGTAGGAGTACCCAGTATCACCAGCCCATGTCACATGGGCATGGTTTTTTCCTTTGTCCTGTGCTTGATAACATGCCAGTGTTGTCACAGTTGGTGACATGCACTCTTCACCGACACACTGGTAACCTTACCACTATGGACTACAATTGTCTCTCACTACCCAATTGGCAATTCATGTTCCTCTGCACTGAATGACACTTCATCTCAGCATGTCCAATGACATATTCCTCAACCTTGCACTTCTATTATGTCACAATAGAATGCTTTACACTAATGGGCTCACAAACCTGAACTATGTAAATAATGCACTACAGCACATTAAAATAATCAGCACCTACACAACCACTTTGTCTCTGTGTAATGTGACACATTTACTTTGCTGGAGATTTGTGATGCATGTAACATGTCAATGGCCACAGAGTGTCAATACCAGAGTGCAGAAATAATGTGGGCAGATATTTACGCACAAGGGCCAGGACTTCTAAATCTTCTCTGCTGGCTGTGCCTCATTTCTGAAGTAAAAGCATCACAAACCTACAAAATGTCATTGTAATTTGTAAGTTTGCGCTGATGTTGCGTTAACAAATTGGCCAAATGCAGTGTAACAACAGTATATTTCAGGCCCCAGATATCTACAATATGAAACTCCATGCTGGCCACATCCCCTACAAGACAGTAATTGTCTCAAAACATACATGCCACACCCACACCCACAACATACAGCAGGAATGGCTGTGTAAGAGTGTTTGGCCAATAACGTCAGCTGGGAGTACAATTAAAACACCTACAGTATGTGTGAATTTTGTATACTTGACCTCATCAGAAATTGACACTACTCAGTTTAGCAGTGTTCACATGAACATCAGGCTGCAGGCAGACGTCCCACAGGGCCCAAGATTCCAACACAGGACCCAAATGACGACAGCATTAAAAACACACCTACCTGTCTAATACATGGGAACCATAGTCACCTTGAGTGGTGGGTACAACGGATGGCAGATGCATAGAGATTTAGCTTTGTTGTAGCTGCCAATGTGACAGCTCAGTTGGAAGTGGGAATAAACATGTCAAGAGTGGCATGTGGAGGCAGGACAGAATACACAGGCCAACAGAACATTGGCACTGTATACTTATGCAAAGACCTAGATCCCCAAGTATATGACACATCCCGTAAAGGAGTACCTAAAACTTTAATAACTATGTATAAAAGAGAACACACCTATACTAACCTAACCTATCCTAACTATACATTACCCACAACTGGCCCTAACTAGCCTATGCTAAACTTACTTACCACATTTAACTAAACACTCTAAACATTTGCCCCCACACCCCTTATATGACAGGACGGGACACATGTAGGACAACATATACTAACCTAAACAGATACTAATACTAAACAAATATATATATTTTTGTATTTTTTTAAATGTTTTTAAAATGATTATTATTATTTTTTTTATTAGAATGCACAAAAGCCCCAACATTAACCCCCACCCACCCACCCACAAACTAACGTAATAACATGAAACCCTCACCCCCAACCTACTTATCCTATCTAAACTACTAGCCTACTCTAACCTATCACTAAACCCCCTAAACCCTCTAAAAAACTGGATAAGGAAAGCGGAGGGAGGGGACAGAATTAGGGGTGAGGTAAGGCAGGAATTCAGAGGTTTGCCCTCTTCAGAGTTTTTTTGATTGACTTTAGCCTCCGTCTATTACTGTCCACATCCTGCTGGAGAGTGTCAAGCTTCTTTAGAACTTTCCTCATGTCCCTCTCTAGCTGTGAAATTGCGGCGATGTCCAGAGCAGCTGCTGTGGTGGTCTGTGTCCCTGACGTAGTTGCTCCTGCATGTGTCATGGTCGGGGGTGCCAGAACGGAAGGTGCAGCAGGTGTTGTGGGTGTTGGTCCCGAGGTTGAGGGTGCAACAGGTGGTGCTGATGAACTGGTGGCTGCTGTGCTACTGCCTGCAGTCGTGGTGGTGGCTCCACCTGTTGTGGCCAATTCCAGTCCCCCTTGGCTGAAATCCCACCATTCTCCTGTGGCTCGCTCCCTCCGATAGCATCTTGCCATCATCCGGAACCCAGACTCCACATCCAAGATGTGCCTGTACCTCACTGCCTGCCTCCGAAAATCCCTTATCTCCGTGGCATTCATGTTGGCAGCTGAAAAAATGAGACAGGTAACCATTAGTGTCATCATTGTGTGATGCATATACTGATGATAACCTAATGCTCTCCTTCAATTTGCACATGCAGTCTGAATCACAGGACAGATGAGCTATTGTCCCTGAGGAATAACATGGCAATGGTGTTTGCGACACTGAGCCTCAATTCCAATCATAAAGTTGTTATGTACACGTCAGCTTGACTAATGAAAATTACCTATGTTACTCATGTTGCTGTGGTGGACCTGCATCCCTGACTGCATGTGTTCACATATTTTCAGAGGTGCATTGCACAAAAGTGTCCAGTTCAAGTGTGTGGGCATGCGTACCCTGTGTCAGTATTGGGCTCTGTGGTGTTACGGTTTTGTGCGGGTCTAGTCAGGAGTCGGTTGGGGAAACCCTTGAGTTCTCAGAGTATCTTGCAAGGCAGATTTTTCTAAAGCAGAAGATCAGCTAAAGGCATACAATGGAATAGGGCAGCTATGGTATGGCAGATAATACAGAAGAGTGAATACAGAGCAACCTTAGTGTGGACAAATATGTAACGGGTCAGTAATGGACAAACATGTAGGGCTCATCACTAAGATTGTACGCAGGGTAGGGCTCAGAACTTCCGACAGCAACAGGGAACGTCAGTGCCTCTGTGCAGATTAATCTCACAGGTAGTCACCACGTAAGCCCTATAGAAAGGTGGCAGCAGAAGTGAATCTGTGTCTGGACCCTCAGGGCACAAACATGGATTGTCCTTACATACACAAGACTTGCCCTTGTTTGTCGGGCTGGAGACACAGTAACAAATCCTGGAATACAGCCATAGCACACTGTCACAGTTAGGCACTAATGACTACATGCAAAACTAGTCAAAGGATGGGGCTAGATTAGCCTCCTGGAAACCAGGTGCCTGAACAAATACAAACTTAAACAATTCTATACAGTTGAGGACTGATAGCACACTTACCAGACACGATACCCCAAGAGGAAACAGAGGGCAAAGGAACCAACTAGTAGGTAAAGGCAGGCACAAAGAACAGGCTCTGGTTGACGCAAAGACAGGAACAGGTCTGGGTAATAGAAAGCAGGCTCTGGCAGAAACAAACATGAAGAAGGTTGAAAAACAGGGAGAAGAGTCTGACTGGAACAAGCAGGAACAACACTGTGTAAACAGAGAGCAGTTTCAGGCGTAATCAGGACTATAACACAATCCAACAAGAGCTCTGGTACACAAATAAATTGTACTCACATGTACGACAAGGAGCGTCAGGAAATGGCAGCTTCTAAGCAGCTCCAGGCAGCAGCAAGGCCAGGGCATAGTCACATGGCTGGGCTGTACGAGAGAGCTCACAGGTGTGTGCAGCTTCAGTCTCTCACAAGTCCTGAAGAAGAGAATCCAGTATAAGAGGACAACCAGACTTTTCCCATAGGAAGCTATGGACAGAAGATTACTGGTCTTACCGACTACCAGGCAGCGCATTATGTGACCCGAAGTCCATGCATGCTAATGTAATTCTTCTATATCATGCCACATGGAAAAGGGAAGCAAACTGGAGTCAAAATGGAAGTTTGAGTGAGTGTTAATGATGATTCCCAGGGTACAGATAGTCTATTCACAGCGACCCCTAGAGAAGGGAGGGCAAAGACTTAACACATGCAGTGGCAGGACTTATTACCAGGGATGGACTGCACAGGCCATGTGTTGTGACCATTGCTTGTCACACCTGGGACACTCTTGCTATCCATTTTCAGGATTGATGCACCTCTTGGCACACAAGCTCCTTGCAGAGAAATGTCACACTTACTAATGTCAGGGGTCGGTTCATACATTCCTGTTACCACTGTGATTTCATATCCAATGCTTCATGTATGAGGCGCTTATTTACCTCAAGATTGGAGATGTCATACTTGTGTGTCATGTGCTACAGTAGACCATGTTGGCAACGTGGATGTGTGTCATTTGCTGTGGTCCTATGATTTCGTCCCTCATATGTGAAATTGAAAAAATGTTTTTTTTTTAAACTGTGTGTGATGTTTGCTGTACAATCATACGCATCACATGTGATGTTGCATCAGAAGTAGTCAGATTTGTCTTTTTGACATGCTCCCTGAGGTAATACTCACATTCCTAAAGAACATGTGATGGAGAAATTAGTAACCATGGCAGGATTGTGTGATAACGTGAGTTGTTTAATTACATATCCTAACAATGTGTTTAGAGCGACTATTGGTGAAAAAAGTTTTGAATAATCTGCTGTCTGCGACGCATTCCTGCAGCTGTGTTTGGATGTTACCCCTCATTTTCCCTGGCACCATCCGCCTGCTCCTCAGGCAGTTATTTTTTGGGTTCATATAGGGGGGTGTTCATCCTAACACATATGTTGTGCAGGATGGCACAAGTCAATATGATTTTGCAGAAGGTTTCTGGGGAATATAGGAGGCTGGTTCCTGTGATGTCCTGGCACCTGAATCTGGACTTCAGCATGCCAAAGGTCCATTCGACAGTGGTGTCTGTCCTCCGCTCTGCTGCTGTGCTTGGGTTGGGGAATGAGGTTATGATCCATGGCTGGATCCCGTAATCCTGATCATCTGAAAAAGAAAATAGGAGTGAGTATTTTGTTAGTGCTCGCACCAGGAATGTCATGTAGCTTAGCAGTTGATATCTTGTGTCGTCAGTGACTCATATGTGTTTGTGGCAGTGTGTGAGATCCTGGGCTTCTGTGAGGTTCTTTCTGCATTGGGTTGTTTGACTTGACAACTTGTGTTTGGCTCATTGACCTGATATCTATGGTTTAATTTCCAAACTGCTGGTCAGTATGTATGTACCATGCGTTGTGTAGTGAGCAACATGTTTTAGTGTGCTTTCACTGGAGGGGACATGATACTTCCACACACACAAAATATTCCAATGTGGTGGTACTGCCTCAGTATTTCTATGACTCCTACATGTGAGTCAGCATCATCGTGCTATGTGTCTCATGGTGTTTGACCTACAGCAACACACATTGCACACCCCTTCCACAGTACCTATTGCTTGGGAGGGTGTGGGATTGACTATGTGGCCTAATGTAATAGTAAATGGTTAATCTTCCAAATTGTACTTCCAGGGCGGGCCATGTCATTGTCACTGTGTGCTTTGACATTGGTCCCTTGTAGCTCTAGAGTGGCATCTATTGTTATTTGCAGCCGTCATTTGTCCATAGATGTGTGTCCCATTGTGTCAGGGTATAAAATGTAACTACATGTGTCACACCTCAGTGTTTTCCTGCCCACGTGTCAATGTAGTGGTGTATATATTGTGTGTCCTACAGGGATGCTGTGCATATTGCTAGGTTTATGGACTTACCAACAAGAAGACCATTGCCATATCGTCCGTCCTGAAGTGCAGATTGTTGGTGCTGTGGCGGAAGATGAAGGAATCATGTACGGTTTTAACACATGCTTTATTCGATCAATCAATCATCAAAGCGAATGTACAGTAATAGGAATAATAATAGAGCTAAAATCAATAATAATAATATATAAAAACATAAATACAGTTATTTTGGAACAAGGGTTCCTAAAAGCATGATCTAATTAAAATCTCAGTACGCATATTACACATAATACATATAATGTGATTCCAACCCCCTATAGTACATATAGGAGTAAAAGAATAAAAGTAAGGCTCTAGATTAAGACACAGTCTTTAGGAAAGAATTGCGTATTCGCCATGCTGCTAATAAATATTTACTGACAGCAAATATTAGAACCGTGGAGTGGTGACTTTTTAAAATCCTCAAAGCAGAGGCGCAATCTCTTATCCCCATATTGCGGCAAATATGGCGGATCCACTTAGACCTGGGAAGGGAGTATGCAGGGCAAAAAAACATAAAATGTTCAACCGTTTCTGATTTTGCACCACAGGCTGGGCATGTACTTGTTGCTGTTTTTGTACCCCATCTACACATCAGCGTCATCAACGGCAGTGACCCGAAACGGAATCTGGCATATAAGCTTTTGGCAAGGATGTCAGGAATGTTGTCTAAGTATGGTTCAAATTGTGGATACCACTTAAACTCTGTGAAGCGATTTGTTAGGGTGCCATAAATTCTGTGGGTAATATGGTCGTTACATGCAAAGGACCAATATGTGCGTTTCAGCACAGTAGAGTGAGCTTTTTCTAGTTTATGGGGTTCCTCCCAAAAGTGGCTAAGGCCGAGTTTGGTAAACCAGCTGGATACATGTTTGACCCAAGGAATGGAGGTTGAGTTGGGACATATTAGCAGGTCATGGAGAGAGGTTTTATAAACTTCTAGTTCGGGGTTGGTCCATAGTCGTATCCAATATAATAATGGTCTTAAGATGATTAGATCGGCTATGCGTCTCAAGCCCAAATCTAAGAACAGTGGTATCAGTGGAGTGCTGGGAGGACAAGCACACAATGACCTCGCAAAACTGTTTTCACTAGTGGTGAGTCTATTGCAGTCCACAAACCCCCAGACCTCTGCTCCATATGCGGCAGCACTCTGCGCTCTGGCGATATAGATCTTGATTGCCGGGGAGACAGTTTTTGCTGTCGTACCCCTGTAAAAGCGCAGGATTGATGCCGCACCATGCTGCAGGCGGCCCACACTTTTGTTGATCTGTTCTCCCCAATTTAAATTATCAGCAATCCTTACGCCCAGGTAGTCAATGGAGGAAACCTTATCCAAGAGATTCCCTTCTGAATAGATAGTGCATTTCTTCCGCGCGCCTGAGCGGAAGGCCATTAGCTTGGTCTTTTTGTGGTTTAGCTCTAGGCCGTAGTCTCGACAGAAGGAATTAAATCTATTGATAAGTATTTGAAGGCCCATGGGAGATTTAGAAATAAGAAGGGAATCATCAGCAAAAAGAAGGATTGGAATTTTTTGAGCGCATAGGGTGGGGGCATCATTCTGGCACGTCATTAAAACCTGTACAACCTCATTAATAAAAATAGAGAATAAAAAAGGTGCCAGCACACAACCCTGGCGAACACCCCTATTTATGGGGATTTTATCTGTTAGTTCGCCTAGACTCCCCCATCTCACCTGCGCATATGTGTCCTCGTGCAACCGCTTTAAAAGATGGATTAGACTGGCCGGAGTCCCTATTTTTATTAGCACCTCCCACAGCTTTTCCCTCGGAATCATGTACACTACCAGGATACTTGGCCAAGATGTTGATAAACAATCCCGGTGGTCATCTATGGCCTGAACATTTATGGAGTGGGTGTGTTTTCTTTTCCGGTATAGATGCTCTGTTGCAGCAGGCGGTACAATCCGAACATGGCTGCAGTCAATAGCACCAAGCACATGTGGGAAGCCATGTATTTGTTAAAACCTCTGTTTGCTGTCCTGCTGCTTCTTCTGTGTTTTGGGGAAGCTGATGTGGTGGGTGTGAGGGAGATGATGGCATCTAGGACCTTGGGAAAGAAGGTGGAGAATGAGGGCTATGATACCCCAGTGACCAGGGAACCCGTTGTTTGGAAGGAGCCACTTGCCAACATGTGCAGGACAGCTAGTAACAAATAGGTATAATGGCAAACCTGAGGTTACAAAACAGGCAGGCCTCATTAGACATATCCTTCATAGCAACAGCAGGAACACATAACAAATATCAATGTAGAGTAATTACTTGACCTTTCCATTAATACATGATGTTGTCAAATTACTGTCTGGTCCATAGCTATGAATAGGTTACCATTGCTTATGCATCATACCTACAACAGAATGCCTATGGACAAAGCTGTGTGGCCAGTTTCTACTATCATAACATC